>NW_026734295.1:721500-1443000 GCF_949786415.1 Peromyscus eremicus
CTGACAAGAACAATAGCTCCTCTTCCTTCCAATACACTGTACTTGCAGGGAACAGACGCGAGTGCTATTTGCACTGTGTATGGCAATTGGAGCACAATAGTGACTTGTCTTACCAGAAAACAACTCTTGCTCATAGGACAAAAAATTGCATGTGACTCAACTCCATTTAGGACTAGGAAACAAACGCTAGGTCGACTTCCAAGAAACACACTCTGCTTTTGAGAAAAGAGCACTCTTCTTCTCTACTGTGTTTCCTATAGAGCCAGAAGAGTGAACTTGCTCAGAACATTAGAACTGTGCTTCCTACACACATGGCCATATCTAGTTCAATTCTGCTTAGGAACCTGACAAGAACAGTAGCTCCTCTTCAGTCTGATACACTGTATTTGTGGGGAACAGACGCGAGTGCTATTTGCACTGTGTATGGCATTGGAGCACAATAGTGACTCGTCTTACCAGAAAACAACTCTTGCTCGTAGGACAAAAAACTGCATTAGACTCAACTCCATTTAGGACTGGGAAACAAGTGCTAGCTCGACTTACCAGAAACACACTCTGCTTTTGAAAAAAGAGCACACTTCTACTCTACTGTGTTTCCTATGGGGTCCGAACAGTGAGCTTGCTCAGAAAAAAAGAACTGTGCTTCCTACACACACGGCCATATCTAGTTCAATTCTGCTTAGGAACCTGACAAGAACAGTAGCTCCTCTTCAGTCCAATACACTGTACTTGCTGGGAACAGACGCCAGTGCTATTTTTCCTGTGTATGGCAATGGCAGCGCAATAGTGACTCTTCTTACCAGAAAACAACTCTTGCTTGTAGGACCAGAAACTGCATGTGATTCAACTCCATTTAGGACTGGGAAACAAACGCTAGCTCGACTTCCAATAATCACACTCTGCTTTTGAGAAAAGAGCACTGTTCTACTCTACTGTGTTTCCTATAGGGCCAGAACAGTGAGCTTGCTCAGAACAAAAGAACTGAGCTTCCTACACACGGGCCATATCTAGTTCAACTCTGCTTGGGAAACTGACAAGAACAGTAGCACCTCTTCAGTCCGATACACTGTACTTGCTGGGAACAGACGGGAGTGCTATTTGCACTGTGTATGTCAATGGGAGCGCAATAGTGACTTTCCTTACCAGAAAACAACTCTTGATCGTAAGACCAGAAACTGCATGTGATTCAACTCCATTTAGGACTGGGAAACAAACGCTAGCTCGCCTTACAGGAAACACACTCTGCTTTTGAGAAAAGAGCACTCTTCTATTCTACTGTGTTTCCTATGGGGTCCGAACAGTGAGCTTGCTCAGAACAAAAGAACTGTGCTTCCTACACACACCGACCATATCTAGTTCAACTCTGCTTATGAAACTGACAGGAACAGTAGCTCCTCTTCCGTCCAATACACTGTACTTGCTGGGAAAAGACGGGAGGGCTATTTGCACTGTTTATGGCAATGGGAGTGCAATATTGACTTTCCTTACCAGAAAACAACTCTTGCTCGTAGGACCAGAAACTGCATGTGATTCCACTCCATTTAGGAATGGGAAAAAAACGCTAGCTCGCCTTAAAAGAAGCACACTCTGCTTTTGAGAAAAAAGCACTCTTCTACTCTACTGTGTTTCCTATGGGGTCCGAACAGTGAGCTTGCTCAGAACAAAAAAACTGTGCTTCCTACACACACGGCCATATCTAGTTCAAGTCTGCTTAGGAACCTGACAAGAACAGTAGATCCTCTTCAGCCCAATACACTGTACTTGCTGCGAACAGATGCCAGTGCTATTTGTCCTGTGTATGGCGATGGCAGCGCAATAGTGACTCTTCTTACCAGAAAACAACTCTTGCTCGTAGTACCAGAAACTGCATGGGATTCAACTCCATTTAGGACTGGGACACAAACGCTAGCTCGACTTCCAAGAAACACACTCTGCTTTAGAGAAAAGAGCACTCTTCTACTCTACTGTGTTTCCTATGTGTTCCGAACAGTGAGCTTGCTCAGAACAAAAGAACTGTGCTTCCTACACACACGGCCCTAACTAGTTCAATTCTGCTTAGGAACCTGACCAGAGCAGTAGATCCTCTTCAGTCCGATACACTGTACTTGCTGGTAACAGACGCCAGTGCTATTTGTCCTGTGTATGGCAATGGCAGAGCCATAGTGACTATTCTTTCCATAAAACAACTCTTGCTCGTAGGACCACAAACTGCATGTGATTCCACTCCATTTAGGACTGGGAAACAAACGCTAGCTCGCCTTACAAGAAACACACTCTGCTTTTGAGAAAAGAGCACTCTTCTACTCTACTGTGTTTCCTATGGGGTCCAAACAGTGAGCTTGCTCAGAATAAAAGAACTGTGCTTCCTACACACATGGTCCATATCTAGTTCAACTCTGCTTAGGAAACTGACAAGAACAGTAGCTCCTATTCAGTCCAATACACTGTACTTGGTGGGAAAAAACGCGAGTGCTATTTGCCCTGTGTATGGCAATGGGAGCGCAATAGTGACTTTCCTTACCAGAAAACAACTCTTATTCGTAGGACCAGAAACTGCATGTGATTCAACTCCATTTAGGACTGGGAAACAAACGCTAGCTCGCCTTACAAGAAACACACTCTGCTTTTGAGAAAAGAGCACTCTTCTACTCTACTGTGGTTCCTATGGGGTCCGAACAGTGAGCTTGCTCAGAACAAAAGAACTGTGCTTCCTACACACACGGCCAAATCTAGTTCAATTCTGCTTAGGAACCTGACCAGAGCAGTAGATCCTCTTCAGTCCAATACACTGTACTTGCTGGGAACAGACGCCAGTGCTATTTGTCCTGTATATGGCAATGGCAGTGCAATAGTGACTATTCTTACCATAAAACAACTCTTGCTCGTAGGACCACAAACTGCATGTGATTCCACTCCATTTAGGACTGGGAAACAAACGCTAGCTCGCCTTACAAAAACACACTCTGCTTTTGAGAAAAGAGCACTCTTCTACTCTACTGTGTTTCCTAGGGGTCCAAACAGTGAGCTTGGTCAGAACAAAAGAACTGTGCTTCCTACACACATGGACCATATCTTGTTAAATTCTGCTTAGGAAACTTTCAAGAACAGTAGCTCCTATTCAGTCCAATACACTGTACTTGCGGGTAACAGACGCGAGTGCTATTTGCACTGTGTATGGCAATTGGAGCACAATAGTGACTTGTCTTACCAGAAAACAACTCTTGCTCGTAGGACAAAAAACTGCATGTGACTCAACTCCATTTAGGACTGGGAAACAAACGGTAGCTCGACTTCCAAGAAACACACTCTGCTTTTGAGAAAAGAGCACTCTTCTACTCTACTGTGTTTCCCATGTGTTCCGAAAGATGAGCTTGCTCAGAACAAAAAAATTGTGCTTCCTACACACACGGCCATATCTCGTTCAAGTCTGCTTAGGAACCTGACAAGAACAGTAGATCCTCTTCAGTCCAATAAACTGTACTTGCTGGGAACAGACGCCAGTGCTATTTGTCCTGTGTAGGGCAATGGCAGCGCAATAGTGACTCTTCTTACCAGAAAACAACTCTTGCTCGTAGGACCAGAAACTGCATGTGATTCAACTCCATTTAGGACTGGGAAACAAACTCTAGCTCGCTTTACAAGAAACACACTCTGCTTTTGAGAAAAGAGCACTCTTCTACTCTACTGTGTTTCCTATAGGGCCAGAACAGTGAGCTTGCTCAGAAAAAAGGAACTGTACTTCCTAAACACACGGGCCATATCTAGTTCAACTCTGCTTAGGAAACTGAGAAGAACAGTACCTCCTCTTCAGTCCAATACACTGTACTTGCTGCGAACAGACGGGAGGGTTATTTGCACTGTGTATGGCAATGGGAGCGCAATAGTGACTTTCCTTACCACTAAACAACTCTTGCTCGTAGGACCAGAAACTGCATGTGATTCAACTCCATTTAGGACTAGGAAACAAATGCTAGCTCGTCTTACAAAAACACACTCTGCTTTTGAGAAAAGAGCACTCTTCTACTATACTGTGTTTCCTGTAGGGCCAGAACAGTGAGCTTGCTCAGAACCTAAGAACTGTTCTTCCTACACACGGGCCATATCTAGTTCCACTCTGCTTAGGAAACTGACAAGAACAGTAGCTCCTCTTCAGTCCGATACACTGTACTTGCTGGGAACAGACGCGAGAGCTATTTGAACTATGTATAGCAAGGGGAGAGCAATAGTGACTTTCCTTACCAGAAATCAACTCTTGCTCTTAGGACCAGAAACTGCATGTGATTCAACTCCATTTAGGACTGGGAAACAAACGCTAGCTCGCCTTACAAGAAACACACTCTGCTTTTGAGAAAAGAGCACTCTTCTACTCTACTGTGTTTCCTATAGGGCCAGAACAGTGAGCTTGCTCAGAACAAAAGAACTGTGCTTCCTACACACACCGCCATATCTAGTTCAATTCTGCTTAGGAACCTTACAAGAACAGTAGATCCTCTTCATTCCAATACACTGTACTTGCTGGGAAGAGACGCCAGTGCTATTTGTCCGGTGAATGGCAATGGCAGCGCAATAGTGACTCTTCTTACCATAAAACCACTCATGCTCTTAGGACTAGAAACTGCATGTGATTCAACTCCATTTAGGACTGGGAAACAAACGCTAGCTCGCCTTACAAGAAACACACACTGCTTTAGAGAAAAGAGCACTCTTCTACTCTACTGTGTTTCCTATAGGGCCAGAACAGTGAGCTTGCTCAAAACAAAAGAACTGTGCTTCCTACACACGGGCCATAACTAGTTCAACTCTGCTTAGGAAACTGACAAGAACAGTAGCTCCTGTTCAGTCCGATACAGACACGAGTGCTATTTGCACTGTGTATGGCAATGGCAGCGCAATAGTGACTCTTCTTACCATAAAACAACTCTTGCTCTTAGGAAAAGAAACTGCATGTGATTCAACTCCATTTAGGACTGGGAAACAAACGCTAGCTCGCCTTACAAGAAACACACTCTGCTTTTGAGAAAAGAGCACTCTTCTACTCTACTAGTTTCCTATGGGGTCCGAACAGTGAGCCTGGTCAGAACAAAAGAACTGTGCTTCCTACACACACGGCCATATCTAGTTCAATTCTGCTTAGGAACCTGACCAGAGCAGTAGATCCTCTTCAGTCCAATACACTGTACTTGCTGGGAACAGACGCCAGTGCTATTTGTCCTGTATATGGCAATGGCAGTGCAATAGTGACTATTCTTACCATAAAACAACTCTTGCTCGTAGGACCACAAACTGCATGTGATTCCATTCCATTTAGGACTGGGAAACAAACGCTAGCTCACCTTACAAGAAACACACTCTGCTTTTGAGAAAAGAGCACTCTTCTACTCTACTGTGTTTCCTATAGGGCCAGAATAGTGAGCTTTCTCAGAACAAAAGAACTGTGCTTCCTACACTCACGGCCATATCTAGTTCAATTCTGCTTAGGAAACTGACAACAACAGTAGATCCTCTTCAGTCCAATACACTGTACATGCTGGGAATAGACGCCAGTGCTATTTGCCCTGTGTATGACAAGGGGGCACAATATTGACTCTTCTTACCAGAAAACAACTCTTGCTCGTAGGCCCGCAAACTGCATATGATTCAACTCCACTTAGGACAGGAAAACAAACACTAGCTTGCCTTACAAGAAACACACTATGCTTTTGAGAAAAGGGCACTCTTCTACTCTACAGTGTTTCCTATGGGGTCCGAACAGTGAGCTTGCTCAGAACAAAAGAACTGTGCATCCTACACACACGGGCCATATCTAGTTCAACTCTGCTTAGGAAACTGACAAGAACAGTAGCTCCTCTTCAGTCCAATACACTGTACTTGATGGGAACAGACCCGAATCATATTTGCACAATGTTTGGCAATGGGAGCTCAATAGTGACTTTACTTACCAGAAAACAACTCTTGCTGGTAGGAACAAAAACTTCATGTGATTCAACTCCATTTAGGACTGGGAAACAAAGGCTAGCTCGCCTTACAAGAAACACACTCTGCTTTTGAGAAAAGAGCACTCTTCTACTCTACTGTGTTTCCTATAGGGCCAAAACAGTGAGCTTGCTCAGAACAAAAGAACTGTGCTTCCAAAGCACATGGCCATATCTAGTTCATTTCTGCTTAGGAAACTGACAAGAACAGTAGATCCTCTTCAGTCCAATACACTGTACTTGCTGATAAGAGACGTGAGTGCTATTTGAACTGTGTATGACAATGGGAGCACAAAAGTGACTCTTCTTACCAGAAAACAACTCTTGCTCGTAGGACCGCAAACTGCATATGATTCAACTCCACTTAGGACAGGAAAACAAACGCTAGCTTGCCTTACAAGAAACACACTATGCTTTTGAGAAAAGGGCACTCTTCTACTCTACAGTGTTTTCTATGGGGTCCGACCAGTGAGCTTGCTCAGAACAAAAGAACTGTGCTTCCTACACACACGGCCATATCAACTTCAATTCTGCTTAGGAAACTGACAAGAACATTAGATCCTCTTCAGTCCAATACACTGTACATGCTGGGAACAGACGCCAGTGCTATTTGCCCTGTGTATGACAATGAGAGCGCAATAGTGACTCTTCTTAACAGAAAACAACTCTTGCTCATAGGACTGCAAACTGCATGTGATTCAACTCCATTTAGGAGAGGGAAACAAACGCTAGTTCGCCTTTCAAGAAACACACTATGCTTTTGAGAAAAGAGCACTCTTCTACTATACTGTGTTTCCTTTAGGGCCAGAATAGTGAGCTTGCTCAGAACAAAATAACTGTGCTTCCTACACACACGGCCATATCTAGTTCAACTGTGCTTATGAAACTGACAAGAACAGTAGATCCTCCTCAGTCCAATACAGTGTACTTGCTGGGAACAGACGCCAGTGCTGTTTGCCCTGTGTATGACAATGGGAACGCAATAGTGACTCTTCTTACCAGAAAACAACTCTTGCTCGTAGGACCAAAAACTGCATTTGATTCAACTCCATTTAGGGCTGGGAAACAAACGCTAGCTCACCTTACAAAAAACACACTCTGCTTTTAAGAAAAGAGCACTTTTCTACTCTACATTGTTTCCTAGAGGGCCAGAACAGTGAGCTTGCTCAGAACAAAAGAACTGTGCTTCCTACACTTACGGGCCATATCTAGTTCAACTCTGCTTAGGAACCTGCCAAGAACAGTAGATCCTCTTCAGTCAAATGCACTTTACTTGCTGGGAACAGACGCGAGTGCTATTTGCACTGTGTATGGCAATGGGAGCGCAAAAGTGACTTTCCTTACGAGAAAACAAGTCTTGCCCGTAGGACCTGAAACTGCATGTGATTCAAGTCCATTTAGGACTGGGAAACAAACGCTAGCTCGCCTTACAAGAAACACACTCTGCTTTTGAGGAAAGAGCACTCTTCTACTCTTCTGTGTTTCCTATAGGGCCAGAACAGTGAGCTTGCTGAGTAGAAAAGAACGGTGCTTCCTACACACATGGGCCATATCTAGTTCAACTCTGCTTAGGAACCTGACAAGAAGAGTAGATCCTCTTCAGTCCAATACACTGAACATGCTGGGAACAGATGCCAGTGCTATTTTCCCAGTGTATGACAATTGGAGCACAAAAGTGACTCTTATTACCAGAAAAAACTGTTGCTCATAGGACCAGAAACTGCATGTGATTCAACTCCATTTAGGACTGGGAAACAAATGCTAGCTCTCCTTACAAGAAACACACTCTGCTTTTGAGAAAAAAGCACTCTTCTACACTACTGTGTTTCCTATAGGGCCAGAATAGTGAGCTTGCTCAGAACAAAAGAACTGTGCTTCCAACACACACGGCCATATCTAGTTCAATTCTGCTTACGAAACTGACAACAACAGTAGATCCTCTTCAGTCCAATACACTGTACATGCTGGGAACAGACGCCAGTGCTATTTGCCCTATGTATGACAATGGGAGCGCAATAGTGACTCTTCTTAACAGAAAACAACTCTTGCTCGTAGGACCGCAAACTACATGTGATTCAACTCCATTTAGGAGAGGGAAACAAACGCTAGCTCGCCTTACAAGAAACACACTATGCTTTTGAGAAAAGAGCACTCTTCTACTCTACTGTGTATCCTTTAGGGCCAGAATAGTGAGCTTGCTCAAAACAAAAGAACTGTGCTTCCTACACACACGGCCATATCTAGTTCAACTGTGCTTATGAAACTGACAAGAACAGTAGATCCTCCTCAGTCCAATACAGTGTACTTGCTGGGAACAGACACCAGTGCTGTTTGCCCTGTGTATGATAATGGGAGCGCAATAGTGACTCTTCTTACCAGAAAACAACTCTTGCTCATAGGACCAGAATCTGCATGCAATTCAACTCCATTTAGGATTGGGAAACAAACGCTAGCTAGCCTTACCAGAAACACACTCTGCTTTGAGAAAAGAGCACTCTTCTTCTCTACTGTGTTTCCTATGGTGTCCAAACAGAGAACTTGCTCAGAACAAAAGAACTGTCCTTCCTACACCCGGGCCATATCTAGTTCAACTCTGCTTAGGAAACTGACAAGAGAAGTAGCTCCTCTTCAGTCCAATACACTGTACTTGCTGGGAACAGATGCGCGTGCTATTTGCAATGTGTATGGCAATGGGAGCTCAATAGTGACTTTCCTTACCAGAAAGCAACTCTTGCTCATAGAACCAAAAACTGCATGTGATTCAACTCCATTTAGGACTGGGAAACAAACGCTAGCTCGCCTTACAAGTAGCACACTCTGCTTTTGAGGAAGGAGCACTCATCTACTCTACTGTTTTTCCTTTAGCGCGAGAACAGTGAGCTTGCTCATAACAAAAGAACTGTGCTTCCTACACACATGGCCATATCTAGTTCAATTCTGCTTAGGAAACTGACAAGAACAGTAGATCCTCTACAGTCCAATACACTGTATTTGCTGGGAACAGACGCGAGTGCTATTTGCCTTGTGTATGACAATGGGAGTGCAATAGTGACTCTTCTTACCAGAAAACAACTCTTGCTCGTAGGACCAGAAACTGCATCTGATTCAATTCCATTTAGGACTGGGAAACAAACGCTAGCTCGCCTTACAAGAAACACACTCTGCTTTTGAGAAAACAGCACTCTTCTACTCTACTGGGTTTCCTATGGGGTCCGAACAGTGAGCTTTCTCAGAACAAAACAACTGTGCTTCCTACACACACGAGCCATATCTAGTTCAACTCTGCTTAGGAAACTGACAAGAACAGTAGCTCCTCTTCAGTCCAATACACTGTACTTGCTGGGAACAGATGCGAGTGCTATTTGCACTGTGTATTACAATGGGAGCGCAATAGTGACTCTTCTTACCAGAAAACAACTCTTGCTCGTAGGACCAGAAACTGCATTGGATTCAACTCCATTTCTGACTGGGAAACAAACACTAGCTCGCCTTACAAGAAACATACTCTGCTTTTGAGAAAAGTGCACTCTTCTACTCTACTATGTTTTCTATGGGGTCCGAGCTTGCTTAGAACAAAAGAACTGTGCATCCTACACACGGGCCATATTTAGTTCAACTCTGCTTAGGAACCTGAAAAGAACAGTAGCTCCTCTTCAGTCCAATACACTGTACTTGCTGGGAACAGACGCGAGGGCTATTTGTACTATGTATGGCAAAAGGAGCACAATAGTGACTATTCTAACCAGAAAACAACTCTTGCTCGTAGGACCAGAAACTGCATGTGTATTTCAACTCCATTTAGGACTGGGAAACAAATGCTAGCTCGCCTTACAAGAAACACACTCTGCATTTGAGAAAAGAGCTCTCTTCTACTCTACTGTGTTTCCTATGGGGTTCGAACAGTGAGCTTGCTCAGAACAAAAGAACTGTGCTTCCTACACACACGGGCCATATCTAGTTCAACTCTGATTAGGAAACTTACGAGAACAGTAGTTCCTCTTCAGTCCAATACACTGTACATGCTGGGAACAGACGCGAGTGCTATTTGCACTGTGTACGGCAATGGATGCACAATAGTGACTTCTTACCAGAAAACAACTCTTGCTCTTAGGACCTGAAACTGCATTTGATTCAATCCACTTAGGACTGGGAAACAAACGCTAGCTCGCCTTACAAGAAACACGCTCTGCTTTTGAGAATAGGGCACACAACTACTCTACTGTGTTTCCTATGGGGTCCAAACAGTGAGCTTGCTCAGAACAAAAGAACTGTGCTTCCTACACACGGGTCATATCTAGTTCAACTCTGCTTAGGAAACTGACAAGAACAGTAGCTCTACTTCAGCCCAATACACTGTTATTGCTGGGAACAGACGTTAGTGCTATTTGCACTGTGTATGGCAATGGGAGCACAATAGTGACTTTCCTTACCAGAAAAAACTCTTGCTTGTATGACCAGAAACTGCATGTGTATTTCAACTCCATTTTGGACTGGGAAACAAATGCTAGCTCGCCTTACAAGAAAAACACTCTGCTTTTGAGGAAAGAGCACTCTTCTACTCTACTGTGTTTCCTATAGGGCCAGAACAGTGAGCTGGCTGAGAACAAAAAAACTGTGCTTCCTACACACACGGGCCATATCTAGTTCAACTCTGCTTAGGAACCTGACAAGAACAGTAGATCCTCTTCAGTCCAATACACTGTACATGCTGGGAACAGACGCCAGTGCTATTTGCCCTGTGTATGGCAAAGGGAGTGCAATAGTGACTCTTCTAACCAGAAAACAACTCTTGCTCGTAGGACCAGAAACTGCATGTTTATTTCAACTCCATTTAGGACTGGGAAACAAAAGCTAGCTCTCCTTACAAGAAACGTACTCTGCTTTTGAGAAAAGAGCACTCTTCTACTCTACTGTGATTCCTTTATGGCCAGAACAGTGAGCTTGCTCAGAACAAAAGAACTGTGCTTCCTACACACATGGCTATATCTAGTTCAACTCTGCTTATGAAACTGACAAGAACAGTAGATCTTCTTCGGTCCAATACACTGTACTTGCTGGGAACAGACTCCAGTGCTATTTGCCCTGTGTATGACAATGGGAGCGCAAGTGTGACTCTTCTTACCAGAAAACAACTCTTGCTCGTAGGACCAGAAACTGCATGTGATTCAACTCCATTTAGGACTGGGAAACAAACGCTAGCTTCCCTCACAAGAAACACACTCTGCTTCTGAGAAAAGGGCACTCTTCTACTCTACTGTGTATCCTAAGGGTTCTGAACATTGAGCTTGCTCAGAACAAAAGAACTGTGCTTCCTACACACACGGCCATATCTACTTCAATTCTGCTTAGGAAACTGACAAGAACAGTAGATCCTCTTCAGTCCAATACACTGTACATGCTGGGAACAGATGCCAGTGCTATTTGCCCTGTGTATGAAAATGGGAGCGCAATAGTGACTCTTCTTACCAGAAAACAACTCTTGTTCGTAGGACCGCAAACTGCATGTGATTCAACTCCATTTAGGACAGGGAAACAAATGCTAGCTTGCCTTACAGGAAACACACTCTGCTTTCGAGAAAAGAGCACTCTTCTACTCTACTGTGTTTCCTTTAGGGCCAGAATAGTGAGCTTGCTCAGAACAAAAGAACTGTGCTTCCTACACACACGGCCATGTCTAGTTCAACTCTGCTTATGAAACTGACAAGAACAGTAGATCCTCCTCAGTCTAATACAGTGTACTTGCTGGCAACAGACGCCAGTGCTGTTTGCCCTGTGTATGACAATGGGAGCGCAATAGTGACTCTTCTTAGTAGAAAACAACTCTTGCTCGTAGAACCAGAAACTCCGTGGGATTCAACTCCATTTAGGACTGGTAAACAAACACTTGATCGCCTTACAAGAAACAAGTTCTGCTTTCGAAAAAAGAGCATTCTTCTACTCTACTGTTTTTCCTATAGGGCCAGAACAGTGACCTTGCTAGAATAAAAGAACTGTGCTTCCAACACACACGGGCAAAATCTAGTTCAACTCTGCTTAGGAAACTGACAGGAACAGTAGCTCCTCTTCAGTCCAATACACTGTACTTGCTGGGAACAGACGCGAGTGCTATTTGCACTGTGAACACCAATGGGAGCACAATAGTGATTCTTCTTACCAGAAAACAACTCTTGCTCTAAGGACCAGAAACTGCATGTTATTCAACTCCATTTAGGACTGGGAAACAAACGCTAGCTCGCCTTACAAGAAACACGCTCTGCTTTTGAGAAAAGTGCACACTTCTACTCTACTGTGTTTCCTATGGGGTACGAACAGTGTGCTTGCTCAGAACAAAAGAACTGTGCTTCCTACACACAAGTGCCATATCTAGTTCAACTCTGCTTAGGAAACTGACAAGAACAGTAGCTCCTCTTCAGTCCAATACACTGTACTTGCTGGTAACAGACGCCAGTGCTATTTGCACTGTGTATGACAATGGGAGCGCAATAGTGACTCTTCTTACCACAAAACAATTCTTGCTTGTAGGAACAGAAACTGCATGTGATTCAACTGCATTTAGGACTGGGAAACAAACGCTAGCTCGCCTTACAAGAAAGACACTCTGCTTTTGAGAAAAGAGCAATCTTCTACTCTACTGTGTTTCCTATAGGGCCAGAATAGTGAGCATGCTCAGAACAAAAGAACTGTGCTTCCTACACACACGGGCCATATCTAGTTCAATTCTGCTTAGGAAACTGACAAGAGCAGTAGAACCTCTTCAGTCTAATACACTGTACATGCTGGGAACATACGCCAGTGCTATTTGCCCTGTGTATGACAATGGGAGCACAATAGTGACTCTTCTTACCAGAAAACAACTCTTGCTCGTAGGACCAGAAACTGCATGTGATTAAACTCCATTTAGGACTGGGAAACAAATGCTATCTCGCCTTACAAGAAACACACTTTGCTTTTGAGAAAAGAGCAGTCTTCTACTCTACTGTTTTTTCTATGGGGTCCGAACAGTGAGCTTGCTCAGAACAAAAGAACTGTGCTTCCTACACACACAGGCCATATCTAGTTCAAATCCGCTTAGGAAACTGACAAGAACAGTAGCGACTCTTCAGTTCAATATTCTGTACTTGCTGGGAACACACGCGAGTGCTATTTGCACTGTGTTTGGCAATGGGAGCGCAATAGTGACTTTCCTTACCAGAAAACAATTCTTGCTCGTAGGACCAGAAACTGCATGGGATTCAACTCCATTTCGGACTGGGAAACAAACGCTAGATCGCCTTACAAGAAACACAGTCTGCTTTTGAGAAAAGAGCACTCTTCTCCTCTACTGTGTTTCCTATGGGGTCTGAACAGTGAGCTTGCTCAGAACAAAAGAACTGTGCTTCCTACACACACAGGCCATATCTAGTTCAAGTCTGCTTAGGAACCTGACAAGAAGAGTAGATCCTCTTCAGTCCATTACACTGTACTTGCTGGGAACAGATGCCAGTGCAATTTGTCCTGTGTATGGCAATGGCAGAGCAATAATGACTCTTCTTACCATAAAACAACTCTTGCTCATAGTACTAGAAACTGCATGTGATTCAACTCCATTTAGGACTGGGAAACAAACGCTAGCTCGCCTTACAAGAAACACACTGTCCTTTAGATAAAAGAGCACTCTTCTACTCTACTGTATTTCCTACAGGGCCAGAACAGTGACCTTGCTCAGAACAAAAGAACTGTGCTTCCTACACAGGGCCATAACAAGTTCAAATCTGCTTAGGAAACAGACAAGAACAGTAGCTCCTCTTCTGTCCAATACTCTGTACTTGCTGGGAACAGACGCGATGCTATTTGCACTGTGTATGGCAATGGGAGCGCAATAGTGACTTTCCTTACCAGAAAACAACTCTTGCTCATAGGACCAGTAACTGCATGTGATTCAAATCCATTTAGGATTGGGAAACAAACGCTAGCTCGCCTTACAAGAAACACACTCTGCTTTTGAGAAAAGAGCACTCTTCTACTCTTCAGTGTTTCCTATAGGGCCAGAACAGTGAGCTTGCTCAGAACAAAAGAACTGTGCTTCCTACACACACGGGCCATATCTAGTTCAACTCTGTATAGGAATCTGACAAGAACAGTAGCTCCTCTTCAGTCCAATACACTGTACTTGCGGGGAACATACGCGAGTGCTATTTGCACTGTGTATGGCAATTGAAGCACAATAGTGACTTGTCTTACGAGAAAACATCCTTGCTCGTAGGACAAAAAACTGCATGTGACTCAACTCAATTTAGGACTGGGAAACAAACACTAGCTCGACTTCCAAGAAGCACACTCTGCTTTTGAGAAAAGAGCACTCTTCTACTCTACTGTGTTTCCTATGTGTTCCGAACAGTGAGCTTGCTCAGAACAAAAAAACTGTGCTTACTAAACACATGGGCCATATCTAGTTCAATTCTACTTAGGAAACTGACAAGAACAGTAGAACCTCTTCAGTCCAATACACTGTACATGTTGGGAACAGACGCCAGTGCTATTTGCCCAGTGTATGACAATGGGAGCGCAATAGTGACTCTTCTTACCAGAAAACAACTCTTGTTCGTAGGACAAGAAACTGCATGTGATTCAACTCGATTTAGGACTGGGAAAGAAACGCTAGCTCGCCTTACAAGAAACACACTCTGCTTTTGAGAAAAGAGCACTCTTCTACTCTACTGTGTTTCCTATAGGGCCAGAACAGTGAACTTGCTCAGAACAAAAGAACTGTGCTTCCTACACACACGGGCCATATCTAGTTCAACTCTGCTTAGGAAACTGACAAGAACAGTAGCTCCTCTTCAGTCCAATACACTGTACTTGCTGGGAACAGAAGCAAGTGCTATTTGAACTGTGTATGTCAATGAGATCGCAATAGTGACTTTCCCTACCAGAAAACATCTCTTGCTTATAGGACCAGAAACTGCATGTGATTCAACTCCATTTAGGTCTGGGAAACAAACGCTAGCTCGCCTTACAAGAAACACACTCTGCTTTAGAGAAAAGATCACTCTTCTACTCTACTGTGTTTCCTATGGGGTCCGAACAGTCAGCATGCTCAGAACAAAAGAACAGTGCTTCCTACATACACGGCCATATCTAGTTCATTTCTGCTTAGGAACCTGAGAAGAACAGTAGATTCTCTTCAGTCCAATACACTGTACATGCTGGGAACAGATGCCAGTGCTATTTGCCCTGTGTATGACAATGGAAGCGCAATAGTGACTCTTCTTACCAGAAAACAACTCTTGCTCGTAGGACCAGAAACTGCATGGGATTCAACTCCATTTCTGACTGGGAAACAAACACTAGCTCGCCTTACAAGAAACATACTCTGCTTTTGAGAAAAGAGCACTCTTCTACTCTACTGTGTTTTCTATGGGGTCCGAACGGTGAGCTTGCTCAGAACAAAAGAAGTGTGCATCCTACACACGGGCCATATTTATTTCAACTCTGCTTAGGAACCTGACAAGAACAGGAGCTCCTCTTCAGTCCAATACACTATACTTGCTGGGAACAGACGCGAGGGCTATTTGTACTGTGTATGGCAAAAGGAGCGCAATAGTGACTATTCTAACCAGAAAACAACTCTTGCTCTTAGGACCAGAAACTGCATGTGTATTTCAACTCCATTTAGGACTGGGAAACAAATGCTAGCTCGCCTTACAAAAAACACACTCTGCATTTGAGAAAAGAGCTCTCTTCTACTCTACTGTGTTTCCTATGGGGTTCGAACAGTGAGCTTGCTCAGAACAAAAGAACTGTGCTTCCTATACACACGGGCCATATCTAGTTCAACTCTGATTAGGAAACTTACAAGAACAGTAGCTCCTCTTCAGTCCAATACACTGTACATGCTGGGAACAGACGCGAGCGCTATTTGCACTGTGTACGGCAATGGATGCACAATAGTGACTTCTTACCAGAAAACAACTCTTGCTCTTAGGACCTGAAACTGCATTTGATTCAATCCACTTAGGACTGGGAAACAAACGCTAGCTCGCCTTACAAGAAACACGCTCTGCTTTTGAGAATAGGGCACACAACTACTCTACTGTGTTTCCTATGGGGTCCAAACAGTGAGCTTGCTCAGAACAAAAGAACTGTGCTTCCTACACACGGGTCATATCTAGTTCAACTCTGCTTAGGAAACTGACAAGAACAGTAGCTCTACTTCAGCCCAATACACTGTTATTGCTGGGAACAGACGTGAGTGCTATTTGCACTGTGTATGGCAATGGGAACACAATAGTGACTTTCCATACCAGAAAAAACTCTTGCTTGTATGACCAGAAACTGCATGTGTATTTCAACTCTATTTAGGACTGGGAAACAAATGCTAGCTCGCCTTACAAAAAACACACTCTGCTTTTGAGGAAAGAGCACTCTTCTACTCTACTGTGTTTCCTATAGGGCCAGAACAGTGAGCTTGCTGAGAACAAAAAAACTGTGCTTCCTACACACACGGGCCATATCTAGTTCAACTCTGCTTAGGAACATGACAAGAACAGTATATCTTCTTCAGTCCAATACACTGTACATGCTGGGAACAGACGCCAGTGCTATTTGCCCTGTGTATGGCAAAGGGAGCGCATTAGTGACACTTCTAACCAGAAAACAACACTTGCTCGTAGGACCAGAAACTGCATGTTTATTTCAACTCCATTTAGGACTGGGAAACAAAAGCTAGCTCTCCTTACAAGAAACGTACTCTGCTTTTGAGAAAAGAGCACTCTTCTACTCTACTGTTTTTCATTTAGGGCCAGAACAGTGAGCTTGCTCACAACAAAAGAACTGTGCTTCCTACACACATGGCCATATCTAGTTCAACTCTGCTTAGGAAACTGAAAAGAACAGTAGATCCTCTTCAGTCCAATACACTGTACTTGCTGGGAACAGACGCCAGTGCTATTTGCAGTGTGTATGGCAATGGGAGCGCAATAGTGACTCTTCTTACCAGAAAAAGCTCTTGCTCATAGGACCAGAAACTGTATGGGATTCAACTCCATTTCTGACTGGGAAACAAACACTAGCTTGCCTTTCAAGAAACACACTGTGCTTTTGATAAAAGGGCACTCTTCTACTCTACTGTGTTTCCTATGTGTCCGAACAGTGAGCTTGCTCAGAACAAAAGTACTGTGCTTCCTACACACACGGGAAATATCTGGTTCAACTCTGCTTAGGAAACTGACAAGAACAGTAGCTCCTCTTCAGTCCAATACACTGTACTTGCTAGGAACAGACGCGAGGGCTATTTGCATTGTGTATGGCAATGGGAGCGCAATAGTGACTTTCCTTACCAGAAAGCAACTCTTGCTCATAGGACCAAAAACTGCATGTGATTCAACTCCATTTAGGACTGGGAAACAAACGCTAGCTCGCCTTACAAGTAGCACACTCTGCTTTTGAGGAAGGAGCACTCATTTACTCTACCTTTTTTCCTTTAGCGCGAGAACAGTGAGCTTGCTCAGAACAAAAGAACTGTGCTTCCTACACACATGGCCATATCTGGTTCAATTCTGCTTAGGAAACTGACAAGAACAGCAGATCCTCTTCAGTCCAATACACTGTACTTGCTGGGAAGAGACGCGAGTGCTATTTGCCCTGTGTATGACAATGGGAATGCAATAGTGACTCTTCTTACCAGAAAACAACCCTTGCTCATAGGACCAGAAACTGCATGTGATTCAACTCCATTTAGGACTGGGAAACAAACGCTAGCTCGCCTTACAAGAAACACACTCTGCTTTTGAGAAAAGAGCACTCTTCTACTCTACTGTGTTTCCTATGGGGTCCGAACAGTGAGCTTGCTCAGAACAAAACAACTGTGCTTCCTACACACACGAGCCATATCAAGTTCAACTCTGCTTAGGAAACTGACAAGAACAGTAGCTCCTCTTCAGTCCAATACACTGTACTTGCTGGGAACAGAGGCGAGTGCTATTTGTACTGTGTATGACAATGGAAGCACAATAGTGACTCTTCTTACCAGAAAACAACTCTTGTTCGTAGGACCAGAAACTGCATGGGATTCAACTCCATTTCTGACTGGGAAACAAACACTAGCTCGCCTTACAAGAAACATACTCTGCTTTTGAGAAAAGAGCACTCTTCTACTCTACTGTGTTTCCTTTATGGCCAGAACAGTGAGCTTGCTCAGAACAAAAGAACTGTGCTTCCTACACACATGAGCCATATTTAGTTCAACTCTGCTTAGGAAACTGAAAAGAACAGTAGATCCTCTTCAGTCCAATACACTGTACTTGCTGGGAACAGACGCCAGGGCAATTTGTCCTGTGTATGACAATGGCTGCCCAATAGTGACTCTTCTTACCTTAAAACAATTCTTGCACGTAGGACCAGAAACTGTATGTGTATTTCAACTCCATTTAGGACTGGGATACAAATGCTAGCTCGCCTTACAAGAAACACACTCTGATTTGAGAAAAGAGCTCTCATCTACTCTACTGTGTTTCCTATGGGGTTCGAAGAGTGAGCTTGCTCAGAACAAAAGAACTGTGCTTCCTACACACACGGGCCATATCTAGTTCAACTCTGATTAGGAAACTTACGAGAACAGTAGCTCCTCTTCAGTCCAATACACTGTACTTGCTGGGAACAGATGCGCGTGCTATTTGCAATGTGTATGGCAATGGGAGCTCAATAGTGACTTTCCTTCCCAGAAAGCAACTCTTGCTCATAGGACCAAAAACTGCATGTGATTCAACTCCATTTAGGACTGGGAAACAAACGCTAGCTCGCCTTACAAGAAACACACTCTGCTTTTGAAAAAAGAGCACTCTTCTCCTCTACTGTGTTTCCTATGGGGTCCGAACAATGAGCTTGCTCAGAACAAAAGATCTGTGCTTCCTACACACACGGGCCATATCTAGTTCAAATCCGCTTAGGAAACTGACAAGAACAGTAGCGACTCTTCAGTTCAATATTCTGTACTTGCTGGGAACACACGCGAGGGCTATTTGCACTGTGTTTGGCAATGGGAGCACAATAGTGACTTTCCTTACCAGAAAACAATTCTTGCTCGTAGGACCAGAAACTGCATGGGATTCAACTCCATTTCGGAACGGGAAACAAACGCTAGATCGCCTTACAAGAAACACAGTCTGCTTTTGAGAAAAGAGCACTCTTCTCCTCTACTGTGTTTCCTATGGGGTCTGAACAGTGAGCTTGCTCAGAACAAAAGAAATGTGCTTCCTACACACACAGGCCATATCTAGTTCAAGTCTGCTTAGGAACCTGATAAGAACAGTAGATCCTCTTCAGTCCATTACACTGTACTTGCTGGGAACAGACGCCAGTGCTATTTGTCCTGTGTATGGCAATGGCAGAGCAATAATGACTCTTCTTACCATAAAACAACTCTTGCTCATAGTACTAGAAACTGCATGTGATTCAACTCCATTTAGGACTGGGAAACAAACGCTAGCTCGCCTTACAAGAAACACACTGTCCTTTAGATAAAAGAGCACTCTTCTACGCTACTGTATTTCCTATAGGGCCAGAACAGTGACCTTGCTCAGAACAAAAGAACTGTGCTTCCTACACAGGGCCATAACAAGTTCAACTCTGCTTAGGAAACAGACAAGAACAGAAGCTCCTCTTCTGTCCAATACTCTGTACTTGCTGGGAACAGACGCGATGCTATTTGCACTGTGTATGGCAATGGGAGCACAATAGTGACAACTCTTACCAGAAAACATCCTTGCTCGTAGGACAAAAAACTGCATGTGACTCAACTCAATTTAGGACTGGGAAACAAACACTAGCTCGACTTCCAAGAAGCACACTCTGCTTTTGAGAAAAGAGCACTCTTCTACTCTACTGTGTTTCCTATGTGTTCCGAACAGTGAGCTTGCTGAGAACAAAAAAACTGTGCTTCCTACACACATGGGCCATATCTAGTTCAATTCTACTTAGGAAACTGACAAGAACAGTAGAACCTCTTCAGTCCAATACACTGTACATGTTGGGAACAGACGCCAGTGCTATTTGCCCTGTGTATGCAATGGGAGCGCAATAGTGACTCTTCTTACCAGAAAACAATTCTTGTTCGTAGGACAAGAACCTGCATGTGATTCAACTCGATTTAGGACTGGGAAAGAAACGCTAGCTCGCCTTACAAGAAACACACTCTGCTTTTGAGAAAAGAGCACGCTTCTACTCTACTGTGTTTCCTATGGGGTCCGAACAGTGAGCTTGCTCAGAACAAAAGAACTGTGCTTCCTACACACTCGGGCCATATCTAGTTCAACTCTGCTTAGGAAACTGACAAGAATAGTAGCTGCTCTTCAGTCCAATGCACTGTACTTGCTGGGAACAGACGCGAGTGCTATTTGCACTGTGTATGGCAATGGGAGCACAATAGTGACTCTTCTTACCAGAAAGCAACTCTTGCTCGTAGGACCACAAACTGCATGGGATTCAACTCCATTTCTGACTGGGAAACAAACACTAGCTCGCCTTTCCAGAAACACAATCAAATTTTGAGAAGAGAGCACTCATCTACTCTACTGTGTTTCCTATGATGTCCGCACAGTGAGCTTTCTCAGAACAAAAGAAGTGTGCTTCCTACACACATGGGCCATATCTGGTTCAACTCCTTAGGAAAATGACAAGAACAGTAGCTCCTCTTCAGTCCAATACACTGTACTTGCTGGGAACAGACGCGAGTGCTATTTGCACTATGTATGGCAATGGGAGTACAACAGTGACTTTCCTTACCAGAAAACAACTCTTGCTCATATGACCAGAAACTGCATGTGATTCAACTCCATTTAGGACTGGGAAACAAACGCTAGCTCGCCTTACAAGAAACACACTCTGCTTTTGAGAAAAGAGCACTCTTCTACTCTTCTGTGTATCCTATAGGGCCAGAACAGTGAGCTTGATCAGAACAAGAGAACTGTGCTTCCTACACACACGGCCATATCTAGTTCAATTCTGCTTAGGAAACTGACAAGAACAGTAGATCCTCTTCAGTCCAATACACTGTACATGCTGGGAACAGACGCCAGTGTTATTTGCCCTGTGTATGACAATGGGAGCACAATAGTGACTCTTCTTACCAGAAAACAACTCTTGCTCGTAGGACCACAAACTGCATGGGATTCAACTCCATTTAGTACTGGGAAACAAACGCTATCTTGCCTTACAAGAAACACACTCTGATTTTGAGAAAAGAGCACGCTTCTACTCTATTGTGTTTCCAATTGGGTCTGAACAGTGAGCTTGCTCAGAACAAAAGAACTGTGCTTCCTACACACACGGCCATATCTAGTTCAACTCTGCTTAGGAAACTGACAAGAACAGTAGCTCCTCTTCAGTCCAATACACTGTACTTGCTGGAAACAGACGTGACTGCTATTTGCACTGTGTATGGCAAAGGGAGCGCAATAGTGACTTTCCTTAAGAGAAAACAACTCTTGCTGGTAGGACCAAAAACTGCATGTGATTCAACTCCATTTAGGACTGGAAACAAACGCTAGCTCGCCTTTCAAGAAACACACTCTGCTTTTGAGAAAGGAGTACTCTTCTACTCTACTGTGTTTCCCATAGGGCCAGAACAGAGAGCGTGCTCAGAACAAAAGAACTGTGCTTCCTACATACACGGCCATAACTAGTTCAATTCTGCTTAGGAACCTGACAAGAACAGTAGGTTCTCTTCAGTCCAATACACCGTACATGCTGGGAACCGACGCCAGTGCTATTTGCACTGTGTATGGCAATTGGAGCACAATAGTAAAACGTCTTACCAGAAAACAACTCTTGCTCATAGAACAAAAAACTGCATGTGACTCCACTCCATTTAGGACTGGGAAAAAAACTCTAGCTCGCTTTATAAGAAACACACTCTGCTTTTGAGAAAAGAGCACTCTTCTACTCTACTGTGCTTCCTATAGGGCCAGAACAGTGAGCTTGCTCAGAAAAAAAGAACTGTGCTTCCTAAACACACGGGCCATATCTAGTTCAACTCTTCTTAGGAAACTGACAAGAACAGTAGCTCCTCTTCAGTCCAATACACTGTACTTGCTGGGAACAGACGGGAGGGCTATTTGTACTGTGTATGGCAATGGGAGCACTATAGTGACTTTCCTTACCAGAAAACAACTCTTGCTCGTAGGACCAGAAACTGCATGTGATTCCACTCCATTTAGGAATGGGAAACAAAAGCTAGCTCGCCTTAAAAGAAACACACTCTACGTTTGAGAAAAAAGCACTCTTCTACTCTACTGTGTTTTCTATGGGGTCCGAACAGTGAGCTTTCTCAGAACAAAAAAACTGTGCTTCCTACACACACGGCCATATCTAGTTCAAGTCTACTTAGGAACCTGACAAGAACAGTAGATCCTCTTCAGTCCAATGCACTGTACTTGCTGGGAACAGACGCGAGTGCTATTTGCACAGTGTATGGCAATGGGAGCGCAATGTGACTTTCCTTACCAGAAAACAACTCTTGTTCGTAGGACCAGAAACTGCATGTGATTCAACTCCATTTAGGAATGTGAAACAAACGCTAGCTCGCCTTACAAGAAACACACTCTGCTTTTGAGAAAAGAGCACTCTTCTACTCTACTGTGTTTCCTATAGGGTCCGAACAGTGAGCTTGCTCAGAACAAACGAACTGTGCTTCCTACACACACGGCCATATCTAGTTCAAGTCTGCTTAGGAACCTGACAAGAACAGTAGATCCTCTTCAGTTCAATACACTGTACTTGGTGGGAACAGACGCCAGTGCTATTTGTCCTGTGTATGGCAATGGTAGCGCAATAGTGACTCTTCTTACCATAAAACAACTCTTGCTCGTAGGACCAGAAACTGCATGTGATTCAACTCCATTTAGGACTGGAAAACAAACACTAGTTCGCCTTACAAGAAACACACTCTGCATTAGAGAAAAGAGCACTCTTCTACTCTACAGTGTTTCCTATAGGGCCTGAACTGTTAGCTTGCTCAGAACAAATGAACTGTGCTTCCTAGTCCGACGGGCCATATCTAGTTCAACTCTGCTTAGGAAACTGGGAAGAACAGTAGCTCCTCTTCAGTCCAATACACTGTACTTGCTGGGAACAGACGCATGTGCTATTTGCACTGTGTATGGCAACGGGAGCACAATAGTGACTTTCCTTACCAGAAAACAACTCTTGCTCGTAGGACCAGAAACTGCATGTGATTCAACTCCATTTAGGACTGGGAAACAAATGCTAGCTCACCTTACAAGAAACACACTGCTTTAGAGAAAAGAGCACTCTTCTACTCTACTGTGTTTCCTATGGGGTCCAAAGAGTGAGCTTGCTCAGAACAAAAGAACTGAGGTTCCTACACACACGGAACATATGTAGTTCATCTCTGCTTAGGAAACTGAGAAGAACAGTAGCTCTACTTCAGTCCAATAACTGTACTTGCTGGAAACAGACACGAGTGCTATTTACACTCTGTATGGCAATGAGAGCGCAATAGTGACTTTCCTTACCAGAGAACCACTCTTGCTCGTAGGACCACAAACTGCATGTGATTCAACGCCATTTAGGACTGGGAAACAAATGCTAGCTTGCCTTACAAGAAACACACTCTGCTTTAGAAAAAGAGCACTCTTCTACTCTACTGTGTTTCCTACAGGGCCAGAACAGTGATCTTGCTCAGAACAAAAGAACTGTGCTTCCCACACGAACCATATCTAGTTCAACTCTGCTTAGATAACTGACAAGAACAGTAGATCCTCTTCAGTCCAGTACACTGTACTTGCTGGGAACAGACGCCAGTGCTATTTGCACTGTGTATGGCATTTGGAGCACAATAGTGACTCGTCTTACCAGAAAACAACTCTTGCTCATAGAACAAAAAACTTCATGTGACTCAACTCCATTTAGGACTGGGAAACAAACGCTAGCTCGCCTTACAAGAAACACACTCTGCTTTTGAGAAAAGAGCACTCTTCTACTCTTCTGTGTATCCTATAGGGCCAGAACAGTGAGCTTGATCAGAACAAGAGAACTGTGCTTCCTACACACACGGCCATATCTAGTTCAATTCTGCTTAGGAAACTGACAAGAACAGTAGATCCTCTTCAGTCCAATACACTGTACATGCTGGGAACAGAGGCCAGTATTATTTGCCCTGTGTATGACAATGGGAGCACAATAGTGACTCCTCTTACCAGAAAACAACTCTTGCTCGTAGGACCACAAACTGCATGGGATTCAACTCCATTTAGTACTGGGAAACAAACGCTATCTTGCCTTACAAGAAACACACTCTGATTTTGAGAAAAGAGCACGCTTCTACTCTATTGTGTTTCCAATTGGGTCTGAACAGTGAGCTTGCTCAGAACAAAAGAACTGTGCTTCCTACACACAAGGCCATATCTAGTTCAACTCTGCTTAGGAAACTGACAAGAACAGTAGCTCCTCTTCAGTCCAATACACTGTACTTGCTGGAAACAGACGTGACTGCTATTTGCACTGTGTATGGCAAAGGGAGCGCAATAGTGACTTTCCTTAAGAGAAAACAACTCTTGCTGGTAGGACCAAAAACTGCATGTGATTCAACTCCATTTAGGACTGGAAACAAACGCTAGCTCGCCTTTCAAGAAACACACTCTGCTTTTGAGAAAAGAGTACTCTTCTACTCTACTGTGTTTCCTATAGGGCCAGAACAGAGAGCGTGCTCAGAACAAAAGAACTGTGTTTCCTACATACACGGCCATAACTAGTTCAATTCTGCTTAGGAACCTGACAAGAACAGTAGGTTCTCTTCAGTCCAATACACCGTACATGCTGGGAACCGACGCCAGTGCTATTTGCACTGTGTATGGCAATTGGAGCACAATAGTAAAACGTCTTACCAGAAAACAACTCTTGCTCATAGAACAAAAAACTGCATGTGACTCAACTCCATTTAGGACTGGGAAAAAAAACTCTAGCTCGCTTTATAAGAAACACACTCTGCTTTTGAGAAAAGAGCACTCTTCTACTCTACTGTGCTTCCTATAGGGCCAGAACAGTGAGCTTGCTCAGAAAAAAAGAACTGTGCTTCCTAAACACACGGGCCATATCTAGTTCAACTCTTCTTAGGAAACTGACAAGAACAGTAGCTCCTCTTCAGTCCAATACACTGTACTTGCTGGGAACAGACAGGAGGGCTATTTGCACTGTGTATGGCAATGGAAGCACTATAGTGACTTTCCTTACCAGAAAACAACTCTTGCTCGTAGGACTAGAAACTGCATGTGATTCCACTCCATTTAGGAATGGGAAACAAAAGCTAGCTCGCCTTAAAAGAAACACACTCTACGTTTGAGAAAAAAGCACTCTTCTACTCTACTGTGTTTTCTATGGGGTCCGAACAGTGAGCTTTCTCAGAACAAAAAAACTGTGCTTCCTACACACACGGCCATATCTAGTTCAAGTCTACTTAGGAACCTGACAAGAACAGTAGATCCTCTTCAGTCCAATGCACTGTACTTGCTGGGAACAGACGCGAGTACTATTTGCACAGTGTATGGCAATGGGAGCGCAATGTGACTTTCCTTACCAGAAAACAACTCTTGTTCGTAGGACCTGAAACTGCATGTAATTCAACTCCATTTAGGACTAGGAAACAAACGCTAGCTTGCCTTACAAGAAACACACTCTGCTTTTGAGAAAAGAGCACTCTTCTACTGTACTGTGTTTCATATAGGGCCAGAACAGTGAGCTTGCTCAGAACATAAGAACTGTGCTTCCTACACACACGGGCCATATCTAGTTCAACTCTGCTTAGGAAACTGACAAGAACAGTAGCTCCTCTTCACTCCGATACACTGTACATGCTGGGAACAGACGCGAGTGCTATTTGTCCTGTGTATGGCAATGGCAGCGCAATAGTGACTCTTCTTACCATAAAACAACTCTTGCTCGTAGGACCGGAAACTGCATGTGATTCAACTCCATTTAGGACTGGAAAACAAACACTAGTTCGCCTTACAAGAAACACACTCTGCATTAGAGAAAAGAGCACTCTTCTACTCTACAGTGTTTCCTATAGGGCCTGAACAGTTAGCTTGCTCAGAACAAATGAACTGTGCTTCCTAGTCCGACGGGCCATATCTAGTTCAACTCTGCTTAGGAAACTGAGAAGAACAGTAGCTCCTCTTCAGTCCAATACACTGTACTTGCTGGGAACAGACGCATGTGCTATTTGCACTGTGTATGGCAACGGGAGCACAATAGTGACTTTCCTTACCAGAAAACAACTCTTGCTCGTAGGACCAGAAACTGCATGTGATTCAACTCCATTTAGGACTGGGAAACAAATGCTAGCTCACCTTACAAGAAACACACTGCTTTAGAGAAAAGAGCACTCTTCTACTCTACTGTGTTTCCTATGGGGTCCAAAGAGTGAGCTTGCTCAGAACAAAAGAACTGAGGTTCCTACACACACGGAACATATGTAGTTCATCTCTGCTTAGGAAACTGAGAAGAACAGTAGCTCTTCTTCAGTCCAATAACTGTACTTGCTGGAAACAGACACGAGTGCTATTTACACTCTGTATGGCAATGAGAGCGCAATAGTGACTTTCCTTACCAGAAAACAACTCTTGCTCGTAGGACCACAAACTGCATGTGATTCAACGCCATTTAGGAATGGGAAACAAATGCTAGCTTGCCTTACAAGAAACACACTCTGCTTTAGAAAAAGAGCACTATTCTACTCTACTGTGTTTCCTACAGGGCCAGAACAGTGAGCTTGCTCAGAACAAAAGAACTGTGCTTCCCACACGAACCATATCTAGTTCAACTCTGCTTAGATAACTGACAAGAACAGTAGATCCTCTTCAGTCCAGTACACTGTACTTGCTGGGAACAGACGCCAGTGCTATTTGCACTGTGTATGGCATTTGGAGCACAATAGTGACTCGTCTTACCAGAAAACAACTCTTGCTCATAGAACAAAAAACTGCATGTGACTCAACTCCATTTAGGACTGGGAAACAAACTCTAGCTCGCTTTACAAGAAACACACAATGCTTTTGAGAAAAGAGCACTCTTCTACTCTACTGTGCTTCCTATAGGGCCAGAACAGTGAGCTTGCTCAGAAAAAAAGAACTGTGCTTCCTACACACATTGGCCATATCTAGTTCAACTCTGCTTAGGAAACTGACAAGAACAGTAGCTCCTCTTCAGTCCGATACACTGTACTTGCTGGGAACAGACGCGAGTGCTATTTGCATTGTGTATGGCAATGGGAGCGCAATAGTGACTTTCCTTACCAGAAAACAACTCTTGCTCATAGGACCAGAAACTGCATGTGATTCAACACCATTTAGGACTGGGAAACAAACGCTAGCTTGCCTTACAAGAAACACACTCTGCTTTTGAGAAAAGAGCACTCATCTACTCTACTGTGTTTCCTATGGGGTCCGAACAGTGAGCTTGCGCAGAACAAACGAACTGTGCTTCCTACACACACGGCCATATCTAGTTCAAGTCTGCTTAGGAACCTGACAAGAACAGTAGATCCTCTTCAGTCCAATCCACTGTACTTGCTGGGAACAGACGCCAGTGCTATTTGTCCTGTGTATGGCAATGGTAGCACAATAGTGACTCTTCTTACCATAAAACAACTCTTGCTCGTAGGACCACAAACTGCATGTGATTCAACTCCATTTAGGACTGGGAAACAAACGCTAGCTCGCCTTACAAGAAACACACTCTGCATTAGAGAAAAGAGCACTCTTCTACTCTACTGTGTTTCCTATAGGGCCAGAACAGTGAGCTTGCTCAGAACAAAAGAACTGTGCTTCCTACACATGGGCCATATCTAGTTCAACTCTGCTTAGGAAACTGACAAGAACAGTAGCTCCTCTTCAGTCCGATACACTGTACTTGCTGGGAACAGACGCGAGTGCTATTTGCACTGTGTATGGCCTTTGGAGCACAATAGTGACTTTCCTTACCAGAAAACAACTGTTGCTCGTAGTACCAGAAACTGCATGTGATTCAACTCCATTTAGGACTGGGAAACAAATGCTAGCTCACCTTACATGAAACACACTCTGCTTTTGAGAAAAGAGCACTCTTCTACTCTACTGTGTTTCCTATGGGGTCCGAACAGAGAGCTTGCTCAGAACAAAAGAACTATGCTTCCTACACATACGTGCCATATCTAGTTCAACTCTGCTTAGGAAACTGACAAGAACAGTAGCTCCTCTTCAGTCCAATACACTTTACTTGCAGGGAACAGACGCGAGTGTTATTTGCACTGTGTATGGAAATTGGAGCACAATAGTGACTCGTCTTACCAGAAAACAACTCTTGCTAGTAGGACCAAAAACTGCATGTGACTCAACTCCATTTATGACTGGGAACCATCGCTAGGTCGCCTTCCAAGAAACACACTCTGCTTTTGAGAAAAGAGCACTCTATACTCTACTGTGTTTCCTAAGGTTTCCGAACAGTGAGCTTCCTCAGAACAAAAAAACTGTGCTTCCTACACACACGGCCATAACTAGTTCAACTCTGCTTAGGAAACTGACAAGAACAGTAGCTCCTATTCAGTCCAATACACTGTACTTGCTGGGAACAGACGCGAGTGCTATTTGCACTGTGTATGTCAATATGAGCACAATAGTGACTTTCCTTACCAGAAAACAACTCTTGCTCATTGGACCGGAAACTGCCTGTGATTGAACTCCATTTAGGACTAGGAAACAAATGCTAGCTCGCCTTACAAGAAACACACTCTGCTTTAGAGAAAATAGCACTCTTCTACTCTACTGTGTTTCCTATAGGGTCCGAACAGTGAGCTTGCTCAGAACAAAAATACCGTGCTTCCTACACACACTGCCATACCTAGTTCAATTCTGCTTAGGAATCTGACAAGAACAGTAGATCCTCTTCAGTCCAATACACTGTACTTGCTGGGAACAGACGCCAGTGCTATTTGTCCTGTGTTTGGAAATGGCAGCGCAATAGTGAATCTTCTTACCAGAAAACAACTCTTGCTCGTAGGACCAGAATCTGCATGAGATTCAACTCAATTTAGGACTGGGAAACAAACACTAGCTCGCCTTACAAGAAACACACTCTGCTTTTGAGAAAAGAGCACTCTTCTACTCTACTGTGTTTCCTAAAGGGCCTGAACAGTGAGCTTGCTCAGAACAAAAGAACTGTGCTTCCTACACACACGGCCATAACTACTTCAACTGTGCTTAGGAAACTGACAAGAACAGTAGCTCCTATTCAGTCCAATACACTGTACTTGCTGTGAACAGACACGAGTGCTATTTGCACTGTGTATGGCAATATGAGCACAATAGTGTCTTTCCTTACCAGAAAACAACTCTTGCTCATTGGACCGGAAACTGCCTGTGATTGAACTCCATTTAGGACTAGGAAACAAATGCTAGCTCGCCTTACATGAAACACACACTGCTTTAGAGAAAAGAGCACTCTTCTACTCTACTGTGTTTCCTATATGGCCAGAACAGTGATCTTGCTCAGAACAAAATAACTGTGCTTCCTACACACACGGCCATATCTAGTTCAACTCTGCTTAGGAACCTGACAAGAACAGTAGATCCTCTTCAGTCCAATACACTGTACATGCTGGAAACAGACGCCAGTGCTATTTGCCCTGTGTATGAAAATGGGAGCACAATAGTGACTCTTCTTACCAGAAAACAACTCTAGCTCGTAGGACCAGAAACTGCATGTGATTCAACTCCATTTAGGACTGGGAAACAAACGCTAGCCCGGCTCGCCTTACAAGAAACACACTCTGCTTTTGAGAAAAGAGCACTCTTCTACTCTACTGTGTTTCCAATGGTGTCCAAAAAGTGAGCTTGCTCAGAACAAAAGAACTGTGCTTCCTACACACACGGATCATATCTAGTTCAACTCTGCTGAGGAAACTGACAAGAACAGTAGATCCTCTTCAGTCCAATACACTGTACAGGCTGGGAACCGACACCAGTGCTATTTGCCCTGTGTATGACAATGGGAGAACAATAGTGACTCTTCTTACCAAAAAACAACTCTTGCTCATAGTACCAGAAACTGCATGTGATTCAACTCCATTTAGGACTGGGAAACAAACGCTAGCTCGGCTCGCCTTATAGGAAACAAACTCTGCTTTTGAGAAAAGAGCACTCTTCTACTCTACTGTGTTTCCAATGGGGTCCAAACAGTGAGCTTGCTCAGAACAAAAGAACTGTGCTTTCTACACACACGGCCATATCAAATCAACTCTGCTTAGGAAACTGACAAGAACAGTAGCTCCTATTCAGTCCAATACACTGTACTTGCTGGGAACAGACGCGAGTGCTATTTACACTGTTAATGGCAATATGAGCACAATAGTGACTTTCCTTACCAGAAAACAACTCTTGCTCATTGGACTGGAAACTGCCTGTGATTGAACTCCATTTAGGACTAGGAAAAAAAAGCTAGCTCGCCTTACAAGAAACACACTCTGCTTTTGAGAAAAGAGCACTCTTCTACTCTACTGTGTTTCCTATGAGGTCCGAACAGTGAGCTTGCTCAGAACAAAAAAACCGTGCTTCCTACACACACCACCACACCTAGATCAATTCTGCTTAGGAACCTGAGAATAACAGTAGATCCTCTTCAGTCCAATACACTGTACTGCTGGGAACAGACAACAGTTCTATTTGTCCTGTGTATGGCAACGGCAGCACAATAGTGACTCTTCTTACCAGAAAAAAACTCTTACTCGTAGGACGAGAAACTGCATGGGATTCAACTCCATTTAGGACTGGGAAACAAACGCTAGCTCGCCTTACAAGAAACACACTCTGCATTTGAGAAAAGAGCACTCTTCAACTCTACTGTGTTTCCTATGGGGTCCAAACAGTGAGCTTGCTCAGAACAAAAGAACTGTGCTTCCTACACACATGGGCCATATCTCGTTCAACTCTGCTTAGGAAACTGACAAGAACAGTAGCTCCTCTTCAGTCCGATACACTGTACTTGCTGGGAACAGACGCGAGTGCTATTTGCACTGTCTATGGCAATGGGAGCACAATAGTGACTTCCTTACCAGAAAACAACTCTTCCCTGTAGGACCAGAAACTGCATGTGATTCAACTCCATTTAGGACTGGGAAACAAACGCTAGCTCGCCTTACAAGAAACACACTCAGCTTTTGAGAAAAGAGCACTCTTCTACTCTACTGTGTTTCCAATGGGGTCCAAACAGTGAGCTTGCTCAGAACAAAAGAACTGTGCTTTCTACACACACGGCCATATCAAATCAACTCTGCTTAGGAAACTGACAAGAACAGTAGCTCCTATTCAGTCCAATACACTGTACTTGCTGGGAACAGACGCAAGTGCTATTTACACTGTTAATGGCAATATGAGCACAATAGTGACTTTCCTTACCAGAAAACAACTCTTGCTCATTGGACTGGAAACTGCCTGTGATTGAACTCCATTTAGGACTAGGAAAAAAACGCTAGCTCGCCTTACAAGAAACACACTCTGCTTTTGAGAAAAGAGCACTCTTCTACTCTACTGTGTTTCCTATGAGGTCCGAACAGTGAGCTTGCTCAGAACAAAAAAACCGTGCTTCCTACACACACCACCACACCTAGGTCAATTCTGCTTAGGAACCTGAGAAGAACAGTAGATCCTCTTCAGTCCAATACACTGTACTGCTGGGAACAGACAACAGTGCTATTTGTCCTGTGTATGGCAACGGCAGCACAATAGTGACTCTTCTTACCAGAAAAAAACTCTTGCTCGTAGGACGAGAAACTGCATGGGATTCAACTCCATTTAGGACTGGGAAACAAATGCTAGCTCGCCTTACAAGAAACACACTCTGCATTTGAGAAAAGAGCACTCTTCTACTCTACTGTGTTTCCTATGGGGTCCAAACAGTGAGCTTGCTCAGAACAAAAGAACTGTGCTTCCTACACACACGGGCCATATCTCGTTCAACTCTGCTTAGGAAACTGACAAGAACAGTAGCTCCTCTTCAGTCCGATACACTGTACTTGCTGGGAACAGATGCGAGTGCTATTTGCACTGTCTATGGCAATGGGAGCACAATAGTGACTTCCTTACCAGAAAACAACTCTTGCCTGTAGGACCAGAAACTGCATGTGATTCAACTCCATTTAGGACTGGGAAACAAATGCTAGCTCGCCTTACAAGAAACACACTCTGCTTTTGAGAAAAGAGCACTCTTCTACTCTACAGTGTTTCCCATAGGGCCAGAACAGTGAGCTTGCTGAGAACAAAAGAACAGTGCATCCTACACACACGGACCATATCTAGTTCAACTCTGCTTAGGAAACTGACAAGAACAGTAGCTCCTATTCAGTCCAATACACTGTACTTGCTGGGAATAGACGTGAGTGCTATTTGCACTGTGTATGGCAATTGGAGCACAATAGTGACTCGTCTTACCAGAAAACAACTCTTGCTCGTAGGACAAAAAACTGCATGTGACTCAACTCCATTTAGGACTGGGAAACAAACGCTAGCTCGCCTTACAAGAAACACACTCTGCTTTTGAGAAAAGAGCACTCTTCTACTCTACTGTGTTTCCTGTAGGGCCAGAACAGTGAGCTTGCTCAGAACAAAAGAACTGTGCTTCCTACACACACGGCCATATCTAGTTCAATTCTGATTAGGAACCTGACAAGAACAGCAGATCCTCTTCAGTCCAATACACTGTACTTGCTGGGAACATACGCCAGTGCTATTTGTCCTGTGTATGGCAATGGCAGCGCAATAGTGACTATTCTTACCATAAAACAACTCTTGCTCCTAGGACCAGAAACTGCATGTGATTCAACTCCATTTAGGACTGGGAAACAAACTCTAGCTCGCCTTACAAGAAACACACTCTGCTTTAGAGAAAAGAGCACTCTTATCCTCTACTGTGTTTCCTATAGGGCCAGAACAGTGAGGTTGCTCAGAACAAAAAAATGTGCTTCCTACACACAGATCATATCTAGTTCAACTCTGCTTAGGAAACTGACAAGAACAGTAGCTCATCTTCAGTCCGATACACTGTACTTGCTGGGAACAGACACGAGTGCTATTTGCACTGTGTTTTCCAATGGGAGCACAATAGTGACTTCCTTACCAGAAAACAACTCTTGCTTGTAAGACCAGAAACTGCATGTGATTCAACTCCATTTAGGACTGGGAAACAAACGCTAGCTCCCCTTACAAGAAACACACTCTGCTTTAGAGAAAAGAGCACTCTTCTACTCGACTGTATTTCCTTTAGGCCCAGAACAGTGAGCGTGCTGAGACAAAAGAACTGTGCTACCTACACACACGGCCATATCTAGTTCAACTCTTCTTAGGAAACTGACAAGAACAGTAGCTCCTACTCAGTCCAATACACTGTACTTGCTGGGAACAGACGCGAGTGCTATTTGCGCTGTGTATGGCAATTGGAGCGCAATAGTGACTCTTCTTAACAGAAAACAACTCTTGCTCGTAGGACCAAAAACTGCATGTGACTCAACTCCATTTAGGAATGGGAAACAAACGCGAGCTCGCCTTACAAGAAACACACTCTGCTTTAGAGAAAAGAGCACTCTTCTACTCTACTGTGTTTCCTATAGGGCCAGAACAGTGAGCTTGCTCAGAACAAAAGAACTGTGCTTCCTCCACACACGGCCATATCTAGTTCAACTCTGCTTAGGAATCTGACAAGAACAGTAGAACCTCTTCAGTCCAATACACTGTACTTGCTGGGAACAGACTCCAGTGCTATTTGTCCTGTGTATGGCAATGGCAGCGCAATAGTGACTCTTCTTACCAGAAAACAACTCTTGCTCGTAGTACCAGAAACTGCATGTGATTCAACTCCATTTAGGCCTGGGAAACAAACTCTAGCTCGCTTTACAAGAAACACACTCTGCTTTTGAGAAAAGAGCACTCTTCTACTCTACTGTGTTTCCTATATGGCCAGAACAGTGATCTTGCTCAGAACAAAATAACTGTGCTTCCTACACACACGGCCATATCTAGTTCAACTCTGCTTAGGAACCTGACAAGAACAGTAGATCCTCTTCAGTCCAATACACTGTACATGCTGGAAACAGACGCCAGTGCTATTTGCCCTGTGTATGAAAATGGGAGCACAATAGTGACTCTTCTTACCAGAAAACAACTCTAGCTCGTAGGACCAGAAACTGCATGTGATTCAACTCCATTTAGGACTGGGAAACAAACGCTAGCCCGGCTCGCCTTACAAGAAACACACTCTGCTTTTGAGAAAAGAGCACTCTTCTACTCTACTGTGTTTCCAATGGTGTCCAAAAAGTGAGCTTGCTCAGAACAAAAGAACTGTGCTTCCTACACACACGGATCATATCTAGTTCAACTCTGCTGAGGAAACTGACAAGAACAGTAGATCCTCTTCAGTCCAATACACTGTACATGCTGGGAACCGACACCAGTGCTATTTGCCCTGTGTATGACAATGGGAGAACAATAGTGACTCTTCTTACCAAAAAACAACTCTTGCTCATAGTACCAGAAACTGCATGTGATTCAACTCCATTTAGGACTGGGAAACAAACGCTAGCTCGGCTCGCCTTATAGGAAACAAACTCTGCTTTTGAGAAAAGAGCACTCTTCTACTCTACTGTGTTTCCAATGGGGTCCAAACAGTGAGCTTGCTCAGAACAAAAGAACTGTGCTTTCTACACACACGGCCATATCAAATCAACTCTGCTTAGGAAACTGACAAGAACAGTAGCTCCTATTCAGTCCAATACACTGTACTTGCTGGGAACAGACGCGAGTGCTATTTACACTGTTAATGGCAATATGAGCACAATAGTGACTTTCCTTACCAGAAAACAACTCTTGCTCATTGGACTGGAAACTGCCTGTGATTGAACTCCATTTAGGACTAGGAAAAAAACGCTAGCTCGCCTTGCAAGAAACACACTCTGCTTTTGAGAAAAGAGCACTCTTCTACTCTACTGTGTTTCCTATGAGGTCCGAACAGTGAGCTTGCTCAGAACAAAAAAACCGTGCTTCCTACACACACCACCACACCTAGATCAATTCTGCTTAGGAACCTGAGAAGAACAGTAGATCCTCTTCAGTCCAATACACTGTACTGCTGGGAACAGACAACAGTTCTATTTGTCCTGTGTATGGCAACGGCAGCACAATAGTGACTCTTCTTACCAGAAAAAAACTCTTGCTCGTAGGACGAGAAACTGCATGGGATTCAACTCCATTTAGGACTGGGAAACAAACGCTAGCTCGCCTTACAAGAAACACACTCTGCATTTGAGAAAAGAGCACTCTTCTACTCTACTGTGTTTCCTATGGGGTCCAAACAGTGAGCTTGCTCAGAACAAAAGAACTGTGCTTCCTACACACACGGGCCATATCTCGTTCAACTCTGCTTAGGAAACTGACAAGAACAGTAGCTCCTCTTCAGTCCGATACACTGTACTTGCTGGGAACAGACGCGAGTGCTATTTGCACTGTCTATGGCAATGGGAGCACAATAGTGACTTCCTTACCAGAAAACAACTCTTGCCTGTAGGACCAGAAACTGCATGTGATTCAACTCCATTTAGGACTGGGAAACAAATGCTAGCTCGCCTTACAAGAAACACACTCTGCTTTTGAGAAAAGAGCACTCTTCTACTCTACTGTGTTTCCCATAGGGCCAGAACAGTGAGCTTGCTGAGAACAAAAGAACAGTGCATCCTACACACACGGACCATATCTAGTTCAACTCTGCTGAGGAAACTGACAAGAACAGTAGCTCCTATTCAGTCCAATACACTGTACTTGCTGGGAATAGACGCGAGTGCTATTTGCACTGTGTATGGCAATTGGAGCACAATAGTGACTCGTCTTACCAGAAAACAACTCTTGCTCGTAGGACAAAAAACTGCATGTGACTCAACTCCATTTAGGACTGGGAAACAAACGCTAGCTCGCCTTACAAGAAACACACTCTGCTTTTGAGAAAAGAGCACTCTTCTACTCTACTGTGTTTCCTGTAGGGCCAGAACAGTGAGCTTGCTCAGAACAAAAGAACTGTGCTTCCTACACACATGGCCATATCTAGTTCAATTCTGATTAGGAACCTGACAAGAACAGCAGATCCTCTTCAGTCCAATACACTGTACTTGCTGGGAACATACGCCAGTGCTATTTGTCCTGTGTATGGCAATGGCAGCGCAATAGTGACTATTCTTACCATAAAACAACTCTTGCTCCTAGGACCAGAAACTGCATGTGATTCAACTGCATTTAGGACTGGGAAACAAACTCTAGCTCGCCTTACAAGAAACACACTCTGCTTTAGAGAAAAGAGCACTCTTCTCCTCTACTGTGTTTCCTATAGGGCCAGAACAGTGAGGTTGCTCAGAACAAAAAAATGTGCTTCCTACACACAGACCATATCTAGTTCAACTCTGCTTAGGAAACTGACAAGAACAGTAGCTCATCTTCAGTCCGATACACTGTACTTGCTGGGAACAGACACGAGTGCTATTTGCACTGTGTTTTCCAATGGGAGCACAATAGTGACTTCCTTACCAGAAAACAACTCTTGCTTGTAAGACCAGAAACTGCATGTGATTCAACTCCATTTAGGACTGGGAAACAAACGCTAGCTCCCCTTACAAGAAACACACTCTGCTTTAGAGAAAAGAGCACTCTTCTACTCGACTGTATTTCCTTTAGGCCCAGAACAGTGAGCGTGCTGAGACAAAAGAACTGTGCTACCTACACACACGGCCATATCTAGTTCAACTCTTCTTAGGAAACTGACAAGAACAGTAGCTCCTATTCAGTCCAATACACTGTACTTGCTGGGAACAGACGCGAGTGCTATTTGCGCTGTGTATGGCAATTGGAGCGCAATAGTGACTCTTCTTAACAGAAAACAACTCTTGCTCGTAGGACCAAAAACTGCATGTGACTCAACTCCATTTAGGAATGGGAAACAAACGCGAGCTCGCCTTACAAGAAACACACTCTGCTTTAGAGAAAAGAGCACTCTTCTACTCTACTGTGTTTCCTATAGGGCCAGAACAGTGAGCTTGCTCAGAACAAAAGAACTGTGCTTCCTCCACACACGGCCATATCTAGTTCAACTCTGCTTAGGAATCTGACAAGAACAGTAGAACCTCTTCAGTCCAATACACTGTACTTGCTGGGAACAGACTCCAGTGCTATTTGTCCTGTGTATGGCAATGGCAGCGCAATAGTGACTCTTCTTACCAGAAAACAACTCTTGCTCGTAGTACCAGAAACTGCATGTGATTCAACTCCATTTAGGACTGGGAAACAAACGCTAGCTCGGCTCGTCTTCCAAGAAACAAACTCTGCTTTTGAGAAAAGAGCACTCTTCTACTCTACTGTGTTTCCAATGGGGTCCAAACAGTGAGCTTGCTCAGAACAAAAGAACTGTGCTTCCTACACACATGGAACATATCTAGTTCAACTGTGCTGAGGAAACTGACAAGAACAGTAGATCCTCTTCAGTCCAATACACTGTACATGCTGAGAACAGACGCCAGTGCTATTTGCCCTGTGTATGACAATGGGAGCACAATAGTGACTCTTCTTACCAGAAAACAACTTTTGCTCGCAGTACCAGGAACTGCATGTGATTCAACTCGATTTAGGACTGGGAAACAAACGCTAGCTCGCCTTACAAGAAAAACACTCTGGTTTTGAGAAAAGAGCACTCTTCTACTCTACTGTGTTTCCTATGGGGTCCAACATTGAGCTTTCTCAGAACAAAAGAACTGTGCATCCCACACACGGACCATATCTAGTTAAACTCTGCTGAGGAAACTGACAAAAACAGTAGCTCCTAATCAGTCCAATATACTGTACTTGAAGGGAGCAGACGCGAGTACTATTTGCACTGTGTATGGCATTTGGAGCGCAATAGTGACTCTTCTTACCAGAAAACAACTCTTGCTCATAGGACCAAAAACTGCATGTGACTCAACTCCATTTAGGACTGGGAAACAAACGCGAGCTCACCTTACAAGAAAAACACTCTGCTTTAGAGAAAAGAGCACTCTTCTACTCTACTGTGTTTCCTATGTGGTCCAAACAGTGAGCTTGCTCAGAACAAAAGAACTGTGCTTCCTACACACACGGGCCATATCTCGTTCAACTCTGCTGAGGAAACTGACAAGAACAGTAGCTCCTCTTCAGTCCGATACACTGTACTTGCTGGGAACAGACGCGAGTGCTATTTGCACTGTGTATGGCAATGGGAGCACAATAGTGATTCCTTAACAGAAAACAACTCTTGCTCGTAGGACCAGAAACTGCATGTGATTCAACTCCTTTTAGGACTGGGAAACAAACGCTAGCTCGCCTTACAAGAAACACACTCTGCTTTAGAGAAAAGAGCACTCTTCTACTCTACTGTGTTTCCTATAGGGCCAGAACAGTGAGCTTGCTGAGAACAAAAGAACAGTGCATCCTACACACACGGACCATATCTAGTTCAACTCTGCTTAGGAAACTGACAAGAACAGTAGCTCCTATTCAGTCCAATACACTGTACTTGCTGGGAATAGACGCGAGTGCTATTTGCACTGTGTATGGCAATTGAAACTCAATAGTGACTCTTCTTACCAGAAAACAACTCTTGCTTGTAGTACCAAAAACTGCCTGTGAAAACTCCATTTAGGACTGGTAAACAAAGGCGAGCTCGCCTTACAAGAAACCCACTCTGCTTTAGAGAAAAGAGCACTCTTCTACTCTACTGTGTTCCCTATTGGGTCCGAACAGTGAGCTTGCTCAGAACAAAAAAACTGTGCTTCCTACAAACATGGCCATATCTAGTTCAAGTCTGATTAGGAACCTGACAAGAACAGTAGATTCTCTTCCGTCCAATACACTGTAATTGCTGGGAAGAGACGCCAGTGCTATTTGTCCTGTGTATGGCAATGGCAGCACAATAGTGACTCTTCTTACCAGAAACAACTCTTGCTCCTAGGACCAGAAACTGCATGGGATTCAACTCCATTTAGGACTGGGAAACAAACGCTAGCTCGCCTTACAAGAAACACACTCTGCATTTGAGAAAAGAGCACTCTTCTACTCTACTGTGTTTCCTATGGGGTCCAAACAGTGAGCTTGCTCAGAACAAAAGAACTGTGCTTCCTACACACACGGGCCATATCTCGTTCAACTCTGCTTAGGAAACTGACAAGAACAGTAGCTCCTCTTCAGTCCGATACACTGTACTTGCTGGGAACAGACGCGAGTGCTATTTGCACTGTCTATGGCAATGGGAGCACAATAGTGACTTCCTTACCAGAAAACAACTCTTGCCTGTAGGACCAGAAACTGCATGTGATTCAACTCCATTTAGGACTGGGAAACAAATGCTAGCTCGCCTTACAAGAAACACACTCTGCTTTTGAGAAAAGAGCACTCTTCTACTCTACTGTGTTTCCCATAGGGCCAGAACAGTGAGCTTGCTGAGAACAAAAGAACAGTGCATCCTACACACACGGACCATATCTAGTTCAACTCTGCTGAGGAAACTGACAAGAACAGTAGCTCCTATTCAGTCCAATACACTGTACTTGCTGGGAATAGACGCGAGTGCTATTTGCACTGTGTATGGCAATTGGAGCACAATAGTGACTCGTCTTACCAGAAAACAACTCTTGCTCGTAGGACAAAAAACTGCATGTGACTCAACTCCATTTAGGACTGGGAAACAAACGCTAGCTCGCCTTACAAGAAACACACTCTGCTTTTGAGAAAAGAGCACTCTTCTACTCTACTGTGTTTCCTGTAGGGCCAGAACAGTGAGCTTGCTCAGAACAAAAGAACTGTGCTTCCTACACACATGGCCATATCTAGTTCAATTCTGATTAGGAACCTGACAAGAACAGCAGATCCTCTTCAGTCCAATACACTGTACTTGCTGGGAACATACGCCAGTGCTATTTGTCCTGTGTATGGCAATGGCAGCGCAATAGTGACTATTCTTACCATAAAACAACTCTTGCTCCTAGGACCAGAAACTGCATGTGATTCAACTGCATTTAGGACTGGGAAACAAACTCTAGCTCGCCTTACAAGAAACACACTCTGCTTTAGAGAAAAGAGCACTCTTCTCCTCTACTGTGTTTCCTATAGGGCCAGAACAGTGAGGTTGCTCAGAACAAAAAAATGTGCTTCCTACACACAGACCATATCTAGTTCAACTCTGCTTAGGAAACTGACAAGAACAGTAGCTCATCTTCAGTCCGATACACTGTACTTGCTGGGAACAGACACGAGTGCTATTTGCACTGTGTTTTCCAATGGGAGCACAATAGTGACTTCCTTACCAGAAAACAACTCTTGCTTGTAAGACCAGAAACTGCATGTGATTCAACTCCATTTAGGACTGGGAAACAAACGCTAGCTCCCCTTACAAGAAACACACTCTGCTTTAGAGAAAAGAGCACTCTTCTACTCGACTGTATTTCCTTTAGGCCCAGAACAGTGAGCGTGCTGAGACAAAAGAACTGTGCTACCTACACACACGGCCATATCTAGTTCAACTCTTCTTAGGAAACTGACAAGAACAGTAGCTCCTATTCAGTCCAATACACTGTACTTGCTGGGAACAGACGCGAGTGCTATTTGCGCTGTGTATGGCAATTGGAGCGCAATAGTGACTCTTCTTAACAGAAAACAACTCTTGCTCGTAGGACCAAAAACTGCATGTGACTCAACTCCATTTAGGAATGGGAAACAAACGCGAGCTCGCCTTACAAGAAACACACTCTGCTTTAGAGAAAAGAGCACTCTTCTACTCTACTGTGTTTCCTATAGGGCCAGAACAGTGAGCTTGCTCAGAACAAAAGAACTGTGCTTCCTCCACACACGGCCATATCTAGTTCAACTCTGCTTAGGAATCTGACAAGAACAGTAGAACCTCTTCAGTCCAATACACTGTACTTGCTGGGAACAGACTCCAGTGCTATTTGTCCTGTGTATGGCAATGGCAGCGCAATAGTGACTCTTCTTACCAGAAAACAACTCTTGCTCGTAGTACCAGAAACTGCATGTGATTCAACTCCATTTAGGACTGGGAAACAAACGCTAGCTCGGCTCGTCTTCCAAGAAACAAACTCTGCTTTTGAGAAAAGAGCACTCTTCTACTCTACTGTGTTTCCAATGGGGTCCAAACAGTGAGCTTGCTCAGAACAAAAGAACTGTGCTTCCTACACACATGGAACATATCTAGTTCAACTGTGCTGAGGAAACTGACAAGAACAGTAGATCCTCTTCAGTCCAATACACTGTACATGCTGAGAACAGACGCCAGTGCTATTTGCCCTGTGTATGACAATGGGAGCACAATAGTGACTCTTCTTACCAGAAAACAACTTTTGCTCGCAGTACCAGGAACTGCATGTGATTCAACTCGATTTAGGACTGGGAAACAAACGCTAGCTCGCCTTACAAGAAAAACACTCTGGTTTTGAGAAAAGAGCACTCTTCTACTCTACTGTGTTTCCTATGGGGTCCAACATTGAGCTTTCTCAGAACAAAAGAACTGTGCATCCCACACACGGACCATATCTAGTTCAACTCTGCTGAGGAAACTGACAAAAACAGTAGCTCCTAATCAGTCCAATATACTGTACTTGAAGGGAGCAGACGCGAGTACTATTTGCACTGTGTATGGCATTTGGAGCGCAATAGTGACTCTTCTTACCAGAAAACAACTCTTGCTCATAGGACCAAAAACTGCATGTGACTCAACTCCATTTAGGACTGGGAAACAAACGCGAGCTCACCTTACAAGAAAAACACTCTGCTTTAGAGAAAAGAGCACTCTTCTACTCTACTGTGTTTCCTATGTGGTCCAAACAGTGAGCTTGCTCAGAACAAAAGAACTGTGCTTCCTACACACACGGGCCATATCTCGTTCAACTCTGCTGAGGAAACTGACAAGAACAGTAGCTCCTCTTCAGTCCGATACACTGTACTTGCTGGGAACAGACGCGAGTGCTATTTGCACTGTGTATGGCAATTGGAGCACAATAGTGATTCCTTAACAGAAAACAACTCTTGCTCGTAGGACCAGAAACTGCATGTGATTCAACTCCTTTTAGGACTGGGAAACAAACGCTAGCTCGCCTTACAAGAAACACACTCTGCTTTAGAGAAAAGAGCACTCTTCTACTCTACTGTGTTTCCTATAGGGCCAGAACAGTGAGCTTGCTGAGAACAAAAGAACAGTGCATCCTACACACACGGACCATATCTAGTTCAACTCTGCTTAGGAAACTGACAAGAACAGTAGCTCCTATTCAGTCCAATACACTGTACTTGCTGGGAATAGACGCGAGTGCTATTTGCACTGTGTATGGCAATTGAAACTCAATAGTGACTCTTCTTACCAGAAAACAACTCTTGCTTGTAGTACCAAAAACTGCCTGTGAAAACTCCATTTAGGACTGGTAAACAAAGGCGAGCTCGCCTTACAAGAAACCCACTCTGCTTTAGAGAAAAGAGCACTCTTCTACTCTACTGTGTTCCCTATTGGGTCCGAACAGTGAGCTTGCTCAGAACAAAAAAACTGTGCTTCCTACAAACATGGCCATATCTAGTTCAAGTCTGATTAGGAACCTGACAAGAACAGTAGATTCTCTTCCGTCCAATACACTGTAATTGCTGGGAAGAGACGCCAGTGCTATTTGTCCTGTGTATGGCAATGGCAGCACAATAGTGACTCTTCTTACCAGAAACAACTCTTGCTCCTAGGACCAGAAACTGCATGGGATTCAACTCCATTTAGGACTGGGAAACAAACGCTAGCTCGCCTTACAAGAAACACACTCTGCATTTGAGAAAAGAGCACTCTTCTACTCTACTGTGTTTCCTATGGGGTCCAAACAGTGAGCTTGCTCAGAACAAAAGAACTGTGCTTCCTACACACACGGGCCATATCTCGTTCAACTCTGCTTAGGAAACTGACAAGAACAGTAGCTCCTCTTCAGTCCGATACACTGTACTTGCTGGGAACAGACGCGAGTGCTATTTGCACTGTCTATGGCAATGGGAGCACAATAGTGACTTTCCTTACCAGAAAACAACTCTTGCCTGTAGGACCAGAAACTGCATGTGATTCAACTCCATTTAGGACTGGGAAACAAATGCTAGCTCGCCTTACAAGAAACACACTCTGCTTTTGAGAAAAGAGCACTCTTCTACTCTACTGTGTTTCCCATAGGGCCAGAACAGTGAGCTTGCTGAGAACAAAAGAACAGTGCATCCTACACACACGGACCATATCTAGTTCAACTCTGCTGAGGAAACTGACAAGAACAGTAGCTCCTATTCAGTCCAATACACTGTACTTGCTGGGAATAGACGCGAGTGCTATTTGCACTGTGTATGGCAATTGGAGCACAATAGTGACTCGTCTTACCAGAAAACAACTCTTGCTCGTAGGACAAAAAACTGCATGTGACTCAACTCCATTTAGGACTGGGAAACAAACGCTAGCTCGCCTTACAAGAAACACACTCTGCTTTTGAGAAAAGAGCACTCTTCTACTCTACTGTGTTTCCTGTAGGGCCAGAACAGTGAGCTTGCTCAGAACAAAAGAACTGTGCTTCCTACACACATGGCCATATCTAGTTCAATTCTGATTAGGAACCTGACAAGAACAGCAGATCCTCTTCAGTCCAATACACTGTACTTGCTGGGAACATACGCCAGTGCTATTTGTCCTGTGTATGGCAATGGCAGCGCAATAGTGACTATTCTTACCATAAAACAACTCTTGCTCCTAGGACCAGAAACTGCATGTGATTCAACTGCATTTAGGACTGGGAAACAAACTCTAGCTCGCCTTACAAGAAACACACTCTGCTTTAGAGAAAAGAGCACTCTTCTCCTCTACTGTGTTTCCTATAGGGCCAGAACAGTGAGGTTGCTCAGAACAAAAAAATGTGCTTCCTACACACAGACCATATCTAGTTCAACTCTGCTTAGGAAACTGACAAGAACAGTAGCTCATCTTCAGTCCGATACACTGTACTTGCTGGGAACAGACACGAGTGCTATTTGCACTGTGTTTTCCAATGGGAGCACAATAGTGACTTCCTTACCAGAAAACAACTCTTGCTTGTAAGACCAGAAACTGCATGTGATTCAACTCCATTTAGGACTGGGAAACAAACGCTAGCTCCCCTTACAAGAAACACACTCTGCTTTAGAGAAAAGAGCACTCTTCTACTCGACTGTATTTCCTTTAGGCCCAGAACAGTGAGCGTGCTGAGACAAAAGAACTGTGCTACCTACACACACGGCCATATCTAGTTCAACTCTTCTTAGGAAACTGACAAGAACAGTAGCTCCTATTCAGTCCAATACACTGTACTTGCTGGGAACAGACGCGAGTGCTATTTGCGCTGTGTATGGCAATTGGAGCGCAATAGTGACTCTTCTTAACAGAAAACAACTCTTGCTCGTAGGACCAAAAACTGCATGTGACTCAACTCCATTTAGGAATGGGAAACAAACGCGAGCTCGCCTTACAAGAAACACACTCTGCTTTAGAGAAAAGAGCACTCTTCTACTCTACTGTGTTTCCTATAGGGCCAGAACAGTGAGCTTGCTCAGAACAAAAGAACTGTGCTTCCTCCACACACGGCCATATCTAGTTCAACTCTGCTTAGGAATCTGACAAGAACAGTAGAACCTCTTCAGTCCAATACACTGTACTTGCTGGGAACAGACTCCAGTGCTATTTGTCCTGTGTATGGCAATGGCAGCGCAATAGTGACTCTTCTTACCAGAAAACAACTCTTGCTCGTAGTACCAGAAACTGCATGTGATTCAACTCCATTTAGGACTGGGAAACAAACGCTAGCTCGGCTCGTCTTCCAAGAAACAAACTCTGCTTTTGAGAAAAGAGCACTCTTCTACTCTACTGTGTTTCCAATGGGGTCCAAACAGTGAGCTTGCTCAGAACAAAAGAACTGTGCTTCCTACACACATGGAACATATCTAGTTCAACTGTGCTGAGGAAACTGACAAGAACAGTAGATCCTCTTCAGTCCAATACACTGTACATGCTGAGAACAGACGCCAGTGCTATTTGCCCTGTGTATGACAATGGGAGCACAATAGTGACTCTTTTTACCAGAAAACAACTTTTGCTCGCAGTACCAGGAACTGCATGTGATTCAACTCGATTTAGGACTGGGAAACAAACGCTAGCTCGCCTTACAAGAAAAACACTCTGGTTTTGAGAAAAGAGCACTCTTCTACTCTACTGTGTTTCCTATGGGGTCCAACATTGAGCTTTCTCAGAACAAAAGAACTGTGCATCCCACACACGGACCATATCTAGTTCAACTCTGCTGAGGAAACTGACAAAAACAGTAGCTCCTAATCAGTCCAATATACTGTACTTGAAGGGAGCAGACGCGAGTACTATTTGCACTGTGTATGGCATTTGGAGCGCAATAGTGACTCTTCTTACCAGAAAACAACTCTTGCTCATAGGACCAAAAACTGCATGTGACTCAACTCCATTTAGGACTGGGAAACAAACGCGAGCTCACCTTACAAGAAAAACACTCTGCTTTAGAGAAAAGAGCACTCTTCTACTCTACTGTGTTTCCTATGTGGTCCAAACAGTGAGCTTGCTCAGAACAAAAGAACTGTGCTTCCTACACACACGGGCCATATCTCGTTCAACTCTGCTGAGGAAACTGACAAGAACAGTAGCTCCTCTTCAGTCCGATACACTGTACTTGCTGGGAACAGACGCGAGTGCTATTTGCACTGTGTATGGCAATGGGAGCACAATAGTGATTCCTTAACAGAAAACAACTCTTGCTCGTAGGACCAGAAACTGCATGTGATTCAACTCCTTTTAGGACTGGGAAACAAACGCTAGCTCGCCTTACAAGAAACACACTCTGCTTTAGAGAAAAGAGCACTCTTCTACTCTACTGTGTTTCCTATAGGGCCAGAACAGTGAGCTTGCTGAGAACAAAAGAACAGTGCATCCTACACACACGGACCATATCTAGTTCAACTCTGCTTAGGAAACTGACAAGAACAGTAGCTCCTATTCAGTCCAATACACTGTACTTGCTGGGAATAGACGCGAGTGCTATTTGCACTGTGTATGGCAATTGAAACTCAATAGTGACTCTTCTTACCAGAAAACAACTCTTGCTTGTAGTACCAAAAACTGCCTGTGAAAACTCCATTTAGGACTGGTAAACAAAGGCGAGCTCGCCTTACAAGAAACCCACTCTGCTTTAGAGAAAAGAGCACTCTTCTACTCTACTGTGTTCCCTATTGGGTCCGAACAGTGAGCTTGCTCAGAACAAAAAAACTGTGCTTCCTACAAACATGGCCATATCTAGTTCAAGTCTGATTAGGAACCTGACAAGAACAGTAGATTCTCTTCCGTCCAATACACTGTAATTGCTGGGAAGAGACGCCAGTGCTATTTGTCCTGTGTATGGCAATGGCAGCACAATAGTGACTCTTCTTACCAGAAACAACTCTTGCTCCTAGGACCAGAAACTGCATGGGATTCAACTCCATTTAGGACTGGGAAACAAACGCTAGCTCGCCTTACAAGAAACACACTTTCCTTTTGAGAAAAGAGCACTCTTCTACTCTACTGAGTTTCCTATGGGGTCCAAACAGTGAGCTTGCTCAGAACAAAAGAACTGTGCTTCCTACACACACGGGCCATATCTAGTTCAACTCTGCTTAGGAAACTGACAAGAACAGTAGCTCCTCTTCAGTCTGATACACTGTACTTGCTGGGAACAGAGGCATGTGCTATTTGCACTGTGTATGGCAATGGGAGCGCAATAGTGACTTTCCTTACCAGAAAACAACTCTTGCTCATAGGACCAGAATCTGCATGTGATTCCACTCCATTTAGGACTGCGAAACATACGCTAGCTCGCCTTACAAGAAACACACTCTGCTTTAGAGAAAAGAGAACTCTTCTACTCTACTGTGTTTCCTATGGTGTCCAAACAGTGAGCTTGCTCAGAACAAAAGAACTGTGCTTCCTACACACACGGACCATATCTAGTTCAGCTCTGCTTAGGAAACTGACAAGAACAGTAGCTCCTTTTTGTCCAATACACTCTACTTGCTGGGAACAGACGCCAGTGCTATTTGTCCTGTGTAGGGCAATGGCAGCGCAATATTGACTCTTCTTACCAGAAAACAACTCTTGCTCGTAGGACCAGAAACTGCATGGGATTCAACTCCATTTAGGACAGGGAAACAAACGATAGCTCGCCTTACAAGAAACACACTTTCCTTTTGAGAAAAGAGCACTCTTCTACTCTACTGAGTTTCCTATGGGGTCCAAACAGTGAGCTTGCTCAGAACAAAAGAACTGTGCTTCCTTCAAACACCGACCATATCTAGTTCAACTCTGCTTAGGAAACTGACAAGAACAGTAGCTCCTCTTCAGTCCGATACACTGTATTTGCTGGGAACAGATGCGAGTGCTATTTGCACTGTGTATGGCAATGGGAGCTCAATAGTTACTTTCCTTACCAGAAAACAACTCTTGCTCGTAGGACCAGAAATTGCATGTGATTCACCTCCATTTAGGACTGGGAAACAAACGCTAGCTCGCCTTACAAGAAACACACTCTGCTTTTCAGAAAAGAACACTCTTCTACTCTACTGTGTTTCCTATGTGGTCCAAACAGTGAGCTTGCTCAGAACAAAAGAACTGTGCTTCCTACACACACGGCCATATCTAGTTCAATTCTGCTTAGGAACCTGACAAGAACAGTAGATCCTCTTCAGTCCAATACACTGTACTTGCTGGGAAAAAACGCCAGTGCTATTTGTCCTGTGTATGGCAATGGCAGCGTAATAGTGACTCTTCTTACCATAAAACAACTCTTGCTCGTAGGACCAGAAACTCCATGTGATTCAACTCCATTTAGGACTGGGAAACAAACGCTAGCTTGCCTTAAAAGAAACACACTCTGCTTTAGAGAAAAGAGCACTCTGCTACTCTACTGTGTTTCCTATGAGGTCCAAACAGTGAGCTTGCTCAGAACAAAAGAACTGTGCTTCCTACACGGGAAATATCAAGCTCAACGCTGATTAGGAAACTGACAAGAACAGTAGCTCCTATTCAGTCCAATACACTATACTTGCTGGGAACAGATGCTAGAGCTATTTGCACTGTGTATGGCATTTGGAGGGCAATAGTGACTCTTCTTACCAGAAAACAACTCTTGCTCGTAGGACCAAAAACTGCCTGAGACTCAACTCCATTTAGGACTGGGAAACAAACGCTAGCTCGCCTTACAAGAAACACACTCTGCTTTTGAGAAAAGTGCACTCTTCTACTCTACTATGTTTCCTATAGGGCCTGAACAGTGAGCTTGCTTAGAACAAAAGAACTGTGCTTCCTACACACACGGCCATATCTAGTTCAACTCTGCTTAGGAACCTGACAAGAACAGTAGATCCTCTTCAGTCCAATACACTGTGCATGCTGGGAACAGACGCGAGTGCTATTTGCCCTGTTTATGACAATGGGAGCACAATAGTGACTCTTCTTAGCAGAAAACAACTCTTGCTCGTAGGACCAGAAACTGCATGTGATGCAATTCCATTTAGGACTGGGAAACAAATGCTAGCTTGCCTTACAAGGAACACACTCTGATTTAGAGAAAAAAGCACTCTTCTACTCTATTGTGTTTCCAAAGAGGTCCGAACAGTGAACTTGCTCAAACCAAAAGAACTGTGCTTCCTACACACACGGCCATATCTAGTTCTATTCTGCTTAGGAACCTGACAAGAACAGTAGATCCTCTTCAGTCCAATACACTGTACTTGCTGGGAACAGACGCGAGTGCTATTTGCACTGTGTATGGCAATGGGAGCACAATAGTAACTTTCCTTACCAGAAAACAACTCTTGCTCATAGGACCGGAAACTGCTTGTGATTGAACTCCAATTAGGGCTAGGAAACAAACGCTAGCTCGCCTTACAAGAAACACACTTTTCTCTTGAGAAAAGAGCACTCTTCTACTCTACTGTGTTTCCTATGAGGTCCGAACAGTGAGCTTGCTCAGAACAAAAAAAAAACGTGATTCCTACACACACCGTCACACCTAGTTCAATTCTGCTTAGGAACCTGACAAGAACAGTAGATCCTCTTCAGTCCAATACACTGTACTGCTGGGAACAGACGCCAGTGCTATTTGTCCTGTGTAGGGCAATGGCAGCGCAATATTGACTCTTCTTACCAGAAAACAACTCTTGCTCATAGGACCAGAAACTGCATGTGATTCAACTCCATTTAGGACTAGGAAACAAACGCGAGCTCGCCTTACAAGAAACACACTCTGCTTTTGAGAAAAGAGCACTCTTCTACTCTACTGAGTTTCCTATGGGGTCCAAACAGTGAGCTTGCTCAGAACAAAAGAACTGTGCTTCCTACACACACGAGCCATATCTAGTTCAATTCTGCTTAGGAAACTGACAAGAACAGTAGCTCCTCTTCAGTCCAATACACTGTACTTGCTGGGAACAAACGGGAGGGCAATTTGCACTGTGTATGGCAATGGGAGCTCAATAGTTACTTTCCTTACCAGAAAACAACTCTTGCTCGTACGACCAGAAACTGCATGGGATTCAACTCCATTTTGGACTGGGAAACAAACGCTAGCTCGCCTTACAAGAAACACACTCTGCTTTTGAGAAAAGAGGAAAATTCAACTCTACTGTGTTTCCTATGTGGTCGGAACAGTGAGCTTGCTCAGAACAAAAAAACTGTGCTTCCTACACACACGGCCATATCTAGTTCAATTCTGATTAGGAACCTGACAAGAACAGTAGATCCTCTTCAGTCCAATACACTGTACTTCCTGGGAACAGACGCCAGTGGAATTTGTCCTGTGTATGGCAATGGCAGCGCAATAGTGACTCTTCTTACCATAAAACAACTCTTGCTCGTAGGACCAGAAACTGCATGTGATTCAACTCCATTTAGGACTGGGAAACAAACGCTAGCTCGCCTTACAAGAAACACACTCTGCTTTAGAGAAAGAGCACTCTTCTACTCTACTGTGTTACCTGTAGGGCCAGAACAGTGAGCTTGCTCAGAACAAAAGAACTGTGCTTCCTACACACGGGCCATATCTAGTTCAACTCTGCTTAGGAAACTGACAAGAACAGTAGCATTTATTCAGTCCAATACACTGTACTTGCTGGGAACAGACGCGAGTGCTATTTGCACTGTGTATGGCAATTGAAACTCAATAGTGACTCTTCTTACAAGAAAACAACTCTTGCTCGTAGGACCAAAAACTGCCTGTGAAAACTCCTTTTAGGACTGGTAAACAAAGGCGAGCTCGCCTTACAAGAAACACACTCTGCTTTAGAGAAAAGAGCACTCTTCTACTCTACTGTGTTCCCTATGGGGTCCGAAGTGTGAGCTTGCTCAGAACAAAAAAACTGTGCTTCCTACAAACATGGCCATATCTAGTTCAAGTCTGATTAGGAACCTGACAAGAACAGTAGATTCTCTTCCGTCCAATACACTGTACTTGCTGGGAAGAGACGCCAGTGCTATTTGTCCTGTGTATGGCAATGGCAGCGCAATAGTGACTCTTCTTACCAGAAACAACTCTTGCTCCTAGGACCAGAAACTGCATGGGATTCAACTCCATTTAGGACTGGGAAACAAACGCTAGCTCGCCTTACAAGAAACACACTCTGCTTTAGAGAAAAGAGCACTCTTCTACTCTACTGTGTTTCCTATGGGGTCCAAACAGTGAGCTTGCTCAGAACAAAAGAACTGTGCTTCCTACACACGGGCCATATCTAGTTCAACTCTGCTTAGGAAACTGAGAAGAACAGTAGCTCCTCTTCAGTCCGATATGCTGTACTTCCTGGGATCAGAAACGTGTGCTATTTGCACTGTGTATGGCAATGGGAGCGCAATAGAGACTTTCCTTACCAGAAAACAACTCTTGCTCGTAGGACCAGAAACTGCATGTGATTCAAATCAATTTAGGCCTGGGAAACAAATGCTAGCTCGCCTTACATGAAACACACTCTGCTTTTGAGAAAAGAGCACTCTTCTACTCCACTGTCTTTCCTATGTGTTCCGAACAGTGAGCTTGCTGAGAACAAAAGAATTGTGCTTCCTACACACATGGACCATATCTAGTTCAACTCTGCTTAGGAAACTGACAAGAACAGTAGCTCCTATTCAGTCTAATACACTGTACTTGCTGGGAACAGACGCGAGTGCTATTTGCACTGTGTATGGCAATTGGAGCACAATAGTGACTCGTCTTACCAGAAAACAACTCTTGCTCGTAGGACAAAAAACTGCATGTGACTCAACTCCATTTAGGACTGGGAAACAAACGCTAGCTCGCCTTCCAAGAAACACACTCTGCTTTTGAGAAAAGAGCACTCTTCTACTCTACTGTTTCCTATGTGTTCCGAACAGTGAGCTTGCTCAGAACAAAAGAACTGTGCTTCCTACACACACGGGCCATATCTAGTTCAACTCTGCTTAGGAAACTGACAAGAACAGTAGCTCCTCTTCAGTCTGATACACTGTACTTGCAGGGAACAGACGCATGTGATATTTGCACTGTGTATGGCAATGGGAGCGCAATAGTGACTTTCCTTACCAGAAAACAACTCTTGCTCGTAGGACCAGAAACCTCATGTGATTCCACTCCATTTAGGACTGCGAAACAAACGCTAGCTCGCCTTACAAGAAACACACTTTGCTTTTGAGAAAAGAGCAGTCTTCTACTCTACTGAGTTTCCTATGGGGTCCAAACAGTGAGCTTGCTCAGAACAAAAGAACTGTGCTTCCTTCAAACAAGGACCATATCTAGTTCACTTCTGCTTAGGAAACTGACAAGAACAATAGCTCCTTTTCAGTCCAATACACTGTATTTGCTGGGAACAGACGCCAGTGCTATTTGCACTGTATATGGAAATGGGAGCGCAATAGTGACTTTCCTTACCAGAAAACAACTCTTGCTCGTAGGACCTGAAACTGCATGTGATTCAACTCAATTTAGGACTGGGAAACCAATGCTAGCTCGCCTTACAAGAAACACACTCTGCTTTTGAGAAAAGATCACTCTTCTACTCTACTGTGTTTCCTATGGGGTCAGAACAGTGAGATTGCTCAGAACAAAAGATCTGTGCTTCCTACACACACGGGCCCTATCTAGTTCAACTCTGCTTAGGAAACTGACAAGAACAGTAGCTCCTATTCAGTCCAATACACTGTACTTGCGGGGAACAGACGCGAGTGCTATTTGCACTGTGTATGGCTATTGGAGCACAACAGTGACTCTTCTTACCAGAAAACAACTCTTGCTAGTAGGACCAAAAACTGCATGTGACTCAACTCCATTTATGACTGGGAACCATCGCTAGGTCGCCTTCCAAGAAACACACTCTGCTTTTGAGAAAAGAGCACTCTATACTCTACTGTGTTTCCTAAGGTTTCCGAACAGTGAGCTTCCTCAGAACAAAAAAACTGTGCTTCCTACACACACGGCCATAACTAGTTCAACTCTGCTTAGGAAACTGACAAGAACAGTAGCTCCTATTCAGTCCAATACACTGTACTTGCTGGGAACAGACGCGAGTGCTATTTGCACTGTGTATGTCAATATGAGCACAATAGTGACTTTCCTTACCAGAAAACAACTCTTGCTCATTGGACCGGAAACTGCCTGTGATTGAACTCCATTTAGGACTAGGAAACAAATGCTAGCTCGCCTTACAAGAAACACACTCTGCTTTAGAGAAAATAGCACTCTTCTACTCTACTGTGTTTCCTATAGGGTCCGAACAGTGAGCTTGCTCAGAACAAAAATACCGTGCTTCCTACACACACTGCCATACCTAGTTCAATTCTGCTTAGGAACCTGAGAAGAACAGTAGATTCTCTTCAGTCCAATACACTGTACTGCTGGGAACAGACAACAGTTCTATTTGTCCTGTGTATGGCAACGGCAGCACAATAGTGACTCTTCTTACCAGAAAAAAACTCTTGCTCGTAGGACGAGAAACTGCATGGGATTCAACTCCATTTAGGACTGGGAAACAAACGCTAGCTCGCCTTACAAGAAACACACTCTGCATTTGAGAAAAGAGCACTCTTCTACTCTACTGTGTTTCCTATGGGGTCCAAACAGTGAGCTTGCTCAGAACAAAAGAACTGTGCTTCCTACACACACGGGCCATATCTCGTTCAACTCTGCTTAGGAAACTGACAAGAACAGTAGCTCCTCTTCAGTCCGATACACTGTACTTGCTGGGAACAGACGCGAGTGCTATTTGCACTGTCTATGGCAATGGGAGCACAATAGTGACTTCCTTACCAGAAAACAACTCTTGCCTGTAGGACCAGAAACTGCATGTGATTCAACTCCATTTAGGACTGGGAAACAAATGCTAGCTCGCCTTACAAGAAACACACTCTGCTTTTGAGAAAAGAGCACTCTTCTACTCTACTGTGTTTCCAATGGTGTCCAAAAAGTGAGCTTGCTCAGAACAAAAGAACTGTGCTTCCTACACACACGGATCATATCTAGTTCAACTCTGCTGAGGAAACTGACAAGAACAGTAGATCCTCTTCAGTCCAATACACTGTACATGCTGGGAACCGACACCAGTGCTATTTGCCCTGTGTATGACAATGGGAGAACAGTAGTGACTCTTCTTACCAAAAAACAACTCTTGCTCATAGTACCAGAAACTGCATGTGATTCAACTCCATTTAGGACTGGGAAACAAACGCTAGCTCGGCTCGCCTTATAGGAAACAAACTCTGCTTTTGAGAAAAGAGCACTCTTCTACTCTACTGTGTTTCCAATGGGGTCCAAACAGTGAGCTTGCTCAGAACAAAAGAACTGTGCTTTCTACACACACGGCCATATCAAATCAACTCTGCTTAGGAAACTGACAAGAACAGTAGCTCCTATTCAGTCCAATACACTGTACTTGCTGGGAACAGACGCGAGTGCTATTTACACTGTTAATGGCAATATGAGCACAATAGTGACTTTCCTTACCAGAAAACAACTCTTGCTCATTGGACTGGAAACTGCCTGTGATTGAACTCCATTTAGGACTAGGAAAAAAAAGCTAGCTCGCCTTACAAGAAACACACTCTGCTTTTGAGAAAAGAGCACTCTTCTACTCTACTGTGTTTCCTATGAGGTCCGAACAGTGAGCTTGCTCAGAACAAAAAAACCGTGCTTCCTACACACACCACCACACCTAGATCAATTCTGCTTAGGAACCTGAGAATAACAGTAGATCCTCTTCAGTCCAATACACTGTACTGCTGGGAACAGACAACAGTTCTATTTGTCCTGTGTATGGCAACGGCAGCACAATAGTGACTCTTCTTACCAGAAAAAAACTCTTGCTCGTAGGACGAGAAACTGCATGGGATTCAACTCCATTTAGGACTGGGAAACAAACGCTAGCTCGCCTTACAAGAAACACACTCTGCATTTGAGAAAAGAGCACTCTTCAACTCTACTGTGTTTCCTATGGGGTCCAAACAGTGAGCTTGCTCAGAACAAAAGAACTGTGCTTCCTACACACATGGGCCATATCTCGTTCAACTCTGCTTAGGAAACTGACAAGAACAGTAGCTCCTCTTCAGTCCGATACACTGTACTTGCTGGGAACAGATGCGAGTGCTATTTGCACTGTCTATGGCAATGGGAGCACAATAGTGACTTCCTTACCAGAAAACAACTCTTCCCTGTAGGACCAGAAACTGCATGTGATTCAACTCCATTTAGGACTGGGAAACAAACGCTAGCTCGCCTTACAAGAAACACACTCAGCTTTTGAGAAAAGAGCACTCTTCTACTCTACTGTGTTTCCAATGGGGTCCAAACAGTGAGCTTGCTCAGAACAAAAGAACTGTGCTTTCTACACACACGGCCATATCAAATCAACTCTGCTTAGGAAACTGACAAGAACAGTAGCTCCTATTCAGTCCAATACACTGTACTTGCTGGGAACAGACGCGAGTGCTATTTACACTGTTAATGGCAATATGAGCACAATAGTGACTTTCCTTACCAGAAAACAACTCTTGCTCATTGGACTGGAAACTGCCTGTGATTGAACTCCATTTAGGACTAGGAAAAAAACGCTAGCTCGCCTTACAAGAAACACACTCTGCTTTTGAGAAAAGAGCACTCTTCTACTCTACTGTGTTTCCTATGAGGTCCGAACAGTGAGCTTGCTCAGAACAAAAAAACCGTGCTTCCTACACACACCACCACACCTAGATCAATTCTGCTTAGGAACCTGAGAATAACAGTAGATCCTCTTCAGTCCAATACACTGTACTGCTGGGAACAGACAACAGTTCTATTTGTCCTGTGTATGGCAACGGCAGCACAATAGTGACTCTTCTTACCAGAAAAAAACTCTTGCTCGTAGGACGAGAAACTGCATGGGATTCAACTCCATTTAGGACTGGGAAACAAACGCTAGCTCGCCTTACAAGAAACACACTCTGCATTTGAGAAAAGAGCACTCTTCAACTCTACTGTGTTTCCTATGGGGTCCAAACAGTGAGCTTGCTCAGAACAAAAGAACTGTGCTTCCTACACACATGGGCCATATCTCGTTCAACTCTGCTTAGGAAACTGACAAGAACAGTAGCTCCTCTTCAGTCCGATACACTGTACTTGCTGGGAACAGATGCGAGTGCTATTTGCACTGTCTATGGCAATGGGAGCACAATAGTGACTTCCTTACCAGAAAACAACTCTTCCCTGTAGGACCAGAAACTGCATGTGATTCAACTCCATTTAGGACTGGGAAACAAACGCTAGCTCGCCTTACAAGAAACACACTCAGCTTTTGAGAAAAGAGCACTCTTCTACTCTACTGTGTTTCCAATGGGGTCCAAACAGTGAGCTTGCTCAGAACAAAAGAACTGTGCTTTCTACACACACGGCCATATCAAATCAACTCTGCTTAGGAAACTGACAAGAACAGTAGCTCCTATTCAGTCCAATACACTGTACTTGCTGGGAACAGACGCGAGTGCTATTTACACTGTTAATGGCAATATGAGCACAATAGTGACTTTCCTTACCAGAAAACAACTCTTGCTCATTGGACTGGAAACTGCCTGTGATTGAACTCCATTTAGGACTAGGAAAAAAACGCTAGCTCGCCTTACAAGAAACACACTCTGCTTTTGAGAAAAGAGCACTCTTCTACTCTACTGTGTTTCCTATGAGGTCCGAACAGTGAGCTTGCTCAGAACAAAAAAACCGTGCTTCCTACACACACCACCACACCTAGATCAATTCTGCTTAGGAACCTGAGAAGAACAGTAGATCCTCTTCAGTCCAATACACTGTACTGCTGGGAACAGACAACAGTTCTATTTGTCCTGTGTATGGCAACGGCAGCACAATAGTGACTCTTCTTACCAGAAAAAAACTCTTGCTCGTAGGACGAGAAACTGCATGGGATTCAACTCCATTTAGGACTGGGAAACAAACGCTAGCTCGCCTTACAAGAAACACACTCTGCATTTGAGAAAAGAGCACTCTTCTACTCTACTGTGTTTCCTATGGGGTCCAAACAGTGAGCTTGCTCAGAACAAAAGAACTGTGCTTCCTACACACACGGGCCATATCTCGTTCAACTCTGCTTAGGAAACTGACAAGAACAGTAGCTCCTCTTCAGTCCGATACACTGTACTTGCTGGGAACAGACGCGAGTGCTATTTGCACTGTCTATGGCAATGGGAGCACAATAGTGACTTCCTTACCAGAAAACAACTCTTGCCTGTAGGACCAGAAACTGCATGTGATTCAACTCCATTTAGGACTGGGAAACAAATGCTAGCTCGCCTTACAAGAAACACACTCTGCTTTTGAGAAAAGAGCACTCTTCTACTCTACTGTGTTTCCCATAGGGCCAGAACAGTGAGCTTGCTGAGAACAAAAGAACAGTGCATCCTACACACACGGACCATATCTAGTTCAACTCTGCTTAGGAAACTGACAAGAACAGTAGCTCCTATTCAGTCCAATACACTGTACTTGCTGGGAATAGACGCGAGTGCTATTTGCACTGTGTATGGCAATTGGAGCACAATAGTGACTCGTCTTACCAGAAAACAACTCTTGCTCGTAGGACAAAAAACTGCATGTGACTCAACTCCATTTAGGACTGGGAAACAAACGCTAGCTCGCCTTACAAGAAACACACTCTGCTTTTGAGAAAAGAGCACTCTTCTACTCTACTGTGTTTCCTGTAGGGCCAGAACAGTGAGCTTGCTCAGAACAAAAGAACTGTGCTTCCTACACACACGGCCATATCTAGTTCAATTCTGATTAGGAACCTGACAAGAACAGCAGATCCTCTTCAGTCCAATACACTGTACTTGCTGGGAACATACGCCAGTGCTATTTGTCCTGTGTATGGCAATGGCAGCGCAATAGTGACTATTCTTACCATAAAACAACTCTTGCTCCTAGGACCAGAAACTGCATGTGATTCAACTGCATTTAGGACTGGGAAACAAACTCTAGCTCGCCTTACAAGAAACACACTCTGCTTTAGAGAAAAGAGCACTCTTCTCCTCTACTGTGTTTCCTATAGGGCCAGAACAGTGAGGTTGCTCAGAACAAAAAAATGTGCTTCCTACACACAGACCATATCTAGTTCAACTCTGCTTAGGAAACTGACAAGAACAGTAGCTCATCTTCAGTCCGATACACTGTACTTGCTGGGAACAGACACGAGTGCTATTTGCACTGTGTTTTCCAATGGGAGCACAATAGTGACTTCCTTACCAGAAAACAACTCTTGCTTGTAAGACCAGAAACTGCATGTGATTCAACTCCATTTAGGACTGGGAAACAAACGCTAGCTCCCCTTACAAGAAACACACTCTGCTTTAGAGAAAAGAGCACTCTTCTACTCGACTGTATTTCCTTTAGGCCCAGAACAGTGAGCGTGCTGAGACAAAAGAACTGTGCTACCTACACACACGGCCATATCTAGTTCAACTCTTCTTAGGAAACTGACAAGAACAGTAGCTCCTATTCAGTCCAATACACTGTACTTGCTGGGAACAGACGCGAGTGCTATTTGCGCTGTGTATGGCAATTGGAGCGCAATAGTGACTCTTCTTAACAGAAAACAACTCTTGCTCGTAGGACCAAAAACTGCATGTGACTCAACTCCATTTAGGAATGGGAAACAAACGCGAGCTCGCCTTACAAGAAACACACTCTGCTTTAGAGAAAAGAGCACTCTTCTACTCTACTGTGTTTCCTATAGGGCCAGAACAGTGAGCTTGCTCAGAACAAAAGAACTGTGCTTCCTCCACACACGGCCATATCTAGTTCAACTCTGCTTAGGAATCTGACAAGAACAGTAGAACCTCTTCAGTCCAATACACTGTACTTGCTGGGAACAGACTCCAGTGCTATTTGTCCTGTGTATGGCAATGGCAGCGCAATAGTGACTCTTCTTACCAGAAAACAACTCTTGCTCGTAGTACCAGAAACTGCATGTGATTCAACTCCATTTAGGCCTGGGAAACAAACTCTAGCTCGCTTTACAAGAAACACACTCTGCTTTTGAGAAAAGAGCACTCTTCTACTCTACTGTGTTTCCTATAGGGCCAGAACAGTGAGCTTGCTCAGAAAAAAAGAACTGTGCTTCCTACACACACGGGCCATATCTCGTTCAACTCTGCTTAGGAACCTGACAAAAACAGTAGCTCCTAATCAGTCCAATACACTGTACTTGAAGGGAGCAGACACGAGTAATATTTGCACTGTGTATGGCATTTGGATCGCAATAGTGACTCTTCTTACCAGAAAACAACTCTTGCTCATAGGACCAAAAACTGCATGTGACTCAACTCCATTTAGGACTGGGAAACAAATGCGAGCTCACCTTACAAGAAAAACACTCTGCTTTAGAGAAAAGAGCACTCTTCTACTCTACTGTGTTTCCTATGGTGTCCAAACTGTGAGCTTGCTCAAAACAAAAGAACTGTGCTTCCTACACACACGGGCCATATCTCGTTCAACTCTGCTTAGGAAACTGACAAGAACAGTAGCTCCTCTTCAGTCCGATACACTGTACTTGCTGGGAACAGACGCGAGTGCTATTTGCACTGTGTATGGCAATGGGAGCACAATAGTGACTTCCTTACCAGAAAACAACTCTTGCTCGTAGGACCAGAAACTGCATGTGATTCAACTCCATTTAGGACTGGGAAACAAATGCTAGCTCGCTTTACAAGAAACACACTCTGCTTTTGAGAAAAGAGCACTCTTCTACTCTACTTTGTTTCCTATAGTGCCAGAACAGTGAGCTTGCTGAGAACAAAAGAACAGTGCATCCTACACACACGGACCATATCTAGTTCAACTCTGCTTAGGAAACTGACAAGAACAGTAGCTCCTATTCAGTCCAATACACTGTACTTGCTGGGAATAGACGCAAGTGCTATTTGCACTGTGTATGGCAATTGGAGCACAATAGTGACTCGTCTTACCAGAAAACAATTCTTGCTCGTAGGACAAAAAACTGCATGTGACTCAACTCTATTTAGGACTGGGAAACAAACGCTAGCTCGCCTTCCAAAAACACACTCTGCTTTTGAGAAAAGAGCACTCTTCTACTCTACTGTGTTTCCTATGTGTTCCGAACAGTGAGCTTGCGCAGAAAAAAAAAAAACCTGTGCTTCCTACACACACGGCCATATCTAGTTCAAGTCTGCTTAGGGAACTGACAAGAACAGTAGCTCCTATTCAGTCCAAAACACTGTACTTGCTGGGAACAGACGCGAGTGCTATTTGCAATGTATATGGCATTTGGAGCGCAACAGTGACTCTTCTTACCAGAAAACAACTCTTGCTCGTAGGACCAAAAACTGCATGTGACTCAACTCCATTTAGGACTGGGAAACAAACGCGAGCTCGCCTTACAAGAAACACACTCTGCTTTTAAGAAAAGTGCACTCTACCAAGTGAGTTCCAGGAAAGGCGCAAAGCTACACAGAGAAAACCTGTCTCGAAAAACCAAAAAAAAAAAAAAAAAAAAAAAAAAAAAATTTAAAAAAAAAAAAAAAAAGAAAAGTGCACTCTTCTACTCTACTGTGTTTCCTATAGGGACAGAACACTGAGGTTGCTCAGAACATAAGAAATGTGCTTCCTACACACACGGGCCATATCTAGTTCAACTCTGCTTAGGAAACTGACAAGAACAGTAGCTCCTCTTCAGTCTGATACACTGTACTTGCTGGGAACATAGGCATGTGCTATTTGCACTGTGTATGGCAATGGGAGCTCAATAGTTACTTTCCTTACCAGAAAACAACTCTTGCTCGTAGGACCAGAAATTGCATGGGATTCAACTCCATTTAGGACTGGGAAACAAAAGCTAGCTCGCCTTACAAGAAACACACTCTGCTTTTGAGAAAAGAACACTCTTCTACTCTACTGTGTTTCCTATGTGGTCCAAACAGTGAGCTTGCTCAGAACAAAAGAACTGTACTTCCTACACAAACGGCCATATCTAGTTCAATTCTGCTTAGGAACCTGACAAGAACAGTAGATCCTCTTCAGTCCAATACACTGTACTTGCTGGGAAAAAATGCCAGTGCTATTTGTCCTGTGTATAGCAATGGCAGCGCAATAGTGACTCTTCTTACCATAAAACAACTCTTGCTCGTAGGACCAGAAACTCCATGTGATTCAACTCCATTTAGGACTGGGAAACAAACGCTAGCTCGCCTTAAAAGAAACACACTCTGCTTTAGAGAAAAGAGCACTCTGCTACTCTACTGTGTTTCCTATGGGGTCCAAACAGTGAGCTTGCTCAGAACAAAAGAACTGTGCTTCCTACACGGGAAATATCAAGCTCAACTCTGATTAGGAAACTGACAAGAACAGTAGCTCCTATTCAGTCCAATACAATATACTTGCTGGGAACAGATGCGAGAGCTATTTGCACTGTGTATGGCATTTGGAGGGCAATAGTGACTCTTCTTACCAGAAAACAACTCTTGCTCGTAGGACAAAAAACTGCCTGAGATTCAACTCCATTTAGGACTGGGAAACAAACGCGAGCTCGCCTTACAAGAAACAAACTCTGCTTTAGAGAAAAGAGCACTCTTCTACTCTACTGTGTTTCCTATGGCGTCCGAACAGTGAGCTTGCTCAGAACAAAAAAACTGTGCTTCCTACACACACGGCCATATCTAGTTCAAATCTGCTTAGGAACCTGACAAGTACAGTAGATCCTCTTCCGTCCAATACACTGTACTTGCTGCGAAAAGACGCCAGTGCTATTTGTCCTGTGTATGGCAATGGCAGCGCAATAGTGACTCTTCTTACCAGAAAACAACTCTTGTTTGTAGGACCAGAAACTGCATGTGATTCAACTCCATATTGGACTTGGAAACAAACGCTAGCTCGCCTTACAAGAAATACACTCTGCTTTTGAGAAAAGTGCACTCTTCTACTCTACTATGTTTCCTATAGGGCCAGAACAGTGAGCTTGCTCAGAACAAAAGAACTGTGCTTCCTACACACACGGCCATATCTAGTTCAACTCTGCTTAGGAATCTGACAAGAACAGTAGATACTCTTCAGTCCAATACACTGTGCATGCTGGGAACAGACGCGAGTACTATTTGCCCTGTGTATGACAATGGGAGCACAATAGTGACTCTTCTTAGCAGAAAACAACTCTTGCTCATAGGACCGGAAACTGCTTGTGATTGAAGTCCAATTAGGGCTAGGAAACAAACGCTAGCTCGCCTTACAAGAAACACACTCTGCTTTTGAGAAAAGAGGTAAATTCAACTCTACTGTGTTTCCTATGTGGTCCAAAGAGTGAGCTTGCTCAGAACAAAAGAACTGTGCTTCCTACACACACGGCCATATCTAGTTTAATTCTGCTTAGGAACCTGACAAGAACAGTAGATCCTCTTCAGTCCAATACACTGTACTTCCTGGCAACAGACGCCAGTGCTATTTGTCCTGTGTATGGCAATGGCAGCGCAATATTTACTATTCTTACCATAAAACGACTCTTGACAATAGGACCAAAAACTTCATGGGATTCAACTCCATTTAGGACTGGGAAACAAACGCTAGCTCTCCTTACAAGAAACACACTCTGCTTTTGAGAAAAGAGCACTCTTCTACTCTACTGTGTTTCCTATGGGGTCCAAACAGTTAGCTTGCTCAGAATAAAAGAACTGTGCTTCCTACACACACCGACCATATCTAGTTCAACTCTGCTTAGGAAACTGACAAGAACAGTAGCTCCTATTTAGTCCAATACACTGTACTTGCTGGGAACAGACGCGAGTGCTATTTGCACTGTGTATGGCAATGGGAGCACAATAGTAACTTTCCTTACCAGAAAACAACTCTTGCTCATAGGACCGGAAACTGCTTGTGATTGAACTCCAATTAGGGCTAGGAAACAAACGCTAGCTCGCCTTGCAAGAAACACACTTTTCTTTTGAGAAAAGAGCACTCTTCTACTCTACTGTGTTTCCTATGAGGTCCGAACAGTGAGCTTGCTCAGAACAAAAAAAAACGTGATTCCTACACACACCGTCACACCTAGTTCAATTCTGCTTAGGAACCTGACAAGAACAGTAGATCCTCTTCAGTCCAATACACTGTACTGCTGGGAACAGACGCCAGTGCTATTTGTCCTGTGTAGGGCAATGGCAGCACAATATTGACTCTTCTTACCAGAAAACAACTCTTGCTCATAGGACCAGAAACTGCATGTGATTCAACTCCATTTCGGACTGGGAAACAAACGCTAGCTCGCCTTACAACAAACACACTCTGCTTTTGAGAAAAGAGCACTCTTCTACTCTACTGATTTTCCTATGGGGTCCAAACAGTGAGCTTGCTCAGAACAAAAGAACTGTGCTTCCTACGAACACCGACCATCTCTAGTTCAACTCTGCTTAGGAAACTGACAAGAACAGTAGCTCCTCTTCAGTACGATACACTGTACTTGCTGGGAACAAACGGGAGGGCTATTTGCACTGTGTATGGCAATGGGAGCTCAATAGTTACCTTCCTTACCAGAAAACAACTCTTGCTCGTATGAAAAGAAACTGCATGGGATTCAACTCCATTTAGGACTGGGAAACAAACGCTAGCTCGCCTTACAAGAAACACACTCTGCTTTTGAGAAAAGAGGAAAATTCAACTCTACTGTGTTTCCTATGTGGTCCGAACAGTGAGCTTGCTCAGAACAAAAAAACTGTGCTTCCTACACACACGGCCATATCTAGTTCAATTCTGCTTAGGAACCTGACAAGAACAGTAGATCCTCTTCAGTCCAATACACTGTACTTGCTGGGAACAGACGCCAGTGGAATTTGTCCTGTGTATGGGAATGGCAGCGCAATAGTGACTCTTCTTACCATAAAACAACTCTTGCTCGTAGGACCAGAAACTGCATGTGATTCAACTCCATTTAGGACTGGGAAACAAACGCTAGCTCGCCTTACAAGAAACACACTCTGCTTTTGAGAAAAGAGGAAAATTCAACTCTACTGTGTTTCCTATGTGGTCCGAACAGTGAGCTTGCTCAGAACAAAAAAACTGTGCTTCCTACACACACGGCCATATCTAGTTCAATTCTGCTTAGGAACCTGACAAGAACAGTAGATCCTCTTCAGTCCAATACACTGTACTTGCTGGGAACAGACGCCAGTGCTATTTGTCCTGTGTATGGCAATGGCAGCGCAATAGTGACTCTTCTTACCATAAAACAACTCTTGCTCGTAGGACCAGAAACTGCATGTGATTCAACTCCATTTAGGACTGGGAAACAAACGCTAGCTCGCCTTAAAAGAAACACACTCTGCTTTAGAGAAAGAGCACTCTTCTACTCTACTGTGTTTCCTGTAGGGCCAGAACAGTGAGGTTGCTCAGAACAAAAGAACTGTGCTTCCTACACACGGGCCATATCTAGTTCAACTCTGCTTAGGAAACTGACAAGAACAGTAGCTTTTAATCAGTCCAATACACTGTACTTGCTGGGAACAGAGGCATGTGCTATTTGCACTGTGTATGGCAATGGGAGCGCAATAGTGACTTTCCTTACCAGAAAACAACTCTTGCTCATAGGACCAGAATCTGCATGTGATTCCACTCCATTTAGGACTGCGAAACATACAGTAGCTCGCCTTACAAGAAACACACTCTGCTTTAGAGAAAAGAGCACTCTTCTACTCTACTGTGTTTCCAATGGTGTCCAAACAGTGAGCTTGCTCAGAACAAAAGAACTGTGCTTCCTACACACGGACCATATCTAGTTCAGCTCTGCTTAGGAAACTGAAAAGAACAGTAGCTCCTTTTTGTCCAATACACTCTACTTGCTGGGAACAGACGCCAGTGCTATTTGTCCTGTGTAGGGCAATGGCAGCGCAATATTGACTCTTCTTACCAGAAAACAACTCTTGCTCATAGGGCCTGAAACTGCATGGGATTCAACTCCATTTAGGACTGGGAAACAAACGCTAGCTCGCCTTACAAGAAACACACTTTCCTTCTGAGAAAAGAGCACACTTCTACTCTACTGAGTTTCCTATGGGGTCCAAACAGTGAGCTTGCTCAGAACAAAAGAACTGTGCTTCCTTCAAACACCGACCATATCTAGTTCAACTCTGCTTAGGAAACTGACAAGAACAGTAGCTCCTCTTCAGTCCGATACACTGTATTTGCTGGGAAGAGATGCGAGTGCTATTTGCACTGTGTATGGCAATGGGAGCTCAATAGTTACTTTCCTTACCAGAAAACAACTCTTGCTCGTAGGACCAGAAACTGCATGTGATGCAACTCCATTTAGGACTGGGAAACAAATGCTAGCTTGCCTTACAAGGAACACACTCTGATTTAGAGAAAAAAGCACTCTTCTACTCTATTGTGTTTCCAAAGAGGTCCGAACAGTGAACTTGCTCAAACCAAAAGAACTGTGCTTCCTACACACACGGCCATATCTAGTTCAATTCTGCTTAGGAACCTGACAAGAACAGTAGATCCACTTCAGTCCAATACACTGTACTTGCTGGGAACAGACTCCAGTGCTATTTGTCCTGTGTATGGCAATGGCAGCGCAATATTTACTATTCTTACCATAAAACGACTCTTGACAATAGGACCAAAAACTGCATGGGATTCAACTCCATTTAGGACTGGGAAACAAACGCTAGCTCTCCTTACAAGAAACACACTCTGATTTTGAGAAAAGAGCACTCTTCTACTCTACTGTGTTTCCTATGGGGTCCAAACAGTTAGCTTGCTCAGAACAAAAGAACTGTGCTTCCTACACACACCGACCATATCTAGTTCAACTCTGCTTAGGAAACTGACAAGAACAGTAGCTCCTATTTAGTCCAATACACTGTACTTGCTGGGAACAGACGCGAGTGCTATTTGCACTGTGTATGGCAATGGGAGCACAATAGTAACTTTCCTTACCAGAAAACAACTCTTGCTCATAGGACCGGAAACTGCTTGTGATTGAACTCCAATTAGGGCTAGGAAACAAACGCTAGCTCGCCTTACAAGAAACACACTCTGCTTTTGAGAAAAGAGCACTCTTCTACTCTACTGTGTTTCCTATGAGGTCCGAACAGTGAGCTTGCTCAGAACAAAAAAAAAAACGTGATTCCTACACACACCATCACACCTAGTTCAATTCTGCTTAGGAACCTGACAAGAACAGTAGATCCTCTTCAGTCCAATACACTGTACTGCTGGGAACAGACGCCAGTGCTATTTGTCCTGTGTAGGGCAATGGCAGCGCAATATTGACTCTTCTTACCAGAAAACAACTCTTGCTCATAGGACCAGAAACTGCATGTGATTCAACTCCATTTAGGACTGGGAAACAAACGCTAGCTCGCCTTACAAGAAACACACTCTGCTTTTGAGAAAAGAGCACTCTTCTACTCTACTGTGTTTCCTATGGGGTCCAAACAGTGAGCTTGCTCAGAACAAAAGAACTGTGCTTCCTACGAACACCGACCATCTCTAGTTCAACTCTGCTTAGGAAACTGACAAGAACAGTAGCTCCTCTTCAGTATGATACACTGTACTTGCTGGGAACAAACGGGAGGGCTATTTGCACTGTGTATGGCAATGGGAGCTCAATAGTTACTTTCCTTACCAGAAAAAAAACTCTTGCTCATACGACCAGAAACTGCATGGGATTCAACTCCATTTAGGACTGGGAAACAAACGCTAGCTCGCCTTACAAGAAACACACTCTGCTTTTGAGAAAAGAGGAAAATTCAACTCTACTGTGTTTCCTATGTGGTCCGAACAGTGAGCTTGCTCAGAACAAAAAAACTGGGTTTCCTACACACACGGCCATATCTAGTTCAATTCTGCTTAGGAACCTGACAAGAACAGTAGATCCTCTTCAGTCCAATACACTGTACTTGCTGGGAACAGACGCCAGTGGAATTTGTCCTGTGTATGGCAATGGCAGCGCAATAGTGACTCTTCTTACCATAAAACAACTCTTGCTCATAGGACCAGAAACTGCATGTGATTCAACTCCATTTAGTGCTGGGAAACAAACGCTAGCTCGCCTTACAAGAAACACACTCTGCTTTAGAGAAAGAGCACTCTTCTACTCTACTGTGTTTCCTGTAGGGCCAGAACAGTGAGCTTGCTCAGAACAAAAGAACTGTGCTTCCTACACACGGACCATATCTAGTTCAACTCTGCTTAGGAAACTGACAAGAACAGTAGCTTTTAATCAGTCCAATACACTGTACTTGCTGGGAACAGACGCGAATGCTATTTGCACTGTGTATGGCAATTGAAACTCAATAGTGACTCTTCTTACCAGAAAACAACTCTTGCTCGTAAGACCAAAAACTGCCTGTGAAAACTCCATTTAGGACTGGTAAACAAAGGCGAGCTCGCCTTACAAGAAACACACTCTGCTTTAGAGAAAAGAGCACTCTTCTACTCTACTGTGTTCCCTATGGGGTCCGAACAGTGAGCTTGCTCAGAACAAAAAAACTGTGCTTCCTACAAACATTGCCATATCTAGTTCAAGTCTGATTAGGAACCTGACAAGAACAGTAGATTCTCTTCCGTCCAATACACTGTACTTGCTGGGAAGAGACGCCAGTGCTATTTGTCCTGTGTATGGCAATGGCAGCACAATAGTGACTCTTCTTACCAGAAACAACTCTTGCTCCTAGGACCAGAAACTGCATGGGATTCAACTCCATTTAGGACTGGGAAACAAACGCTAGCTCGCCTTACAAGAAACACACTTTCCTTTTGAGAAAAGAGCACTCTTCTACTCTACTGAGTTTCCTGTGGGGTCCAAACAGTGAGCTTGCTCAGAACAAAAGAACTGTGCTTCCTACACACACGGGCCATATCTAGTTCAACTCTGCTTAGGAAACTGACAAGAACAGTAGCTCCTATTCAGTCCAATACGGTATACTTGCTGGGAACAGATGCTAGAGCTATTTGCACTGTGTATGGCATTTGGAGGGCAATAGTGACTCTTCTTACCAGAAAACAACTCTTGCTCCTAGGACCAAAAACTGCCTGAGACTCAACTCCATTTAGGACTGGGAAACAAACGCGAGCTCGCCTTACAAGAAACACACTCTGCTTTAGAGAAAAGAGCACTCTTCTACTCTACTGTGTTTCCTATGTGGTCCAAACAGTGAGCTTGCTCAGAACAAAAGAACTGTGCTTCCTACACACACGGGCCATATCTCGTTCAACTCTGCTTAGGAAACTGACAATAACAGTAGCTCCTCTTCAGTCCAATACACTGTACTTGCTGGGAACAGACGCGAGTGCTATTTGCACTGTGTATGTCAATGGGAGCACAATAGTGACTTCCTTACCAGAAGACAACTCTTGCTCGTAGGACCAGAAACTGCATGTGATTCAACTCCATTTAGGACTGGGAAACAAACGCTAGCTCGCCTTACAAGAAACACACTCTACTTTTGAGAAAAGAGCACTCTTCTACTCTACTGCGTTTCCCATAGGGCCAGAACAGTGATCTTGCTTAGAACAAAACAACAGTGTATCCTACACACACGGACCATATCTAGTTCAACTCTGCTTAGGAAACTGACAATAACAGTAGCTCCTATTCAGTCCAATATACTGTACTTGCTGGGAATAGACACGAGTGCTATTTGCACTGTGTATGGCAATTGGAGCACAATAGTGACTCGTCTTACCAGAAAACAACTCTTGCTCGTAGGACAAAAAACTGCATGTGACTCAACTCCATTTAGGACTGGGAAACAAACGCGAGCTCGCCTTACAAGAAACACACTCTGCTTTAGAGAAAAGAGCACTCTTCTACTCTACTGTGTTTCCTGTAGGGCCAGAACAGTGAGCTTGCTCAGAACAAAAGAACAGTGCTTCCTACACACACGGCCATATCTAGTTCAATTCTGATTAGGAACCTGACAAGAACAGTAGATCCTCTTCAGTCCAATACACTGTACTTGCTGGGAACATACGCCAGTGCTATTTGTCCTGTGTATGGCAATGGCAGCGTAATAGTGACTATTCTTACCATAAAACAACTCTTGCTCGTAGGACCAGAAACTGCATGTGATTCAACTCCATTTAGTACTGGGAAACAAACTCTAGCTCGCCTTACAAGAAACACACTCTGCTTTAGAGAAAAGAGCACTCTTCTCCTCTGCTGTGTTTCCTATAGGGCCAGAACAGTGAGGTTGCTCAGAACAAAAAACTGTGCTTCCTACACACAGACCATATCTAGTTCAACTCTGCTTAGGAAACTGAGAAGAACAGTAGCTCATCTTCAGTCCAATACACTGTACTTGCTGGGAACAGACACGAGTCCTATTTGCACTGTGTTTTCCAATGGGAGCACAATAGTGACTTCCTTACCAGAAAACAACTCTTGCTTGTAAGACCAGAAACTGAATGTGATTCAACTCCATTTAGGACTGGGAAACAAACGCTAGCTCGCCTTACAAGAAACACACTCTGCTTTTGAGAAAAGAGCACTCTTCTACTCTACTGTATTTCCTTTAGGGCCAGAACAGTGAGCTTGCTGAGACAAAAGAACTGTGCTACCTACACACACGGCCATATCTAGTTCAACTCTTCTTAGGAAACTGACAAGAACAGTAGCTCCTATTCAGTCCAATACACTGTACTTGCTGGGAACAGACGCGAGTGCTATTTGCGCTGTGTATGGCAATTGGAGCGCAATAGTGACTCTTCTTAACAGAAAACAACTCTTGCTCGTAGGACCAAAAACTGCATGTGACTCAACTCCATTTAGGAATGGGAAAAAACGCAAGCTCGCCTTACAAGAAACACACTCTGCTTTAGAGAAAAGAGCACTCTTCTACTCTACTGTGTTTCCTATAGGGCCAGAACAGTGAGCTTGCTCAGAACAAAAGAACTGTGCTTCCTACACACACGGCCATATCTAGTTCAACTCTGCTTAGGAATCTGACAAGAACAGTAGAACCTCTTAAGTCCAATACACTGTACATGCTGGGAATAGACGCCAGTGCTATTTGCCCTGTGAATGACAATGAGAGCACAATAGTGACTCTTCTTACCAGAAAACAACTCTTGCTCCTAGGACCAGAAACTGCATGTGATTCAACTCCATTTAGGACTGGGAAACAAACGCTAGCTCGGCTCGTCTTCCAAGAAACAAACTCTGCTTTTGAGAAAAGAGCACTCTTCTACTCTACTGTGTTTCCAATGGGGTCCAAACAGTGAGCTTGCTCAGAACAAAAGAACTGTGCTTCCTACACACATGGAACATATCTAGTTCAACTGTGCTGAGGAAACTGACAAGAACAGTAGATCCTCTTCAGTCCAATACACTGTACATGCTGAGAACAGACGCCAGTGCTATTTGCCCTGTGTATGACAATGGGAGCACAATAGTGACTCTTCTTACCAGAAAACAACTTTTGCTCGCAGTACCAGGAACTGCATGTGATTCAACTCGATTTAGGACTGGGAAACAAACGCTAGCTCGCCTTACAAGAAAAACACTCTGGTTTTGAGAAAAGAGCACTCTTCTACTCTACTGTGTTTCCTATGGGGTCCAAAATTGAGCTTTCTCAGAACAAAAGAACTGTGCATCCCACACACGGACCATATCTAGTTCAACTCTGCTGAGGAAACTGACAAAAACAGTAGCTCCTAATCAGTCCAATACACTGTACTTGAAGGGAGCAGACGCGAGTACTATTTGCACTGTGTATGGCATTTGGAGCGCAATAGTGACTCTTCTTACCAGAAAACAACTCTTGCTCATAGGACCAAAAACTGCATGTGACTCAACTCCATTTAGGACTGGGAAACAAACGCGAGCTCACCTTACAAGAAAAACACTCTGCTTTAGAGAAAAGAGCACTCTTCTACTCTACTGTGTTTCCTATGTGGTCCAAACAGTGAGCTTGCTCAGAACAAAAGAACTGTGCTTCCTACACACACGGGCCATATCTCGTTCAACTCTGCTGAGGAAACTGACAAGAACAGTAGCTCCTCTTCAGTCCGATACACTGTACTTGCTGGGAACAGACGCGAGTGCTATTTGCACTGTGTATGGCAATGGGAGCACAATAGTGATTCCTTAACAGAAAACAACTCTTGCTCGTAGGACCAGAAACTGCATGTGATTCAACTCCTTTTAGGACTGGGAAACAAACGCTAGCTCGCCTTACAAGAAACACACTCTGCTTTTGAGAAAAGAGCACTCTTCTACTCTACTGTGTTTCCTATAGGGCCAGAACAGTGAGCTTGCTGAGAACAAAAGAACAGTGCATCCTACACACACGGACCATATCTAGTTCAACTCTGCTTAGGAAACTGACAAGAACAGTAGCTCCTATTCAGTCCAATACACTGTACTTGCTGGGAATAGACGCGAGTGCTATTTGCACTGTGTATGGCAATTGAAACTCAATAGTGACTCTTCTTACCAGAAAACAACTCTTGCTTGTAGTACCAAAAACTGCCTGTGAAAACTCCATTTAGGACTGGTAAACAAAGGCGAGCTCGCCTTACAAGAAACCCACTCTGCTTTAGAGAAAAGAGCACTCTTCTACTCTACTGTGTTCCCTATTGGGTCCGAACAGTGAGCTTGCTCAGAACAAAAAAACTGTGCTTCCTACAAACATGGCCATATCTAGTTCAAGTCTGATTAGGAACCTGACAAGAACAGTAGATTCTCTTCCGTCCAATACACTGTACTTGCTGGGAAGAGACGCCAGTGCTATTTGTCCTGTGTATGGCAATGGCAGCACAATAGTGACTCTTCTTACCAGAAACAACTCTTGCTCCTAGGACCAGAAACTGCATGGGATTCAACTCCATTTAGGACTGGGAAACAAACGCTAGCTCGCCTTACAAGAAACACACTTTCCTTTTGAGAAAAGAGCACTCTTCTACTCTACTGAGTTTCCTATGGGGTCCAAACAGTGAGCTTGCTCAGAACAAAAGAACTGTGCTTCCTACACACACGGGCCATATCTAGTTCAACTCTGCTTAGGAAACTGACAAGAACAGTAGCTCCTCTTCAGTCTGATACACTGTACTTGCTGGGAACAGAGGCATGTGCTATTTGTCCTTTGTAGGGCAATGGCAGCGCAATATTGACTCTTCTTACCAGAAAACAACTCTTGCTCGTAGGACCAGAAACTGCATGGGATTCAACTCCATTTAGGACAGGGAAACAAACGATAGCTCGCCTTACAAGAAACACACTTTCCTTTTGAGAAAAGAGCACTCTTCTACTCTACTGAGTTTCCTATGGGGTCCAAACAGTGAGCTTGCTCAGAACAAAAGAACTGTGCTTCCTTCAAACACCGACCATATCTAGTTCAACTCTGCTTAGGAAACTGACAAGAACAGTAGCTCCTCTTCAGTCCGATACACTGTATTTGCTGGGAACAGATGCGAGTGCTATTTGCACTGTGTATGGCAATGGGAGCTCAATAGTTACTTTCCTTACCAGAAAACAACTCTTGCTCGTAGGACCAGAAATTGCATGTGATTCACCTCCATTTAGGACTGGGAAACAAACGCTAGCTCGCCTTACAAGAAACACACTCTGCTTTTCAGAAAAGAACACTCTTCTACTCTACTGTGTTTCCTATGTGGTCCAAACAGTGAGCTTGCTCAGAACAAAAGAACTGTGCTTCCTACACACACGGCCATATCTAGTTCAATTCTGCTTAGGAACCTGACAAGAACAGTAGATCCTCTTCAGTCCAATACACTGTACTTGCTGGGAAAAAACGCCAGTGCTATTTGTCCTGTGTATGGCAATGGCAGCGTAATAGTGACTCTTCTTACCATAAAACAACTCTTGCTCGTAGGACCAGAAACTCCATGTGATTCAACTCCATTTAGGACTGGGAAACAAACGCTAGCTTGCCTTAAAAGAAACACACTCTGCTTTAGAGAAAAGAGCACTCTGCTACTCTACTGTGTTTCCTATGAGGTCCAAACAGTGAGCTTGCTCAGAACAAAAGAACTGTGCTTCCTACACGGGAAATATCAAGCTCAACGCTGATTAGGAAACTGACAAGAACAGTAGCTCCTATTCAGTCCAATACACTATACTTGCTGGGAACAGATGCTAGAGCTATTTGCACTGTGTATGGCATTTGGAGGGCAATAGTGACTCTTCTTACCAGAAAACAACTCTTGCTCGTAGGACCAAAAACTGCCTGAGACTCAACTCCATTTAGGACTGGGAAACAAACGCTAGCTCGCCTTACAAGAAACACACTCTGCTTTTGAGAAAAGTGCACTCTTCTACTCTACTATGTTTCCTATAGGGCCTGAACAGTGAGCTTGCTTAGAACAAAAGAACTGTGCTTCCTACACACACGGCCATATCTAGTTCAACTCTGCTTAGGAACCTGACAAGAACAGTAGATCCTCTTCAGTCCAATACACTGTGCATGCTGGGAACAGACGCGAGTGCTATTTGCCCTGTTTATGACAATGGGAGCACAATAGTGACTCTTCTTAGCAGAAAACAACTCTTGCTCGTAGGACCAGAAACTGCATGTGATGCAATTCCATTTAGGACTGGGAAACAAATGCTAGCTTGCCTTACAAGGAACACACTCTGATTTAGAGAAAAAAGCACTCTTCTACTCTATTGTGTTTCCAAAGAGGTCCGAACAGTGAACTTGCTCAAACCAAAAGAACTGTGCTTCCTACACACACGGCCATATCTAGTTCTATTCTGCTTAGGAACCTGACAAGAACAGTAGATCCTCTTCAGTCCAATACACTGTACTTGCTGGGAACAGACGCGAGTGCTATTTGCACTGTGTATGGCAATGGGAGCACAATAGTAACTTTCCTTACCAGAAAACAACTCTTGCTCATAGGACCGGAAACTGCTTGTGATTGAACTCCAATTAGGGCTAGGAAACAAACGCTAGCTCGCCTTACAAGAAACACACTTTTCTCTTGAGAAAAGAGCACTCTTCTACTCTACTGTGTTTCCTATGAGGTCCGAACAGTGAGCTTGCTCAGAACAAAAAAAAAACGTGATTCCTACACACACCGTCACACCTAGTTCAATTCTGCTTAGGAACCTGACAAGAACAGTAGATCCTCTTCAGTCCAATACACTGTACTGCTGGGAACAGACGCCAGTGCTATTTGTCCTGTGTAGGGCAATGGCAGCGCAATATTGACTCTTCTTACCAGAAAACAACTCTTGCTCATAGGACCAGAAACTGCATGTGATTCAACTCCATTTAGGACTAGGAAACAAACGCGAGCTCGCCTTACAAGAAACACACTCTGCTTTTGAGAAAAGAGCACTCTTCTACTCTACTGTGTTTCCTATGGGGTCCAAACAGTGAGCTTGCTCAGAACAAAAGAACTGTGCTTCCTACGAACACCGACCATCTCTAGTTCAACTCTGCTTAGGAAACTGACAAGAACAGTAGCTCCTCTTCAGTACGATACACTGTACTTGCTGGGAACAAACGGGAGGGCAATTTGCACTGTGTATGGCAATGGGAGCTCAATAGTTACTTTCCTTACCAGAAAACAACTCTTGCTCGTACGACCAGAAACTGCATGGGATTCAACTCCATTTTGGACTGGGAAACAAACGCTAGCTCGCCTTACAAGAAACACACTCTGCTTTTGAGAAAAGAGGAAAATTCAACTCTACTGTGTTTCCTATGTGGTCCGAACAGTGAGCTTGCTCAGAACAAAAAAAACTGGGTTTCCTACACACACGGCCATATCTAGTTCAATTCTGCTTAGGAACCTGACAAGAACAGTAGATCCTCTTCAGTCCAATACACTGTACTTCCTGGGAACAGACGCCAGTGGAATTTGTCCTGTGTATGGCAATGGCAGCGCAATAGTGACTCTTCTTACCATAAAACAACTCTTGCTCGTAGGACCAGAAACTGCATGTGATTCAACTCCATTTAGGACTGGGAAACAAACGCTAGCTCGCCTTACAAGAAACACACTCTGCTTTAGAGAAAGAGCACTCTTCTACTCTACTGTGTTACCTGTAGGGCCAGAACAGTGAGCTTGCTCAGAACAAAAGAACTGTGCTTCCTACACACGGGCCATATCTAGTTCAACTCTGCTTAGGAAACTGACAAGAACAGTAGCATTTATTCAGTCCAATACACTGTACTTGCTGGGAACAGACGCGAGTGCTATTTGCACTGTGTATGGCAATTGAAACTCAATAGTGACTCTTCTTACAAGAAAACAACTCTTGCTCGTAGGACCAAAAACTGCCTGTGAAAACTCCTTTTAGGACTGGTAAACAAAGGCGAGCTCGCCTTACAAGAAACACACTCTGCTTTAGAGAAAAGAGCACTCTTCTACTCTACTGTGTTCCCTATGGGGTCCGAAGTGTGAGCTTGCTCAGAACAAAAAAACTGTGCTTCCTACAAACATGGCCATATCTAGTTCAAGTCTGATTAGGAACCTGACAAGAACAGTAGATTCTCTTCCGTCCAATACACTGTACTTGCTGGGAAGAGACGCCAGTGCTATTTGTCCTGTGTATGGCAATGGCAGCGCAATAGTGACTCTTCTTACCAGAAACAACTCTTGCTCCTAGGACCAGAAACTGCATGGGATTCAACTCCATTTAGGACTGGGAAACAAACGCTAGCTCGCCTTACAAGAAACACACTCTGCTTTTGAGAAAAGAGCACTCTTCTACTCTACTGTGTTTCCTATGGGGTCCAAACAGTGAGCTTGCTCAGAACAAAAGAACTGTGCTTCCTACACACGGGCCATATCTAGTTCAACTCTGCTTAGGAAACTGACAAGAACAGTAGCTCCTATTCAGTCCAATACGGTATACTTGCTGGGAACAGATGCTAGAGCTATTTGCACTGTGTATGGCATTTGGAGGGCAATAGTGACTCTTCTTACCAGAAAACAACTCTTGCTCCTAGGACCAAAAACTGCCTGAGACTCAACTCCATTTAGGACTGGGAAACAAACGCGAGCTCGCCTTACAAGAAACACACTCTGCTTTAGAGAAAAGAGCACTCTTCTACTCTACTGTGTTTCCTATGTGGTCCAAACAGTGAGCTTGCTCAGAACAAAAGAACTGTGCTTCCTACACACACGGGCCATATCTCGTTCAACTCTGCTTAGGAAACTGACAATAACAGTAGCTCCTCTTCAGTCCAATACACTGTACTTGCTGGGAACATACGCCAGTGCTATTTGTCCTGTGTATGGCAATGGCAGCGTAATAGTGACTATTCTTACCATAAAACAACTCTTGCTCGTAGGACCAGAAACTGCATGTGATTCAACTCCATTTAGTACTGGGAAACAAACTCTAGCTCGCCTTACAAGAAACACACTCTGCTTTAGAGAAAAGAGCACTCTTCTCCTCTGCTGTGTTTCCTATAGGGCCAGAACAGTGAGGTTGCTCAGAACAAAAAACTGTGCTTCCTACACACAGACCATATCTAGTTCAACTCTGCTTAGGAAACTGAGAAGAACAGTAGCTCATCTTCAGTCCAATACACTGTACTTGCTGGGAACAGACACGAGTCCTATTTGCACTGTGTTTTCCAATGGGAGCACAATAGTGACTTCCTTACCAGAAAACAACTCTTGCTTGTAAGACCAGAAACTGAATGTGATTCAACTCCATTTAGGACTGGGAAACAAACGCTAGCTCGCCTTACAAGAAACACACTCTGCTTTTGAGAAAAGAGCACTCTTCTACTCTACTGTATTTCCTTTAGGGCCAGAACAGTGAGCTTGCTGAGACAAAAGAACTGTGCTACCTACACACACGGCCATATCTAGTTCAACTCTTCTTAGGAAACTGACAAGAACAGTAGCTCCTATTCAGTCCAATACACTGTACTTGCTGGGAACAGACGCGAGTGCTATTTGCGCTGTGTATGGCAATTGGAGCGCAATAGTGACTCTTCTTAACAGAAAACAACTCTTGCTCGTAGGACCAAAAACTGCATGTGACTCAACTCCATTTAGGAATGGGAAAAAACGCAAGCTCGCCTTACAAGAAACACACTCTGCTTTAGAGAAAAGAGCACTCTTCTACTCTACTGTGTTTCCTATAGGGCCAGAACAGTGAGCTTGCTCAGAACAAAAGAACTGTGCTTCCTACACACACGGCCATATCTAGTTCAACTCTGCTTAGGAATCTGACAAGAACAGTAGAACCTCTTAAGTCCAATACACTGTACATGCTGGGAATAGACGCCAGTGCTATTTGCCCTGTGAATGACAATGAGAGCACAATAGTGACTCTTCTTACCAGAAAACAACTCTTGCTCCTAGGACCAGAAACTGCATGTGATTCAACTCCATTTAGGACTGGGAAACAAACGCTAGCTCGGCTCGTCTTCCAAGAAACAAACTCTGCTTTTGAGAAAAGAGCACTCTTCTACTCTACTGTGTTTCCAATGGGGTCCAAACAGTGAGCTTGCTCAGAACAAAAGAACTGTGCTTCCTACACACATGGAACATATCTAGTTCAACTGTGCTGAGGAAACTGACAAGAACAGTAGATCCTCTTCAGTCCAATACACTGTACATGCTGAGAACAGACGCCAGTGCTATTTGCCCTGTGTATGACAATGGGAGCACAATAGTGACTCTTCTTACCAGAAAACAACTTTTGCTCGCAGTACCAGGAACTGCATGTGATTCAACTCGATTTAGGACTGGGAAACAAACGCTAGCTCGCCTTACAAGAAAAACACTCTGGTTTTGAGAAAAGAGCACTCTTCTACTCTACTGTGTTTCCTATGGGGTCCAAAATTGAGCTTTCTCAGAACAAAAGAACTGTGCATCCCACACACGGACCATATCTAGTTCAACTCTGCTGAGGAAACTGACAAAAACAGTAGCTCCTAATCAGTCCAATACACTGTACTTGAAGGGAGCAGACGCGAGTACTATTTGCACTGTGTATGGCATTTGGAGCGCAATAGTGACTCTTCTTACCAGAAAACAACTCTTGCTCATAGGACCAAAAACTGCATGTGACTCAACTCCATTTAGGACTGGGAAACAAACGCGAGCTCACCTTACAAGAAAAACACTCTGCTTTAGAGAAAAGAGCACTCTTCTACTCTACTGTGTTTCCTATGTGGTCCAAACAGTGAGCTTGCTCAGAACAAAAGAACTGTGCTTCCTACACACACGGGCCATATCTCGTTCAACTCTGCTGAGGAAACTGACAAGAACAGTAGCTCCTCTTCAGTCCGATACACTGTACTTGCTGGGAACAGACGCGAGTGCTATTTGCACTGTGTATGGCAATGGGAGCACAATAGTGATTCCTTAACAGAAAACAACTCTTGCTCGTAGGACCAGAAACTGCATGTGATTCAACTCCTTTTAGGACTGGGAAACAAACGCTAGCTCTCCTTACAAGAAACACACTCTGCTTTAGAGAAAAGAGCACTCTTCTACTCTACTGTGTTTCCTATAGGGCCAGAACAGTGAGCTTGCTGAGAACAAAAGAACAGTGCATCCTACACACACGGACCATATCTAGTTCAACTCTGCTTAGGAAACTGACAAGAACAGTAGCTCCTATTCAGTCCAATACACTGTACTTGCTGGGAATAGACGCGAGTGCTATTTGCACTGTGTATGGCAATTGAAACTCAATAGTGACTCTTCTTACCAGAAAACAACTCTTGCTTGTAGTACCAAAAACTGCCTGTGAAAACTCCATTTAGGACTGGTAAACAAAGGCGAGCTCGCCTTACAAGAAACCCACTCTGCTTTAGAGAAAAGAGCACTCTTCTACTCTACTGTGTTCCCTATTGGGTCCGAACAGTGAGCTTGCTCAGAACAAAAAAACTGTGCTTCCTACAAACATGGCCATATCTAGTTCAAGTCTGATTAGGAACCTGACAAGAACAGTAGATTCTCTTCCGTCCAATACACTGTACTTGCTGGGAAGAGACGCCAGTGCTATTTTTCCTGTGTATGGCAATGGCAGCACAATAGTGACTCTTCTTACCAGAAACAACTCTTGCTCCTAGGACCAGAAACTGCATGGGATTCAACTCCATTTAGGACTGGGAAACAAACGCTAGCTCGCCTTACAAGAAACACACTTTCCTTTTGAGAAAAGAGCACTCTTCTACTCTACTGAGTTTCCTATGGGGTCCAAACAGTGAGCTTGCTCAGAACAAAAGAACTGTGCTTCCTACACACACGGGCCATATCTAGTTCAACTCTGCTTAGGAAACTGACAAGAACAGTAGCTCCTCTTCAGTCTGATACACTGTACTTGCTGGGAACAGAGGCATGTGCTATTTGCACTGTGTATGGCAATGGGAGCGCAATAGTGACTTTCCTTACCAGAAAACAACTCTTGCTCATAGGACCAGAATCTGCATGTGATTCCACTCCATTTAGGACTGCGAAACATACGCTAGCTCGCCTTACAAGAAACACACTCTGCTTTAGAGAAAAGAGAACTCTTCTACTCTACTGTGTTTCCTATGGTGTCCAAACAGTGAGCTTGCTCAGAACAAAAGAACTGTGCTTCCTACACACACGGACCATATCTAGTTCAGCTCTGCTTAGGAAACTGACAAGAACAGTAGCTCCTTTTTGTCCAATACACTCTACTTGCTGGGAACAGACGCCAGTGCTATTTGTCCTGTGTAGGGCAATGGCAGCGCAATATTGACTCTTCTTACCAGAAAACAACTCTTGCTCGTAGGACCAGAAACTGCATGGGATTCAACTCCATTTAGGACAGGGAAACAAACGATAGCTCGCCTTACAAGAAACACACTTTCCTTTTGAGAAAAGAGCACTCTTCTACTCTACTGAGTTTCCTATGGGGTCCAAACAGTGAGCTTGCTCAGAACAAAAGAACTGTGCTTCCTTCAAACACCGACCATATCTAGTTCAACTCTGCTTAGGAAACTGACAAGAACAGTAGCTCCTCTTCAGTCCGATACACTGTATTTGCTGGGAACAGATGCGAGTGCTATTTGCACTGTGTATGGCAATGGGAGCTCAATAGTTACTTTCCTTACCAGAAAACAACTCTTGCTCGTAGGACCAGAAATTGCATGTGATTCACCTCCATTTAGGACTGGGAAACAAACGCTAGCTCGCCTTACAAGAAACACACTCTGCTTTTCAGAAAAGAACACTCTTCTACTCTACTGTGTTTCCTATGTGGTCCAAACAGTGAGCTTGCTCAGAACAAAAGAACTGTGCTTCCTACACACACGGCCATATCTAGTTCAATTCTGCTTAGGAACCTGACAAGAACAGTAGATCCTCTTCAGTCCAATACACTGTACTTGCTGGGAAAAAACGCCAGTGCTATTTGTCCTGTGTATGGCAATGGCAGCGTAATAGTGACTCTTCTTACCATAAAACAACTCTTGCTCGTAGGACCAGAAACTCCATGTGATTCAACTCCATTTAGGACTGGGAAACAAACGCTAGCTTGCCTTAAAAGAAACACACTCTGCTTTAGAGAAAAGAGCACTCTGCTACTCTACTGTGTTTCCTATGAGGTCCAAACAGTGAGCTTGCTCAGAACAAAAGAACTGTGCTTCCTACACGGGAAATATCAAGCTCAACGCTGATTAGGAAACTGACAAGAACAGTAGCTCCTATTCAGTCCAATACACTATACTTGCTGGGAACAGATGCTAGAGCTATTTGCACTGTGTATGGCATTTGGAGGGCAATAGTGACTCTTCTTACCAGAAAACAACTCTTGCTCGTAGGACCAAAAACTGCCTGAGACTCAACTCCATTTAGGACTGGGAAACAAACGCTAGCTCGCCTTACAAGAAACACACTCTGCTTTTGAGAAAAGTGCACTCTTCTACTCTACTATGTTTCCTATAGGGCCTGAACAGTGAGCTTGCTTAGAACAAAAGAACTGTGCTTCCTACACACACGGCCATATCTAGTTCAACTCTGCTTAGGAACCTGACAAGAACAGTAGATCCTCTTCAGTCCAATACACTGTGCATGCTGGGAACAGACGCGAGTGCTATTTGCCCTGTTTATGACAATGGGAGCACAATAGTGACTCTTCTTAGCAGAAAACAACTCTTGCTCGTAGGACCAGAAACTGCATGTGATGCAATTCCATTTAGGACTGGGAAACAAATGCTAGCTTGCCTTACAAGGAACACACTCTGATTTAGAGAAAAAAGCACTCTTCTACTCTATTGTGTTTCCAAAGAGGTCCGAACAGTGAACTTGCTCAAACCAAAAGAACTGTGCTTCCTACACACACGGCCATATCTAGTTCTATTCTGCTTAGGAACCTGACAAGAACAGTAGATCCTCTTCAGTCCAATACACTGTACTTGCTGGGAACAGACGCGAGTGCTATTTGCACTGTGTATGGCAATGGGAGCACAATAGTAACTTTCCTTACCAGAAAACAACTCTTGCTCATAGGACCGGAAACTGCTTGTGATTGAACTCCAATTAGGGCTAGGAAACAAACGCTAGCTCGCCTTACAAGAAACACACTTTTCTCTTGAGAAAAGAGCACTCTTCTACTCTACTGTGTTTCCTATGAGGTCCGAACAGTGAGCTTGCTCAGAACAAAAAAAAAACGTGATTCCTACACACACCGTCACACCTAGTTCAATTCTGCTTAGGAACCTGACAAGAACAGTAGATCCTCTTCAGTCCAATACACTGTACTGCTGGGAACAGACGCCAGTGCTATTTGTCCTGTGTAGGGCAATGGCAGCGCAATATTGACTCTTCTTACCAGAAAACAACTCTTGCTCATAGGACCAGAAACTGCATGTGATTCAACTCCATTTAGGACTAGGAAACAAACGCGAGCTCGCCTTACAAGAAACACACTCTGCTTTTGAGAAAAGAGCACTCTTCTACTCTACTGTGTTTCCTATGGGGTCCAAACAGTGAGCTTGCTCAGAACAAAAGAACTGTGCTTCCTACGAACACCGACCATCTCTAGTTCAACTCTGCTTAGGAAACTGACAAGAACAGTAGCTCCTCTTCAGTACGATACACTGTACTTGCTGGGAACAAACGGGAGGGCAATTTGCACTGTGTATGGCAATGGGAGCTCAATAGTTACTTTCCTTACCAGAAAACAACTCTTGCTCGTACGACCAGAAACTGCATGGGATTCAACTCCATTTTGGACTGGGAAACAAACGCTAGCTCGCCTTACAAGAAACACACTCTGCTTTTGAGAAAAGAGGAAAATTCAACTCTACTGTGTTTCCTATGTGGTCCGAACAGTGAGCTTGCTCAGAACAAAAAAACTGTGCTTCCTACACACACGGCCATATCTAGTTCAATTCTGATTAGGAACCTGACAAGAACAGTAGATCCTCTTCAGTCCAATACACTGTACTTCCTGGGAACAGACGCCAGTGGAATTTGTCCTGTGTATGGCAATGGCAGCGCAATAGTGACTCTTCTTACCATAAAACAACTCTTGCTCGTAGGACCAGAAACTGCATGTGATTCAACTCCATTTAGGACTGGGAAACAAACGCTAGCTCGCCTTACAAGAAACACACTCTGCTTTAGAGAAAGAGCACTCTTCTACTCTACTGTGTTACCTGTAGGGCCAGAACAGTGAGCTTGCTCAGAACAAAAGAACTGTGCTTCCTACACACGGGCCATATCTAGTTCAACTCTGCTTAGGAAACTGACAAGAACAGTAGCATTTATTCAGTCCAATACACTGTACTTGCTGGGAACAGACGCGAGTGCTATTTGCACTGTGTATGGCAATTGAAACTCAATAGTGACTCTTCTTACAAGAAAACAACTCTTGCTCGTAGGACCAAAAACTGCCTGTGAAAACTCCTTTTAGGACTGGTAAACAAAGGCGAGCTCGCCTTACAAGAAACACACTCTGCTTTAGAGAAAAGAGCACTCTTCTACTCTACTGTGTTCCCTATGGGGTCCGAAGTGTGAGCTTGCTCAGAACAAAAAAACTGTGCTTCCTACAAACATGGCCATATCTAGTTCAAGTCTGATTAGGAACCTGACAAGAACAGTAGATTCTCTTCCGTCCAATACACTGTACTTGCTGGGAAGAGACGCCAGTGCTATTTGTCCTGTGTATGGCAATGGCAGCGCAATAGTGACTCTTCTTACCAGAAACAACTCTTGCTCCTAGGACCAGAAACTGCATGGGATTCAACTCCATTTAGGACTGGGAAACAAACGCTAGCTCGCCTTACAAGAAACACACTCTGCTTTTGAGAAAAGAGCACTCTTCTACTCTACTGTGTTTCCTATGGGGTCCAAACAGTGAGCTTGCTCAGAACAAAAGAACTGTGCTTCCTACACACGGGCCATATCTAGTTCAACTCTGCTTAGGAAACTGAGAAGAACAGTAGCTCCTCTTCAGTCCGATATGCTGTACTTCCTGGGATCAGAAACGTGTGCTATTTGCACTGTGTATGGCAATGGGAGCGCAATAGAGACTTTCCTTACCAGAAAACAACTCTTGCTCGTAGGACCAGAAACTGCATGTGATTCAAATCAATTTAGGCCTGGGAAACAAATGCTAGCTCGCCTTACATGAAACACACTCTGCTTTTGAGAAAAGAGCACTCTTCTACTCCACTGTCTTTCCTATGGGGTCCGAACAGTGAGCTTGCTCAGAACAAAAGAACTGTGCTTCCTACACACACGGGCCATATCTAGTTCAAGTCTGCTTAGGAAACTGACAAGAACAGTACCTCCTCTTCAGTCTAATACACTGTACTTGCTGGGAACACGCGAGTGCTATTTGCACTGTGTATGGCTATTGGAGCACAATAGTGACTCGTCTTACCAGAAAACAACTCTTGCTCGTAGGACAAAAAACTGCATGTGACTCAACTCCATTTATGACTGGGAATCATCGCTAACTCGCCTTCCAAGAAACACACTCTGCTTTTGAGAAAAGAGCACTCTATACTCTACTGTGTTTCCTATGTTGTCCAAACAGTGAGCTTGCTCAGAACAAAAGAACTGTGCTTCCTAAGCACGCGGGACATATCTCGTTCAACTCTGCTTAGGAAACTGACAAGAATAGTAGCTCCTCTTCAGTCCGATACACTGTACTTGCTGGAAACAGACGTGAGTGCTATTTGCACTGTGTATGGCAATGTGAGCCCAATAGTGACTTTCTTTACCAGAAAACAACTCTTGCTCATAGGACCAGAAACTGCATCGGATTCAACTCCATAAAGGACTGGGAAACAAATGCTAGCTCGCCTTAGAAGAAACACAATCTGCTTTTGAGAAAAGAGCCCTCTTCTACTCTACTGTGTTTCCTATAGGGCCTGAACAGTGAGCTTGCTCAGAACAAAAGAACTGTGCTTCCTACACACACGGCCATAACTAGTTCAATTCTGCTTATAAACCTGACAAGAATAGTAGATCCTCTTCAGTCCAATACACTCTACTTCCTGGGAACAGACGCCAGTGCTATTTGTCCTGTGTATGGCAATGGCAGCGCAATAGTGACTATTCTTACCATAAAAAAACTCTTGCTCCTAGCACCAGAAACTGCATGTGATTCAACTCCATTTAGGACTGGGAAACAAACGCTAGCTCGCCTTACAAGAAACACACTCTGCTTTAGAGAAAAGAGCACTCTTCTACTCTATTGTGTTTTCTATAGGGCCAGAACAGTGAGCTTCCTCAGAACAAAAGAACTGTGCTTTCTACACACACAGGCCATTTCTAGTTCAACTCTGCTTAGGAAACTGACAAGAACAGTAGCTCCTCTTCAGTCCAATACACTGTACTTGCTGGGAACAGACGCGAGTGCTATTTGCACTGTGTATGTCAATGGGAGCGCAACAGTGACTTTCCTTACAAGAAAACAACTCTTGCTCGTAGGACCAGAAACTGTATGTGATTCAATGCCATTTAGGGCTGGGAAACAATTGCTAGCTCGCCTTACAAGAAACACAATCTGCTTTAGAGAAAAGAGCACCCTTCTACTCTACTGTGTTTCCTATGGGGTCCGAACAGTGAACTTGCTCAGAACAAAAAAACTGTGCTTCCTACACACACGGCCATATCTAGTTCAATTCTGCTTATAAACCTGACAAGAACAGTAGATCCTCTTCAGTCCAATACACTGTACTTCCTGGCAACAGACGCCAGTGCTATTTGTCCTGTGTATGGCAATGGCAGCGCAATAGTGACTCTTCTTACCAGAAAACAACTCTTGATCGTAGGACCAGAAACTGCATGTGATTCAACTCCATTTAGGACTGGGAAACAAACGCTAGCTCGCCTTACAAGTAACACACTCTGCTTTAGAGAAAAGAGCACTCTTCTACTCTACTGTGTTTCCTGTAGGGCCAGAACAGTGAGCTTGCTCAGAACAAAAGAACTGTGCTTCCTACACACGGGCCATATCTAGTTCAACTCTGCTTAGGGAACTGACAAGAACAGTAGCTCCTCTTCAGTCCGATACACTGTAATTGCTGGGAACAGACGCGAGTGCTATTTGCACTGTGTATGGCAATGGGAGCGCAAAGTGACTTTCCTTACCAGAAAACAACTCTTGCTTGTAGGAACAGAAACTGCATGGGATTCAACTCCATTTAGTACTGGGAAACAAATGCTAGCTCCCCTTACATGAAACACACTCTGCTTTTGAGAAAAGAGCACTCTTCTACTCTACTGTGTGTCCTATGTGGTCCAAACAGTGAGCTTGCTCAGAACAAAAGAACTGTGCTTCCTACACACACGGGCCATATCTCGTTCAACTCTGCTTAGGAAACTGACAAGAACAGTAGCTCCTCTTCAGTCAGATACACTGTACTTGCTGGGAACAGACGCTAGTGCTATTTGCACTGAGTATGGCAATGGGAGCACAATTGTGACTTCCTTACCAGAAAAAAACTCTTGCTCGTAGGAACAGAAACTGCATGTGAATCCACTCCATTTAGGACTGGGAAACAAACGCTGGATCGCCTTACAAGAAACACACTCGACTTTTGAGAAAAGAGCACTGTTCTACTCTACTGTGTTTCCTATAGTGCCAGAACAGTGAGCTTGCTCAGAACAAAAGAACTGTGCTTCCTACACACACGGCCATATCTACTTCAACTCTGCTTAGGAACCTGACAAGAACAGTAGATCCTGTTCAGTCCAATACACTGTACATACTGGGAACTGACGCCAGTGCTATTTGCCCTGTGTATGACAATTGGCGCACAATAGTGACTCTTCTTTTGAGAAGACAACTCTTGCTCGTAGGACCAGAAACTGCATGTGATTCAATTCCATTTATTACTGGGAAACAAATGCTAGCTTGCCTTACAAGAAACACACTCTGCTTTTGAGAAAAGAGCACTCTTCTACTCTACTGTGTTTACAATGGGGTCCAAACTGTGAGCTTGCTCAGAACAAAAGAACTGTGCTTCCTACACACACGGATCATATCTAGTTCAACTGTGCTGAGGAAACTGACAAGAACAGTAGCTCCTAATCAGTCCAATACACTGTACTTGAAGGGAACAGATGCGAGTACTATTTGCACTGTGTATGGCAATTGGAGCGCAATAGTGACTCTTCTTACCAGAAAACAACTCTTGCTCATAGGACGAAAAACTGTATGTGACTCAACTCCATTTTGGACTGGGAAACAAACGTGAGCTCACCTTACAAGAAAAACACTCACTTTAGAGAAAAGAGCACTGTTCTACTCTACTGTGTTTCTTATGGGGTCCAAACAGTGAGCTTACTCAGAACAAAAGAACTGTGCTTCCTACACACAGGGGTCATATCTAGTTCAACTCTGCTTAGGAAACTGACTAGAACAGTAGCTCCTCTTCAGTCCAATACACTGTACTTGCTGGGAACAGACGCGAGTGCTATTTGCACTGTGTATGGCAATGGGAGTGCAATAGTGACTTTCCTTACCAGAAAACAACTCTTGCTCGTAGGACCAGAAACTGTATGTGATTCAACTCCATTTAGGACTGGGAAACAAATGCTAGCTCGCCTTACAATAAACACAATCTGCTTTAGAGAAAAGAGCACTCTTCTACTCTACTGTGTTTCCTATGGGGTCCGAACAGTGAGCTTGCTCAGAACAAAAAAACTGTGCTTCCTACACACATGGCCATATCTAGTTCAATTCTGCTTATAAACCTGACAAGAACAGTAGATCCTCTTCAGTCCAATACACTGTACTTGCTGGGAACAGACAACAGTGCTATTTGTCCTGTGTATGGCAATGGCAGCGCAATAGTGACTCTTCTTTCCAGAAAACAACTCTTGCTCTTAGGACCAGAAACTGCATGTGATTCAACTCCATTTAGGACTGGGAAACAAACACTAGCTCGCCTTATAAGAAACACACTCTGCTTTTGAGAAAAGAGCACTCTTCTACTTTACTGTGTTTCCTATGGGGTCCAAACAGTGAGCTTGCTCAGAACAAAAAACTGTGCTTCCTATACATGGACAATATCTAGTTCAACTCTGCTTAGGAAACTGACAAGAACAGTAGCTCCTCTTCAGTCCGATACACTGTACTTGCTGGGAACAAACGCGAGTGCTATTTGCACTGTGTATGGCAATGTGAGCACAACAGTTACTTCCTTACCAGAAAACAACTCTTGTGCGTAGGACCAGAAACTGCATGTGATTCAACTCCATTTAGGACTGGGAAACAAACGCTAGCTTGCCTTACAAGAAACACACCCTGCTTTTGAGAAAAGAGCACTCTTCTACTCTACTGTGTTTCCTATCGTGCCAAAACAGTGAGCTTGCCGAGAACAAAAGAACTGTGCTTCCTACACACAGGGACCATATCTAGTTCAACTCTGCTTAGGAAACTGACAAGAACAGTAGCTCCTATTCAGTCCAATACACTGTACTTGCTGGGAACAGACGCGAGTGCTATTTGCACTGTGTATGGCAATGGGAGCACAATAGTGACTCTTCTTACAAGAAAACAACTCTTGCTCGTAGGAGCAAAAAGTGCATGTGACTCAACTCCATTAGGACTGGGAAACAAACGCGAGCTCGCCTTACAAGAAACACACTCTGCTTTTGAGAAAAGAGCACTCCTCTACTCTACTGTGTTTCCTATAGGGCCAAAAGAGTGAGCTTGCTCAGAACAAAAGAACTGTGCTTCCTAAACACACGGTCATATCTACTTCAATTCTGCTTAGGAAACTGACAAGAATAGTAGATCATCTTCAGTCCAAAACACTGTACATGCTGGGAACAGACGCGAGTGCTATATGCCCTGTGTATGACAATGGGAGCGCAATAGTGACTCTTCTTACCAGAAAACAACTCTTGCTCCTAGGACCAGAAACTGCATGGGATTCAACTCCAGTTAAGACTGGGAAACAAATGCTAGCTTGCCTTACAAGAAACACACTCTTCTTTTGAGAAGAGAGCACTCTTCTACTCTACTGTGTTTCCTATGGGGTCCAAACAGTGAGCGTGCTCAGAACAAAAGAACTGTGCTTCCTACACACACGGACCATATATAGTTCAACTCTGCTTAAGAACCTGACAAGAACAGTAGCTCCTCTTCAGTCCAATACACTGTACTAGCTGGGAACAGACGCGAGTGCTATTTGCACTGTGTATGGCAATTGGAGCACTATAGTGACTCGTCTTACCAGAAAACAACTCTTGCTCGTAGGACAAAAAACTGCATGTGACTCAACTCCATTTAGTACTGGGAAACAAACGCGAGTTCGCCTTACAAGAAACACACTCTGCTTTTGAGAAAAGAGCACTCTTCTACTCAACTGTGTTTCCATTAAGACCAAAACAGTTAGCTTGCTCAGAACAAAAGAACTGTGCTTCCTACACATACGGTCATATCTAGTTCAATTCTGCTTAGGAAATTGACAAGAATAATAGATCCTCTTCAGTGCAATACACTGTACTTGCTGGGAACAGATGCCAGTGCTATTTGTCCTGTGTATGGCAATGGCAGCGCAATAGTGACTATTCTTACCATAAAACAACTCTTGCTCGTAGGACCAGAAACTGCATGTGATTCAACTCCATTTAGGACTGGGACACAAACGCTAGCTCGCCTTACAAGAAACACACTCTGCTTTGAGAAAAGACCACTGTTCTACTCTACTGTGTTTCCTATAGGGCCAGAATAGTGAGCTTGCTGAGAACAAAAGAACTGTGCTTCCTACACAAACGGACCATATCTAGTTCAACTATGCTTTGGAAACTAACAAGAACAGTAGCTCCTATTCAGTCCAATACACTGTACTTGCTGGGAACAGACGCGAGTGCTATTTGCACTGTGTATGGCAATTGGAGCGAAATAGTGACTCTTATTACCAGAAAAAACTCTTGCTCGTAGGACCAGAAACTGCATGTGATTCAACTCCATTTAGGACTGGGAAACAAACGCTAGCTCGCCTTACCAGAAACACACTGTGCTTTTGAGAAAACAGCACTCTTCTACTCTACTGTGTTTCCTATAGGGCCAGAACAGTGAGCTTGCTAAGAACAAAAGAACTGTGCTTCCTACACACACGGGCCTTATCTAGTTCAATTCTGTTTAGGAAACTGACAACAACAGTAGATCCTCTTCAGTCCAATACACTGTACATGCTGGGTACAGACGCCAGTGCTTTTTGCACTGTGTATGGCAATGGGAGCACAATAGTGACTCTTACCAGAAAACAACTCTTGCTCGTAGGACCAGAAACTGCATGTGATTCAACTCCATTTAGGACTGCGAAACAAACGCTACCTCGCCTTACAAAAAACACACTCTGCTTTTGAGGAAAGAGCACTCTTCTCTACTGTGTTTCCTATAGGGCCAGAACAGTGAGCTTGCTGAGTACAAAGGAACTGTGCTTCCTACACACATGGGCCATATCTAGTTCAATTCTGCTTAGGAAATTGAGAAGAACAGTAGCTTCTCTTCAGTCCAATACACTGTACTTGCTGGGAACAGACGCAAGGGCTATTTGCACTGGTTATGACAATGGGAGCGCAATAGTGACTTTCCTTACCAGTAAACAACTCTTGCTCGTAGGAACGGAAACTGCATGTGATTCAACTCCATTTAGGACTGCGAAACAAACGCTACCTCTCCTTACAAAAAACACACTCTGCTTTTGAGGAAAGAGCACTCTTCTCTACTGTGTTTCCTATAGGGCCAGAACAGTGAGCTTGCTGAGTACAAAAGAACTGTGCTTCCTACACACATGGGCCATATCTAGTTCAACTCTGCTTAGGAACCTGACAAGAACAGTAGATCCTCTTTAGTCCAGTACACTGTACATGCTGGGAACAGAGGCCAGTGCTATTTGCCCTGAGTATGACAATGGGAGTGCAATAGTGAATCTTCTTACCAGAAAACATCTCTTGCTCCTAGGACCAGAAACTGCATGTGATTCAACTCCATTTAGGACTGGGAAACAAACGCTAGCTCGCCTTACAAGAAACACAATCTGCTTTTGAAAAAATAGCACTCTTCTACTCTACTGTGTTTCCCATGGGTTCCAAACAGTGAGCTTGCTCAGAACAAAAGAACTGTGCTTCCTACACACACGGGCCATATCTAGTTCAATTCTGCTTAGGAAACTGACAAGAACAGTACCTCCTCTTCAGTCCAATACACTGTACTTGCTGGGAACAGACGCGAGGGCTATTTGCACTGTGTATGGCAAAGGGAGCGCAATAGTGACTCTTCTTACCAGAAAACAACTCTTGCTCGTAGGACCAGAACCTGGATGTGATTCAACTCCATTTAGGATTGGGAAACAAACGCTAGCTCGCCTTACAAGAAACACACTCTGCTTTTGAGAAAAGAGCACTCTTCTACTCTACTGTGTTTCCTATGGGATCCAAACAGTGAGCTTGCTCAGAACAAAAGAACTGTGTTTCCTACACACACGGGCCATATCTAGTTCAAATTTGCTTAGGAAACTGACAAGAACAGTAGCTCCTCTTCAGTCCAATACACTGTACTTACTGGGAACAGACACAAGGGCTATTTGCACTGTGTATGGCAAAAGGAGCGCAATAGTGACTCTACTTACCAGAAAACAACTCTTGCTCATAGGACCAGAAACTGCATGTGTATTTCAACTCCATTTAGGATTGGGAAACAAACACTAGCTCGCATTACAAGAAACACACTCTGCTTTGGAGGAAAGAGCACACTTCTAATCTACTGTGTTTCCTATAGGGCCAGAACAGTGAGCTTGCTGAGTACAAAGAACTGTGCTTCCCTCACACATGGGCCATATCTAGTTCAACTCTGCTTAGGAACCTGACAAGAACAGTAGATCCTCTTTAGTCCAGTACACTGTACATGCTGGGATCAGAGGCCAGTGCTATTTGCCCTGAGTATGACAATGGGAGTGCAATAGTGAATCTTCTTACCAGAAAACAACCCTTGCTCATAGGACCAGAACCTGCATGTGATTCAACTCCATTTAGGACTGGGAAACAAACGCTAGCTCGCCTTACAAGAAACACACTCTGCTTTTGAGAAAACAGCACTCTTCTACTCTACTGTGTTTCCTATGGGATCCAAAGAGTGAGCTTGCTCAGAACAAAAGAACTGTGCTTCCTACACACACGGGCCATATCTAGTTCAAATTTGCTTAGGAAACTGACAAGAACACTAGCTCCTCTTCAGTCCAATACACTGTACTTGCTGGGAACAGACGCGAGTGCTATTTGCACTGTGTATGGCAATGGGAGCGCAATAGTGACTTTCCTTACCAGAAAACAACTCTTGCTCTTAGGAACGGAAACTGCATGTGATTCAACTCCATTTAGGACTGGGAAACAAACTCTAGCTCGCCTTACAAGAAGCACACTCTGCTTTGGAGGAAAGAACACTCTTCTACTCTACTGTGTTTCCTATAGGGCCAGAACAGTGAGCTTGCTGAGTAGAAAAGAACTGTGCTTCCTACACACATGGGCCATACCTAGTTCAACTCTGCTTAGGAAAATGACAAGAAAAGTAGATCCTCTTTAGTCCAATACACTGTACATGCTGGGAACAGAGGCCAGTGCTATTTGCCCTGAGTATGACAATGGGAGCGCAATAGTGACTCTTATTACCAGAAAAAACTCTTGCTCGTAGGACCAGAAACTGCATGTGATTCAACTCCATTTAGGACTGGGAAACCAACACTAGCTCACCTTACAAGAAACACACTCTGCTTTTGAGAAAAGAGCACTCTTCTACTCTACTGTGTTTCCAATAGGGCCAGAACAGTGAGCTTGCTCAGAACAAAAGAACTGTGCTTCCTACACACACGGGCCATATCTAGTTCAATTCTGCTTAGGAAACTGACAAGAACAGTAGATATTCTTCAGTCCAATACACTGTACATGCTGGGTACAAACGCCAGTGCTATTTGCACTGTGTATGGCAATGGGAGCACAATAGTGACTCTTCTTACCAGAAAACAACTCTTGCTCGTAGGACCAGAAACTGCATGTGATTCAACTCCATTTAGGACTGGGAAACATACGCTAGCTCGCCATACAAGAAACATACACTGCTTTTGAGAAAAGAGCACTCTTCTACTCTACTGTGTCCTATGTTATCCAAACAGTGAGCTTGCTCAGAACAAAAGAACTGTGCTTCCTACACACACGGGCCATATCTAGTTCAACTCTGCTTAGGAAACTGAAAAGAACAAAAGATCCTCTTCAGTCCAATACGCTGTACATGCTGGGTACAGACGCCAGTGCTATTTGCACTGTGTATGGCAAAGGGAACGCAATAGTGACTCTTCTTACCAGAAAACAACTCTTGCTCGTAGGACCAGAAACTGCATGTGATTCAACTTCATTTAGGACTGGGAAACAAACGCTAGCTCACCTTACAAGAAACACACTCTGCTTTTGAGAAAAGAGCACTCTTCTACTCCAATGTGTTTCCTATGGGTTCCAAACAGTTAGCTTGCTCAGAACAAAAGAACTGTGCTTCCTACACACACGGGCCATATCTAGTTCAATTCTGCTTAGGAAACTGAGAAGAACAGTAGCTTCTCTTCAGTCCAATACACTGTACTTGCTGGGAACAGACGCGAGTGCTATTTGCACTGGTTATGACAATGGGAGCGCAATAGTGACTTTCCTTACCAGTAAACAACTCTTGCTCGTAGGAACGGAAACTGCATGTGATTCAACTCCATTTAGGACTGCGAAACAAACGCTACCTCTCCTTACAAAAAACACACTCTGATTTTGAGGAAAGAGCACTCTTCTCTACTGTGTTTCCTATAGGGCCAGAACAGTGAGCTTGCTGAGTACAAAAGAACTGTGCTTCCTACACACATGGGCCATATCTAGTTCAACTCTGCTTAGGAAACTGACAAGAGAGTAGCTCCTCTTTAGTCCAATACACTGTACTTACTGGGAACAGACGCCAGGGCTATTTGCACTGTGTATGGCAAAAGGAGCGCAATAGTGACTCTTCTTACCAGAAAACAACTCTTGCTCATAGGACCAGAAATTGCATGTGTATTTCAACTCCATTTAGGATTGGGAAACAAACACTAGCTCGCATTACAAGAAACACACTCTGCTTTGGAGGAAAGAGCACACTTCTAATCTACTGTGTTTCCTATAGGGCCAGAACAGTGAGCTTGCTGAGTACAAAAGAACTGTGCTTCCTACACACATGGGCCATATCTAGTTCAACTCTGCATAGGATCCTGACAAGAACAGTAGATCCTCTTTAGTCCAGTAGATTGTACATGCTAGGAACAGAGGCCAGTGCTATTTGCCCTGAGTATGACAATGGGAGCGCAATAGTGACTCTTATTACCAGAAAAAACTCTTGCTCGTAGGACCAGAAACTGCATGTGATTCAACTCCATTTAGGACTGGGAAACAAACGCTAGCTCGCCTTACAAGAAACGCACTCTGCTTTTGAGAAAAATGCACTCTTCTACTCTACTGTGTTTCCTATGGGGTTCGAAATGTGAGCTTGCTCAGAACAAAAGAACTGTGCTTCCTACACACACTGGCCATATCTAGTTCAACTCTGCTTAGGAAACTGAAAAGAACAGTAGATCCTCTTCAGTCCAATACGCTGTACATGCTGGGTACAGACGCCAGTGCTATTTGCACTGTGTATGGCAATGGGAGCACAACAGTGACTCTTCTTACCAGAAAACAACTCTTGCTCGTAGAACCAGAAACTGCATGTGATTCAACTCCATTTAGGACTGGGAAACAAACGCTAGCTCGCCTTTCAAGAAACACACTCTGCTTTTGAGAAAACAGCACTCTTCTACTCTACTGTGTTTCCTATGGGATCCAAACAGTGAGCTTGCTCAGAACAAAAGAACTGTGCTCCTACACACACAGGCAATATCTAGTTCAAATTTGCTTAGGAAACTGACAAGAACAGTAGCTCGTCTTCAGTCCAATACACTGTACTTGCTGGGAACAGACACGAGTGCTATTTGCACTGTGTATGGCAATGGGAGCGCAATAGTGACTTTCCTTACCAGTAAACAACTCTTGCTCTTAGGAACGGAAACTGTATGTGATTCAACTCCATTTAGGACTGGGAAACAAACGCTAGCTCGCCTTACAAGAAGCACACTCTGCTTTGGAGGAAAGAGCATTCTTCTACTCTACTGTGTTTCCTATAGGGCAAGAACAGTGAGCTTGCTGAGTACAAATAACTGTGCTTCCTACACACATGGGCCATACCTAGTTCAACTCTGCTTATGAACCTGATAAGAAAAGTAGATCCTCTTTAGTCCAATACACTGTACATGCTGGGAACAGAGGCCAGTGCTATTTGCCCTGAGTATGACAATGGGAGCGCAATAGTGACTCTTATTACCAGAAAAAACTCTTGCTCGTAGAACCAGAAACTGCATGTGATTCAACTCCATTTAGGACTGGGAAACAAACGCTAGCTCGCCTTTCAAGAAACACACTCTGCTTTTGAGAAAAGAGCACTCTTCTACTCTACTGTGTTTTCTATAGGGCCAGAACAGTGAGCTTGCTCAGAACAAAAGAACTGTGCTTCCTACACACGGGCCATATCTAGTTCAATTCTGCTTAGGAAACTGACAAGAACAGTAGATCCTCTTCAGTCCAATACACTGTACATGCTGGGTACAGACTCCAGTGCTATTTGCACTGTGTATGGCAATGGGAGCACAATAGTGACTCTTCTTACCAGAAAACAACTCTTGCTCGTAGGACCAGAAACTGCATGTGATTCAACTCCATTTAGGACTGGGAAACAAACGCTAGCTCGCCATACAAGAAACACACACTGCTTTTGAGAAAACAGCACTCTTCTACTCTACTGTGTTTCCTATGGGTTCCAAACAGTGAGCTTGCTCAGAACAAAAGAACTGTGCTTCCTACACACATGGGCCATATCTAGTTCAATTCTGCTTAGGAAACTGACAAGAACAGTACCTCCTCTTCAGTCCAATACACTGTACTTGCTGGGAACAGACGCGAGGGCTATTTGCACTGTGTATGGCAAAGGGAGCGCAATAGTGACTCTTCTTACCAGAAAACATCTCTTGCTCGTAGGACCAGAATCTGGATGTGATTCAACTCCATTTAGGATTGGGAAACAAATGCTAGCTCGCCTTACAAGAAACACACTCTGCTTTTGAGAAAAGAGCACTCTTCTACTCTACTGTGTTTCCTATGGGATCCAAACAGTGAGCTTGCTCAGAACAAAAGAACTGTGTTTCCTACACACACCGGCCATATGTAGTTCAAATTTGCTTAGGAAACTGACAAGAACAGTAGCTCCTCTTCAGTCCAATACACTGTACTTGCTGGGAACAGACGCGAGGGCTATTTGCACTGTGTTTGGCAACAGGAGCGCAATAGTTTACTTTCCTTACCAGAAAAAAACTCTTGCTCATAGGAACGGAAACTGCATGTGATTCAACTCCATTTAGGACTGGGAAACAAACTCTAGCTGGCCTTACAAGAAACACACTCTGCTTTGGAGGAAAGAGCACTCTTCTAATCTACTGTGTTTCCTATAGGGCCAGAACAGTGAGCTTGCTGAGTACAAAAGATCTGTGCTTCCTACACAAATGGGCCATACCTAGTTCAACTCTGCTTATGAAACTGACAAGAACAGTAGCTCCTCTTCAGTCCAATACACTGTACTTGCTGGGAACAGACGCGAGGGCTATTTGCACTGTGTATGGCAAAGGGAGCGCAATAGTGACTCTTCTTACCAGAAAAAAGTCTTGCTCGTAGGACCAGAACCTGGATGTGATTCCACTACATTTAGGATTGGGAAACAAACGCTAGCTCGCCTTACAAGAAACACACTCTGCTTTTGAGAAAAGAGCACTCTTCTACTCTACTGTGTTTCCTATGGGATCCAAACAGTGAGCTTGCTCAGAACAAAAGAACTGTGCTTCCTACACACACGGGCCATATCTAGTTCAAATTTGCTTAGGAAACTGACAAGAACAGTAGCTCCTCTTCAGTCCAATACACTGTACTTGCTGGGAACAGACGCGAGGGCTCTTTGCACTGTGATTGGCAATGGGAGCGCAATACTTTCTTTCCTTACCAGAAAACAACTCTTGCTCATAGGAACGGAAACTATATGTGATTCAACTCCATTTAGGACTGGGAAACAAACTCTAGCTGGCCTTACAAGAAACACACTCTGCTTTGGAGGAAAGAGCACTCTTCTAATCTACTGTGTTTCCTATAGGGCCAGAACAGTGAGCTTGCTGAGTACAAAAGAACTGTGCTTCCTACACACATGGGCCATATCTAGTTCAACTCTGCTTAGGATCCTGACAAGAACAGTAGATCCTCTTTAGTCCAGTAGACTGTACATGCTAGGAACAGAGGCCAGTGCTATTTGCCCTGAGTATGACAATGGGAGCACAATAGTGACTCTTATTACGAGAAAAAACTCTTGCTCGTAGGACCAGAAACTGCATGGGATTCAGCTCCATTTAGGACTGGGAAACAAACGCTAGCTCGCCTTACAAGAAACACACTCTGCTTTTGAGAAAAATGCACTCTTCTACTCTACTGTGTTTCCTATGGGGTTCGAAATGTGAGCTTGCTCAGAACAAAAGAACTGTGCTTCCTACACACACTGGCCATATCTAGTTCAACTCTGCTTAGGAAACTGAAAAGAACAGTAGATCCTCTTCAGTCCAATACGCTGTACATGCTGGGTACAGACGCCAGTGCTATTTGCACTGTGTATGGCAATGGGAGCACAACAGTGACTCTTCTTACCAGAAAACAACTCTTGCTCATATGACCAGAAACTGCATGTGATTCAACTCCATTTAGGACTGGGAAACAAACACTAGCTCGCCTTACAAGAAACACACTCTGCTTTTGAGAAAACAGCACTCTTCTACTCTACTGTGTTTCCTATGGGATCCAAACAGTGAGCTTGCTCAGAACAAAAGAACTGTGCTCCTACACACACGGGCAATATCTAGTTCAAATTTGCTTAGGAAACTGACAAGAACAGTAGCTCCTCTTCGGTCCAATACACTGTACTTGCTGGGAACAGACGCGAGTGCTATTTGCACTGGTTATGGCAATGGGAGCGCAATAGTGACTTTCCTTACCAGAAAACAACTCTTGCTCTTAGGAACGGAAACTGTATGTGATTCAACTCCATTTAGGAGTGGGAAACAAACTCTAGCTCGCCTTACAAGAAGCACACTCTGCTTTGGAGGAAAGAGCACTCTTCTACTCTACTGTGTTTCCTATAGGGCCAGAACAGTGAGCTTGCTGAGTACAAAAGAACTGTGCTTCCTACACACATGGGCCATACCTAGTTCAACTCTGCTTAGGAACCTGACAAGAAAAGTAGATCCTCTTTAGTCCAATACACTGTACATGCTGGGAACAGAGGCCAGTGCTATTTGCCCTGAGTATGACAATGGGAGCGCAATAGTGACTCTTATTACCAGAAAAAACTCTTGCTCGTTGAACCAGAAACTGCATGTGATTCAACTCCATTTAGGACTGGGAAACAAACGCTAGCTCGCCTTACAAGAAACACACTCTGCTTTTGAGAAAAGAGCACTCTTCTACTCTACTGTGTTTCCTATAGGGCCAGAACAGTGAGCTTGCTCAGAACAAAAGAACTGTGTTTCCTACACACGGGCCATATCTAGTTCAATTCTGCTTAGGAAACTGACAAGAACAGTAGATCCTCTTCAGTCCAATACACTGTACATGCTGGGTACAGACGCCAGTGCTATTTGCACTGTGTATGGCAATGGGAGCACAATAGTGACTCTTCTTACCAGAAAACAACTCTTGCTCGTAGGACCAGAAACTGCATGTGATTCAACTCCATTTAGGACTGGGAAACAAACGCTAGCTCGCCATACAAGAAACACACACTGCTTTTGAGAAAAGAGCACTCTTCTACTCTACTGTGTCCTATGGGGTCCAAACAGTGAGCTTGCTCAGAACAAAAGAAGTGTGCTTCCTACACACACGGGCCATATCTAGTTCAATTCTGCTTAGGAAACTGACAAGAACAGTAGCTCCTCTTCAGTCCAATACACTGTACTTGCTGGGAACAGACGCGAGGGCTAATTGCACTGTGTATGGCAATGGGAGCGCAATAGTGACTTTCCTTACCAGAAAACAACTCTTGTTCGTAGGAACGCAAACTGCATGTGATTCAACTCCATTTCGGACTGCGAAACAAACGCTAGCTGGCCTTACAAGAAACACACTCTGCTTTTGAGGAAAGAGCACTCTTCTACTCTACTGTGTTTCCTATACGGCCAGAACAGTGAGCTTGCTGAGTACAAAAGAACTGTGCTTCCTACACACATGGGCCATATTTAGTTCAACTCTGCTTAGGAACCTGACAAGAACAGTAGATCCTCTTTAGTCCAATACACTGTACATGCTGGGAACAGAGGCCAGTGCTATTTGCCCTGAGTATGACAATGGGAGCGCAATAGTGACTCTTATTACCAGAAAACTACTCTTGCTTGTAGGACCAGAAACTGCATGTGATTCAACTCCATTTAGGACTGGGAAACAAACGCTAGCTCGCCTTACAAGAAACACACTCTGCTTTTGAGAAAAATGCACTCTTCTACTCTACTGTGTTTCCTATGGGGTTCGAAATGTGAGCTTGCTCAGAACAAAAGAACTGTGCTTCCTACACACACGGGCCATATTTAGTTCAACTTTGCTTAGGAAAATGAAAAGAACAGAAGATCCTCTTCAGTCCAATACGCTGTACATGCTGGGTACAGACGCCAGTGCTATTTGCACTGTGTATGGCAAAGGGAGCACAATAGTGACTCTTCTTACCAGAAAACAACTCTTGCTCGTAGGACGAGAAACTACATGTGATTCAACTCCATTTAGGACTGGGAAACAAACGCTAGCTCGCCTTACAAGAAACACACTCTGCTTTTGAGAAAAGAGCACTCTTCTCCTCTACTGTGTTTCCTATGGGTTCCAAACAGTGAGCTTGCTCAGAACAAAAGAACTGTGCTTCCTACACACACGGGCCATATCTAGTTCAATTCTGCTTAGGAAACTGAGAAGAACAGTAGCTTCTCTTCAGTCCAATACACTGTACTTGCTGGGAACAGACGCGAGTGCTATTTGCACTGGTTATGACAATGGGAGCGCAATAGTGACTTTCCTTACCAGTAAACAACTCTTGCTCGTAGGAACGGAAACTGCATGTGATTCAACTCCATTTAGGACTGCGAAACAAACGCTACCTCTCCTTACAAAAAACACACTCTGCTTTTGAGGAAAGAGCACTCTTCTCTACTGTGTTTCCTATAGGGCCAGAACAGTGAGCTTGCTGAGTACAAAAGAACTGTGCTTCCTACACACATGGGCCATATCTAGTTCAACTCTGCTTAGGAAACTGACAAGAGAGTAGCTCCTCTTCAGTCCAATACACTGTACTTACTGGGAACAGACGCAAGGGCTATTTGCACTGTGTATGGCAAAAGGAGCGCAATAGTGACTCTTCTTACCAGAAAACAACTCTTGCTCATAGGACCAGAAACTGCATGTGTATTTCAACTACATTTAGGATTGGGAAACAAACACTAGCTCGCATTACAAGAAACACACTCTGCTTTGGAGGAAAGAGCACTCTTCTAATCTACTGTGTTTCCTATAGTGCCAGAACAGTGAGCTTGCTGAGTACAAAAGAACTGTGCTTCCTACACACATGGGCCATATCTAGTTCAACTCTGCTTAGGAACCTGACAAGAACAGTAGATCCTCTTTAGTCCAGTACACTGTACATGCTGGGAACAGAGGCCAGGGGTATTTGCCCTGAGTATGACAATGGGAGCGCAATAGTGACTCTTCTTACCAGAAAAAACTCTTGCTCGTAGGACCAGAAACTGCATGTGATTCAACTCCATTTAGGACTGGGAAACAAACGCTAGCTCGCCTTACAAGAAACACAATCTGCTTTTGAGAAAAATGCACTCTTCTACTCTACTGTGTTTCCTATGGGGTTCGAAATGTGAGCTTGCTCAGAACAAAAGAACTGTGCTTCCTACACACACGGGCCATATCTAGTTCAACTCTGCTTAGGAAACTGAAAAGAACAGAAGATCCTCTTCAGTCCAATACGCTGTACATGCTGGGTACAGACGCCAGTGCTATTTGCACTGTGTATGGCAAAGGGAGCGCAATAGTGACTCTTCTTACAAGAAAACAACTCTTGCTCGTAGGACCAGAAACTGCATATGATTCAACTCCATTTAGGACTGGGAAACAAACGCTAGCTCGCCTTACGAGAAACACACTCTGCTTTTGAGAAAACAGCACTCTTCTACTCTACTGTGTTTCCTATGGGTTCCAAACAGTGAGCTTGCTCAGAACAAAAGAACTGTGCTTCCTACACACACGGGCCATATCTAGTTCAATTCTGCTTAGGAAACTGACAAGAACAGTAGCTCCTCTTCAGTCCAATACACTGTACTTGCTGGGAACAGACGCGAGGGCTATTTGCACTGTGTATGGCAAAGGGAGCGCAATAGTGACTCTTCTTACCAGAAAACAACTCTTGCTCCCAGGACCAGAACCTGGATGTGATTCAACTCCATTTAGGATTGGGAAACAAACGCTAGCTCGCCTTACAAGAAACACACTCTACTTTTGAGAAAAGAGCACTCTTCTACTCTACTGTGTTTCCTATGGGATCCAAACAGTGAGCTTGCTCAGAACAAAAGAACTGTGTTTCCTACACACACGGGCCATATCTAGTTCAAATTTGCTTAGGAAACTGACAAGAACAGTAGATCCTCTTTAGTCCAGTACACTGTACATGCTAGGAACAGAGGCCAGTGCTATTTGCCCTGAGTATGACAATGGGAGCGCAATAGTGACTCTTATTACCAGAAAAAACTCTTGCTCGTAGGACCAGAAACTGCATGTGATTCAACTCCATTTAGGACTGGGAAACAAACGCTAGCTCGCCTTACAGGAAACACACTCTGCTTTTGAGAAAAATGCACTTTTCTACTCTACTGTGTTTCCTATGGGGTTCGAAATGTGAGCTTGCTCAGAACAAAAGAACTGTGCTTCCTACACACACGGGCCATATCTAGTTCAACTCTGCATAGGAAACTGAAAAGAACAGAAGATTCTCTTCAGTCCAATACGCTGTACATGCTGGGTACAGACGCCAGTGCTATTTGCACTGTGTATGGCAATGGGAGCGCAATAGTGACTCTTCTTACCAGAAAACAACTCTTGCTCATAAGACCAGAAACTGCATGTGATTCAACTCCATTTAGGACTGGGAAACAAACGCTAGCTCGCCTTACAAGAAACACACTCTGCTTTTGAGAAAAGAGCACTCTTCTACTCTACTGTGTTTCCTTTAGTGCCAGAACAGTGAGCTTGCTGAGTACAAAAGAACTGTGCTTCCTACACACATGGGCCATATCTAGTTCAACTCTGCTTAGGAAACTGACAAGAGAGTAGCTCCTCTTCAGTCCAATACACTGTACTTACTGGGAACAGACGCGAGGGCTATTTGCACTGTGTATGGCAAAGGGAGCGCAATAGTGACTCTTCTTACCAGAAAACAACTCTTGCTCGTAGGACCAGAAACTGCATGTGTATTTCAACTCCATTTAGGATTGGGAAACAAACACTAGCTCGCATTACAAGAAACACACTCTGCTTTGGAGGAAAGAGCACTCTTCTAATCTACTGTGTTTCCTATGTGGCCAGAACATTGAGCTTGCTGAGTACAAAAGAACTGTGCTTCCTACACACATGGGCCATATCTAGTTCAACTCTGCTTAGGAACCTGACAAGAACAGTAGATCCTCTTTAGTCCAATATACTGTACAGGCTGGAAACAGAGGCCAGTGCTATTTGCCCTGAGAATGACAATGGGAGCGCAATAGTGACTCTTCTTACCAGAAAAAACTCTTGCTCGTAGGACCAGAAACTGCATGTGATTCAACTCCATTTAGGACTGGGAAACAAACGCTAGCTCGCCTTACAAGAAACACACTCTGCTTTTGAGAAAAATGCACTCTTCTACTCTACTGTGTTTCCTATCGGGTTCGAAATGTGAGCTTGCTCAGAACAAAAGAACTGTGCTTCCTACACACACGGGCCATATCTAGTTCAACTCTGCTTAGGAAACTGAAAAGAACAGAACATCCTCTTCAGTCCAATACGCTGTACATGCTGGGTACAGAGGCCAGTGCTATTTGCACTGTGTATGGCAATGGGAGCGCAAGAGTGACTCTTCTTACCAGAAAACAACTCTTGCTCGTAGGACCAGAAACTGCATGTGATTCAACTCCATTTAGGACTGGGAAACAAACGCTAGCTCGCCTTACAAGAAACACACTCTGCTTTTGAGAAAACAGCACTCTTCTACTCTACTGTGTTTCCTATGGGGTCCAAACAGTAAGCTTGCTCAGAACAAAAGAACTGTGCTTCCTACACACACGGGCCATATCTAGTTCAATTCTGCTTAGGAAACTGAAAAGAACAGTAGCTCCTCTTCAGTCCAATACACTGTACTTGCTGGGAACAGACGCGAGGGCTATTTGCACTGTGTATGGCAAAGGGAGCACAATAGTGACTCTTATCAGAAAAAAACTCTTGCTCGTAGGACCAGAACCTGGATGTGATTCAACTCCATTTAGGATTGGGAAACAAACGCTAGCTCGCCTTACAAGGAACACACTCTGTTTTTGAGAAAAGAGCACTCTTCTACTCTACTGTGTTTCCTAAGGGATCCAAACAGTGAGCTTGCTCAGAACAAAAGAACCGTGCTTCCTACACACACGGGCCATATCTAGTTCAAATTTGCTTAGGAAACTGACAAGAACAGTAGCTCCTCTTCAGTCAAATACACTGTACTTGCTGGGAACAGACGCGAGGGCTATTTGCACTGCATTTGGCAATAGGAGCGCAATAGTGACTTTCCTTACCAGAAAACAACTCTTGCTCATGGGAACGGAAAGTGCATGTGATTCAACTCCATTTAGGACTGGGTAACAAACTCTAGCTGGCCTTACAAGAAACACACTCTGCTTTGGAGGAAAGAGCACTCTTCTAATCTACTGTGTTTCCTATAGGGCCAGAAGAGTGAGCTTGCTGAATACAAAGAACTGTGCTTCCTACACACATGGGCCATATCTAGTTCAACTCTGCTTAGGAACCTGACAAGAACAGTAGATCCTCTTAAGTCCAGTACACTGTACATGCTAGGAACAGAGGCCAGTGCTATTTGCCCTGAGTATGAAAATGGGAGGGCAATAGTGACTCTTATTACCAGAAAAAACTCTTGCTCGTAGGACCAGAAACTGCATGTGTATTTCAACTCCATTTAGGATTGGGAAACAAACACTAGCTCGCATTACAAGAAACACACTCTGCTTTGGAGGAAAGAGCATTCTTCTAATCTACTGTGTTTCCTATAGGGCCAGAACAATGAGCTTGCTGAGTACAAAAGAACTGTGCTTCCTACACACATGGGCCATATCTAGTTCAACTCTGCTTAGGAACCTGACAAGAACAGTAGATCCTCTTTAGTCCAATACACTGTACATGCTGGGAACAGAGGCCAGTGCTATTTGCCCTGAGTATGACAATAGGAGCGCAATAGTGACTCTTCTTACCAGAAAAAACTCTTGCTCGTAGGACCAGAAACTGCATGTGATTCAACTCCATTTAGGACTGGGAAACAAACGCTAGCTTGCCTTACAAGAAACACAATCTGCTTTTGAGAAAAATGCACTCTTCTACTCTACTGTGTTTCCTACGGGGTTTGAAATGTGAGCTTGCTCAGAACAAAAGAACTGTGCTTCCTACAGACACGGGCCATATCTAGTTCAACTCTGCATAGGAAACTGAAAAGAACAGAAGATCCTCTTCAGTCCAATACGCTGTACATGCTGGGTACAGACACCAGTGCTATTTGCACTGTGTATGGCAATGGGAGCGCAATAGTGACTCTTCTTACCAGAAAACAACTCTTGCTCGTAGGACCAGAATCTGCATGTGATTCAACTCCATTTAGGACTGGGAAACAAACGCTAGCTCGCCTTACAAGAAACACACTCTGCTTTTGAGAAAAGAGCACTCTTCTACTCTACTGTGTTTCCTTTAGTGCCAGAACAGTGAGCTTGCTGAGTACAAAAGAACTGTGCTTCCTACACACATGGGCCATATCTAGTTCAACTCTGCTTAGGAAACTGACAAGAGAGTAGCTCCTCTTCAGTCCAATACACTGTACTTACTGGGAACAGACGCGAGGGCTATTTGCACTGTGTATGGCAAAGGGAGCGCAATAGTGACTCTTCTTACCAGAAAACAACTCTTGCTCGTAGGACCAGAAACTGCATGTGTATTTCAACTCCATTTAGGATTGGGAAACAAACACTAGCTCGCATTACAAGAAACACACTCTGCTTTGGGGGAAAGAGCACTCTTCTAATCTACTGTGTTTCCTATGTGGCCAGAACATTGAGCTTGCTGAGTACAAAAGAACTGTGCTTCCTACACACATGGGCCATATCTAGTTCAACTCTGCTTAGGAACCTGACAAGAACAGTAGATCCTCTTTAGTCCAATATACTGTACAGGCTGGAAACAGAGGCCAGTGCTATTTGCCCTGAGCATGACAATGGGAGCGCAATAGTGACTCTTCTTACCAGAAAAAACTCTTGCTCGTAGGACCAGAAACTGCATGTGATTCAACTCCATTTAGGACTGGGAAACAAACGCTAGCTCGCCTTACAAGAAACACACTCTGCTTTTGAGAAAAATGCACTCTTCTACTCTACTGTGTTTCCTATGGGGTTCGAAATGTGAGCTTGCTCAGAACAAAAGAACTGTGCTTCCTACACACACGGGCCATATCTAGTTCAACTCTGCTTAGGAAACTGAAAAGAACAGAACATCCTCTTCAGTCCAATACGCTGTACATGCTGGGTACAGAGGCCAGTGCTATTTGCACTGTGTATGGCAATGGGAGCGCAAGAGTGACTCTTCTTACCAGAAAACAACTCTTGCTTGTAGGACCAGAAACTGCATGTGATTCAACTCCATTTAGGACTGGGAAACAAACGCTAGCTCGCCTTACAAGAAACACACTCTGCTTTTGAGAAAACAGCACTCTTCTACTCTACTGTGTTTCCTATGGGGTCCAAACAGTAAGCTTGCTCAGAACAAAAGAACTGTGCTTCCTACACACACGGGCCATATCTAGTTCAATTCTGCTTAGGAAACTGAAAAGAACAGTAGCTCCTCTTCAGTCCAATACACTGTACTTGCTGGGAACAGACGCGAGGGCTATTTGCACTGTGTATGGCAAAGGGAGCACAATAGTGACTCTTCTTATCAGAAAACAACTCTTGCTCGTAGGACCAGAACCTGGATGTGATTCAACTCCATTTAGGATTGGGAAACAAACGCTAGCTCGCCTTACAAGGAACACACTCTGTTTTTGAGAAAAGAGCACTCTTCTACTCTACTGTGTTTCCTAAGGGATCCAAACAGTGAGCTTGCTCAGAACAAAAGAACCGTGCTTCCTACACACACGGGCCATATCTAGTTCAAATTTGCTTAGGAAACTGACAAGAACAGTAGCTCCTCTTCAGTCAAATACACTGTACTTGCTGGGAACAGACGCGAGGGCTATTTGCACTGCATTTGGCAATAGGAGCGCAATAGTGACTTTCCTTACCAGAAAAAAACTCTTGCTCATGGGAACGGAAAGTGCATGTGATTCAACTCCATTTAGGACTGGGTAACAAACTCTAGCTGGCCTTACAAGAAACACACTCTGCTTTGGAGGAAAGAGCACTCTTCTAATCTACTGTGTTTCCTATAGGGCCAGAAGAGTGAGCTTGCTGAATACAAAGAACTGTGCTTCCTACACACATGGGCCATATCTAGTTCAACTCTGCTTAGGAACCTGACAAGAACAGTAGATCCTCTTAAGTCCAGTACACTGTACATGCTAGGAACAGAGGCCAGTGCTATTTGCCCTGAGTATGAAAATGGGAGGGCAATAGTGACTCTTATTACCAGAAAAAACTCTTGCTCGTAGGACCAGAAACTGCATGTGTATTTCAACTCCATTTAGGATTGGGAAACAAACACTAGCTCGCATTACAAAAACACACTCTGCTTTGGAGGAAAGAGCATTCTTCTAATCTACTGTGTTTCCTATAGGGCCAGAACAATGAGCTTGCTGAGTACAAAAGAACTGTGCTTCCTACACACATGGGCCATATCTAGTTCAACTCTGCTTAGGAACCTGACAAGAACAGTAGATCCTCTTTAGTCCAATACACTGTACATGCTGGGAACAGAGGCCAGTGCTATTTGCCCTGAGTATGACAATAGGAGCGCAATAGTGACTCTTCTTACCAGAAAAAACTCTTGCTCGTAGGACCAGAAACTGCATGTGATTCAAATCCATTTAGGACTGGGAAACAAACGCTAGCTTGCCTTACAAGAAACACAATCTGCTTTTGAGAAAAATGCACTCTTCTACTCTACTGTGTTTCCTACGGGGTTTGAAATGTGAGCTTGCTCAGAACAAAAGAACTGTGCTTCCTACAGACACGGGCCATATCTAGTTCAACTCTGCATAGGAAACTGAAAAGAACAGAAGATCCTCTTCAGTCCAATACGCTGTACATGCTGGGTACAGACACCAGTGCTATTTGCACTGTGTATGGCAATGGGAGCGCAATAGTGACTCTTCTTACCAGAAAACAACTCTTGCTCGTAGGACCAGAATCTGCATGTGATTCTACTCCATTTAGGACTTGGAAACAAACGCTAGCTCGCCTTACAAGAAACACACTCTGCTTTTGAGAAAAGAGCACTCTTCTACTCTACTGTGTTTCCTATAGGGCCAGAACAGTGAGCTTGCTCAGAACAAAAGAACTGTGCTTCCTACACACACGGGCCATATCTAGTTCAAATTTGCTTAGGAAACTGACAAGAACAGTAGCTCCTCTTCAGTCCAATACACTGAACTTGCTGGGAACAGACGCGAGGGCTATTTGCACTGTGTTTGGCAATGGGAGCGCAATAGTGACTTTCCTTACCAGAAAACAACTCTTGCTCATAGGAACGGAAACTGCATGTGATTCAACTCCATTTAGGACTGGGAAACAAACTCTAGCTGGCCTTACAAGAAACACACTCTGCTTTGGAGGAAAGAGCACTCTTCTACTCTACTGTGTTTCCTATAGGGCCAGAACAGTGAGCTTGCTGAGTACAAAAGAACTGTGCTTCCTACACACATGGGCCATATCTAGTTCAACTCTGCTTAGGAACCTGACAAGAACAGTAGATCCTCTTTAGTCCAATACACTGTACATGCTGGGAACAGAGGCCAGTGCTATTTGCCCTGAGTATGACAATGGGAGCACAATAGTGACTCTTCTTACCAGAAAAAACTCTTGCTTGTAGGACCAGAAACTGCATGTGATTCAACTCCATTTAGGATTGGGAAACAAACTCTAGCTCGCCTTACAAGAAACACAATCTGCTTTTGAGAAAAATGCACTCTTCTACTCTACTGTGTTTCCTACGGGGTTTGAAATGTGAGCTTGCTCAGAACAAAAGAAATGTGCTTCCTACACACACGGGCCATATCTAGTTCAACTCTGCTTAGGAAACTGAAAATAACAGAACATCCTCTTCAGTCTAATACGCTGTACATGCTGGGTACAGACGCCAGTGCTATTTGCACTGTGTATGGCAATGGGAGCGCAATAGTGACTCTTCTTACCAGAAAACAACTCTTGCTCGTAGGACCAGAAACTGCATGTGATTCAACTCCATTTAGGACTGGGAAACAAACGCTAGCTCGCCTTACAAGAAACACACTCTGCTTTTGAGAAAAATGCACTCTTCTACTCTACTGTGGTTCCTATGGGTTCCAAACAGTGAGCTTGCTCAGAACAAAAGAACTGTGCTTCCTACACACACGGGCCATATCTAGTTCAATTCTGCTTAGGAAACTGACAAGAACAGTAGCTCCTCTTCAGTCCAATACACTGTAATTCCTGGGAACAGACGCGAGGGCTATTTGCACTGTGTTTGGCAAAGGGAGCACAATAGTGACTTTCCTTACCAGAAAACAACTCTTGCTCATAGGAACGGAAACTGCATGTGATTCAACTCCATTTAGGACTGGGAAACAAACTCTAGCTGGCCTTACAAGAAACACACTCTGCTTTGGAGGAAAGAGCACACATCTAATCTACTGTGTTTCCTATAGGGCCAGAACAGTGAGCTTGCTGAGTACAAAAGAACTGTGCTTCCTAAACACATGGGCCATATCTAGTTCAACTCTGCTTAGGAACCTGACAAGAACAGTAGATCCTCTTTAGTCCAGTACACTGTACATGCTAGGAACAGAGGCCAGTGCTATTTGCCCTGAGTATGACAATGGGGGCGCAAGAGTGACTCTTATTACCAGAAAAAACTCTTGCTCGTAGGACCAGAAACTGCATGTGATTCAACTCCATTTAGGACTGCGCAACAAACGCTAGCTCACCTTACAAAAAACACACTCTGCTTTTGAGAATAGGGCACACATCTACTCTACTGTGTTTCCTATGGGGTCCAAACAGTGTGCTTGCTCAGAACAAAAGAACTGTGCTTCCTACACACACGGGTCTTATCTAGTTCAACTCTGCTTAGGAAACTGACAAAAAAATTAGCTCCTCTTCAGTCAAATACACTGTACTTGCTGGGAACAGAAGCGAGGGCTATTTGCACTGTGTATGACAATGGGAGCACAATAGTGACTCCTCTTACCAGAAAACAACTCTTGCTCTTAGGACCAGAAACGGCATTTGAATCAATCCATTTAGGACTGGGAAACAAACGCTAGCTCGCCTTACAAGAAACACGCTCTGCTTTTGAGAATAGGGCACACATCTTCTCTACTGTGTTTCCTATGGGGTCCAAACAGTGAGCTTGCTCAAAACAAAAGAATTGTGCTTCTACACACACGGGTCATATCTAGTTCAACTCTGCTAAGAAACTGACAAGAACAGTAGCTCCTCTTCAGTCCAATACACTGTACTTGCTGGGAACAGACACGAGTGCTATTTGTCCTGTGTATGGCAATGGGAGCGCAATAGTGACTCTTCATACCAGCAAACAACTCTTGCTCATAGGAATAGAAACTGCATGTGATTCAACTCCATTTAGGACTGGGAAACAAACGCTAGCTCGCCTTACAAGAAACACACTCTGCTTTTGAGAAAAGAGCACTCTTCTACTCCACTGTGTTTCCTATTGGGTCCAAACAGTGAGCTTGCTCAGAACAAAAGAACTGTGCTTCCTACACACACGGGCCATATCTAGTTCAACTGTGCTTAGGAAACTGACAAGAACAGTAGCTCCTCTTCATACCAATACACTGTACTTGCTGGAAACCGACGCGAGTGCTATTTGTACTGTGTATAGCAATGGGAGTGCAATAGTGACTCTTCTTACCAGAAAACAACTCTTGCTCTTAGTACCAGAAACTGCATTTGTTTCAATCCACTTAGGACTGGGAAACAACGCTAGCTCGCCTTACAAGAAACACGCTTTGCTTTTGAGAAAAGAGCACTCTTCTACTCTACTGTGTTTCCAATAGGGCCAGAACAGTGACCTTGCTCAGAACAAAAGAACTGTGCTTCCTACACACACGGGCCATATCTAGTTCAATTCTGCTTCATTAACTGACAACAACAGTAGCTCCTCTTCAGTCCAATACACTGTACTTGCTGGAACGGAAGCGAGTGCTATTTGCACTGTGTATGGCAAAGGGAGCGCAATAGTGACTCTTCTTACCAGAAAACAACTCTTGCTCTTAGTACCAGAAACTGCATTTGAATCAATCCACTTAGGACTGGGAAACAAACGCTAGCTCGCCTTACAAGAAACATGCTCTGCTTTTGAGAATAGGGCACACATCTTCTCTACTGTGTTTCCTGTGGGGTCCAAACAGTGAGCTTGTTCAGAACAAAAGAACTGTGCTTCCTACACACACGGGCCATATCTAGTTCAAATTTGCTTAGGAAACTGACAAGAACAGTAGCTCCTCTTCATTCCAATACACTGTACTTGCTGGGAACAGACGCGAGGGCTATTTGTATTGTGTTTGGCAATGGGAGTGCAATAGTGACATTCCTTACCAGAAAACAACTCTTGCTCATAGGAACGGAAACTGCATGTGATTCAACTCCATTTAGGACTGGGAAACAAACTCTAGCTGGCCTTACAAGAAACGCACTCTGCTTTGTAGGAAAGAGCACTCTTCTAATCTACTGTGTTTCCTATAAAGCCAGAACAGTGAGCTTGCTGAGTACAAAAGAACTGTGCTTCCTACACACATGGGCCATATCTAGTTCAACTCTGCTTAGGAACCTGACAAGAACAGTAGATCCTCTTTAGTCCAATACACTGTACATGCTGGGAACAGAGGCCAGTGCTATTTGCCCTGAGTATGACAATGGGAGTGCAATAGTGACTCTTCTTACCAGAAAAAACTTTTCCTCGTAGGACCAGAAACTGCATGTGATTCAACTCCATTTAGGACTGGGAAACAAACACTAGCTCGCCTTACAAGAAACACAATCTGCTTTTGAGAAAAATGCACTCTTCTACTCTACTGTGTTTCCTATGGGGTTCGAAATGTGAGCTTGCTCAGAACAAAAGAACTGTGCTTCCTACACACACGGGCCATATCTAGTTCAACTCTCCTTAGGAAACTGAAAAGAACAGAACATCCTCTTCAGTCCAATACGCTGTACATGCTGGGTACAGACGCCAGTGCTATTTGCACTGTGTATGGCAATGGGAGCGCAATAGTGACTCTTCTTACCAGAAAACAACTCTTGCTCGTAGGACCAGAAACTGCATGTGATTCAACTCCATTTAGGACTGGGAAACAAACGCTAGCTCGCCTTACATGAAACACACTCTGCTTTTGAGAAAACAGCACTCTTCTACTCTACTGTGTTTCCTATGGGGTCCAAAGAGTGAGCTTGCTCAGAACAAAAGAACTGTGCTTCCTACACACATGGGCCATATCTAGTTCAATTCTGCTTAGGAAACTGACAAGAACAGTAGCTCCTCTTCAGTCCAATACACTGTACTTGCTGGGAACAGACGCGAGGGCTATTTGCACTGTGTATGGCAAAGGGAGCGCAATAGTGACTCTTCTTACCAGAAAACAACTCTTGCTCGTAGGACCAGAACCTGGATGTGATTCAACTCCATTTAGGATTGGGAAACAAACGCTAGCTCGCCTTACGAGAAACACACTCTGCTTTTGAGAAAAGAGCACTCTTCTACTCTACTGTGTTTCCTATGGGATCCAAACAGTGAGCTTGCTCAGAACAAAAGAACTGTGCTTCCTACACACACGGGCCATATCTAGTTCAAATTTGCTTAGGAAACTGACAAGAACAGTAGCTCCTCTTCATTCCAATACACTGTACTTGCTGGGAACAGACGCGAGGGCTATTTGCACTGTGTTTGGCAATGGGAGCGCAATAGTGACTTTCCTTATCAGAAAACAACTCTTGCTCATAGGAACGGAAACTGCATGTGATTCAACTCCATTTAGGACTGGGAAACAAACTCTAGCTGGCCTTACAAGAAAAACACTCTGCTTTGGAGGAAAGAGCACTCTTCTAATCTACTGTGTTTCCTATAGGGCCAGAACAGTGAGCTTGCTGAGTACAAAAGAACTGTGTTTCCTACACACATGGGCCATATCTAGTTCAACTCTGCTTAGGAACCTGACAAGAACAGTAGATCCTCTTTAGTCCAGTACACTGTACTTGCTAGGAACAGAGGCCAGTGCTATTTGCCCTGAGTATGACAATGGGAGCGCAATAGTGACTCTTACTACCAGAAAAAACTCTTGCTCGTAGGACCAGAAACTGCATGTGTATTTCAACTCCATTTAGGATTGGGAAACAAACACTAGCTCGCATTACAAGAAACACACTCTGCTTTGGAGGAAAGAGCACTCTTCTAATCTACTGTGTTTCCTATAGGGCCAGAACATTGAGCTTGCTGAGTACAAAAGAACTGTGCTTCCTACACACATGGGCCATATCTAGTTCAACTCTGCTTAGGAACCTGAGAAGAACAGTAGATCCTCTTTAGTTCAATACACTGTACATGCTGGGAACAGAGGCTAGTGCTATTTGCCCTGAGTATGACAATGGGAGCGCAATAGTGACTCTTCTTATCAGAAAAAACTCTTGCTCGTAGGACCAGAAACTGCATGTGATTCAACTCCATTTAGGACTTGGAAACAAAAGCTAGCTCGCCTTACAAGAAACACAATCTGCTTTTGAGAAAAATGCACTCTTCTACTCTACTGTGTTTCCTATGGGGTTCGAAATGTGAGCTTGCTCAGAACAAAAGAACTGTGCTTCCTACACACGGGCCATATCTAGTTCAACTCTGCTTAGGAAACTGAAAAGAACAGATCATCCTCTTCAGTCCAATACGCTGTACATGCTGGGTACAGACGCCAGTGCTATTTGCACTGTGTATGGCAATGGGAGCGCAATAGTGACTCTTCTTACCAGAAAACAACTCTTGCTCGTAGGACCAGAAACTGCATGTGATTCAACTCCATTTAGGACTGGGAAACAAATGCTAGCTCGCCTTACCAGAAACACACTCTGCTTTTGAGAAAACAGCACTCTTCTACTCTACTGTGTTTCCTATGGGGTCCAAACAGTGAGCTTGCTCAGAACAAAAGAACTGTGCTTCCTACACACACGGCTCATATCTAGTTCAACTCTGCTTAGGAAACTGACAAGAGAGTAGCTCCTCTTCAGTCCAATACACTGTACATACTGGGAACAGACGCGAGGGCTATTTGCACTGTGTATGGCAAAGGGAGCGCAATAGTGACTCTTCTTACCAGAAAACAACTCTTGCTCGTAGGACCAGAACCTGGATGTGATTCAACTCCATTTAGGATTGGGAAACAAACGCTAGCTCGCCTTACAAGAAACACACTCTGCTTTTGAGAAAAGAGCACTCTTCTAATCTACTGTGTTTCCTATAGGGCCAGAACAGTGAGCTTGCTGAGTACAAAAGAACTGTGCTTCCTACACACATGGGCCATATCTAGTTCAACTCTGCTTAGGAACCTGACAAGAACAATAGATCCTCTTTAGTCCAGTACACTGTACATGCTAGGAACAGAGGCCAGTGCTATTTGCCCTGAGTATGACAATGGGAGCGCAATAGTGACTCTTATTACCAGAAAAAACTCTTGCTCGTAGGACCGGAAACTGCATGTGATTCAACTCCATTTAGGACTGGGAAACAAACGCTAGCTCGCCTTACAGGTAACACACTCTGCTTTTGAGAAAAATGCACTTTTCTACTCTACTGTGTTTCCTATGGGGTTCGAAATGTGAGCTTGCTCAGAACAAAAGAACTGTGCTTCCCACACACACGGGCCATATCTAGTTCAACTCTGCATAGGAAACTGAAAAGAACAGAAGATCCTCTTCAGTCCAATACGCTGTACATGCTGGGTACAGACGCCAGTGCTATTTGCACTGTGTATGGCAATGGGAGCGCAATAGTGACTCTTCTTACCAGAAAACAACTCTTGCTCGTAGGACCAGAAACTGCATGTGATTCAACTCCATTTAGGACTGGGAAACAAACGCTAGCTCGCCTTACAAGAAACACACTCTGCTTTTGAGAAAAGAGCACTCTTCTACTCTACTGTGTTTCCTATAGGGCCAGAACAGTGAGCTTGCTCAGAACAAAAGAACTGTGCTTCCTACACACACGGGCCACATCTAGTTCAAATTGGCTTAGGAAACTGACAAGAACAGTAGCTCCTCTTCAGTCCAATACACTGTACTTGCTGGGAACAGACGCGAGGGCTATTTGCACTGTGTTTGGCAATGGGAGCACAATAGTTTACTTTCCTTACCAGAAAACAACTCTTGCTCATAGGAACGGAAACTGCATGTGATTCAACTCCATTTAGGACTGGGAAACAAACTCTAGCTGGCCTTACAAGAAACACACTCTTCTTTGGAGGAAAGAGCACTCTTCTAATCTACTGTGTTTCCTATAGGGCCAGAACAGTGAGCTTGCTGAGTACAAAAGAACTGTGCTTCCTACACACATGGGCCATATCTAGTTCAACTCTGCTTAGGAACCTGACAGGAACAGTAGATCCTCTTTAGTCCAGTACACTGTACATGCTAGGAACAGAGGCCAGTGCTATCTGCCCTGAGTATGACGATGGGAGCGCAATAGTGACTCTTATTACCAGAAAAAACTCTTGCTCATAGGACCAGAATCTGCATGTGATTCAACTCCATTTAGGACTGGAAAACAAACGCTAGCTCGCCTTACAGGAATCACACTCTGCTTTTGAGAAAAATGCACTTTTCTACTCTACTGTGTTTCCTATGGGGTTCGAAATGTGAGCTTGCTCAGAACAAAAGAACTGTGCTTCCCACACACACGGGCCATATCTAGTTCAACTCTGCATAGGAAACTGAAAAGAACAGAAGATCCACTTCAGTCCAATACGCTGTACATGCTGGGTACAGACGCCTGTGCTATTTGCACTGTGTATGGCAATGGGAGCGCAATAGTGACTCTTCTTACCAGAAAACAACTCTTGCTCGTAGGACCAGAAACTGCATGTGATTCAACTCCATTTAGGACTGGGAAACAAACACTAGCTCGCCTTACAAGAAACACACTCTGCTTTTGAGAAAAGAGCACTCTTCTACTCTACTGTGTTTCTTATAGGGCCAGAACAGTGAGCTTGCTCAGAACAAAAGAACTGTGTTTCCTACACACACGGGCCATATCTAGTTCAAATTTGCTTAGGAAACTGACAAGAACAGTAGCTCCTCTTCATTCCAATACACTGTACTTGCTGGGAACAGACGCGAGGGCTATTTGCACTGTGTTTGGCAATGGGAGCGCAATAGTGACTTTCCTTACCAGAAAACAACTCTTGCTCATAGGAACGGAAATTGCATGTGATTCAACTCCATTTAGGACTGGGAAACAAACTCTAGCTGGCCTTACAAGAAAAACACTCTGCTTTGGAGGAAAGAGCACTCTTCTAATCTACTGTGTTTCCTATAGGGCCAGAACAGTGAGCTTGCTGAGTACAAAAGAACTGTGCTTCCTACACACATGGGCCATATCTAGTTCAACTCTGCTTAGGAACCTGACAAGAACAGTAGATCCTCTTTAGTCCAGTACACTGTACATGCTAGGAACAGAGGCCAGTGCTATTTGCCCTGAGTATGACAATGGGAGCGCAATAGTGACTCTTACTACCAGAAAAAACTCTTGCTCGTAGGACCAGAAACTGCATGTGTATTTCAACTCCATTTAGGATTGGGAAACAAACACTAGCTCGCATTACAAGAAACACACTCTGCTTTGGAGGAAAGAGCACTCTTCTAATCTACTGTGTTTCCTATAGGGCCAGAACATTGAGCTTGCTGAGTACAAAAGAACTGTGCTTCCTACACACATGGGCCATATCTAGTTCAACTCTGCTTAGGAACCTGAGAAGAACAGTAGATCCTCTTTAGTCCAATACACTGTACATGCTGGGAACTGAGGCCAGTGCTATTTGCCCTGAGTATGACAATGGGAGCGCAATAGTGACTCTTCTTATCAGAAAAAACTCTTGCTCGTAGGACCAGAAACTGCATGTGATTCAACTCCATTTAGGACTGGGAAACAAAAGCTAGCTCGCCTTACAAGAAACACAATCTGCTTTTGAGAAAAATGCACTCTTCTACTCTACTGTGTTTCCTAAGGGGTTCGAAATGTGAGCTTGCTCAGAACAAAAGAACTGTGCTTCCTACACACGGGCCATATCTAGTTCAACTCTGCTTAGGAAACTGAAAAGAACAGATCATCCTCTTCAGTCCAATACGCTGTACATGCTGGGTACAGACGCCAGTGCTATTTGCACTGTGTATGGCAATGGGAGCGCAATAGTGACTCTTCTTACCAGAAAACAACTCTTGCTCATAGGACCAGAAACTGCATGTGATTCAACTCCATTTAGGACTGGGAAACAAACGCTAGCTCGCCTTACAAGAAACACACTCTGCTTTTGAGAAAACAGCACTCTTCTACTCTACTGTGTTTCCTATGGGGTCCAAACAGTGAGCTTGCTCAGAACAAAAGAACTGTGCTTCCTACACACACGGGCCATATCTAGTTCAACTCTGCTTAGGAAACTGACAAGAGAGTAGCTTCTCTTCAGTCCAATACACTGTACATACTGGGAACAGACGCGAGGGCTATTTGCACTGTGTATGGCAAAGGGAGCGCAATAGTGACTCTTCTTACCAGAAAACAACTCTTGCTCGTAGGACCAGAACCTGGATGTGATTCAACTCCATTTAGGAATGGGAAACAAACGCTAGCTCGCCTTACAAGAAACACACTCTGCTTTTGAGAAAAGAGCACTCTTCTAATCTACTGTGTTTCCTATAGGGCCAGAACAGTGAGCTTGCTGAGTACAAAAGAACTGTGCTTCCTACACACATGGGCCATATCTAGTTCAACTCTGCTTAGGAACCTGACAAGAACAGAAGATCCTCTTCAGTCCAGTACGCTGTACATGCTGGGTACAGACGCCAGTGCTATTTGCACTGTGTATGGCAATGGGAGCGCAATAGTGACTCTTCTTACCAGAAAACAACTCTTGCTCGTAGGACCAGAAACTGCATGTGATTCAACTCCATTTAGGACTGGGAAACAAACGCTAGCTCGCCTTACAAGAAACACACTCTGCTTTGCAGGAAAGAGCACTCTTTTAATCTACTGTGTTTCCTATAGGGCCAGAACAGTGAGCTTGCTGAGTACAAAAGAACTGTGCTTCCTACACACATGGGCCATATCTAGTTCAACTCTGCTTAGGAACCTGACAAGAACAGTAGATCCTCTTTAGTCCAGTACACTGTACATGCTAGGAACAGAGGCCAGTGCTATTTGCCCTGAGTATGACAATGGGAGCGCAATAGTGACTCTTATTACCAGAAAAAACTCTTGCTCGTAGGAAAAGAAACTGCATGTGTATTTCAACTCCATTTAGGATTGGGAAACAAACACTAGCTCTCATTACAAGAAACACACTCTGCTTTGGAGGAAAGAGCACTCTTCTAATCTACTGTGTTTCCTATAGGGCCAGAACATTGAGCTTGCTGAGTACAAAAGAACTGTGCTTCCTACACACATGGGCCATATCTAGTTTAACTCTGCTTAGGAACCTGAGAAGAACAGTACATCCTCTATAGTCCAATACACTGTACATGCTGGGAACAGAGGCCAGTGCTATTTGCCCTGAGTATGACAATGAGAGCACAATAGTGACTCTTCTTATCAGAAAAAACTCTTGCTCGTAGGACCAGAAACTGCATGTGATTCAACTCCATTTAGGACTGGGAAACAAAAGCTAGCTCGCCTTACAAGAAACACAATCTGCTTTTGAGAAAAATGCACTCTTCTACTCTACTGTGTTTCCTATGGGGTTCGAAATGTGAGCTTGCTCAGAACAAAAGAACTGTGCTTCCTACACACACGGGCCATATCTAGTTCAACTCTGCTTAGGAAACTGAAAAGAACAGAACATCCTCTTCAGTCCAATACGCTGTACATGCTGGGTACAGACGCCAGTGCTATTTGCACTGTGTATGGCAATGGGAGCACAATAGTGACTCTTCTTACCAGAAAACATCTCTTGCTCGTAGGACCAGAAACTGCATGTGATTCAACTCCATTTAGGACTGGGAAACAAATGCTAGCTCGCCTTACAAGAAACACACTCTGCTTTTGAGAAAACAGCACTCTTCTACTCTACTGTGTTTCCTATGGGGTCCAAACAGTGAGCTTGCTCAGAACAAAAGAACTGTGCTTCCTACACACACGGGCCATATCTAGTTCAATTCTGCTTAGGAAAATGACAAGAACAGTAGCTCCTCTTCAGTCCAATACACTGTACTTGCTGGGAACAGACACGAGGGCTATTTGCACTGTGTATGGCAAAGGGAGCGCAATAGTGACTCTTCTTACCAGAAAACAACTCTTGCTCGTAGGACCAGAACCTGGATGTGATTCAACTCCATTTAGGATTGGGAAACAAACGCTATCTCGCCTTACAAGAAACACACTCTGCTTTTGAGGAAAGAGCACTCTTCTACTCTACTGTTTTTCCTATGGTATCAAAACAGTGAGCTTGCTCAGAACAAAAGAACTGTGCTTCCTACACACACGGGCCATATCTAGTTCAAATTTGCTTAGGAAACTGACAAGAACAGTAGCTTCTCTTCAGTCCAATACACTGTACTTGCTGGGAACAGACGCGAGGGGTATTTGCACTGTGTTTGGCAATGGGAGCGCAATAGTTTTCTTTCTTTACCAGAAAACAACTCTTGCTCATAGGAACAGAAACTGCATGTGATTCAACTCCATTTAGGACTGGGAAACAAACTCTAGCTGGCCTTACAAGAAACACACTATGCTTTGGAGGAAAGAGCACTCTTCTAATCTACTGTGTTTCCTATAGGGCCAGAACAGTGAGCTTGCTGAGTACAAAAGAACTGTGCTTCCTACACACATGGGCCATATCTAGTTCAACTCTGCTTAGGAACCTGACAAGAACAGTAGATCCTCTTTAGTCCAGTACACTGTACATGCTAGGAACAGAGGCCAGTGCTATTTGCCCTGAGTATGACAATGGGAGCGCAATAGTGAATCTTATTACCAGAAAAAACTCTTGCTCGTAGGACCAGAAACTGCATGTGATTCAACTCCATTTAGGACTGGGAAAGAAATGCTAGCTCGCCTTACAGGAAACACATTCTGCTCTTGAGAAAAATGCACTTTTCTACTCTACTGTGTTTCCTATGGGTTTCGAAATGTGAGCTTGCTCAGAACAAAAGAACTGTGCTTCCTACACACATGGGCCATATCTAGTTCAACTCTGCATAGGAAACTGAAAAGAACAGAAGATCCCCTTCTGTCCAATACGCTGTACATGCTGGGTACAGACGCCAGTGCTATTTGCACTGTGTATGGCAATGGGAGCCCAATAGTGACTTTCCTTACCAGAAAACAACTCTTGCTCATAGGAACGGAAACTGCATGTGATTCAACTCCATTTAGGACTGGGAAACAAACGCTAGCTGGCCTTACAAGAAACACACTCTGCTTTGGAGGAAAGAGCGCTCTTCTAATCTACTGTGTTTCCTATAGGGCCAGAACAGTGAGCTTGCTGAGTACAAAAGAACTGTGCTTCCTACACACATGGGCCATAGCTAGTTCAACTCTGCTTAGGAACCTGACAAGAACAGTAGATCCTCTTTAGTCCAATACACTGTACTTGCTGGGAACAGACGCGAGGGCTATTTGCACTGTGTATGGCAAAGGGAGCGCAATAGTGACTCTTCTTACCAGAAAACAACTCTTGCTCGTAGGACCAGAAACTGCATGTGATTCAACTCCATTTAGGATTGGGAAACATACACTAGCTCGTCTTACAAGAAACACACTCTGCTTTTGAGAAAAGAGCACTCTTCTACTCTACTGTGTTTCCTATGGGATCCAAACAGTGAGCTTGCTCAGAACAAAAGAACTGTGCTTCCTACACACACGGGCCATATCTAGTTCAAATTTGCTTAGGAAACTGACAAGAACAGTAGCTCCTCTTCAGTCCAATACACTGTACTTGCTGGGAACAGACGCGAGTGCTATTTGCACTGTCTTTGGCAATGGGAGCACAATAGTGACTTTCCTTACCAGAAAACAACTCTTGCTCATAGGAACGGAAACTGCATGTGATTCAACTCCATTTAGGACTGGGAAACAAACTCTAGCTGGCCTTTCAAGAAACACACTCTGCTTTGGAGGAAAGAGCACTCTTCTAATCTACTGTGTTTCCTATAGGGCCAGAACAGTGAGCTTGCTGAGTACAAAAGAACTGTGCTTCCTACACACATGGGCCATATCTAGTTCAACTCTGCTTAGGAACCTGACAAGAACAGTAGATCCTCTTTAGTCCAATACACTGTACATGCTGGGAACAGAGGCCAGTGCTATTTGCCCTGAGTATGACAATGGGAGCGCAATAGTGACTCTTATTACCAGAAAAATCTCTTGCTCGTAGGACCAGAAACTGCATGTGATTCAACTCCATTTAGGACTGGGAAACAAACGCTAGCTCGCCTTACAAGAAACACACTCTGCTTTTGAGAAAACAGCACTCTTCTACTCTACTGTGTTTCCTATGGGGTTCGAAATGTGAGCTTGCTCAGAACAAAAGAACTGTGCTTCCTACACACATGGGCCATATCTAGTTCAACTCTGCTTAGGAAACTGACAAGAACAGTAGCTCCTCTTCAGTCCAATACACAGTACTTGCTGGAAACAGACGCGAGGGCTATTTGCACTGTGTATGGCAAAGGGAGCGCAATAGTGACTCTTCTTAGCAGAAAACAACTCTTGCTCGTAGGACCAGAACCTGCATGTGATTCAACTCCATTTAGGATTGGGAAACGAACGCTAGCTCGTCTTACAAGAAACACACTCTGCTTTTGAGAAAAGAGCACTCGTCTACTCTACTGTGTTTCCTATAGGGCCAAAACAGTGAGCTTGCTCAGAACAAAAGAACTGTGCTTCCTACACACACGGGCCATATCTAGTTCAAATTTGCTTAGGAAACTGACAAGAACAGTAGCTCCTCTTCAGTCCAATACACTGTACTTGCTGGGAACAGACGCGAGTGCTATTTGCACTGTGTTTTTCAATGGGAGCACAATAGTGACTTTCCTTACCAGAAAACAACTCTTGCTCGTAGGAACGGAAACTGCATGTGATTAAACTCCATTTAGGACTGGGAAACAAATGCTATCTCGCCTTACAAGAAACACACTCTGATTTTGAGAAAAGAGCACTCTTCTACTCTACTGTGTTTCCTATAGGGCCAGAAGAGTGAGCTTGCTCAGAACAAAAGAACTGTGCTTCCTACACACACGGGCCATATCTAGTTCAACTCTGCTTAGGAAACTGACGAGAACAGTAGCTCCTCTTCAGTCCAATACACTGTACTTGCTGGGAACAGACGCGAGTGCTATTTGCACTGTGCACAGCAATGGGAGCACAATAGTGACCCTTCTTACCAGAAAACAACTCTTGCTCTTAGGACCAGAAACTACATTTGATTCAATCCACTTAGGACTGGGAAACAAACGCTAGCTCGCCTTACAAGAAACACGCTCTGCTTTTGAGAATAGGGCACACATCTTCTCTACTGTGTTTCCTATGGGGTCCAAACAGTGAGCTTGCTCAAAACAAAAGAATTGTGCTTCCTACACACACGGGTCATATCTACTTCAACTCTGCTTAGGTAACTGACAAGAACAGTAGCTCCTCTTCAGTCCCATACACTGTACTTGCTGGGAACAGACGTGAGTGCTATTTGCACTGTGTATGGCAATATGAGCACAATACTGACTTTCCTTACCAGAAAACAACTCTTGCTCGTATGACCAAAAACTGCATGTGATTCAACTCCATTTAGGACTGGGAAACAAACGCTAGCTCGCCTTACAAAAAACACTCTCTGCTTTTGAGGAAAGAGCACTCTTCTACTCTACTGTGTTTCCTATAGGGCCAGAACAGTGAGCTTGCTGAGTACAAAAGAACTGTGCTTCCTACACACATGGGCCATATCTAGTTCAACTCTGCTTAGGAAACTGACAAGAACAGTAGCTCCTCTTCAGTCCAATACACTGTACTTGCTGGGAACAGATGTGAGGGATATTTGCACTGTGTATGGCAAAGGGAGTGCAATAGTGACTCTTCTTACCAGAAAACAACTCTTGCTCGTAGGACCAGAACCTGGATGTGATTCAACTCCATTTAGGATTGGGAAACAAACGCTAGCTCGCCTTACAAGAAACACACTCTGCTTTTGAGAAAAATGCACTCTTCTACTCTACTGTGTTTCCTATGGGGTTCGAAATGTGAGCTTGCTCAGAACAAAAGAACTGTGCTTTTTACACACACGGGCCATATCTAGTTCAACTCTGCTTAGGAAACTGAAAAGAACAGAACATCCTCTTCAGTCCAATACGCTGTACATGCTGGGTACAAACGCCAGTGCTATTTGCACTGTGTATGGCAATGGGAGCGCAATAGTGACTCTTCTTACCAGAAAACAACTCTTGCTCGTAGGACCAGAAACTGCATGCGATTCAACTCCATTTAGGACTGGGAAACAAACGCTAGCTCGCCTTACAAGAAACACACTCTGCTTTTGAGAAAAGAGCACTCTTCTACTCTACTGTGTTTTCTATGTGGTCCGAACAGTGAGCTTGCTGAGAAAAAAAGAACTGTGCTTCCTACACACACGGGCCATATCTAGTTCAACTGTGCTTAGGAAACTGACAAGAACAGTAGCTCCTCTTCAGACCAATACACTGTACTTGCTGGAAATCGACGCGAGTGCTATTTGTACTGTGTATGGCAATGGGAGCGCAATAGTGACTCTTCTTACCAGAAAACAACTCTTGCTCTTAGTACCAGAAACTGCATTTGTTTCAATCCACTTAGGACTGGGAAACAAACGCTAGCTCGCCTTACAAGAAACACGCTCTGCTTTTGAGAAAAGAGCACTCTTCTACTCTACTGTGTTTCCAATAGGGCCAGAAGAGTGACCTTGCTCAGAACAAAAGAACTGTACTTCCTACACACACCGGCCATATCTAGTTCAATTCTGCTTCGTTAACTGACAATAACAGTAGCTCCTCTTCAGTCCAATACACTGTACTTGCTGGAACAGACGCGAGTGCTATTTGCACTGTGTATGGCAAAGGGAGCACAATAGTGACTCTTCTTACCAGAAAACAACTCTTGCTCTTAGGACCAGAAACTGCATTTGAATCAATCCACTTAGGACTGGGAAACAAACGCTAGCTCGCCTTACAAGAAACACGCTCTGCTTTTGAGAATAGGGCACACATCTTCTCTACTGTGTTTCCTGTGGGGTCCAAACAGTGAGCTTGCTCAGAACAAAAGAATTGTGCTTCCTACACACACAGATCATATCTAGTTCAACTCTGCTTAGAAAACTGACAAGAACAGTAGCTCCTCTTCAGTCCCATACACTGTACTTGCTGGGAACAGACGCGAGTGCTATTTGCACTGTGTATGGCAAAGGGAGCGCAATAGTGACTCTTCTTACCAGAAAACAACTCTTGCTCGTAGGACCAGAACCTGGATGTGATTCAACTCCATTTAGGATTGGGAAACAAACGCTAGCTCGCCTTACAAGAAACACACTCTGCTTTTGAGAAAAATGCACTCTTCTACTCTACTGTGTTTCCTATGGGGTTTGAAATGTGAGCTTGCTCAGAACAAAAGAACTGTGCTTTTTACACACACGGGCCATATCTAGTTCAACTCTGCTTAGGAAACTGAAAAGAACAGAACATCCTCTTCAGTCCAATACGCTGTACATGCTGGGTACAGACGCCAGTGCTATTTGCACTGTGTATGGCAATGGGAGCACAATAGTGACTCTTCTTACCAGAAAACAACTCTTGCTCGTAGGACCAGAAACTGCATGGGATTCAACTCCATTTAGGACTGGGAAACAAACGCTAGCTCGCCATACAAGAAACACACTCTGCTTTTGAGAAAAGAGCACTCTTCTACTCTACTGTGTTTCCTAAGGGGTCGAAACAGTGAGCTTGCTCAGAACAAAAGAGCTGTGCTTCCTACACACACGGGCCATATCCAGTTCAATTCTGCTTAGGAAACTGACAAGAACAGTAGCTCCTCTTCAGTCCAATACACTGTACTTGCTGGGAACAGACGCGAGTGCTAATTGCACTGTGTATGGCAATGGGAGCGCAATAGTGACTTTCCTTACCAGAAAACAACTCTTGCTCGTAGGAACGGAAACTGCATGTGATTCAACTCCATTTAGGACTGCAAAACAAACGCTAGCTCACCTTACAAAAAACACACTCTGCTTTTGAGGAAATAGCACTCTTCTACTCTACTGTGTTTCCTATAGGGCCAGAACAGTGAGCTTGCTGAGTACAAAAGAAATGTGCTTCCTACACACATGGGCCATATCTAGTTCAACTCTGCTTAGGAAACTGACAAGAACAGTAGCTCCTCTTCAGTCCAATACACTGTACTTGCTGGTAACAGACGCGAGGGCTATTTGCACTGTGTATGGCAAAGGGAGCGCAATAGTGACTCTTCTTACCAGAAAACAACTCTTGCTCTTAGGACCAGAAACTGCATTTGAATCAATCCACTTAGGACTGGGAAACAAATGCTAGCTCGCCTTACAAGAAACATGCTCTGCTTTTGAGAATAGGGCACACATCTTCTCTACTGTGTTTCCTGTGGGGTCCAAACAGTGAGCTTGTTCAGAACAAAAGAATTGTGCTTCCTACACACACGGATCATATCTAGTTCAACTCTGCTTAGGAACCTGACAAGAACAGTAGATCCTCTTTAGTCCAGTACACTGTACATGCTGGGAACAGAGGCCAGTGCTATTTGTCCTGAGTATGACAATGGGAGCGCAATAGTGACTCTTATTACCAGAAAAAACTATTGCTCTTAGGACCAGAAACTGCATGTGATTCAACTCCATTTAGGACTAGGAAACAAACGCTAGCTCGCCTTACAAGAAACACGCTCTGCTTTTGAGAATAGGGCACACATCTTCTATACTGTGTTTCCCATGGGGTCCAAACAGTGAGCTTGTTCAAAACAAAGAACTGTGCTTCCTACAAACACGGGCCATATCTAGTTCAATTCTGCTTAGGAAACTGACAAGAACAGTACATCCTCTTCAGTCCAATACACTGTACATGCTGGGTACAGACGCCAGTGCTATTTGCACTGTGTATGGCAATGGGAGCACAATAGTGACTCTTCTTACCAGAAAACAACTCTTGCCCGTAGGACCAGAAACTGCATGTGATTCAACTCCATTTAGGACTGGGAAACAAACGCTAGCTCGCCATACAAGAAACACACTCTGCTTTTGAGAAAAGAGCACTCTTCTACTCTAGTGTGTATCCTATGGGGTCCAAACAGAGAGCTTGCTCAGAACAAAAGAACTGTGCTTCCTACACACACGGTCCATATCTAGTTCAATTCTGCTTAGGAAACTGACAAGAAAAGTAGCTCCTCTTCAGTCCAATACACTGTACTTGCTGGGAACAGACGCGAGTGCTAATTGCACTGTGTATGGCAACGGGAGCGCAATAGTGACTTTCCTTACCAGAAAACAACTCTTGCTCGTAGGAACGGAAACTGCATGTGATTCAACTCCATTTAGGACTGCGAAACAAACGCTAGCTCGCCTTACAAGAAACACACTCTGCTTTTGAGGAAGGGCACTCTTCTACTCTACTGTGTTTCCAATAGGGCCAGAACAGTGAGCTTGCTGAATACAAAAGAACTGTTCTTCCTACACACAAGGGCCATATCTAGTTCAACTCTGCTTAGGAAACTGACAAGAACAGTAGCTCCTCTTCAGTCCAATACACTGTACTTGCTGGGAACAGACGCGAGGGCTATTTGCACTGTGTATGGCAAAGGGAGCACAATAGTGACTCTTCTTACCAGAAAACAACTCTTGCTCGTAGGACCAGAACCTGGATGTGATTCAACTCCATTTAGGATAGGGAAACAAACGCTAGCTCGTCTTACAAGAAACACACTCTGCTTTTGAGAAAAGAGCACTCTTCTACTCTACTGTGTTTCCTATGGGATCCAAACAGTGAGCTTGCTCAGAACAAAAGAACTGTGCTTCCTACACACACGGGCCATATCTAGTTCAAATTTGCTTAGGAAACTGACAGGAACAGTAGCTCCTCTTCAGTCCAATACACTGTACTTGCTGGGAACAGACGCGAGTGCTATTTGCACTGTGTTTTTCAATTGGAGCACAATAGTGACTTTCCTTACCAGAAAACAACTCTTGCTCGTAGGAACGGAAACTGCATGTGATTCAACTCCATTTAGGACTGGGAAACAAATGCTATCTCGCCTTACAAGAAACACACTCTGATTTTGAGAAAAGAGCACTCTTCTACTCTACTGTGTTTCCTATAGGGCCACAAGAGTGAGCTTGCTCAGAACAAAAGAACTGTGCTTCCTACACACACGGGCCATATCTAGTTCAACTCTGCTTAGGAAACTGACGAGAACAGTAGCTCCTCTTCAGTCCAATACACTGTACTTGCTGGGAACAGACGCGAGTGCTATTTGCACTGTGCACAGCAATGGGAGCACAACAGTGACCCTTCTTACCAGAAAACAACTCTTGCTCTTAGGACCAGAAACTGCATTTGATTCAATCCACTTAGGACTGGGAAACAAATGCTAGCTCGTCTTACAAGAAACACGCTCTGCTTTTGAGAATAGGGCACACATCTTCTCTACTGTGTTTCCTATGGGGTCCAAAGAGTGAGCTTGCTCAGAACAAAAGAATTGTGCTTCCTACACACACGGATCATATCTAGTTCAACTCTGCTTAGGAAACTGACAAGAACAGTAGCTCCTCTTCAGTCCCATACACTGTACTTGCTGGGAACAGACGCGAGTGCTATTTGCACTGTGTATGGGAAAGGGAGCGCAATAGTGACTCTTCTTACCAGAAAACAACTCTTGCTCGTAGGACCAGAACCTGGATGTGATTCAACTCCATTTAGGATTGGGAAACAAACGCTAGCTCGCCTTAGAAGAAACACACTCTGCTTTTGAGAAAAATGCACTCTTCTACTCTACTGTGTTTCCTATGGGGTTTGAAATGTGAGCTTGCTCAGAACGAATGAACTGTGCTTCCTACACACACGGGCCACATCCAGTTCAATTCTGCTTAGGAAACTGACAAGAACAGTAGCTCCTCTTCAGTCCAATATACTGTACTTGCTGGGAACAGACGCGAGTGCTAATTGCACTGTGTATGGCAATGGGAGCGCAATAGTGACTTTCCTTACCAGAAAACAACTCTTGCTCGTAGGAACGTAAACTGCATGTGATTCAACTCCATTTAGGACTGCAAAACAAACGCTAGCTCACCTTACAAAAAACACACTCTGCTTTTGAGGAAATAGCACTCTTCTACTCTACTGTGTTTCCTATAGGGCCAGAACAGTGAGCTTGCTGAGTACAAAAGAAATGTGCTTCCTACACACATGGGCCATATCTAGTTCAACTCTGCTTAGGAAACTGACAAGAACAGTAGCTCCTCTTCAGTCCAATACACTGTACTTGCTGGGAACAGACGCGAGGGCTATTTGTACTGTGTATTTCAAAGGGAGCGCAATAGTGACTCTTCTTACCAGAAAACAACTCTTGCTCGTAGGACCAGAACCTGGATGTGATTCAACTCCATTTAGGATTGGGAAACAAACGCTAGCTCGCCTTACAAGAAACACACTCTGCTTTTGAGAAAAGAGCACTCTTCTACTCTACTGTGTTTCCTATGTGGTCCAAACAGTGAGCTTGCTCAGAACAAAAGAACTGTGCTTCCTACACAAACAGGCCATATCTAGTTCAAATTTGCTTAGGAAACTGACAAGAACAGTAGCTCCTCTTCAGTCCAATACACTGTACTTGCTGGGAACAGACGCGAGTGCTATTTGCACTGTGTTTGGCAATGGGAGCACAATAGTGACTTTCCTTACCAGAAAACAACTCTTGCTCATAGGAACGGAAACTGCATGTGATTCAACTCCATTTAGGACTGGGAAACAAACTCTAGCTGGCCTTACAAGAAACACACTCTGCTTTGGAGGAAAGAGCACTCTTCTAATCTACTGTGTTTCCTATAGGGCCAGAACAGTGAGCTTGCTGAGTACAAAAGAACTGTGCTTCCTACACACATGGGCCATATCTAGTTCAACTCTGCTTAGGAACCTGACAAGAACAGTAGATCCTCTTTAGTCCAGTACACTGTACATGCTGGGAACAGAGGCCAGTGCTATTTGCCCTGAGTATGACAATGGGAGCGCAATAGTGACTCTTATTACCAGAAAAAACTCTTGCTCGTAGGACCAGAAAGTGCATGTGATTCAACTCCATTTAGGACTAGGAAACAAACGCTAGCTCGCCTTACAAGAAACACGCTCTGCTTTTGAGAATAGGGCACACATCTTCTCTACTGTGTTTCCTATGGGGTCCAAACAGTGAGCTTGCTCAAAACAAAGAACTGTGCTTCCTACAAACACGGGCCATATCTAGTTCAATTCTGCTTAGGAAACTGAAAAGAACAGTAGCTCCTCTTCAGTCCAATACACTGTACTTGCTGGGAACAGACGCGAGTGCTAATTGCACTGTGTATGGCAACGGGAGCGCAATAGTGACTTTCCTTACCAGAAAACAACTCTTGCTCGTAGGAACGGAAACTGCATGTGATTCAACTCCATTTAGGACTGCGAAACAAACGCTAGCTCGCCTTACAAAAAACACACTCTGCTTTTGAATAAAGAGCACTCTTCTACTCTACTGTGTTTCCAATAGGGCCAGAACAGTGAGCTTGCTGAATACAAAAGAACTGTGCTTCCTACACACATGGGCCATATCTAGTTCAACTCTGCTTAGGAAACTGACAAGAACAGTAGCTCCTCTTCAGTCCAATATACTGTACTTGCTGGGAACAGACACGAGGGCTATTTGCACTGTGTATGGCAAAGGGAGCGCAATAGTGATTCTTCTTACCAGAAAATAACTCTTGCTCTTAGGACCAGAAACTGCATTTGAATCAATCCACTTAGGACTGGGAAACAAATGCTAGCTCGCCTTACAAGAAACATGCTCTGCTTTTGAGAATAGGGCACACATCTTCTCTACTGTGTTTCCTGTGGGGTCCAAACAGTGAGCTTGTTCAGAACAAAAGAATTGTGCTTCCTACACACACGGATCATATCTAGTTCAACTCTGCTTAGGAAACTGACAAGAACAGTAGCTCCTCTTCAGTCCCATACACTGTACTTGCTGGGAAAGACGCGAGAGCTATTTGCACTGTGTATGGCAATGGGAGCGCAATAGTGACTCTTCTTACCAGAAAACAACTCTTGCTCGTATGACCAAAAACTGCATGTGATTCAACTCCATTTAGGACTGGGAAACAAACGCTAGCTCGCCTTACAAGAAACACACTCTGCTTTTGAGAAAAGAGCACTCTTCTACTCTACTGTGTTTCCTATGGGATCCAAACAGTGAGCTTGCTCAGAACAAAAGAACTGTGCTTCCTACACACACGGGCCATATCTAGTTCAAATTTGCTTAGGAAACTGACAAGAACAGTAGCTCCTCTTCAGTCCAATACACTGTACTTGCTGGGAACAGACGCGAGTGCTATTTGCACTGTGTTTGGCAATGGGAGCACAATAGTGACTTTCCTTACCAGAAAACAACTCTTGCTCATAGGAACGGAAACTGCATGTGATTCAACTCCATTTAGGACTGGGAAACAAACTCTAGCTGGCCTTACAAGAAACACACTCTGCTTTGGAGGAAAGAGCACTCTTCTAATCTACTGTGTTTCCTATAGGGCCAGAACAGTGAGCTTGCTGAGTACAAAAGAACTGTGCTTCCTACACACATGGGCCATATCTAGTTCAACTCTGCTTAGGAACCTGACAAGAACAGTAGATCCTCTTTAGTCCAATACACTGTACATGCTGGGAACAGAGGCCAGTGCTATTTGCCCTGAGTATGACAATAGGAGCGCAATAGTGACTCTTATTACCAGAAAAAACTCTTGCTCGTAGGACCAGAAACTGCATGTGATTCAACTCCATTTAGGACTGGGAAGCAAACGCTAGCTCGCCTTACAAGAAACACACTCTGCTTTTGAGAAAAATGCACTCTTCTACTCTACTGTGTTTCCTATGGTGTTCGAAATGTGAGCTTGCTCAGAACAAAAGAACTGTGCTTCCTACACACACGGGCCATATCTAGTTCAACTCTGCTTAGGAAACTAAAAAGAACAGAAGATCCTCTTCAGTCCAATACGATGTACATGCTGGGTACAGAAGCCAGTGCTATTTGCACTGTGTATGGCAATGGGAGCACAATAGTGACTCTTCTTACCAGAAAACAACTCTTGCTCGTAGGACAAGAAACTGCATGTGATTCAACTCCATTTAGGACTGGGAAACAAACGCTAGCTCGCCTTACAAGAAACACACTTTGTTTTGAGAAAAGAGCACTCTTCTGCTCTACTGTTTTTCCTATGGGGTCCAAACAGTGAGCTTGCACAGAACAAAAGAACTGTGCTTCCTACACACACGGGCCATATCTAGTTCAATTCTGCTTAGGAAACAGACAAGAACAGTAGCTCCTCTTCAGTCCAATACACTGTACTTGCTGGGAAACGACGTTAGTGCTATTTGCACTGTGTACGGCATTGGGAGCGAAATAGTGACTCTTTTTACCAGAAAACGACTCTTGCTCGTAGGACCAGAAACTGCATGTGATTCAACTCCATTTAGGACTGGGAAACAAATGCTATCTCGCCTTACAAGAAACACACTCTGATTTTGAGAAAAGAGCACTCTTCTACTCTACTGTGTTTCCTAAAGGGCCAGAAGAGTGAGCTTTCTCAGAACAAAAGAACTGTGCTTCCTACACACACGGGCCATATCTAGTTCAACTCTGCTTAGGAAACTGACGAGAACAGTAGCTCCTCTTCAGTCCAATACACTGTACTTGCTGGGAACAGACGCGAGTGCTATTTGCACTGTGTATGGCAATGGGAGCGCAATATTGACTTTCCTTACCAGAAAACAACTCTTGCTCGTAGGACCAGGAACTGCATGTGATTCAACTCCATTTAGGACTGGGAAACAAACGCTAGCTCGCCTTACAAGAAACACACTCTGCTTTTGAGAAAAGAGCACTCTTCTACTCTACTGTGTTTTCTATGTGGTCCGAACAGTGAGCTTGCTGAGAACAAAAGAACTGTGCTTCCTACACACACGGGCCATATCTAGTTCAACTGTGCTTAGGAAACTGACAAGAACAGTAGCTCCTCTTCAGACCAATACACTGTACTTGCTGGAAATCGACGCGAGTGCTATTTGTACTGTGTATGGCAATGGGAGCGCAATAGTGACTCTTCTTACCAGAAAACAACTCTTGCTCTTAGTACCAGAAACTGCATTTGTTTCAATCCACTTAGGACTGGGAAACAAACGCTAGCTCGCCTTACAAGAAACACGCTCTGCTTTTGAGAAAAGAGCACTCTTCTTCTCTACTGTGTTTCCAATAGGGCCAGAACAGTGACCTTGCTCAGAACAAAAGAACTGTGCTTCCTACACACACGGGCCATATCTAGTTCAATTCTGCTTCGTTAACTGACAAGAACAGTAGCTCCTCTTCAGTCCAATACACTGTACTTGCTGGAACAGACGCGAGTGCTATTTGCACTGTGTATGGCAAAGGGAGCGCAATAGTGACTCTTCTTACCAGAAAACAACTCTTGCTCTTAGGACCAGAAACTGCATTTGAATCAATCCACTTAGAACTGGGAAACAAACGCTAGCTCGCCTTACAAGAAACACGCTCTGCTTTTGAGAATAGGGCACACATCTTCTCTACTGTGTTTCCTGTGGGGTCCAAACAGTGAGCTTGCTCAGAACAAAAGTATTGTGCTTCCTACACACACGGATCATATCTAGTTCAACTCTGCTTAGGAAACTGACAAGAACAGTAGCTCCTCTTCAGTCCCATACACTGTACTTGCTGGGAACAGACGCGAGTGCTATTTGCACTGTGTATGGCAAAGGGAGCGCAATATTGACTTTCCTTACCAGAAAACAACTCTTGCTCGTATGACCAAACCTGCATGTGATTCAACTCCATTTAGGACTGGAAAACAAACGCTAGCTCGCCTTACAAGACACACACTCTGCTTTTGAGAAAAGAGCACTCTTCTACTCTACTGTGTTACCTATGGGATCCAAACAGTGAGCTTGTTCAGAACAAAAGAACTGTGCTTCCTACAAACACGGGCCATATCTAGTTCAAATTTGCTTAGGAAACTGACAAGAACAGTAGCTCCTCTTCAGTCCAATACACTGTACTTGCTGGGAAAAGATGCGAGTGCTATTTGCACTGTGTTTGGCAATGGGAGCACAATTGTGACTTTATTTACCAGAAAACAAGTCTTGCTCATAGGATCAGAAACTGCATGTGATTCAACTCCATTTAGGACTGGGAAACAAACTATACCTGGCCTTAAAAGAAACACACTCTGCTTTGGAGGAAAGAGCACTCTTCTAATCTACTGTGTTTCCTATAGGGCCAAAACAGTGAGCTTGCTGAGTACAAAAGAACTGTGCTTCCTACACACATGGGCCATATCTAGTTCAACTCTGCTTAGGAACCTGACAAGAACAGTAGATCCTCTTTAGTCCAATACACTGTACATGCTGGGAACAGAGGCCAGTGCTATTTGCCCTGAGTATGACAATGGGAGCGCAATAGTGACTCTTCTTACCAGAAAACAACTCTTGCTCGTAGGACGAGAAACTGCATGTGAATCAACTCCATTTAGGTCTGGGAAACAAACGCTAGCTCGCCTTACAAGAAACACACTCTGCTTTTGAGAAAAGAGCACTCTTCTACTCTACAGTGTTTCCTATGGGGTCCAAACAGTGAGCTTGCTCAGAACAAAAGAACTGTGCTTCCTACACACACGGGCCATATCTAGTTCAATTCTGCTTAGGAAACTGACAAGAACAGTAGCTCCTCTTCAGTCCAATACACTGTACTTGCTGGGAACAGATGCGAGTGCTAATTGCACTGTGTATGGCAATGGGAGCGCAATAGTGACTTTCCTTACCAGAAAACAACTCTTGCTCGTAGGAACGGAAACTGCATGTGATTCAACTCCATTTAGGACTGGGAAACAAACGCTAGCTCGCCTTACAATAAACACACTCTGCTTTTGAGAAAAGAGCACTCTTCTTCTCTACTGTGTTTCCTATGGGGTCCGCACAGTGAGCTAGCTCAGAACAAAAGAGCTGTGCTTCCTATACACACGGGCCATATCTAGCTCAACTCTGCTTAGGAAACTGACAAGAACAGTAGCTCCTCTTCAGTCCAATACACTGTACTTGCTGGGAACAGACGTGAGTTATATTTGTGCTGTGTATGGCAAAGGGAGCGCAATAGTGACTTTCCTTACCAGAAAACAACCCTTGCGCGTATGACCAAAAACTGCATGTGATTAAACTCCATTTAGGGGTGGGAAACAAACGCTAGCTCACCTTAAAAGAAACACACTCTGCTTTTGAGAAAAGAGCACTCTTCTACTCTACTGTGTTTCTTATAGGGCCAGAACAGTGAGCTTGCTCAGAACAAAAGAACTGTGCTTCCTACATACATGGCCGTATCTAGTTCAATTGTGCTTAGGAAACTGACAAGAACAGTAGATCCTCTTCAGTCCAATACACTGTACATGCTGGGAACAAACGCCAGTGCTATTTGCCCTGTGTATGACAATGGGAGGGCAATAGTGACTCTTCTTACCAGAAAACAACTCTTGCTCGTAGGACCAAAAACTGCATGTCATTCAACTCCTTTTAGGACTGGGAAACAAACGCTAGCTCGCCTTACAAGAAACACACTCTGCTTTTGAGAAAAGAGCACTCTTCTACTCTACTGTGTTTCCTATGGTGTCCGAACAGTGAGCTTGCTCAGAACAAAAGAAATGTGCTTCCTATACACACAGGCCATATCTAGTTCAACTCTGCTTAGGAAACTGACAAGAACAGTATCTCCTCTTCAGTCCAATACACTGTACTTGATTGGAACAGACGCAAGTGCTATTTGCACTGTGTATGGCAATGGGAGCACAATAGTGACTCTTCTTATCAAAAAACAACTCTACTCGTAGGACCAGAAACTGCATGTGATTTAACTTCATTTACGACTGGGAAACAAAAGCTAGCTCGCCTTACAAGAAACACACTCTACTTTTGAGAAAAGAGTACTCTTCTACTCTACTGTGTTTCCTATGGGGTCCGAACAGTGAGCTTGCTCAGAACAAATGAACTGTGCTTCCTACACTCATGGGCCATATCTAGTTCAAGTCTGCTTAGGAACCTGACAAGAACAGTAGATCCTCTTCAGTCCAATACTCTGTACATGCTGGGAACAAATGCCAGTGCTATTTGCCCTGTGTATGACAATGGGATAGCAATAGTTTCTCTTCTTACCAGAAAAAACTCTTGCTTGTAGGACCAGAAACTGCATGTGATTCAAATCCATTTAGGACTGGGAAACAAATGCTAGCTCGCCTTACAAGAAACACTCTCTGCTTTTGAGAGAAGAGTACTCTTCTACTCTACTGTGTTTCCTATAGGGCCAGAACAGTGAGCTTGTTCAGAACAAAAGAACTGTGCTTCCTACACACACGGGCCATATCTAGTTCAACTCTGCATCGGAAACTGACAAGAACAGTAGATCCTCTTCAGTCCAATACACTGTACATGCTGGGAAAAGACTCCAGTGCTATTTGCCCTGTGTATGACAATGCGAGCGCAATAGTGACTCTTCTTACCAGAAAACAACTCTTGCTTGTAGGCCCAGAAACTGCATGTTATTCAACTCCATATAGGTCTTGAAAGCAAACGCTATCTCACTTACAACGAACACACTCTGCTTTTGAGAAAAGAGCACTGAGTTTCCTATGGGGTTCGCACAGTGAGCTTGCTCAGAACAAAAGAACTGTGCTTCCTATACACACGGGCCATATCTAGTTCTACTCTGCTTAGGAAACTGACAAGAACAGTAGCTCATCTTCAGTCTAATACACTGTACTTGCTGGGAACAGACGTGAGTGCTATTTGTGCTGTGTATGGCAAAGTGAGCGCAATAGTGACTTTCCTTACCAGAAAACAACTCTTGCTCGTATGACCAAAAACTGCATGTAATTAAACTCCATTTAGGACTGGCAAACAAACGCTAGCTCGACTTACAGGAAACACACTCAGCTTTTGAGAAAAGAGTACTCTTCTACTCTACTGTGTTTCCTATAGGGCCAGAACAGTGAGCCTGCTCAGAACAAATGAACTGTGCTTCCTACACACACGGGCCATATCTAGTTCAACTCTGCATCGGAAACTGACAAGAACAGTAGATCCTCTTCAGTCCAATACACTGTACATGCTGGGAAAAGACGCCAGGGCTATTTGCCCTGGTTATGGCAATGGGAGCACAATAGTGACTCTTCTTACCAGAAAACAACTCTTGCTCGTAGGACAAGAAACTGCATGGGATTCAACTCCATTTAGGTCTGGGAAGCAAACGCTAGCTCGCCTTACAAGAAACACACTCTGCTTTTGAGAAAAGAGCACTCTTCTACTCTACTGTTTTTCCTATGGGGTCCGAACAGTGAGCTTGCTGAGAACAAAAGAATTGTGCTTCCTACACACACTGGCCATATCTAGTTCAACTCTGCTTAGGAACCTGACTAGAACAGTAGCTCCTCTTCAGTCCAATACACTGTACATGTTGGGAACAGATACCAGTGCTATTTGCACTGTGTATGACAATGGGAGCGCAATAGTGACTCTTCTAACCAGAAAACAACTCTTGCTCGTAGGACCAAAAACTGCATGTGTATTTCAACTCCATTTAAAACTGGGAAACAAACGGTAGCTCGCCTTACAAGAAACACACTCTGCTTTTGAGAAAAGAACACTCTTCTCTCTACTGTGTTTCCTATGGGGTTAGAACAGTGAGCTTCCTCAGAACAAAAGAACTGTGCTTCCTACACACACGGGCCTTATCTAGTTCAACTCTGCTTAGGAAACTGACAAGAATAGTAGCTCCTCTTCAGTCCAATACACTGTAATTAATTGGAACAGACGCAAGTGTTATTTGCACTGTGTATGGCAATGGGAGCGCAATAGTGACTCTTCTTACCAAAAAATAACTCTACTCGTAGGACCGGAAACTGCATGTGATTCAAATTCATTTAGGACTGGGAAACAAAAGCTAGCTCGCCTTACAAGAAACACACTCTGCTTTTGAGATAAGAGCACTCTTCTACTCTACTGTGTTTCCTATAGGGCCAGAACAGTGAGCTTACTCAGAACAAAAGAACTGTGCTTCCTACATACACGGGCCATATCTGGTTAACTCTGCTTAGGAAACTGACAAGAACAGTAGCTCCTCTTCAGTCCAATACACTGTACTTGCTGGGAACAGACGCGAGTGATATTTGCACTGTGTACAGCAATGGGAGCACAATAGTGACTCTTCTTACCACAACACAACTCTGGCTCTGTGGACCAGAAACTGCATGTGATTCAACTCCACTTAGGACTGGGAAACAAACGCTAGCTTGCCTTACAAGAAACAAGCTCTGCTTTTGAGAAAAGGGCACACTTCTACTCTACTGTGTTTTCTATGGGGTTCGAACAGTGAGCTTGCTCAGAACAAAAGAACTGTGCTTCCTACGCACACGGGCCATATCTAGTTCAATTATGCTTAGGAAACTGACAAGAACAATAGATCCCCTTCAGTACAATACACTGTACATGCTGGGAACAGACGCCAGTGCTATTTGCACTGTGTATGACAATGGGAGCGCACTAGTGACTCTTCTTACCACAAAACAACTCTTGCTCCTAGGACCAGAAACTGCATGGGATTCAACTCCATTTATGACTAGGAAACAAACGCTAGCTTGCCTTACCAGAAACACACTCTGCTTTTAAGAAAAGATGACTCTTCTACTCTACTGTGTTTCCTAAGGGCCAGAACAGTGAGCTTGCTCCGAACAATGAAATGTGCTTCTCACACACACGGCCCATATCTAGTTCAACTCTGCTTAGGATCCTGACAAGAACAGTAGATCCTCTTCAGTGCAATACTCTGTACATGCTGGGAACAAATGCCAGTGCTATTTGCCCTGTGTAAGACAATGGGAGCACAATAGTGACTCTTATTACCAAAAAATATCTCTACTCGTAAGACCGGAAACTGCATGTGATTCAAATTCATTTAGGACTGGGAAACAAAAGCTAGCTCGCCTTACAAGAAACACACTCTGCTTTTGAGAAAAGAGCACTCTTCTTCTCTACTATGTGTCCTATGGGTTCCGAACAGTGAGCTTGCTCAGAACAAAAGAACTGTGCTTCCTACGCACACGGCCCATATCTAGTTCAACTCTGCTTAGGAAACTGACAAGAACAGTAGCTCCTCTTCAGTCCAATACACTGTACTTGTTGGAAACGACAAAAGTGCTATGTGCACTGTGTATGTCAATGGGAGCGCAATAGTGACTTTCCTTACCAGAAAACAACTCTTGCTCATAGGACCAAAAACTGCATGTGATTCAACTCCATTTAGGACTGGGAAACAAAGGCTACCTCGCCTTACAAGAAACAAGCTCTGCTTTTGAGAAAAGGGCACACTTCTACTCTACTGTGTTTCCAATGGGGTCCGAACAGTGAGCTTGCTCAGAACAAAAGAACTGTGCTTCCTACAAACACGGGCCATATCTAGTTCAATTATGCTTAGGAAACTGAAAAGAACAGTAGATCCACTTCAGTCCAATACACTGTACTTGTTGGAAATGACAAAAGTGCTATTTGCACTGTGTATGACAATGGGAGCGCAATAGTGACTCTTCTTACCACAAAACAACTCTTGCTCCTAGGACCAGAAACTGCATGGGATTCAACTCCATTTATGACTGGGAATCAAACGCTAGCTTGCCTTACAAGAAACACACTCTGCTTTTAAGAAAAGATGACTCTTCTACTCTACTGTGTTTCCTATAGGGCCAGAACAGTGAGCATGCTCAGAACAAAAGAAATGTGCTTCATACAAACACGGGCCATATCTAGTTCAACTCTGCTTAGGAACCTGACAAGAACAGTAGATCCTCTTCAGTCCAAAACTCTGTACATGCTGGGTACAAATGCCAGTGCTATTTGCCCTGTGTAAAACAATGGGAGCACAATAGTGACTCTTCTTACCAGAAAAAACTCTTGCTTGTAGGACCAGAAACTGCATGTGATTCAAATCCATTTAGGAATGGGAAACAAACGCTAACTCGCCTTACAAGAAACACACTCTGCTTTTGAGAAAAGAGTACTCTTCTGCTCTAATGTGTTTCCTATAGGGCCAGAACAGTGAGCTTGCTCAGAACAAAAGAACTGTGCTTCCTACACACACGGGCCATATCTAGTTTAACTCTGCATCGTAAACTGACAAGAACAGTAGCTCCTCTTCAGTCCAATACACTGTACATGCTTGGAAAAGACGCCTGGGCTATTTGCCCTGTGTATGACAATGGGAGCACAATAGTGACTCTTCTTACCAGAAAACAACTCTTGCTCGTTGGACCAGAAACTGCATGTGATTCAACTCCATTTAGGTCTGGGAAGCAAATGCTAGCTCACCTTACAAGAAACACACTCTGCTTTTCAGAAAAGAGCACTCTTCTACTCTACTGTGTTTCCTATGGGGTCCGAACAGTGAGCTTGCTCAGAACAAAAGAACTGTGCTTCCTATACACACGGGCCATATCTAGTTCAACTCTGCTTAGGAAACTGAAAAGAACAGTAGCTCCTCTTCAGTCCAATACACTGTACTTGATTGGTACAGACACAAGTGCTATTTGTACTGTGTATGGCAATGAGAGCACAATAGTGACTCTTCTTACCAAAAAATAACTCTACTCGGAGGACCAGAAACTGCATGTGATTCAAATACGTTTAGTACTGGGAAACAAACGCTAACTCGCCTTACAAGAAACACACTCTGCTTTTGAGAAAAGAGCACTCTTCTACTCTAATGTGTTTCCTATAGGGCCAGAACAGTGAAGTTGCTCAGAACAAAGGAACTGTGCTTCCTACACACACGGGCCATATCTAGTTCAACTCTGCAGAGGAAATTGACAAGAACAGTAGATACTATTCAGTCCAATACACTGTACAGGCTGGGAACAGACGCCAGGGCTATTTGCCCTGTGTATGACAATGGGAGCGCAATAGTGACTCTTATTACCAGAAAACAACTCTTGTTTGTAGGACCAGAAACTGCATGTGATTCAACTCCATTTAGGTCTGGGAAGTAAACAGTATCTCGCCTTACAAGAAACACACTCTGCTTTTGAGAAAAGAGCACTCTTCTACTCTACTGTGTTTCCTATACGGCCCGAAGAGTGAGCTTACTCAGAACAAAAGAACTGTGCTTCCTACACACATGGCTGTATCTAGTTCAATTCTGCTTTGGAAACTGACAAGAACAGTAGATCCTCTTCAGTCCAATACACTGTATATGCTGGGAACAGACGCCAGTGCTATTTGCCCTGTGTATGACAATGGGAGCGCAATAGTGACTTTCCTTACCAGAAAACAACTCTTGCTCGTAGGACCAAAAACTGCATTTGATTCAACTCCATGTAGGACTGGGAAACAAACGCTAGCTCGCCTTACAAGAAACATACTCTGCTTTTGAGAAAAGAGCACTCTTCTACTCTACTGTGTTTTCTATGGGGTCCGAACAGTGAGCTTTTGAGAACAAAAGGACTGTGCTTCCTACACACTCGGGCCATATCTAGTTCAACTCTGCTTAGGAAACTGACAAGAACAGTAGCTCCTCTTCAGTCCAATACAATGTACTTGCTGGGAACAGACGAGAGGGCTATTTGCACTATGTATGGCAAAGGGAGCGCAATAGTCACTCTTCTTACCAGAAAACAACTCTTGCTTGTAGGACCAAAAACTGCATTTGATTCAACTCCATTTAGGACTGGGAAACAAATGCTAGCTCGCCTTACAAGAAACACACTCTGCTTTTGAGAAAAGAGCACTCTTGTAGTCTACTGTGTTACCTATAGGGCCAGTACAGTGAGCTTGCTCAGAACAAAAGAACTGTGCTTCCTACACAAATGGCCATATCCAATTCAATTCTGCTTAGGAAACTGACAAGAACCGTAGCTCCTCTTCAGTCCAATACACTGTACTTGCTGGGAACAGATGCGTTTTCTATTTGCACTGTGTTTGGCAATGGGAGCACAATAGTGTCTTTCCTTACCAGAAAACAACTCTTGCGCATAGGACCAAAAACTGCATGTGATTCAACTCCATTTAGCACTGGGAAACAAACGCTAGCTCGCCTTACAAGAAACACACTCTGCTTTTGAGAAAATAGCACTCTTCTACTCTAATGTGTTTCCTATAGGGCCAGAACAGTGAGCTTGCTCAGAACAAAGGAACTGTGCTTCCTACACACACGGGCCTTATCTAGTTCAACTCTGCTTTGAAAACTGACGAGAACAGTAGCTCCTCTTCAGTCCAATGCACTGTACTTGCTGGGAACAGATGCGAGTGCTATTTGCACTGTGTACGGCAATGGGAGCACAATAGTGACTCTTCTTACCAGAAAACAACTCTTGCTCTTAGTACCAGTAACTGCATGTGATTCAACTCCATTTAGGACTGGGAAAAAAACACTAGCTCGACTTACAAGAAACACACTCTGCTTTTGAGAAAAGAGCACTCTTCTACTCTACTGTATTTCCTATGGGGTCCGAACAGTGAGCTTGCTCAGAACAAAAGAACTGTACTTCCTGCACACATGGCCATATCTATTTCAATTCTGCTTAGGAAACTGACAAGAACAGTAGATCCTCTTCAGTGCAATACACTGTACATGCTGGGAAAAGATGCCAGTGCTATTTGCCCTGTGTATGACAATAAAAGCGCAATAGTGACTCTTCTTAACAGAAAACAACTCTTGCTTGTAGGACCAGAAACATCATGTGATTCAACTCCATTTAGGTCTGGGAAGCAAACGCTATCTCGCCTTACAACCAACACACTCTGATTTTGAGAAAAGAGCACTGAGTTTCCTATGGGGTCCGCACAGTAAGCTTGCTCAGAACAAATGAACTGTGCTTCCTACACACACGGGCCATATCTAGTTCAGCTCTGCAGAGGAAACTGACAAGAACAGTAGATCCACTTCAGTCCAATACACTGTACAGGCTGGGAACAGACGCCAGTGCTATTTGCCCTGTGTATGACAATGGGAGCGCACTAGTGACTCTTCTTACCAGAAAACAACTCTTGCTCGTAGGACCAGAAACTGCATGTGATTCAACTCCATTTAGGTCTGGGAAGCAAACGCTATCTCGCCTTACAAGAAACACACTCTGCTTTTGAGAAAAGAGCACTCTTCTACTCTACTGTGTTTCCTATAGGGCCAGAACAGTGAGCTTGCTCAGAACAAAAGAACTGTGCTTCCTACACACATGGCCGTATCTAGTTCAGTTCTGCTTACGCCTTACAAGAAACACACTCTGCTTTTGAGAAAAGAGCACTCTTCTACTCTACTGTGTTTCCTATAGGGCCAGAAAGTGAGCTTGCTCAGAACAAAAGAACTGTACTTCCTATACACACGGGCCATATCTAGTTCAACTCTGCTCAGGAAACTGACAAGAACAGTATCTCCTCTTCAGTCCAATACACTGTACTTGATTGGAAAAGACGCAAGTGCTTTTTGCACTGTGTATGGCAATGGGAGCACAAGAGTGACTCTTCTTACCAAAAAACAACTCTACTCGTAGGACCAGAAACTGCATGTGATTCAACTTCATTTACAACTGGGAAACAAAAGCTAGCTCGCCTTACAAGAAACACACTCTGCTTTTGAGAAAAGAGTACTCTTCTACTCTACTGTGTTTCCTATGGGGTCTGAACAGTGAGCTTGCTCAGAACAAATGAACTGTGCTTCCTACACACACGGGCCATATCTAGTTCAAGTCTGCTTAGGAAACTGACAAGAACAGTGGCTCCTCTTCAATCCAATACACTGTACTTGCTGAGAGCAAACGCAAGTGCTATTTGCACAGTGTATGGCAATGGGAGCGCAATAGTGACTCTTCTTACCAGAAAACAACTCTTGCTCTTAGGACCAGAAACTGCATGTGATTGAACTCCATTTAGGACTGGGAAGCAAACGCTAGGTCGCCTTACACTAAACACACTCGGCTTTTGAGAAAAGAGCACTCTTCTACTCTACTGTGTTTCCTATGGGGTCCGAACAGTCAGCTTGCTGAGAACAACAGAACTGTGCTTCCTACACACGGGACATATCTAGTTCAACTCTGCTTAGGAACCTGACAAGAACAGTAGCTCCTCTTCAGTCCAATACACTGTACTTGCTGGGAACAGACACGAGTGCTATTTGCACTGTGTATGGCAATGGGAGAGCAATAGTGACTTTCCTTACCAGAAACCAACTCTTGCTCGTAGGAATGGAAACTGCATGTGATTCAACACCATTTAAGACTGGGAAACAAACGCTAGCTCGCCTTACAAGAAACACACTCTGCTTTTGAGGAAAGAGCACTCTTCTACTCTACTGTGTTTCCTATAGGGCCAGAACAGTGAGCTTGCTGAGTACAAAAGAACTGTGCTTCCTACACACATGGGCCATATCTAGTTCAACTCTGCTTAGGAACCTGACAAGAACAGTAGATCCTCTTCAGTCCAATACACTGTACATGCTGAGAACAGAGGCCAGTGCTATTTGCCCTGTGTATGACAATGGGAGCGCAATAGTGACACTTATTACCAGAAAAAACTCTTGCTCGTAGGACCAGAAACTGCATGTGATTCAAATCCATTTAGGACTGGGAAACAAACGCTACCGCGCCTTACAAGAAACACACTCTGCTTTTGAGAAAAGAGCACTCTTCTACTCTACTGTGTTTGCTATGAAGTCCAAACAGTGAGCTTGCTGAGAACAAAAGAACTGTGCTTCCTACACACACGGGCCATATCTAGTTCAACTCTGCTTAGGAAACTGACAAGAACAGTAGCTCCTCTTCAGTCCAATACACTGTACTTGCTGGGAACAGACGAGAGGGATATTTGCACTATGTATGGCAAAGGGAGCACAATAGTCACTCTTCTTACCAGAAAACAACTCTTGCTCATAGGACCAAAAACTGCATTTGATTCAACTCCATTTAGGACTGGGAAACAAACGCTAGCTCGCCTTACAAGAAACACACTCTGCTTTTGAGAAAAGAGCACTCTTCTACTCTACTGTGTTTCCTATGGGGTCCGAACAGTGAGCTTGCTCAGAACAAAAGAAATGTGCTTCCTACACACACGGGCCATATCTAGTTCAACTCTGCTTAGGAAACTGAAAAGAACAGTAGATCCTCTTCAGTCCAATACGCTGTACATGCGGGTACAGACGCCAGTGCTATTTGCACTGTGTATGGCAATGGGAGCACAATAGTGACTCTTCTTACCAGAAGACAACCCTTGCTCGTAGGACCAGAAACTGCATGTGATTCAACTCCATTTAGGACTGGGAAACAAATGCTAGCTTGCCTTACAAGAAACACACTCTGCTTTTGAGAAAAGAGAACTCTTCTACTCTACTGTGTTTCCTATGGGGTCCAAACAGTGAGCTTTCTCAGAACAAAAGAACTGTGCTTCCTACAAACACGGGCCATATCTAGTTCAATTCTGTATGGAAACTGACAAGAACAGTAGCTCCTCTTCAGTCCAATACACTGTACTTGCTGGGAACAGACGCGAGGACTATTTGCACTGTGTATGGCAACGGGAGCGCAATAGTGACTCTTCTTACCAGAAAACAACTCTTGCTCGTAGGACCAGAAACTGCATGTGTATTTCAACTCCATTTAGGACTGGGAAACAAACGCTAGCTCGCCTTACAAGAAACACACTCTGCTTTTGAGAAAAGGCACACATCTACTCTAATGTGTTTCCTATGGGGTCCAAACAGTGAGCTTGCTCAGAACAAAAGAACTGTGTTTCCTACACACACGGCCATATCTTGTTCTATTCTGCTTAGGAAACTGACAAGAACAGTAGAATCTCTTCAGTCCAATAGACTGTACATGCGAGGAACAGACGCCAGTGCTATTTGCACTGTGTGTGACAATGGGAGCGAAATAGTGACTCTTCTTACCAGAAAAAAACTCTTGCTCGTATGACTAGAAACTGCATGTGATTTAACTCCATTTAGGACTGGGAAACAAACGCTAGCTCGCCTTACAAGAAACACACTCTGCTTTTGAGGAAAGAGCACTCTTCTACTCTACTGTGTTTCCTATAGGGCCAGAACAGTGAGCTTGCTGAGTACAAAAGAACTGTGCTTCCTACACACATGGGCCATATCTAGTTTAACTCTGCTTAGGAACATGACAAGAACAGTAGATCCTCTTCAGTCCAATACACTGTACATGCTGGGTACAGACGCCAGTGCAATTTGTACTGTGTATGGCATTGGGAGCGCAATAGTGACTCTTCTTACCAGAAAACAACTCTTGCTCATAGGACCAGAAACTGCATGTGATTCAACTCCATTTAGGATTGGGAAACAAACGTAAGCTCGCCTTACAAGAAACACACTGTGCTTTTGAGAAAAGAGCACTCTTATACTCTACTGTGTTTCCTATGGTGTCCAACAGTGAGCTTGCTCAGAACAAAAGAACTGTGCTTCCTACACACACGGGCCATACCTAGTTCAATTCTTCTTAGGAAACTGACAAGAACAGTAGCTCCTCTTCAGTCCAATACACTGTACTTGCTGGGAACAGACGCGAGTGCTATTTGCACTGTGCATGGCAATGGGAGCGCAATAGTGACTCTTCTTACCAGAAAACAACTCTTGCTCATAGGACCAGAAACTGCATGTGATTCAACTCCATTTAGGACTGGGAAACAAACGCTAGCTCGCCTTACAAGAAACACACTCTGCTTTTGAGGAAAGAGCACTCTTCTACTCTACTGTGTTTCCTATAGGGCCAGAACAGTGAGCTTGCTAAGTACAAACGAACTCTGCTTCCTACACACATGGACCATATCTAGTTCAACTCTGCTTAGGAACCTGACAAGAACAGTAGATCCTCTTCAGTCCAATACGCTGTACATGCTGAGAACAGAGACCAGTGCTATTTGCCCTGTGTATGACAATGGGAGCGCAATAGTGACTCTTATTACCAGAAAAAACTCTTGTTCGTAGGACCAGAAACTGCATGTGATTCAACTCCATTTAGGACTGGAAAACAAACGCTACCTCGCCTTACAAGAAACACACTCTGCTTTTGAGAAAAGAACACTCTTCACTCTACTGTGTTTCCTATGGGGTTCGAACAGTGAGCTTGCTCAGAACAAAAGAACTGTGCTTCCTACACACACGGGCCTTATCTAGTTCAACTTTGCTTAGGAAACTGACATTAACAGTAGCTCGTCTTCAGACCAATACACTGTACTTGCTGGAAACTGACGCGAGTGTTATTTGTACTATGTATGGCAATGGGAGCGCAATATTGACTCTTCTTACCAGAAAACAACTCTTGTTCGTAGGATCAAAAACTGCATTTGATTCAACTATATTTAGGACTGGGAAACAAACGCTAGCTCGCCTTACAAGAAACACACTCTGCTTTTGAGAAAAGAGCACTCTTCTACTCTACTGTGTTTCCTATGGGGTCCAAACAGTTAGCTTGCTCAGAACAAAAGAACTGTGCTTCCTACACACACGGGCCATATCTAGTTAAATTCTGCTTAGGAAACTGACAAGAACAGTAGCTCCTCTTCAGTCCAATACACTGTACTTGCTGGGAAGAGACGCGAGTGCTATTAACACTGTGTATGGCAATGGGAGCGCAATAGTGACTTTCCTTACCAGAAAACAACTCTTGCTCGAAGGAACGGAAACTGCATGTGATTCAACTCCATTTAGGACTGGGAAACAAACACTAGCTCGCCTTACAAGAAACACACTCTGCTTTTGAGGAAAGACCACTCTTCTCCTCTACCGTGTTTCCTATAGGGCCAGAACAGTGTGCTTGCTGAGTACAAAAGAACTGTGCTTCCTACACACATGGGCCATATCTAGTTCAACTCTGCTTAGGAACCTGACAAGAACAGTAGATCTTCTTCAGTCCAATACAATGTACATCCTGGGAACAGAGGCCAGTGCTATTTGCCCTGAGTATGACAATGGGAGCTCAATAGTGACTCTTACTACCAGAAAAAACTCTTGCTCGTAGGACCAGAAACTGCATGTGATTCAACTCCATTTAGGACTGGGAAACAAACGCTATCTCGCCTTACAAGAAACACACTCTGCTTTTGAGAAAAAGACACTCTTCTACTCTACTGTGTTTCCTATGAGGTCCAACCAGTGAGCTTGCTCAGAACAAAAGAACTGTGCTTCCTACACACACGGGCCATATCTAGTTCAATTCTGCTTAGGAAACTGACAAGAACAGTAGCTCCTCTTCAGTACAATACACTGTACTTGCTGGGAACAGACGCGAGTGCTATTTGCACTGTGTATGGCAATGGGAGCGCAGTAGTGACTTTCCTTACCAGAAAACAACTCTTGCTCATAGGAACGGAAACTGCATGTGATTCAACTCCATTTAGGACTGCGAAACAAACGCTAGCTCCTCTTACAAAAAACACACTCTGCTTTTGAGGAAAGAGCACTCTTCTACTCTATTGTGTTTCCTATAGGGCCAGAACAGTGAGCTTGCTGAGTACAAAAGAACTGTGCTTCCTACACACATGGGCCATATATAGTTCAACTCTGCTTAGGAACCTGACAAGAACAGTAGATCCTCTTCAGTCCAATACACTGTACATCCTGGGAACAGAGGCCAGTGCTATTTGCCCTGTGTATGACAATGGGAGAGCAATAGTGACTCTTATTACCAGAAAAAACTCTTGCTCGTAGGACCAGAAACTGCATGTGATTCAACTCCATTTAGGACTGGGAAACAAACGTGAGCTCGCCTTACAAGAAACACACTCTGCTTTTGAGAAAAGAGCACTCTTCTACTCTACTGTGTTTCCTATAGGGCTAGAACAGTGAGCTTGCTCAGAACAAAAGAACTGTGCTTCCTACACACACGGGCCATATCTAGTTCAATTCTTCTTAGGAAACTGACAAGAACAGTAGATCCTCTTCAGTCCAATACACTGTACATGCTGGGTACAGACGCCAGTGCTATTTGCACTGTGTATGGCAATGGGAGCGCAATAGTAACTTTCCTTACCAGAAAACAAGTCTTGCTCGTAGGAACGGAAACTGCATGTGATTCAACTCCATTTAGGACTGCAAAACAAACGCTAGCTCACCTTACAAAAACACACTCTGCTTTTGAGGAAAGAGCACTCTTCTACTCTACTGTGTTTCCTATAGGGCCAGAACAGTGAGCTTGCTCAGAACAAAAGAACTGTGCTTCCTACACACATGGACCATATCTAGTTCAACTCTGCTTAGGAAACTGACAAGAACAGTAGCTCCTCTTCAGTCCAATACACTGTACTTGCTGGGAACAGACGAGAGGGCTATTTGTACTATGTATGGCAAAGGGAGCGCAATAGTTACTCTTCTTACCAGAAAACAACTCTTGCTCGTAGGACCAGAAACTGCATGTGTATTTCAACTCCATTTAGGACTGGGAAACAAATGCTAGCTCACCTTACAAGAAACACACTCTGCTTTTGAGAAAAATGCACTCTTCTACTCTACTGTGTTTTTATGGGGTTCGAAATGTGAGATAGCTCAGAACAAAAGAAATGTGCTTCCTACACACACGGGCCATATCTAGTTCAATTCTGCTTAGGAAACTGACAAGAACAGTAGATCCTCTTCAGTCCAATACACTGTACATGCTGGGTACAGACGCCAGTGCTATTTGCACTGTGTATGGCAATGGGAGCGCAATAGTGACTTTTCTTACCAGAAAACAACTCTTACTCGTAGGACCAGAAACTGCATGTGATTCAACTCCATTTAGGACTGGGAAACAAACGCTAGCTCGCCTTACAAGAAACACACTCTGCTTTTGAGAAAAGAGCACTCTTCTACTCTACTGTGTTTCCTATGGGGTCCAAAAAGTGAGCTTGCTCAGAACAAAAGAACTGTTCTTCGTACACACACGGGCCATATCTAGTTCAATTCTGCTTAGGAAACTGACAAGAACAGTAGCTCCTCTTCAGTCCAATACACTGTATTTGCTGAAAACAGACGCGAGTGCTTTTGGCACTGTGTACGGCAATGGGAGCACAATAGTGACTTTCCTTACCAGAAAACAACTCTTGCTCGTAGGAATGGAAACTGCATGTGATTCAACTCCATTTAGGACTGCGAAACAAACGCTAGCTCGCCTTACAAAAAACACACTCTGCTTTTGAGGAAAGAGCACTCTTCTACTCTACTGTGTTTCCTATGGGGTCCGAACAGTGAGCTTGTTCAGAACAAAAGAACTGTGCTTCCTACACACACAGGCCATATCTAGTTCAACTCTGCTTAGGAAACTGACAAGAACAGTAGATCCTCTTCATTCCAATACACTGTACATGCTGGGTACAGACGCCAGTGCTACTAGCACTGTTTATGGCAATGGGAGCGCAATAGTGACTCTTCTTACCAGAAAACAAACCTTGCTCGTAGGACTAGAAACTGCATGTGATTCAACTCCATTTAGGACTGGGAAACAAACACTAGCTCGCCTTACAAGAAACACACTCTGCTTTTGAGAAAAGAGCACTATTCTACTCTACTGTGTTTCCTATGGGGTCCAAACAGTGAGATTGCTCAGAACAAAAGAACTGTGCTTCCTACACACACGGGCCATATCTAGTTCAATTCTGCTTAGGAAACTGACAAGAACAGTAGCTCCTCTTCAGTCCAATACACTGTACTTGCTGGGAACAGACGCGAGTGCTATTTGCACTGTGTAAGGCAATGGGAGTGCAATAGTGACTTTTCTTACCAGAAAACAACTCTTGCTCGTAGGAACGGAAACTGCATGTGATTCAACTCCTTTTAGGACTGGGAAACAAACGTTAGCTTGCCTTACAAGAAACACACTCTGCTTTTGAGGAAAGAACACTCTTCTACTCTACTGTGTTTCCTATAGTGTCAGAACAGTGAGCTTGCTGAGTACAAAAGAACTGTGCTTCCTACACACATGGGCCTTATCAAGTTCAACTCTGCTTAGGAACCTGACAAGAACAGTAGCTCCTCTTCAGTCCAATACACTGTACATGCTGGGAACAGAGCCAGTGCTATTTGCCCTGAGTATGACAATGGGAGCACAATAGTGACTGTTATTACCAGAAAAATTTCTTGCTCTTAGGACCAGAAACTGCATGTGATTCAACTCCATTTAGGACTGGGAAACAAACGCTAGCTCGACTTACAAGAAACACACTCTGCTTTTGAGAAAAGAGCACTCTTCTACTCTACTGTGTTTCCTATAGGGCCAGAACATGGAGCTTGCTCAGAACAAAAGAACTGTGCTTCCTACACACAGGGGCCATATCTAGTTCAATTCTTCTTAGGAAACTGACAAGAACAGTAGATCCTCTTCAGTCCAATACACTGTACATGCTCGGTACAGACGCCAGTGCTATTTGCACTGTGTATGGCAATGGGAGCGCAATAGTGACTCTTCTTACCAGAAAACAACTCTTGCTCGTAGGACTAGAAACTGCATGTGATTCAACTCCATTTAGGACTGGGAAACAAACGCTATCTCGCTTTACAAGAAACACACTCTGCTTTTGATAAAAAGGCACTCGTCTACTCTACTGTGTTTCCTATGGGGTCCAAACAGTGAGCTTGCTCAGAACAAAAGAACTGTGCTTCCTACACACACGGGCCATATCTAGTTCAATTCTGCTTAGGAAACTGACAAGAACAGTAGCTCCTCTTCAGTACAATACACTGTACTTGCTGGGAACAGACGCGAGTGCTATTTGCACTGTGTATGGCAATGGGAGCACAATAGTGATTTCCTTACCAGAAAACAACTCTTGCTCATAGGAACGGAAACTGAATGTGATTCAACTCCATTTATGACTGCAAAACAAACGCTAGCTCGCCTTACAAAAACACACTCTGCATTTGAGGAAAGAGCACTCTTCTACTCTACTGTGTTTCCTATAGGGCCAGAACAATGAGCTTGCTGAGTACAAATGAACTGTGCTTCCTACACACATGGGCCATATCTAGTTCAACTCTGCTTAGGAAACTGACAAGAACATTAGCTCCTCTTCAGTCCAATACACTGTACTTGCTGGGAAAGACGCGAGGGCTATTTGCACTGAGTATGGCAAAGGGAGCGCAATAAAGACTCTTCTTACCAGAAAACAACTCTTGCTCGTAGGACCAGAAACTGCATGTGTATTTCAACTCCAATTAAGAATGGAAAACAAACGCTAGCTCACCTTACAAGAAACACACTCTGCTTTTGAGAAAAATGCACTCTTCTACTCTACTGTGATTTCTATGGGGTTCGAAATGTGAGCTTGCTCAGAACAAAAGAACTGTGCTTCCTACACACACGGGCCATATCTTGTTCAATTCTGCTTAGGAAACTGACAAGAACAGTAGCTCCTCTTTAGTCCAATACACTGTACTTGCTGGGAACAGACGCGAGGGCTATTTGCATTGTGTATGACAAAGGGAGAGCAATAGCGACTCTTCTAACCAGAAAACATCTCATGCTGGTAGGACCAGAAACTGCATGTGTATTTCAACTCCATTTATTACTGGGAAACAAACGCTAGCTTGCCTTACAAGAAACACACTCTGCTTTTGATAAAAGAGCACTCTTCCCTCTACTGTGTTTTTTATGGGGTTCGAACAGTGAGCTTGCTCAGAACAAAAGAACTGTGCTTCCTACACACACGGGCCTTATTTAGTTCAACTTTGCTTAGGAAACTGACATGAACAGTAGCTCCTCTTCAGACCAATACACTGTACTTGCTGGAAACAGACGCGAGTGTTATTTGTACTATGTATGGCAATGGGAGCACAATAGTGACTCTTATTACAAGAAAACAATTCTTGCTCGTAGGACAAAAAACTGCATTTGATTCAACTCCATTTAGGATTGGGAAACAAACGCTAGCTCGCCTTACAAGAAACACACTCTGCTTTTGAGAAAAGAGCACTCGTCTACTCTACTGTGTTTTCTAAGGGGTCCGAACAGTGAGCTTGCTGAGAACAAAAGAACTGTGCTTCCTACACACACGGGCCATATCTAGTTCAATTCTGCTTAGGAAACTGACAAGAACAGTAGCTCCTCTTCAGTCCAATACACTGTACTTGCTGGGAACAGACGAGAGGGCTATTTCCACTATGTATGGCAAAGGGAGCGCAATAGTGACTCTTCTTACCAGAAAACAACTCTTGCTCGTAGGACCAAAAACTGCATTTGATTCAACTCCATTTAGAACTGGGAAACAAACGCTAGCTCGCCTTACAAGAAACACACTCTGCTTTTGAGAAAAGAGCACTCTTCTACTCTACTGTGTTTCCTATGGGGTCCGAACAGTGAGCTTGCTCAGAACAAAAGAACTGTGCTTCCTACACACACAGGCCATATCTAGTTCAACTCTGCTTAGGAAACTGACAAGAACAGTAGATCCTCTTCATTCCAATACACTGTACATGCTGGGTACAGACGCCAGTGCTACTTGCACTGTGTATGGCAATGGGAGCGCAATAGTGACTCTTCTTACCAGAAAACAAACCTTGCTCGTAGGACTAGAAACTGCATGTGATTCAACTCCTTTTAGGACTGGGAAACAAACACTAGCTCGCATTACAAGAAACACACTCTGCTTTTGAGAAAAGAGCACTCTTCTACTCTACTGTGTTTCCTATGGGGTCCAAACAGTGAGCTTGCTCAGAACAAAAGAACTGTGCTTCCTACACACATGGGCCATATCTAGTTCAATTCTGCTTCGTTAACTGACAAGAACAGTAGCTCCTCTTCAGTCCAATACACTGTACTTGCTGGGAACAGACGCGAGTGCTATTTGCACTGTGTATGGCAATGGGCGCGCAATAGTGACTTTCCTTACCAGAAAACAACTCTTGCTCGTAGGAACGGAAACTGCATGTGATTCAACTCCTTTTAGGACTGGGAAACAAACGCTAGCTCGCCTTACAAGAAACACACTCTGCTTTTGAGGAAAGAACACTCTTTTACTCTACTGTGTTTCCTATAGTGTCAGAACAGTGAGCTTGCTGAGTACAAAAGAACTGTGCTTCCTACACACATGGGCCATATCTAGTTCAACTCTGCTTAGGAACCTGACAAGAACAGTAGCTCCTCTTCAGTCCAATACACTGTACATGCTGGGAACAGAGGCCAGTGCTATTTGCCCTGAGTATGACAATGGGAGCACAATAGTGACTCTTATTACCAGAAAAATTTCTTGCTCTTAGGACCAGAAACTGCATGTGATTCAACTCCATTTAGGACTGGGAAACAAACGCTAGCTCGACTTACAAGAAACACACTCTGCTTTTGAGAAAAGAGCACTCTTCTACTCTACTGTGTTTCCTATAGGGCCAGAACATGGAGCTTGCTCAGAACAAAAGAACTGTGCTTCCTACACACAGGGGCCATATCTAGTTCAATTCTTCTTAGGAAACTGACAAGAACAGTAGATCCTCTTCAGTCCAATACACTGTACATGCTCGGTACAGACGCCAGTGCTATTTGCACTGTGTATGGCAATGGGAGCGCAATAGTGACTCTTCTTACCAGAAAACAACTCTTGCTCGTAGGACTAGAAACTGCATGTGATTCAACTCCATTTAGGACTGGGAAACAAACGCTATCTCGCTATACAAGAAACACACTCTGCTTTTGATAAAAAGGCACTCGTCTACTCTACTGTGTTTCCTATGGGGTCCAAACAGTGAGCTTGCTCAGAACAAAAGAACTGTGCTTCCTACACACACGGGCCATATCTAGTTCAATTCTGCTTAGGAAACTGACAAGAACAGTAGCTCCTCTTCAGTACAATACACTGTACTTGCTGGGAACAGACGCGAGTGCTATTTGCACTGTGTATGGCAATGGGAGCACAATAGTGATTTCCTTACCAGAAAACAACTCTTGCTCATAGGAACGGAAACTGAATGTGATTCAACTCCATTTATGACTGCAAAACAAACGCTAGCTCGCCTTACAAAAACACACTCTGCATTTGAGGAAAGAGCACTCTTCTACTCTACTGTGTTTCCTATAGGGCCAGAACAATGAGCTTGCTGAGTACAAATGAACTGTGCTTCCTACACACATGGGCCATATCTAGTTCAACTCTGCTTAGGAAACTGACAAGAACATTAGCTCCTCTTCAGTCCAATACACTGTACTTGCTGGGAAAGACGCGAGGGCTATTTGCACTGAGTATGGCAAAGGGAGCGCAATAAAGACTCTTCTTACCAGAAAACAACTCTTGCTCGTAGGACCAGAAACTGCATGTGTATTTCAACTCCAATTAAGAATGGAAAACAAACGCTAGCTCACCTTACAAGAAACACACTCTGCTTTTGAGAAAAATGCACTCTTCTACTCTACTGTGATTTCTATGGGGTTCGAAATGTGAGCTTGCTCAGAACAAAAGAACTGTGCTTCCTACACACACGGGCCATATCTTGTTCAATTCTGCTTAGGAAACTGACAAGAACAGTAGCTCCTCTTTAGTCCAATACACTGTACTTGCTGGGAACAGACGCGAGGGCTATTTGCATTGTGTATGACAAAGGGAGAGCAATAGCGACTCTTCTAACCAGAAAACATCTCATGCTGGTAGGACCAGAAACTGCATGTGTATTTCAACTCCATTTATTACTGGGAAACAAACGCTAGCTTGCCTTACAAGAAACACACTCTGCTTTTGAGAAAAGAGCACTCTTCCCTCTACTGTGTTTTTTATGGGGTTCGAACAGTGAGCTTGCTCAGAACAAAAGAACTGTGCTTCCTACACACACGGGCCTTATTTAGTTCAACTTTGCTTAGGAAACTGACATGAACAGTAGCTCCTCTTCAGACCAATACACTGTACTTGCTGGAAACAGACGCGAGTGTTATTTGTACTATGTATGGCAATGGGAGCACAATAGTGACTCTTATTACAAGAAAACAATTCTTGCTCGTAGGACAAAAAACTGCATTTGATTCAACTCCATTTAGGAGTGGGAAACAAACGCTAGCTCGCCTTACAAGAAACACACTCTGCTTTTGAGAAAAGAGCACTCGTCTACTCTACTGTGTTTTCTATGGGGTCCGAACAGTGAGCTTGCTGAGAACAAAAGAACTGTGCTTCCTACACACACGGGCCATATCTAGTTCAATTCTGCTTAGGAAACTGACAAGAACAGTAGCTCCTCTTCAGTCCAATACACTGTACTCGCTGGGAACAGACGAGAGGGCTATTTCCACTATGTATGGCAAAGGGAGCGCAATAGTGACTCTTCTTACCAGAAAACAACTCTTGCTCGTAGGACCAAAAACTGCATTTGATTCAACTCCATTTAGAACTGGGAAACAAACGCTAGCTCGCCTTACAAGAAACACACTCTGCTTTTGAGAAAAGAGCACTCTTCTACTCTACTGTGTTTCCTATGGGGTCCGAACAGTGAGCTTGCTCAGAACAAAAGAACTGTGCTTCCTACACACACAGGCCATATCTAGTTCAACTCTGCTTAGGAAACTGACAAGAACAGTAGATCCTCTTCATTCCAATACACTGTACATGCTGGGTACAGACGCCAGTGCTACTTGCACTGTGTATGGCAATGGGAGCGCAATAGTGACTCTTCTTACCAGAAAACAAACCTTGCTCGTAGGACTAGAAACTGCATGTGATTCAACTCCTTTTAGGACTGGGAAACAAACACTAGCTCGCATTACAAGAAACACACTCTGCTTTTGAGAAAAGAGCACTCTTCTACTCTACTGTGTTTCCTATGGGGTCCAAACAGTGAGCTTGCTCAGAACAAAAGAACTGTGCTTCCTACACACATGGGCCATATCTAGTTCAATTCTGCTTCGTTAACTGACAAGAACAGTAGCTCCTCTTCAGTCCAATACACTGTACTTGCTGGGAACAGACGCGAGTGCTATTTGCACTGTGTATGGCAATGGGCGCGCAATAGTGACTTTCCTTACCAGAAAACAACTCTTGCTCGTAGGAACGGAAACTGCATGTGATTCAACTCCTTTTAGGACTGGGAAACAAACGCTAGCTCGCCTTACAAGAAACACACTCTGCTTTTGAGGAAAGAACACTCTTTTACTCTACTGTGTTTCCTATAGTGTCAGAACAGTGAGCTTGCTGAGTACAAAAGAACTGTGCTTCCTACACACATGGGCCATATCTAGTTCAACTCTGCTTAGGAACCTGACAAGAACAGTAGCTCCTCTTCAGTCCAATACACTGTACATGCTGGGAACAGAGGCCAGTGCTATTTACCCTGAGTATGACAATGGGAGCACAATAGTGACTCTTATTACCAGAAAATTTCGTGCTCGTAGGACCAGAACCTGCATGTGATTCAAGTCCATTTAGGACTGGGAAACAAACGCTAGCTCGACTTGCAAGAAACACACTCTGTTTTTGAGAAAAGAGCACTCTTCTACTCTACTGTGTTTCCTATAGGGCCAGAACATAGAGCTTGCTCAGAACAAAAGAACTGTGCTTCCTACACACACGGGCCATATCTAGTTCAATTCTTCTTAGGAAACTGACAAGAACAGTAGATCCTCTTCAGTCCAATACACTGTACATGCTCGGTACAGACTCCAGTGCTATTTGCACTGTGTATGGCAATGGAAGCGCAATAGTGACTCTTCTTACAAGAAAACAACTCTTGCTCGTAGGACCAGAAACTGCATGTGATTCAACTCCATTTAGGACTGGGAAACAAACGCTATCTCGCCTTACAAGAAACACACTCTGCTTTTGCGAAAAAGGCACTCGTCTACTCTACTGTGTTTCCTATGAGGTCCAAACAGTGAGCTTGCTCAGAACAAAAGAACTGTGTTTCCTACACACACGGGCCATATCTAGTTCAATTCTGCTTAGGAAACTGACAATAACAGTAGCTCCTCTTCAGTCCAATACACTGTACTTGCTGAGAACAGACGCGAGTGCTATTTGCACTGTGTATGGCAATGGGAGCGCAATAGTGACTTTCCTTACCAGAAAACAACTCTTGCTCATAGGAACGGAAACTGCATGTGATTCAACTCCATTTAGGACTGGGAAACAAACGCTAGCTCGCCTTACAAGAAACACACTCTGCTTTTGAGAAAAGAGCACTCTTCTACTTTACTGTGTTTCCTATGGGGTCCAAAAAGTGAGCTTGCTCAGAACAAAAGAACTGTTCTTCGTACACACACGGGCCATGTCTAGTTCAATTCTGCTTAGGAAACTGACAAGAACAGTAGCTCCTCTTCAGTCCAACACACTGTACTTGCTGAAAACAGACGCGAGTGCTTTTTGCACTGTGTACGGCAATGGGAGCACAATAGTGACTTTCCTTACCAGAAAACAACTCTTGCTCGTAGGAATGGAAACTGCATGTGATTCAACTCCATTTAGGACTGCGAAACAAACGCTAGCTCGCCTTACAAAAAACACACTCTGCTTTTGAGGAAAGAGCACTCTTCTACTCTACTGTGTTTCCTATGGGGTCCTAACAGTGAGCTTGCTCAGAACAAAAGAACTGTGCTTCCTACACACACAGGCCATATCTAGTTCAACTCTGCTTAGGAAACTGACAAGAACAGTAGATCCTCTTCATTCCAATACACTGTACATGCTGGGTACAGACGCCAGTGCTACTTGCACTGTGTATGTCAATGGGAGCGCAATAGTGACTCTTCTTACCAGAAAACAACCCTTGCTCGTAGGACTAGAAACTGCATGTGATTCAACTCCATTTAGGACTGGGAAACAAACACTAGCTCGCCTTACAAGAAACACACTCTGCTTTTGAGAAAAGAGCACTCTTCTACTCTACTGTGTTTCCTATGGGGTCGAAACAGTGAGCTTGCTCAGAACAAAAGAACTGTGCTTCCTACACACACGGTCCATATCTAGTTCAATTCTGCTTAGGAAACTGACAAGAACAGTAGCTCCTCTTCAGTCCAATACACTGTAGTTGCTGGGAACAGACGAGAGTGCTATTTGCACTGTGTATGGCAATGGGAGCGCAATAGTGACTTTTCTTACCAGAAAACAACTCTTGCTTGTAGGAACGGAAACTGCATGTGATTCAACTCCTTTTAGGACTGGGAAACAAACGTTAGCTCGCCTTACAAGAAACACACTCTGCTTTTGAGGAAAGAACACTCTTCTACTCTACTGTGTTTCCTATAGTGTCAGAACAGTGAGCTTGCTGAGTACAAAAGAACTGTGCTTCCTACACACATGGGCCATATCTAGTTCAACTCTGCTTAGGAACCTGACAAGAACAGTAGCTCCTCTTCAGTCCAATACACTGTACATGCTGGGAACAGAGGCCAGTGCTATTTGCCCTGAGTATGACAATGGGAGCACAACAGTGACTCTTATTACCAGAAAAATTTCTTGCTCTTAGGACCAGAAACTGCATGTGATTCAACTCCATTTAGGACTGGGAAACAAACGCTAGCTCGACTTACAAGAAACACACTCTGCTTTTGAGAAAAGAGCACTCTTCTACTCTACTGTGTTTCTTATAGGGCCAGAACATGGAGCTTGCTCAGAACAAAAGAACTGTGCTTCCTACACACACGGGCCATATCTAGTTCAATTCTTCTTAGGAAACTGACAAGAACAGTAGATCCTCTTCAGTCCAATACACTGTACATGCTGGGTACAGACGCCAGTGCTATTTGCACTGTGTATGGCAATGGGAGCGCAATAGTGACTCTTCTTACCAGAAAACAACTCTTGCCCGTAGGACTAGAAACTGCATGTGATTCAACTCCATTTAGGACTGGGAAACAAACGCTATCTCGCCTTACAAGAAACACACTCTGCTTTTGAGAAAAAGGCACTCGTCTACTCTACTGTGTTTCCTATGGGGTCCAAACAGTGAGCTTGCTCAGAACAAAAGAACTGTGCTTCCTACACACACGGGCCATATCTAGTTCAATTCTGCTTCGTTAACTGACAAGAACAGTAGATCCTCTTCAGTACAATACACTGTACTTGCTGGGAACAGACGCGAGTGCTATTTGCACTGTGTATGGCAATGGGAGCACAATAGTGATTTCCTTACCAGAAAACAACTCTTGCTCGTAGGAACGGAAACTGAATGTGATTCAACTCCATTTATGACTGCGAAACAAATGCTAGCTCGCCTTACAAAAACACACTCTGCATTTGAGAAAAGAGCACTCTTCTACTCTACTGTGTTTCCTCTAGGGCCAGAACAATGAGCTTGCTGAGTACAAATGAACTGTGCTTCCTACACACATGGGCCATATCTAGTTCAACTCTGCTTAGGAAACTGACAAGAACATTAGCTCCTCTTCAGTCCAATACACTGTACTTGCTGGGAAAGACGCGAGGGCTATTTGCACTGTGTATGGCAAAGGGAGCGCAATAGTGACTCTTCTTACCAGAAAACAACTCTTGCTCGTAGGACCAGAAACTGCATGTGTATTTCAACTCCAATTAAGAATGGAAAACAAACGCTAGCTCACCTTACAAGAAACACACTCTGCTTTTGAGAAAAATGCACTCTTGTACTCTACTGTGTTTTCTATGGGGTTCGAAATGTGAGCTTGCTCAGAACAAAAGAACTGTGCTTCCTGCACACACGGGCCATATCTTGTTCAATTCTGCTTAGGAAACTGACAAGAACAGTAGCTCCTCTTCAGTCCAATACACTGTACTTGCTGGGAACAGACGCGAGGGCTATTTGCATTGTGTATGGCAAAGGGAGAGCAATAGTGACTCTTCTAACCAGAAAACATCTCATGCTGGTAGGACCAGAAACTGCATGTGTATTTCAACTCCATTTATTACTGGGAAACAAGCGCTAGCTTGCCTTACAAGAAACACACTCTGCTTTTGAGAAAAGAGCACTCTTCCCTCTACTGTGTTTTCTATGGGGTTCGAACAGTGAGCTTGCTCAGAACAAAAGAACTGTGCTTCCTACACACACGGGCCTTATTTAGTTCACCTTTGCTTAGGAAACTGACATGAACAGTAGCTCCTCTTCAGACCAATACACTGTATTTGCTGGAAACAGACGCGAGTGTTATTTGTACTATGTATGGCAATGGGAGCACAATAGTGACTCTTATTACCAGAAAACAATTCTTGCTCGTAGGACCAAAAACTGCATTTGATTCAACTCCATTTAGGAGTGGGAAACAAACGCTAGCTCGCCTTACAAGAAACACACTCTGCTTTTGAGAAAAGAGCACTCGTCTACTCTACTGTGTTTTCTATGGGGTCCGAACAGTGAGCTTGCTGAGAACAAAAGAACTGTGCTTCCTACACACACGGGCCATATCTAGTTCAACTCTGCTTAAGAAACTGACAAGAACAGTAGCTCCTCTTCAGTCCAATACACTGTACTTGCTGGGAACAGACGCCAGTGCTATTTGCACTATGTATGGCAAAGGGAGCGCAATAGTGACTCTTCTTACCAGAAAACAACTCTTGCTCGTAGGACCAAAAACTGCATTTCATTCAACTCCATTTAGAACTGGGAAACAAACGCTAGCTCGCCTTACAAGAAACACACTCTGCTTTTGAGAAAAGAGCACTCTTCTACTCTACTGTGTTTCCTATGGGGTCCGAACAGTGAGCTTGCTCAGAACAAAAGAACTGTGCTTCCTACACACACAGGCCATATCTAGTTCAACTCTGCTTAGGAAACTGACAAGAACAGTAGATCCTCTTCATTCGAATACACTGTACATGCTGGGTACAGACGCCAGTGCTACTTGCATTGTGTATGGCAATGGGAGCGCAATAGTGACTCTTCTTACCAGAAAACAACCCTTGCTCGTAGGACCATAAACTGCATTTCATTCAACTCCATCTAGAAATGGGAAACAAACGCTAGCTCGCCTTACAAGAAACACACTCTGCTTTTGAGAAAAGAGCACTCTTCTACTCTACTGTGTTTCCTATGGTGTCCGAACAGTGAGCTTGCTCAGAACAAAAGAACTGTGCTTCCTACACACACGGGCCATATCTAGTTCAATTCTGCTTCGTTAACTGACAAGAACAGTAGCTCCTCTTCAGTCCAATACACTGTACTTGCTGGGAACAGACTCGAGTGCTATTTGCACTGTGTATGGCAATGGGCGCGCAATAGTGACTTTCCTTACCAGAAAACAACTCTTGCTCGTAGGAACGGAAACTGCATGTGATTCAACTCCTTTTAGGACTGGGAAACAAACGCTAGCTCGCCTTACAAGTAACACACTCTGCTTTTGAGGAAAGAACACTCTTCTACTCTACTGTGTTTCCCATAGTGTCAGAACAGTGAGCTTGCTGAGTACAAAAGAACTGTGCTTCCTACACACATGGGCCATATCTAGTTCAACTCTGCTTAGGAACCTGACAAGAACAGTAGCTCCTCTTCAGTCCAATACACTGTACATGCTGGGAACAGAGGCCAGTGCTATTTACCCTGAGTATGACAATGGGAGCACAATAGTGACTCTTATTACCAGAAAAATTTCTTGCTCGTAAAACCAGAAACTGCATGTGATTCAACTCCATTTAGGACTGGGAAACAAACGCTAGCTCGACTTGCAAGAAACACACTCTGTTTTTGAGAAAAGAGCACTCTTCTACTCTGCTGTGTTTCCTATAGGGCCAGAACATGGAGCTTGCTCAGAACAAAAGAACTGTGCTTCCTACACACACGGGCCATATCTAGTTCAATTCTTCTTAGGAAACTGACAAGAACAGTAGATCCTCTTCAGTCCAATATACTGTACATGCTGGGTACAGACGCCAGTGCTATTTGCACTGTGTATGGCAATGGAAGCGCAATAGTGACTCTTCTTACCAGAAAACAACTCTTGCTCGTAGGACCAGAAACTGCATGTGATTCAACTCCATTTAGGACTGGGAAACAAACGCTATCTCGCCTTACAAGAAACACACTCCGCTTTTGAGAAAAAGGCACTCGTCTACTCTACTGTGTTTCCTATGAGGTCCAAACAGTGAGCTTGCTCAGAACAAAAGAACTGTGCTTCCTACACACACGGGCCATATCTAGTTCAATTCTGCTTAGGAAACTGACAAGAACAGTAGCTCCTCTTCAGTACAATACACTGTACTTGCTGGGTACAGACGCCAGTGCTACTTGCACTGTGTATGGCAATGGGAGCGCAATAGTGACATTCCTTACCAGAAAACAACTCTTGCTCGTAGGAACGGAAACTGAATGTGATTCAACTCCATTTATGACTGCAAAACAAACGCTAGCTCGCCATACAAAAACACACTCAGCTTTTGAGTAAAGAGCACTCTTCTACTCTACTGTGTTTCCTATAGGGCCAGAACAGTGAGCTTGCTGAGTACTAATGAACTGTGCTTCCTACACACACGGGCCATATCTAGTTCAACTCTGCTTAGGAAACTGAAAAGAACAGTAGATCCTCTTCAGTCCAATATGCTGTACATGCTGGGTACAGACGCCAGTGCTATTTGCACTTTGTATGGCAATGGCAGCTCAATAGTGACTCTTCTTACCAGAAAACAACTCTTGCTCGTAGGACCAGAAACTCCATGAGATTCAACTCCATTTAGGACTGCGAAACAAACGTTAGCTCGCCTTACAAGAAACAGACTCTGCTTTTGAGAAAAGAGCACTCTTCTACTCTACTGTTTTTCCAATGGGATCCAAACAGTGAGTTTGCTCAGAACAAAAGAACTGTGCTTCCTACACACACGAGCCATATCTAGTTCAATTCTGCTTAGGAAACTGACAAGAACAGTAGCTCCTCTTCAGTCCAATACACTGTACTTGCTGAGAACAGACGCGAGTGCAATTTGCACTGTGTATGGCAATGGGAGCGCAATAGTGACTTTCCTTACCAGAAAACAACTCTTGCTCATAGGACCGGAAACTGCATGTGATTCAACTCCATTTAGGACTGCGAAACAAATGCTAGCTCGCCTTACAAAAAACACACTCTGCTTTTGAGGAAAGAGCACTTTTCTACTCTATTGTGTTTCCTATAGGGCCAGAACAGTGAGCTTGCTGAGTACAAAAGAACTGTGCTTCCTACACACATGGGCCATATATAGTTCAACTCTGCTTAGGAACCTGACAAGAACAGTAGATCCTCTTCAGTCCAATACACTGTACATGCTGGGTACAGACGCCAGTGCTACTTGCACTGTGTATGGCAATGGGAACGCAATAGTGACTCTTCTTACCAGAAAACAACTCTTGCTCGTAGGACTACAAACTGCATGAGATTCAACTCCATTTAGGACTGGGAAACAAACACTAGCTCGCCTTACAAGAAACACACTCTGCTTTTGAGAAAAGAGCACTCTTCTACTCTACTGTGTTTCCTATAGGGCCAGAACAGTGAGCTTGCTCATAACAAAAGAACTGTGCTTCCTACACACATGGACCATATCTAGTTCAACTCTGCTTATGAAACTGACAAGAACAGTAGCTCCTCTTCAGTCCAATACACTGTACATGCTGGGAACAGACGCGAGGGCTATTTGCACTATGTATGGCAAAGGGAGCGCAATAGTGACTCTTCTTACCAGAAAACAACTCTTGCTCGTAGGACCAGAAACTGCATGTGTATTTCAACTCCATTTAGGACTGGGAAACAAACGCTAGCTCACCTTACAAGAAACACACTCTGCTTTTGAGAAAAATGCACTCTTCTACTCTACTGTGTTTTCTATGGGGTTCGAAATGTGAGCTTGCTCAGAACAAAAGAACTGTGCTTCCTACACACACGGGCCATATCTAGTTCAATTCTGCTTAGGACACTGACAAGAACAGTAGATCCTCTTCAGTCCAATACACTGTACATGTTGGGTACATACGCCAGTGCTATTTGCACTGTGTATGGCAATGGGGGCGCAATAGTGACTCTTCTTACCAGAAAACAACTCTTGCTCATAGGACCAGAAACTGCATCTGATTCAACTCCATTTAGGACTGGGAAACAATCGCTAGCTCGCCTTACAAGAAACACACTCTGCTTTTGAGAAAAGAGCACTCTTCTACTCTACTGTGTTTCCTATGGGGTCCAAACAGTGAGCTTGCTCAGAACAAAAGAACTGGGCTTCCTACACACACTGGCCATATCTAGTTCAATTCTGCTTAGGAAACTGACAAGAACAGTAGCTCCTCTTCAGTCCAATACACTGTACTTGCTGGGAACAGACGCGATTCCTATTTGCACTGTGTATGGCAATGGGAGTGCAAGAGTGACTTTCCTTACCAGAAAACAACTCTTGCTCGTAGGAACGGAAACTGCATGTGATTCAACTCCATTTAGGACTGCGAAACAAATGCTAGGTCGCCTTACAAAAAACACACTCTGCTTTTGAGGAAAGAGCACTCTTCTACTCTACTGTGTTTCCTATAGGGCCAGAACAGTGAGCTTGCTGAGTACAAAAGAACTGTGCTTCCTACACACATGGGCCATATCTCGTTCAACTCTTCTTAAGAAACTGACAAGAACAGTAGATCCTCTTCAGTCCAATACACTGTACTTGCTGGGAACAGACGCGAGTGCTATTTGCCCTGTGTATGACAATGGGAGCGCAGTAGTGACTCTTCTTACCAGAATACAACTCTTGCTCATAGAACCAGAAACTGCATGTGATTCAACTCCATTTAGGACTGGGAAACAAACGCTAGCTCGCCTTACAGGAAACACACTCTGCTTTTGAGAAAAGGTCACTCTTCTACTCTACTGTGTTTCCTATGGGGTCCGAACAGTGAGCTTGCTCAGAAGAAAAGAACTGTGATTCCTACAGACGGGCCATATCTAGTTCAACTCTGCTTAGGCAACTGACAAGAACACTAGCTCCTCTTCAGTCCAATACACTGTACTTGCTGGGTACAGACACGAGTGCTATTTGCACTGTGTATGGCAATGGGAGCACAATAGTGACTTTCCTTAAAAGAAAATAATTCTTGCTCGTAGAACCAGAAACTGCATGATATTCAACGCGATTTAGGACTGGGAAACAAACGCTAGCTGGCCTTACAAGAAACACACTCTGCTTTTGAGAAAAGAGCACTCTTCTACTCTACTGTGTTTCCTATGGGGTCCGAACAGTGAGCTTGCTCAGAACAAAAGAACTGTGCTTCCTACACACACGGGCCATATCTAGTTCAACTCTGCTTAGGAAACTGACAAGAACAGTAGCTCCTCTTCAGTCCAATACACTGTACTTGCTGGAAACAGATGCCAGTGCTATTTGCCCTGTGTATGACAGTGGGAGCACAATAGTGACTCTTCTTACCAGTAAACAATTCTTGCTCGTAAGACCAGAAACTGCATGTGATTCAACTCCCATTTAGGACTGGGAAACAAACGCTAGCTCGCATTACAAGAAACACACTCTGCTTTTGAGAAAAGAGCACTCTTCTACTCTACTGTGTTTCCTATAGGGCCAAAACAGTGAGCTTCCTCAGAACAAAAGAACTGTGCTTCCTACACACACGGCCATATCTAGTTCAACTCTGCTTAGGAAACTGACAAGAACAGTAGATCCTCTTCAGTCCAATACACTGTACATGCTGGGATCAGACGCCAGTGCTATTTTCCCTGTATATGATAGTGGAAGCGCAATAGTGACTCTTCTTACCAGAAAACAACTCTTGCTCATAGGACCAGAAAATGCATGTGATTCTACTCCCATTTAGGACTGGGAAACAAACGCTAGCTCGCCTTACAAGAAACACACTCTGCTTTTGAGAAAAGAGCACTCTTCTACTCTACTGTGTTTCCTATGGGGTCCGAACAGTGAGCTTGCTCAGAACAAAAGAACTGTGCTTCCTACACACACGGGCCATATATAGTTTAACTCTGCTTAGGAAAGTGAGGAGAACAATAGCTCATCTTCAGTCCAATACACTGTACTTGCTGGGAACAGACGCGAGTGCTATTTGCCCTGTGTGGCAATGGGAGCACAATAGTGACTTTCCTTACCAGAAAACAACTCTTACTCGTAGGACAAACAATTGCATGTGATTCAACTCCATTTAGGCCTGGAAAACAAATGCTCGTTCGCCTTACAAGAAACACACTCTACTTTTGAGAAAAGAACACTCTTCTACTCTGCTGTGTTTCCTATAGGGCCAAAACAGTGAGCTTGCTCAGAACAAAATAATGTGCTTCCTACACACATGCCCATATCTTGTACAATTCTGCTTAGGAAACTGACAAGAACCGTAGATCCCTTTCAGTCCAATACACTGTACATGCTGGGACCAGACGCCAGTGCTATTTGCACTGTGTATGACAATGGGAGCACAATAGTGACTCTTCTTACCAGAAAACAGCTCTTGCTCGTAGGACCAGAAACTGCATGTGATTCAACTCCATTTAGGACTGGGAAACAAACTCAAGCTCTCCTTACAAGAAACACACTCTGCTTTTTAGAAAAGAGCACTCTTCTACTCTAATGTGTTTCCTATGGTGTCCGAAAAGTGAGCTTGCTCAGAACAAAAGAACTGTGCTTCCTACACACACGGGCCATATCTACTTCAACTCTGCTTAGGAATCTGACAAGAACAGTAGATCCTCTTCAGTCCAATACACTGTACATGCTGGGAACAGACGCCAGTGCTATTTGCCCTGTGTATGATAATGGGAGCACAATAGTGACTCTTGATACCAGAAAACAACTCTTGCTCGTAGGACCAGAAAATGCATGGGATTCAACTCCATTTAGGACTGGGAAACAAACGCTAGCTCTCCTTACAAAAAACACACTCTGCTTTTGAGAAAAGAGCACTATTCTACTCTAATGTGTTTCCTATATGACCAGAACAGTGAGCTTGCTCAGAACAAAAAAACTGCTTCCTACACACACAGCCATATCTAGTTCAACTCTGCTTAGGAATCTGACAAGAACAGTAGATCCTCTTCAGTCCAATATAGTGTACATGCTGGGAACAGACACCAGTGCTATTTGCCCTGTATATGACAATTGGAGCGCAATAGTGACTCTTCTTACCATTAAACAACTCTTGCTCGTAGGACCAGAAACTGCATGTGATTCAACTCCATTTAGGACTGGGAAACAAACGCTAGCTCGCCTTACAAGAAACACACTCTGCTTTTGAGAAAAGAGCAGTATTCTACTCTAATGTGTTTCCTATAGGGCCAGAACATTGTGCTTGCTCAGAACAAAAGAACTGTGCTTCCTACACACACGGGCAATATCTAGTTCAACTCTGCTTAGGAATCTGACAAGAACAGTAGCTCCTCTTCAGTCCAATATACTGTACTTGCTGGGAAAATACACGTGTGCTATTTGCACTGTGTATGAGAAAGGGAGCGAATAGTGGCTTTCCTTACCAGAAAACAACTCTTGCTCGTGGGACCAAAAACTGCATGTGATTCAACTCCATTTAGGACTGGGAAACAAACGTAAGCTCTCCATACAAGAAACACACTCTGCTTTTGAGAAAAGAGCACTCTTCTACTCTACTGTGTTTCCTATAGGGCCAAAAGAGTGAGCTTTCTCAGAACAAAAGAACTGTGCTTCATACACACACGGCCATATCTAGTTCAATTCTGCTTAGGAAACTGACAAGAACAGTAGATCCTCTTCAGTCCAATACACTGTACATGCTGGGAACAGATGCCAGTGCTATATGCCCTGTGTATGACAATGGGAGCGCACTAGTGACTCTTCTTACCAGAAAACAACTCTTGCTCATAGGACCAGAAACTGCATGTGATTCAACTCCATTTAGGACTGAGAAACAAACGCTATCTGGCCTTACAGGAAACACACTCTGCTTTTGAGAAAAGGGCACTCTTCCACTCTACTGTATTTCCTATGGGGTCCGAACAGTGAGCTTGCTCAGAAGAAAAGGACTGTGCTTCCTACACACACGGCCATAGCTAGTTCAATTCTGCTTAGGAAACTGACAAGAACAGTAGATCCTCTTCCGTAATATGCACTGTACATGCTGGGAACCGACGCCAGTGCTATTTGCCCTGTGTATGACAATGGGAGCACAATAGTGTCTCTTGATACCAGAAAACAACTCTTGCTCGAAGGACCAGAAACTGCATGGGATTCAACTCCATTTAGGACTGGGAAACAAACGCTAGCTCGCCTTACAAGAAACACACTCTGCTTTTGAGAAAAGAGCACTGTTCTACTTTAATGTGTTTCCTATATGTCCAGAACAGTGAGCTTGCTCAGAACAAAAGAACTGTGCTTCCTACACACACGGCCATAGCTAGTTTAACTCTGCTTAGGAAACTGACAAGAACAGTAGATACTCTTCAATCCAATACAGTGTACATGCTGGGAACAGACGCCAGTGCTATTTGCCCTGTGTATGACAATGGGAGCGCAATAGTGACTCTTCTTACCAGAAAACAACTCTTGCTCGTGGGACCAAAAACTGCATGTGATTCAACTCCATTTAGGACTGGGAAACAAACGCTAGCTCGCCTTAAAAGAAACAAACTCTGCTTTTGAGAAAAGAGCACTCTTCTACTCTACTGTGTTTCCTATGGGTTCCGAACAGTGAGCTTGCTCAGAACAAAAGAACTGTGCTTCCTACACACACGGCCATATCTAGTTCAACTCTGCTTAGGAAACTGACAAGAACAGTAGCTCCTCTTCAGTCCAATACACTGTACATGCTGGGAACAGACGCCAGGGCCATTTGCCCTGTGTAGGACAGTGGGAGCGCAATAGTGACTCTTCTTACCAGAAAACAACTCTTGCTCGTAGGACCAGAATATGCATGTGATTCTACTCCCATTTAGGACTGGGAAACAAAAGCTAGCTCGCCTTACAGGAAACACACTCTGTTTTGAGAAAAGAGCACTCTTCTACTCTACTGTGTTTCCTCTGTGGTCCGAACAGTGAGCTTGCTCAGAACAAAAGAACTGTGCTTCCTACATACACGGGCCATATATAGTTTAATTCTGCTTAAGAAACTGACAAGAACAGTAGCTCCTCTTCAGTCCAATACACTGTACTTGCTGGGAACAGATGCGAGTGCTATTTGCACTGTGTATAGCAATGGGAGCACAATAGTGACTTTCCTTACCAGAAAACAACTCTTACTCGTGGGACAAACTACTACATGTGATTCAACTCCATTTAGGACTGAGAAACAAACGCTAGCTCGCCTTACATGAAACACAATATGCTTTTGTGAAAAGAGCACTCTTCTACTCTACTGTGTTTCCTATAGGGCCAAAACAGTGAGCTTGCTCAGAACAAAAAAACTGTGCTTCCTACACACAGGGCCATATCTAGTTCAACTCTGCTTAGGAAACTGACAAGACCAGTAGATCCCCTTCAGTCAAATACACTGTACATGCTGGGAACAGACGCCAGTGCTATTTGCACTGTGTATGACAATGGGAGCACAATAGTGACTCTTCTTACCAGAAAACAGCTCTTGCTCGTAGGACCAGAAACTGCATGTGATTCAACTCCATTTAGGACTGGGAAACAAACGCAAGCTCTCCTAACAAGAAACACACTCTGCTTTTGAGAAAAGAGCACTCTTCTACTCTAATGTGTTTCCTAAGGGGTCCGAAAAGTGAGATGCTCAGAACAAAAGAACTGTGCTTCCTGCACACACGGGCAATATCTAGTTCACCTCTGCTTAGGAATCTGACAAGAACAGTAGCTCCTCTTCAGTCCAATACACATTACTTGCTGGGAACAGACGCGAGTGCTATTTGCAGTGTGTATGGCAATGGGAGCACAATAGTGACTCTTCTTACCAGAAAACAACTCTTGCTCATAGGACGAAAAACTGCATGGGATTCAACTCCATTTAGGACTGGGAAACAAACGCGAGCTCGCCTTACAAGAAACACACTCTGCTTTTTAGAAAAGAGCACTCTTCTACTCTACTGTGTTTCCTATAGAGCCAAAACAGTGAGCTTGCTCAGAACAAAAGAACTGTGCTTCCTACACACACGGCCATATAAAGTTCAATTCTTCTTAGGAAACTGACAAGAATAGTAGATCCTCTTCAGTCCAATACACTGTACTTGCTGGGTACAGACACGAGTGCTATTTGCACTGTGTATGGCAATGGGAGCACAATAGTGACTTTCCTTAAAAGAAAACAATTCTTGCTCGTAGAACCAGAAACTGCATGATATTCAACGCGATTTAGGACTGGGAAACAAACGCTAGCTCGCCTTACAAGAAACACACTCTGCTTTTGAGAAAAAAGCACTCTTCTACTCTAATGTGTTTCCTATGGGGTCCGAACAGTGAGCTTGCTCAGAACAAAAGAACTGTGCTTCCTACATACACGGGCCATATCTAGTTTAACTCTGCTTAGGAAACTGACAAGAACAGTAGCTCCTCCTCAGTCCAATACACTGTACTTGCTGAGAACAGATGCGAGTGCTATTTGCACTGTGTATGGCAATGGGAGCACAATAGTGACTTTCCTTACCAGAAAACAACTCTTACTCGTGGGACAAACTACTGCATGTGATTCATCTCCATTTAGGACTGGAAAACAAACGGTAGCTCGCCTTACAAGAAACACAGTCTACTTTTGAGAAATGAACACTCTTCTACTCTGCTCTGTTTCCTATAGGGCCAAAACAGTGAGCATGCTAAGAACAAAAAAACTGTGCTTCCTACACACAGGGCCATATCTAGTTCAATTATGCTTAGGAAACTGACAAGAACAATAGATCCCCTTCAGTCCAATACACTGTACATGTTGGGAACAGACGCCAGTGCTATTTGCACTGTGTATGACAATGGGAGCACAATAGTGACTCTTCTTACCAGAAAACAGCTCTTGCTCGTAGGACCAGAAACTGCATGTGATTCAACTCCATTTAGGACTGGGAAACAAACGCAAGCTCTCCTTACAAGAAACACACTCTGCTTTTTAGAAAAGAGCACTCTTCTACTCTAACGTGTTTCCTATGGGGTCTGAAAAGTCAGCTTGCTCAGAACAAAAGAACTGTGCTTCCTGCACACATGGGCCATATCTAGTTCAACTCTGCTTAGGAATCTGACAATAACAGTAGCTCCTCTTCAGTCCAATACACATTACTTGCTGGGAACAGACGCGAGTGCTATTTGCAGTGTGTATGGCAATGGGAGCACAATAGTGACTCTTCTTACCAGAAAACAACTCTTGCTCATAGGACGAAAAACTGCATGTGATTCAACTCCATTTAGGACTGGAAAACAAACGCTAGCTCGCATTACAAGAAACACACTCTGCTTTTGAGAAAAGAGCACTCTTCTACTCTACTGTGTTTCCTATGGTGTCCGAACAGTGACCTTGCTCAGAACAAAAGAACTGTGCTTCCTACACACACGGCCATATCTAGTTCAACTCTGCTTAGGAAACTGACAAGAACAGTAGATCCTCTTCAGTCCAATACACTGTACATGCTGGGATCAGACGCCAGTGCTATTTTCCCTGTATATGATAGTGGAAGCGCAATAGTGACTCTTCTTACCAGAAAACAACTCTTGCTCATAGGACCAGAAAATGCATGTGATTCTACTCCCATTTAGGACTGGGAAACAAAAGCTAGCTCGCCTTACAAGAAACACACTCTGCTTTTGAGAAAAGAGCACTCTTCTACTCTACTGTGTTTCCTATGGGGTCCGAACAGTGAGCTTGCTCAGAACAAAAGAACTGTGCTTCCTACACACACGGGCCATATATAGTTTAACTCTGCTTAGGAAAGTGAGAAGAACAATAGCTCATCTTCAGTCCAATACACTGTACTTGCTGGGAACAGACGGGAGTGCTCTTTGCCCTGTGTGGCAATGGGAGCACAATAGTGACTTTCCTTACCAGAAAACAACTCTTACTCGTAGGACAAACAATTGCATGTGATTCAACTCCATTTAGGACTGGAAAACAAACGCTCGTTCGCCTTACAAGAAACAAACTCTACTTTTGAGAAAAGAACACTCTTCTACTCTGCTGTGTTTCCTATAGGGCCAAAACAGTGAGCTTGCTCAGAACAAAATAATGTGCTTCCTACACACACGCCCATATCTTGTACAATTCTGCTTAGGAAACTGACAAGAACCGTAGATCCCTTTCAGTCCAATACACTGTACATGCTGGGACCAGACGCCAGTGCTATTTGCACTGTGTATGACAATGGGAGCACAATAGTGACTCTTCTTACCAGAAAACAGCTCTTGCTCGTAGGACCAGAAACTGCATGTGATTCAACTCCATTTAGGACTGGGAAACAAACTCAAGCTCTCCTTACAAGAAACACACTCTGCTTTTGAGAAAAGAGCACTCTTCTACTCTAATGTGTTTCCTATGGTGTCCGAAAAGTGAGCTTGCTCAGAACAAAAGAACTGTGCTTCCTACACACACGGGCCATATCTACTTCAACTCTGCTTAGGAATCTGACAAGAACAGTAGATCCTCTTCCGTCCAATACACTGTACATGCTGGGAACAGACGCCAGTGCTATTTGCCCTGTGTATGATAATGGGAGCACAATAGTGACTCTTGATACCAGAAAACAACTCTTGCTCGTAGGACCAGAAAATGCATGGGATTCAACTCCATTTAGGACTGGGAAACAAACGCTAGCTCTCCTTACAAGAAACACACTCTGCTTTTGAGAAAAGAGCACTATTCTACTCTAATGTGTTTCCTATATGACCAGAACAGTGAGCTTGCTCAGAACAAAAAAACTGTGCTTCCTACACACACAGCCATATCTAGTTCAACTCTGCTTAGGAAACTGACAAGAACAGTAGATCCTCTTCAGTCCAATACAGTGTACATGCTGGGAACAGACACCAGTGCTATTTGCCCTGTATATGACAATGGGAGCGCAATAGTGACTCTTCTTACCATTAAACAACTCTTGCTCGTAGGACCAGAAACTGCATGTGATTCAACTCCATTTAGGACTGGGAAACAAACGCTAGCTCGCCTTACAAGAAACACACTCTGCTTTTGAGAAAAGAGCAGTATTCTACTCTAATGTGTTTCCTATAGGGCCAGAACATTGTGCTTGCTCAGAACAAAAGAACTGTGCTTCCTACACACACGGGCAATATCTAGTTCAACTCTGCTTAGGAATCTGACAAGAACAGTAGCTCCTCTTCAGTCCAATATACTGTACGTGCTGGGAAAATACACGTGTGCTATTTGCACTGTGTATGAGAAAGGGAGCAAATAGTGGCTTTCCTTACCAGAAAACAACTCTTGCTCGTGGGACCAAAAACTGCATGTGATTCAACTCCATTTAGGACTGGGAAACAAACGTAAGCTGTCCATACAAGAAACACACTCTGCTTTTGAGAAAAGAGCACTCTTCTACTCTACTGTGTTTCCTATAGGGCCAGAACAGTGAGCTTGCTCATAACAAAAGAACTGTGCTTCCTACACACATGGACCATATCTAGTTCAACTCTGCTTATGAAACTGACAAGAACAGTAGCTCCTCTTCAGTCCAATACACTGTACATGCTGGGAACAGACGCGAGGGCTATTTGCACTATGTATGGCAAAGGGAGCGCAATAGTGACTCTTCTTACCAGAAAACAACTCTTGCTCGTAGGACCAGAAACTGCATGTGTATTTCAACTCCATTTAGGACTGGGAAACAAACGCTAGCTCACCTTACAAGAAACACACTCTGCTTTTGAGAAAAATGCACTCTTCTACTCTACTGTGTTTTCTATGGGGTTCGAAATGTGAGCTTGCTCAGAACAAAAGAACTGTGCTTCCTACACACACGGGCCATATCTAGTTCAATTCTGCTTAGGACACTGACAAGAACAGTAGATCCTCTTCAGTCCAATACACTGTACATGTTGGGTACATACGCCAGTGCTATTTGCACTGTGTATGGCAATGGGGGCGCAATAGTGACTCTTCTTACCAGAAAACAACTCTTGCTCATAGGACCAGAAACTGCATCTGATTCAACTCCATTTAGGACTGGGAAACAATCGCTAGCTCGCCTTACAAGAAACACACTCTGCTTTTGAGAAAAGAGCACTCTTCTACTCTACTGTGTTTCCTATGGGGTCCAAACAGTGAGCTTGCTCAGAACAAAAGAACTGGGCTTCCTACACACACTGGCCATATCTAGTTCAATTCTGCTTAGGAAACTGACAAGAACAGTAGCTCCTCTTCAGTCCAATACACTGTACTTGCTGGGAACAGACGCGATTCCTATTTGCACTGTGTATGGCAATGGGAGTGCAAGAGTGACTTTCCTTACCAGAAAACAACTCTTGCTCGTAGGAACGGAAACTGCATGTGATTCAACTCCATTTAGGACTGCGAAACAAATGCTAGGTCGCCTTACAAAAAACACACTCTGCTTTTGAGGAAAGAGCACTCTTCTACTCTACTGTGTTTCCTATAGGGCCAGAACAGTGAGCTTGCTGAGTACAAAAGAACTGTGCTTCCTACACACATGGGCCATATCTCGTTCAACTCTTCTTAAGAAACTGACAAGAACAGTAGATCCTCTTCAGTCCAATACACTGTACTTGCTGGGAACAGACGCGAGTGCTATTTGCCCTGTGTATGACAATGGGAGCGCAGTAGTGACTCTTCTTACCAGAAAACAACTCTTGCTCATAGAACCAGAAACTGCATGTGATTCAACTCCATTTAGGACTGGGAAACAAACGCTAGCTCGCCTTACAGGAAACACACTCTGCTTTTGAGAAAAGGTCACTCTTCTACTCTACTGTGTTTCCTATGGGGTCCGAACAGTGAGCTTGCTCAGAAGAAAAGAACTGTGATTCCTACAGACGGGCCATATCTAGTTCAACTCTGCTTAGGCAACTGACAAGAACACTAGCTCCTCTTCAGTCCAATACACTGTACTTGCTGGGTACAGACACGAGTGCTATTTGCACTGTGTATGGCAATGGGAGCACAATAGTGACTTTCCTTAAAAGAAAATAATTCTTGCTCGTAGAACCAGAAACTGCATGATATTCAACGCGATTTAGGACTGGGAAACAAACGCTAGCTGGCCTTACAAGAAACACACTCTGCTTTTGAGAAAAGAGCACTCTTCTACTCTACTGTGTTTCCTATGGGGTCCGAACAGTGAGCTTGCTCAGAACAAAAGAACTGTGCTTCCTACACACACGGGCCATATCTAGTTCAACTCTGCTTAGGAAACTGACAAGAACAGTAGCTCCTCTTCAGTCCAATACACTGTACTTGCTGGAAACAGATGCCAGTGCTATTTGCCCTGTGTATGACAGTGGGAGCGCAGTAGTGACTCTTCTTACCAGAAAACAACTCTTGCTCATAGAACCAGAAACTGCATGTGATTCAACTCCATTTAGGACTGGGAAACAAACGCTAGCTCGCCTTACAGGAAACACACTCTGCTTTTGAGAAAAGGTCACTCTTCTACTCTACTGTGTTTCCTATGGGGTCCGAACAGTGAGCTTGCTCAGAAGAAAAGAACTGTGATTCCTACAGACGGGCCATATCTAGTTCAACTCTGCTTAGGCAACTGACAAGAACACTAGCTCCTCTTCAGTCCAATACACTGTACTTGCTGGGTACAGACACGAGTGCTATTTGCACTGTGTATGGCAATGGGAGCACAATAGTGACTTTCCTTAAAAGAAAATAATTCTTGCTCGTAGAACCAGAAACTGCATGATATTCAACGCGATTTAGGACTGGGAAACAAACGCTAGCTGGCCTTACAAGAAACACACTCTGCTTTTGAGAAAAGAGCACTCTTCTACTCTACTGTGTTTCCTATGGGGTCCGAACAGTGAGCTTGCTCAGAACAAAAGAACTGTGCTTCCTACACACACGGGCCATATCTAGTTCAACTCTGCTTAGGAAACTGACAAGAACAGTAGCTCCTCTTCAGTCCAATACACTGTACTTGCTGGAAACAGATGCCAGTGCTATTTGCCCTGTGTATGACAGTGGGAGCACAATAGTGACTCTTCTTACCAGTAAACAATTCTTGCTCGTAAGACCAGAAACTGCATGTGATTCAACTCCCATTTAGGACTGGGAAACAAACGCTAGCTCGCATTACAAGAAACACACTCTGCTTTTGAGAAAAGAGCACTCTTCTACTCTACTGTGTTTCCTATAGGGCCAAAACAGTGAGCTTCCTCAGAACAAAAGAACTGTGCTTCCTACACACACGGCCATATCTAGTTCAACTCTGCTTAGGAAACTGACAAGAACAGTAGATCCTCTTCAGTCCAATACACTGTACATGCTGGGATCAGACGCCAGTGCTATTTTCCCTGTATATGATAGTGGAAGCGCAATAGTGACTCTTCTTACCAGAAAACAACTCTTGCTCATAGGACCAGAAAATGCATGTGATTCTACTCCCATTTAGGACTGGGAAACAAACGCTAGCTCGCCTTACAAGAAACACACTCTGCTTTTGAGAAAAGAGCACTCTTCTACTCTACTGTGTTTCCTATGGGGTCCGAACAGTGAGCTTGCTCAGAACAAAAGAACTGTGCTTCCTACACACACGGGCCATATATAGTTTAACTCTGCTTAGGAAAGTGAGGAGAACAATAGCTCATCTTCAGTCCAATACACTGTACTTGCTGGGAACAGACGCGAGTGCTATTTGCCCTGTGTGGCAATGGGAGCACAATAGTGACTTTCCTTACCAGAAAACAACTCTTACTCGTAGGACAAACAATTGCATGTGATTCAACTCCATTTAGGCCTGGAAAACAAATGCTCGTTCGCCTTACAAGAAACACACTCTACTTTTGAGAAAAGAACACTCTTCTACTCTGCTGTGTTTCCTATAGGGCCAAAACAGTGAGCTTGCTCAGAACAAAATAATGTGCTTCCTACACACACGCCCATATCTTGTACAATTCTGCTTAGGAAACTGACAAGAACCGTAGATCCCTTTCAGTCCAATACACTGTACATGCTGGGACCAGACGCCAGTGCTATTTGCACTGTGTATGACAATGGGAGCACAATAGTGACTCTTCTTACCAGAAAACAGCTCTTGCTCGTAGGACCAGAAACTGCATGTGATTCAACTCCATTTAGGACTGGGAAACAAACTCAAGCTCTCCTTACAAGAAACACACTCTGCTTTTTAGAAAAGAGCACTCTTCTACTCTAATGTGTTTCCTATGGTGTCCGAAAAGTGAGCTTGCTCAGAACAAAAGAACTGTGCTTCCTACACACACGGGCCATATCTACTTCAACTCTGCTTAGGAATCTGACAAGAACAGTAGATCCTCTTCAGTCCAATACACTGTACATGCTGGGAACAGACGCCAGTGCTATTTGCCCTGTGTATGACAATGGGAGCACAATAGTGACTCTTGATACCAGAAAACAACTCTTGCTCGTAGGACCAGAAAATGCATGGGATTCAACTCCATTTAGGACTGGGAAACAAACGCTAGCTCTCCTTACAAAAAACACACTCTGCTTTTGAGAAAAGAGCACTATTCTACTCTAATGTGTTTCCTATATGACCAGAACAGTGAGCTTGCTCAGAACAAAAAAACTGCTTCCTACACACACAGCCATATCTAGTTCAACTCTGCTTAGGAATCTGACAAGAACAGTAGATCCTCTTCAGTCCAATATAGTGTACATGCTGGGAACAGACACCAGTGCTATTTGCCCTGTATATGACAATTGGAGCGCAATAGTGACTCTTCTTACCATTAAACAACTCTTGCTCGTAGGACCAGAAACTGCATGTGATTCAACTCCATTTAGGACTGGGAAACAAACGCTAGCTCGCCTTACAAGAAACACACTCTGCTTTTGAGAAAAGAGCAGTATTCTACTCTAATGTGTTTCCTATAGGGCCAGAACATTGTGCTTGCTCAGAACAAAAGAACTGTGCTTCCTACACACACGGGCAATATCTAGTTCAACTCTGCTTAGGAATCTGACAAGAACAGTAGCTCCTCTTCAGTCCAATATACTGTACTTGCTGGGAAAATACACGTGTGCTATTTGCACTGTGTATGAGAAAGGGAGCGAATAGTGGCTTTCCTTACCAGAAAACAACTCTTGCTCGTGGGACCAAAAACTGCATGTGATTCAACTCCATTTAGGACTGGGAAACAAACGTAAGCTCTCCATACAAGAAACACACTCTGCTTTTGAGAAAAGAGCACTCTTCTACTCTACTGTGTTTCCTATAGGGCCAAAAGAGTGAGCTTTCTCAGAACAAAAGAACTGTGCTTCATACACACACGGCCATATCTAGTTCAATTCTGCTTAGGAAACTGACAAGAACAGTAGATCCTCTTCAGTCCAATACACTGTACATGCTGGGAACAGATGCCAGTGCTATATGCCCTGTGTATGACAATGGGAGCGCACTAGTGACTCTTCTTACCAGAAAACAACTCTTGCTCATAGGACCAGAAACTGCATGTGATTCAACTCCATTTAGGACTGAGAAACAAACGCTATCTGGCCTTACAGGAAACACACTCTGCTTTTGAGAAAAGGGCACTCTTCCACTCTACTGTATTTCCTATGGGGTCCGAACAGTGAGCTTGCTCAGAAGAAAAGGACTGTGCTTCCTACACACACGGCCATAGCTAGTTCAATTCTGCTTAGGAAACTGACAAGAACAGTAGATCCTCTTCCGTAATATGCACTGTACATGCTGGGAACCGACGCCAGTGCTATTTGCCCTGTGTATGACAATGGGAGCACAATAGTGTCTCTTGATACCAGAAAACAACTCTTGCTCGAAGGACCAGAAACTGCATGGGATTCAACTCCATTTAGGACTGGGAAACAAACGCTAGCTCGCCTTACAAGAAACACACTCTGCTTTTGAGAAAAGAGCACTGTTCTACTTTAATGTGTTTCCTATATGTCCAGAACAGTGAGCTTGCTCAGAACAAAAGAACTGTGCTTCCTACACACACGGCCATAGCTAGTTTAACTCTGCTTAGGAAACTGACAAGAACAGTAGATACTCTTCAATCCAATACAGTGTACATGCTGGGAACAGACGCCAGTGCTATTTGCCCTGTGTATGACAATGGGAGCGCAATAGTGACTCTTCTTACCAGAAAACAACTCTTGCTCGTGGGACCAAAAACTGCATGTGATTCAACTCCATTTAGGACTGGGAAACAAACGCTAGCTCGCCTTAAAAGAAACAAACTCTGCTTTTGAGAAAAGAGCACTCTTCTACTCTACTGTGTTTCCTATGGGTTCCGAACAGTGAGCTTGCTCAGAACAAAAGAACTGTGCTTCCTACACACACGGCCATATCTAGTTCAACTCTGCTTAGGAAACTGACAAGAACAGTAGCTCCTCTTCAGTCCAATACACTGTACATGCTGGGAACAGACGCCAGGGCCATTTGCCCTGTGTAGGACAGTGGGAGCGCAATAGTGACTCTTCTTACCAGAAAACAACTCTTGCTCGTAGGACCAGAATATGCATGTGATTCTACTCCCATTTAGGACTGGGAAACAAAAGCTAGCTCGCCTTACAGGAAACACACTCTGTTTTGAGAAAAGAGCACTCTTCTACTCTACTGTGTTTCCTCTGTGGTCCGAACAGTGAGCTTGCTCAGAACAAAAGAACTGTGCTTCCTACATACACGGGCCATATATAGTTTAACTCTGCTTAAGAAACTGACAAGAACAGTAGCTCCTCTTCAGTCCAATACACTGTACTTGCTGGGAACAGATGCGAGTGCTATTTGCACTGTGTATAGCAATGGGAGCACAATAGTGACTTTCCTTACCAGAAAACAACTCTTACTCGTGGGACAAACTACTACATGTGATTCAACTCCATTTAGGACTGAGAAACAAACGCTAGCTCGCCTTACATGAAACACAATATGCTTTTGTGAAAAGAGCACTCTTCTACTCTACTGTGTTTCCTATAGGGCCAAAACAGTGAGCTTGCTCAGAACAAAAAAACTGTGCTTCCTACACACAGGGCCATATCTAGTTCAACTCTGCTTAGGAAACTGACAAGAACAGTAGATCCCCTTCAGTCAAATACACTGTACATGCTGGGAACAGACGCCAGTGCTATTTGCACTGTGTATGACAATGGGAGCACAATAGTGACTCGTCTTACCAGAAAACAGCTCTTGCTCGTAGGACCAGAAACTGCATGTGATTCAACTCCATTTAGGACTGGGAAACAAACGCAAGCTCTCCTAACAAGAAACACACTCTGCTTTTGAGAAAAGAGCACTCTTCTACTCTAATGTGTTTCCTAAGGGGTCCGAAAAGTGAGATGCTCAGAACAAAAGAACTGTGCTTCCTGCACACACGGGCAATATCTAGTTCACCTCTGCTTAGGAATCTGACAAGAACAGTAGCTCCTCTTCAGTCCAATACACATTACTTGCTGGGAACAGACGCGAGTGCTATTTGCAGTGTGTATGGCAATGGGAGCACAATAGTGACTCTTCTTACCAGAAAACAACTCTTGCTCATAGGACGAAAAACTGCATGGGATTCAACTCCATTTAGGACTGGGAAACAAACGCGAGCTCGCCTTACAAGAAACACACTCTGCTTTTTAGAAAAGAGCACTCTTCTACTCTACTGTGTTTCCTATAGAGCCAAAACAGTGAGCTTGCTCAGAACAAAAGAACTGTGCTTCCTACACACACGGCCATATAAAGTTCAATTCTTCTTAGGAAACTGACAAGAATAGTAGATCCTCTTCAGTCCAATACACTGTACTTGCTGGGTACAGACACGAGTGCTATTTGCACTGTGTATGGCAATGGGAGCACAATAGTGACTTTCCTTAAAAGAAAACAATTCTTGCTCGTAGAACCAGAAACTGCATGATATTCAACGCGATTTAGGACTGGGAAACAAACGCTAGCTCGCCTTACAAGAAACACACTCTGCTTTTGAGAAAAAAGCACTCTTCTACTCTAATGTGTTTCCTATGGGGTCCGAACAGTGAGCTTGCTCAGAACAAAAGAACTGTGCTTCCTACATACACGGGCCATATCTAGTTTAACTCTGCTTAGGAAACTGACAAGAACAGTAGCTCCTCCTCAGTCCAATACACTGTACTTGCTGAGAACAGATGCGAGTGCTATTTGCACTGTGTATGGCAATGGGAGCACAATAGTGACTTTCCTTACCAGAAAACAACTCTTACTCGTGGGACAAACTACTGCATGTGATTCATCTCCATTTAGGACTGGAAAACAAACGGTAGCTCGCCTTACAAGAAACACAGTCTACTTTTGAGAAATGAACACTCTTCTACTCTGCTCTGTTTCCTATAGGGCCAAAACAGTGAGCATGCTAAGAACAAAAAAACTGTGCTTCCTACACACAGGGCCATATCTAGTTCAATTATGCTTAGGAAACTGACAAGAACAATAGATCCCCTTCAGTCCAATACACTGTACATGTTGGGAACAGACGCCAGTGCTATTTGCACTGTGTATGACAATGGGAGCACAATAGTGACTCTTCTTACCAGAAAACAGCTCTTGCTCGTAGGACCAGAAACTGCATGTGATTCAACTCCATTTAGGACTGGGAAACAAACGCAAGCTCTCCTTACAAGAAACACACTCTGCTTTTTAGAAAAGAGCACTCTTCTACTCTAACGTGTTTCCTATGGGGTCTGAAAAGTCAGCTTGCTCAGAACAAAAGAACTGTGCTTCCTGCACACATGGGCCATATCTAGTTCAACTCTGCTTAGGAATCTGACAATAACAGTAGCTCCTCTTCAGTCCAATACACATTACTTGCTGGGAACAGACGCGAGTGCTATTTGCAGTGTGTATGGCAATGGGAGCACAATAGTGACTCTTCTTACCAGAAAACAACTCTTGCTCATAGGACGAAAAACTGCATGTGATTCAACTCCATTTAGGACTGGAAAACAAAGGCTAGCTCGCCTTACAAGCAACACACTCTGCTTTTGAGAAAACAGCACTCTTCTACTCTACTGTGTTTCCTATAGGGCCAGAACAGTGAGTTTGCTCAGAACAAAAGAACTGTGCTTCCTACACACACGGCAATATCTAGTTCAATTCTGCTTAGGAAACTGACAAGAACAGTAGATCCTCTTCAGTCCAATACACTGTACATGCTGGGAACAGACGACAGTGCTATTTGCTTTTTGTATGACAATGGGAGCACAATAGTGCCTCTTCTTACCAGAAAACAACTCTTGCTCGTAGGACCAGAAACTGCATGTGATTCAACTCCATTTAGGACTGGGAAACCAACGCTAGCTTGCCTTACAAGAAACACACTCTGCTTTTTAGGAAAGAGCACTCTTCTACTCTAATGTGTTTCCGATGGGGTCCGAACAGTGAGCTTGCTCAGAACAAAAGAACTGAGCTTCCTACACACATGGGCGATATCTAGTTCAACTCTGCTTAGGAACCTGACAAGAACAGTAGCTCCTGTTCAGTCAAATGCACATTACTTCCTGGGAACAGACGACAGTGCTATTTGCACTGTGTATGGCAATGGGAGCGCAATAGTGACTCCTCTTACCAGAAAACAACTCTTGCACATAGGACAAAATATTGCATGGGATTCAACTACATTTAGGACTGGGAAACAAACGCTAGCTCGCCTTACAAGAAATACACTCTGCTTTTGAGGAAAGAGCACTCTTCTACTCTAATGTGTTTCCTATAGGGCCAGAACAGTGAGCTTGCTCAGAACAAAAGAACTGTGCTTCCTTCACACACGGGCCATATCTAGTTCAACTCTGCTTAGGAAACTGACAAGAACAGTAGCTCCTCTTCAGTCCAATACACTGTAATTGATGGGAACAGACGCGAGTCCTATTTGCGCTGTGTGTGGCAATGGGAGCACAATAGTGACTTTCCTTACCAGAAAACAACTCTTGCTTGTAGGACCAAAAACTGCATGTGATTCAACTCCATTTAGGACTGGGAAACAAACGCTAGCTCGCCTTACAAGAAACATACTCTGCTTTTGAGAAAAGAGCACTCTTCTACTCTATTGTGTTTCCTATAGGGCCAAAACAGTGAGCTTGCTCAGAAAAAAAGAACTGTGCTTCCTACACACACGGGCCATATCTAGATCAATTCTGCTTAGGAAACTGACAAGAACAGTAGATCCTCTTAAGTCCAATACACTGTACATGCTGGGAAGAGATGCCAGTGCTATATGCCCTGTGTATGACAATGGGAGCGCACTAGTGACTCTTCTTACCAGAAAACAACTCTTGCTCGTAGGACCAGAAACTGCTTGTGATTCAACTCCATTTAGGACTGAGAAACAAACGCTAGCTCTCCTTACAAGAAACACACTCTGCTTTTGATAAAAGGGCACTCTTCCACTCTACTGTATTTCCTATGGGGTCCGAACAGTGAGCTTGCTCAGAAGAAAAGAAATGTGCTTCCTACACACACGGTCATAGCTAGTTCAATTCTGATTAGGAAACTGACAAGAACAGTAGATCCTCTTCCGTCCAATACACTGTACATGCTGGGAACAGACGCCAGTGCTATTTGCCCTGTGTATGACAATGGGAGCACAATAGTGACTCTTGATACCAGAAAACAACTCTTGCTCGTAGGACCAGAAACTTCATGGGATTCAACTTCATTTAGGACTGGGAAACAAACAATAGCTAGCCTTAAAAGAAACACACTCTGCTTTTGAGAAAAGAGCACTATTCTACTCTAATGTATTTCCTATATGGCCAGAAAAGTGAGCTTGCTCAGAACAAAAGAACTGTGCTTCCTACACACACGGCCATATCTAGTTCAACTCAGCTTAGGAAAATGACAAGAACAGTAGATCCTCTTCAGTCCAATACAGTGTACATGCTGGGAACAGACGCCAGTGCTATTTGCCCTGTGTATGACAATGGGAGCACAATAGTGACTCTTCTTCCCAGAAAACAACTCTTGCTCGTAGGAACAGAAACTGCATGTGATTCAACTCCATTTAGGACTGGGAAACAAACGCTAGCTCGCCTTACAAGAAACACACTCTGCTTTTGAGAAAAGAGCACTCTTCTACTCTACTGTGTTTCCTAGGGGTTCGAACAGTCAGCTTGCTCAGAACAAAAGAGCTGTGCTTCCTACACACACGGGCTATATCTAGTTCAACTCTGCTTAGGAAACTGACAAGAACAGTTGATCCTCTTCAGTGCAATACACTGTACATGCTGGGAACAGACGCCAGTGCTATTTGCACTTTGTATGGCAATGGGAGAGCAAGAGTGACTCTTCTTACCAGAAAACAACTCTTGCTCGTAGGACCAGAAACTGCATGTGTATCAACACCATTTAGGACTGGGAAACAAACGCTAGCTTGCCTTACAAGAAACACACTCTACTTTTGAGAAAAGAACACTCTTGTACTCTGCTGTGTTTTCTATAGGGCCAAAACAGTGAGCTTGCTCGGAACAAAAAAACTGTGCTTCCTACACACACGGCCATATCTAGTTCAATTCTGTTTAGGAAACTGACAAGAACAGTAGATCTCCTTCAATCCAATACACTGTACATGCTGGGAACAGACGCCAGTGCTATTTGCACTGTGTATGACAATGGGAGCACAATAGTGACTCTTCTTACCAGAAAATAGCTCTTGCTCTTAGGACCAGAAACTGCATGTGATTCAACTCCATTTAGACTGGGAAACAAACGCAAGATCTCCTTACAAGAAACACACTCTGCTTTTTATAAAAGAGCACTCTTCTACTCTAATGTGTTTCCTATGGGGTCCGAAAAGTGAGCTTGCTCAGAAAAAAAGAACTGTGCTTCCTACACACACGGGCTATATCTAGGTCAACTCTGCTTAGGAAACTGACAAGAACAGTAGCTCCTCTTCAGTCCAATACACTGTATTTGCTGGGAACAGACGCCCATGCTATTTGCCCTGTGTATGACCGTGGGAGCACAGTAGTGACTCTTTTTACCAGAAAACAATTCTTGCTCGTAAGACCAGAAACTGCATGTGATTCAACTCCCATTTAGTACTGGGAAACAAACGCTAACTCGCCTTACAAGAAACACACTCTGCTTTTGAGAAACGATCACTCTTCTACTCTACTGTGTTTCCTATAGGGACAAAACAGTGAGCATGCTCAGAACAAAAGAACTGTGCTTCCTACACACACGGGCCATATCTATTTACACTGCTTAGGAAACTGACAAGAACAGTAGATCCTCTTCAGTCCAATACACTGTACATGCTGGGAACAGACGCGAGTGCTATTTGCACTGTGTATGGCAATGGGAGCACAATAGTGACTTTCCTTACCAGAAAACAAGTCTTACTCGTGGGACAAACAATTGCATGTGATTCAACTCCATTTAGGACTGGAAAACAAACACTAGCTCGCCTTACAAGAAACACACTCTACCTTTGAGAAAAGAACACTCTTCTACTCTGCTGTGTTTCCTATAGGGCCAAAAGAGTGAGCTGGCTCAGAACAAAAAAACTGTGCTTCCTACACACACGGCCATATCTAGTTCAATTCTGTTTAGGAAACTGACAAGAACAGTAGATCCCCTTCACTCCAATACACTGTACATGCTGGGAACAGACGCCAGTGCTATTTGCACTGTGTATGACAATGGGAGCACAATAGTGACTCTTCTTACCAGAAAACAGCTCTTGCTCGTAGGACCAGAAACTGCATGTGATTCAACTCCATTTAGGACTGGGAAACAAATGCAAGCGATCCTTACAAGAAAGACACTCTGCTTTTTAGAAAAGAGCACTCTTCTACTCTAATGTGTTTCCTATGTGGTCCGAAAAGTGAGCTTGCTCAGAACAAAAGAACTGTGCTTCCTACACACACGGGCCATATCTATTTACACTGCTTAGGAAACTGACAAGAAGAGTAGCTCCTCTTCAGTCCAATACACTGTACTGGCTGAGAACAGACGCCAGTGCTATTTGCACTGTGTGTGTCAATGGGAGTACAATATTGACTTTCCTACCAGAAAACGACTCTTGCTCGTAGGACAAGAAACTGCATGTTATTCAACTCCATTTAGAACTGGGAAACAAAGGCTAGCTTGCCTTACAAGAAACACACTCTTCTTTTGAGAAACGATCACACTTCTAGTCTACTGTGTTTCCTATAGGGCCAGTACAGTGAGCATGCTCAGAACAAAAGAACTGTGCTTCCTACACACACGGCCATAGCTAATTCAATTCTGCTTAGGAAACTGAAAAGAACAGTAGATCCTCTTCAGTCCAATACACTGTACATGCTGGGAACAGACGCCAGTGCTATTTGCCCTGTGTATGACAATGGGAGCGCAATAGTGACTCTTCTTACCAGAAAACAACTCTTGCTCGTTGAACCAGAAACTGCATGTGATTCAAATCCATTTAGGACAGGGAAACAAACGCTAGCTCGCCTTACAAGAAACACACTATGCTTTTGAGAAAAGGGCAATCTTCTACTCTACGGTGTTTCCTATTGAGTCCGAACAGCGAACTTGCTCAGAACAAAAGAACTGTGCTTCCTGCACACACGGGCCATATCTAGTTCAACTCTGCTTAGGAAACTGACAAGAACAGTAGCTCCTCTTCAGTCCAATACACTGTACTTGACGGGAACAGACGCGAGTTCTATTTGTACTGTGTGTGGCAATGGGAGCACAATAGTGACTTTCCTTACCAGAAAACAACTCTTGCTTGTAGGACCAAAAACTGCATGTGATTCAACTCCATTTCGGACTGGGAAACAAACGCTTGCTCGCCTTACAAGAAACACACTATGCTTTTGAGAAAAGAGCACGCTTCTACTCTACTGTGTTTCCTATAGGGCCAAAACAGTGAGCTTGCTCAGAAAAAAAGAACTGTGCTTCCTACACACACGGGCTATATCTAGTTCAACTCTGCTTAGGAAACTGACAAGAACAGTAGATACTCTTCAGTCCAATACACTGTATTTGCTGGGAACAGACGCCAGTGCTATTTGCCCTGTGTATGACAGAGGGAGCACAATAGTGACTCTTCTTACCAGAAAACAATTCTTGCTCGTAGGACCAGAAACTGCATGTGTTTCAACTCCCATTTAGGACTGGAAAACAAACGCTAGCTCGCCTTACAAGCAACACACTCTGCTTTTGAGAAAAAAGCACTCTTCTACTCTACTGTGTTTCCTATAGGGCCAGAATAGTTAGCTAGCTCAGAACAAAAGAACTGTGCTTCCTACACACACGGCCATATCTAGTTCAATTCTGCTTAGGAAACTGACAAGAACAGTAGATCCTCTTCAGTCCAATACACTGGACATGCTGGGAACAGACGACAGTGCTATTTGCTTTTTGTATGACAATGGGAGCACAATAGTGATTCTTCTTACCAGAAAACAACTATTGCTCGTAGGACAATAAACTGCATGTGATTCAACTCCATTTAGGACTGGGAAACAAACGCTCGCTTGCCTTACAAGAAACAAACTCTGCTTTTTAGGAAAGAGCACTCTTCTACTCTAATGTGTTTCCTATGGGGTCCGAACAGTGAGCTTGCTCAGTACAAAAGAACTGTGCTTCCTACACACACGGGCCATATCTAGTTCAACTCTGCTTAAGAAACTTACAAGAACAGTAGCTCCTGTTCAGTCAAAGGCACATTACTTCCTGGGAACAGACACCAGTGCTATTTGCACTGTGTATGGCAATGGGAGCGCAATAGTGACTCTTCTTACCAGAAAACAACTCTTGCTCATAGGAGGAAATACTGCATGGGATTCAACTACATTTAGGACTGGGAAACAAACGCTAGCTCGCCTTACAAGAAACACACTCTGCTTTTGAGAAAAGAGCACTCTTCTACTCTACTGTGTTTCCTATAGGGCCAGAACAGTGAGCTTGCTCAGAACAAAATAACTGTGCTTCCTACACACACACGGGCCATATCTAGATCAATTCTGCTTAGGAAACTGACAAAAACAGTAGATCCTCTTAAGTCCAATACACTGTACATGCTTGGAACAGATGCCAGTGCTATATGCCCTGTGTATGACAATGGGAGTGCACTAGTGACTCTTCTTACCAGAAAACAACTCTTGCTCGTAGGACCAGAAACTGCATGTGATTCAACTCCATTTAGGACTGAGAAACAAACGCTAGCTCGCCTTACAAGAAACACACTCTGTTTTTGAGAAAAGGGCACTCTTCCACTCTACTGTATTTTCTATGGGGTCTGAACAGTGAGCTTGCTCAGAAGAAAAGAAATGTGCTTCCTACACACACGGCCATAGCTAGTTCAATTCTGCTTAGGAAACTGACAAGAACAGTATATCCTCTTCCGTCCAATACACTGCACATGCTGGGAACAGACGCCAGTGCTATTTGCCCTGTGTATGACAATAGGAGCACAATAGTGACTCTTGATACCAGAAAACAGTTCTTGCTCGTAGGACCAGAAACTGCATGTGATTCAACTCCATTTAGGACTGGGAAACAAACGCTAGCTCGCCTTACAAAAAACAAACTCTGCTTTTTAGGAAAGAGCACTCTTCTACTCTAATGTGTTTCCTATGGGGTCAGAAGAGTGAGCTTGCTCAGAACAAAAGAACTGTGCTTCTTACACACACGGGCATATCTAGTTCAACTCTGCTTAGGAGACTGACAAGAACAGTATATCCTCTTCAGTCCAATACACTGTACATGCTGGGAACAGACGCCAGTGCTTTTTGCCCTGTGTATGACAATGGGAGCACAATAGTGACTCTTCTTACCAGAAAACAACTCTTGCTCATTGGACCAGAAACTGCATGTGATTCAAATCCATTTAGGACAGGGAAACAAACGCTAGCTCGCCTTACAAGACACACACTATGCTTTTGAGAAAAGGGCACTCTTCTACTCTACGGTGTTTCCTATGGGGTCCGAACAGCGAGCTTGCTCAGAACAAAAGAACTGTGCTTCCTACATACACGGGCTATATCTAGTTCAACTCTGCTTAGGAAACTGACAAGAACAGTAGCTCCTCTTCAGTCCAATACACTGTACTTGATGGGAACAGACGCGAGTCCTATTTGCACTGTGTGTGGCAATGGGAGCACAATAGTGTCTCTTCTTACCAGAAAACAACTCTTGCTCGTTGGACCAGAAACTGCATGTGATTCAAATCCATTTAGGACAGGGAAACAAACGCTAGCTCGCCTTACAAGAAACACACTATGCTTTTGAGAAAAGGGCACTCTTCTACTCTACGGATTTCCTATTGGGTCCGAACAGCGAGCTTGCTCAGAACAAAAGAACTGTGCTTCCTACACACACGGGCCATATCTAGTTCAACTCTGCTTAGGAAACTGACAAGACCAGTAGCTCCTCTTAAGTCCAATACACTGTACATGCTGGGAACAGATGCCAGTGCTATATGCCCTGTGTATGACAATGGGAGCTCACTAGTGACTCTTCTTCCCAGAAAACAACTCTTGCTCGTAGGACCAGAAACTGCATGTGATTCAACTCCATTTAGGACTGACAAACAAACGCTAGCTCGCCTTACAAGAAACACACTCTGCTTTTGAGAAAAGGGCACTCTTCCACTCTACTGTATTTCCTATGGGGTCCGAACAGTGAGCTTGCTCAGAAGAAAAGAACTGTGCTTCCTACACACACGGCCATAGCTAGTTCAATTCTGCTTAGGAAACTGACAAGAATAGTAGATCCTCTTCCGTCCAATACACTGTACATGCTGGGAACCGACGCCAGTGCTATTTGCCCTGTGTATGACAATGGGAGCACAATAGTGACTCTTGATACCAGAAAACAACTCTTGCTGGTAGGACCAGAAACTGCATGTGATTCAACTCCATTTAGGACTGAGAAACAAATGCTAGCTCGCCTTACAAGAAACACACTCTGCTTTTGAGAAAAGAGCTCTATTCTACTCTAATGTGTTTCCTATATGGCCAGAACAGTGAGCTTGCTCAGAACAAAAGAACTGTGCTTCCTACACACACGGCCATAGCTAGTTCAACTCTGCTTAGGAAACTGACAAGTACAGTAGATACTCTTCAATCCAATACAGTGTACATGCTGGGAACAGACGCCAGTGCTATTTGCCCTGTGTATGACAATGGGAGCGCAATAGTGACTCTTCTTACCAGAAAACAACTCTTGCTCGTGGGACCAAAAACTGCATGTGATTCAACTCCATTTAGGACTGGGAAACAAACGCTAGCTCGCCTTAAAAGAAGCAAACTCTGCTTTTGAGAAAAGAGCACTCTTCTACTCTACTGTGTTTCCTATGGGTTCCGAACAGTGAGCTTGCTCAGAACAAAAGAACTGTGCTTCCTACATAAACGGCCATATCTAGTTCAACTCTGCTTAGGAAACTGACAAGAACAGTAGCTCCTGTTCAGTGCAATACACTGTACATGCTGGGAACAGACGCCAGTGCTATTTGCCCTGTGTATGACAGTGGGAGCGCAATAGTGACTCTTCTTACCAGAAAACAACTCTTGCTCGTAGGACCAGAATATGCATGTGATTCAACTCCCATTTAGGACTGGGAAACAAATGCTAGCTCGCCTTACAGGAAACACACTCTGTTTTGAGAAAAGAGCACTCTTCTACTCTACTGTGTTTCCTCTGGGGTCCGAACAGTGACCTTGCTCAGAACAAAAGAACTGTGCTTCCTACATACACGGGCCATATCTAGTTTAACTCTGCTTAGGAAACTGACAAGATCAGTAGCTCCTCTTCAGTCCAATACACTGTACTTGATGGGAACAGACGCGAGTCCTATTTGCACTGTGTGTGGCAATGCGAGCACAATAGTTTCACTTCTTACCAGAAAACAACTATTGCTCGTTGGACCAGAAACTGCATGTGATTCAAATCCATTTAGGACAGGGAAACAAACGCTAGCTCGCCTTACAAGAAACACACTATGCTTTTGAGAAAAGGGCACTCTTCTACTCTACGGTGTTTCCTATTGAGTCCGAACAGCGTGCTTGCTCAGAACAAAAGAACTGTGCTTCCTACACACACGGGCCATATCTAGTTCAACTCTGCTTAGGAAACTGACAAGAACAGTAGCTCCTCTTAAGTCCAATACACTGTACATGCTGGGAACAGATGCCAGTGCTATATGCCCTGTGTATGACAATGGGAGCGCACTAGTGACTCTTCTTACCAGAAAACAACTCTTGCTCGTAAGACCAGAAACTGCATGTGATTCAACTCCATTTAGGACTGAGAAACAAACGCTATCTCGCCTTAAAGAAACACACTCTGCTTTTGAGAAAAGGGCACTCTTCCACTCTACTGTATTTCCTATGGGCTCCGAACAGTGAGCTTGCTCAGAAGAAAAGAACTGTACTTCCTACACACACGGCCATATCTAGTTCAATTCTGCTTAGGAAACTGACAAGAACAGTAGATCCTCTTCCGTCCAATACACTGTACATGCTGGGAACCGACGCCAGTGCTATTTGCCCTGTGTATGACAATGGGAGCACAATAGTGACTCGATACCAGAAAACAACTCTTGCTCGTAGGACCAGAAACTGCATGGGATTCAACTCCATTTAGGACTGGGAAAGAAACGCTAGCTCGTCTTGCAAGAAACACACTCTGCTTTTGAGAAAAGAGCACTATTCTACTCTAATGTGTTTCCTATATGGCCAGAACAGTGAGCTTGCTCAGAACAAAAGAACTGTGCTTCCTACATACACGGCCATAGCTAGTTCAACTCTGCTTAGGAAACTGACAAGAACAGTAGATACTGTTCAATCCAATACTGTGTACATGCTGGGAACAGACGCCAGTGCTATTTGCCCTGTGTATGAAAATGGGAGCGCAATAGTGACTCTTCTTACCAGAAAACAACTCTTGCTCGTGGGACCAAAAACTGCATGTGATTCAACTCCATTTAGGACTGGGAAACAAACGCTAGCTCGCCTTAAAAGAAACAAACTCTGCTTTTGAGAACAGAGCACTCTTCTTCTCTACTGTGTTTCCTATGGGTTCTGAACAGTGAGATTGCTCAGAACAAAAGAACTGTGCTTCCTACACACACGGCTATATCTAGTTCAATTCTGCTTAAGAGACTGACAAGAACAGTAGCTCCTCTTCAGTGCAATACACTGTACATGCTGGGAACAGACGCCAGTGCTATTTGCCCTGTGTATGACAGTGGGAGCGCAATAGTGACTCTTCTTACCAGAAAACAACTCTTGCTCGTAGGACCAGAATATGCATGTGATTCAACTCCCATTTAGGACTGGGAAACAAACGCTAGCTCGCCTTACAGGAAACACACTCTGTTTTGAGAAAAGAGCACACTTCTACTCCACTGTGTTTCCTCTGGGGTCCTAACAGTGAGCTTGCTCAGAACAAAAGAACTGTGCTTCCTACATACACGGGCCATATCTAGTTTAACTCTGCTTAGGAAACTGACAAGAACAGTAGCTCCTCTTCAGTCCAATACACTGTACTTGCTGGGAACAGATGCGAGTGCTATTTGCACTGTGTATGGCAATTGGAGCACAATAGTGTCTTTCCTTACCAGAAAACAACTCTTACTCGTGGGACAAACTACTGCATGTGATTCAACTCCATTTAGGACTGGAAAACAAACGCTAGCTCGACTTACAAGAAACACACTCTACTTTTGAGAAAAGAACACTCTTCTACTCTGCTGTGCTTCCTAAAGCCAAAAAAAGTGAGCTTGCTCAGAACAAAAAAACTGTGCTTCCTACACACAGGGCCATATCTAGTTCAATTCTGCTTAGGAAACTGACAAGAACAGTTGATCCCCTTCAGTCCAATACACTGTACATGCTGGGAACAGACGCCAGTGCTATTTACACTGTGTATGTCAATGGGAGCACAATAGTGACTCTTCTTACCAGAAAACAGCTCTTGCTCGTAGGACCAGAAACTGCATGTGATTCAACTCCATTTAGGACTGGGAAACAAACGCAAGCACTCCTTACAAGAAACACACTCTGCTTTTTAGAAAAGAGCACTCTTCTACTCTAATGTGTTTCCTATGGGGTCCGAAAAGTGAGCTTGCTCAGAACAAAAGAACTGTGCTTCCTGCACACACGGGCCATATCTAGTTCAACTCTGCTTAGGAATCTGACAAGAACCGTAGCTCCTCTTCAGTCCAATACACATTACTTGCTGGGAACAGACGCGAGTGCTATTTGCAGTGTGTATGGCAATGGGAGCGCAATAGTGAATCTTCTTACCAGAAAACAACTCTTGCTCATAGGACGAAAAACTGCATGGGATTCAACTACATTTAGGACTGGTAAACAAACGCTAGCTCGCCTTACAAGAAACACACTCTGCTTTTGAGAAAAGAGCACTCTTCTACTCTACTGTGTTTTCTATGTGGTCCGAACAGTGAGCTTGCTCAGAACAAAAGAACTGTGCTTCCTACACACTCGGGCCATATCTATTTACACTGCTTAGGAAACTGACAAGAACAGTAGATCCTCTTCAGTCCAATACACTGTACATGCTGGGAACAGACGACAGTGCTATTTGCTTTTTGTATGACAATGGGAGCACAATAGTGACTCTTCTTAACAGAAAACAACTATTGCTCGTAGGACCAGAAACTGCATGTGATTCAACTCCATTTAGGACTGGGAAACAAACGCTCACTTGCCTTACAAGAAACAAACTCTGCTTTTTAGGAAAGAGCACTCTTCTACTCTAATGTGTTTCCTATGGGGTCCGAACAGTGAGCTTGCTCAGAACAAAAGAACTGTGCTTCCTACACACACGGTCCATATCTAGTTCAACTCTGCTTAGGAAACTGACAAGAACAATACCTCCTCTTCAGTACAATACACTGTACTTGCTGGGATCAGACCCGAGTGCTCTTTGCACTGTGCATGGCAATGGGAGCACAATAGTGACTTTGCTTACCAGAAAACAACTCTTGCTCATGAGACCAACAACTGCATGTGATTCAACTCCATTTAGGACTGGAAAACAAAGGCTAGCTTGCCTTACAAGCAACACACTCTGCTTTTGAGAAAAGAGCACTCTTCTACTCTACTGTGTTTCCTATAGGGCCAGAACAGTGAGCTTGCTCAGAACAAAAGAACTGTGCTTCCTACACACACGGCCATATCTAGTTCAATTCTCCTTAGGAAACTGACAAGAACAGTAGATCCTCTAGAGTCCAATACACTGTACATGCTGGGAACAGACGACAGTGCTATTTGCTTTTTGTATGACAATGGGAGCACAATAGTTACTCTTCTTACCAGAAAAAACTATTGCTCGTAGGACCAGAAACTGCATGTGATTCAACTCCATTTAGGACTAGGAAACCAACGCTAGCTCGCCTTACAAGAAACAAACTCTGCTTTTTAGGAAAGAGCACTCTTCTACTCTAATGTGTTTCCTATGGGGTCCGAACAGTGAGCTTGCTCAGAACAAAAGAACTGAGCTTCCTACACACATGGGCGATATCTAGTTCAACTCTGCTTAGGAACCTGACAAGAACAGTAGCTCCTGTTCAGTCAAATGCACATTACTTCCTGGGAACAGACGCCAGTGCTATTTGCACTGTGTATGGCAATGCGAGCGCAATAGTGACTCTTCTTACCAGAAAACAACTCTTGCTCATAGGACGAAATACTGCATGGGATTCAACTCCATTTAGGACTGGGAAACAAACGCTAGCTCGCCTTACAAGAAACACACTCTGCTTTTGAAAATAGAGCACTCTTCTACTCTACTGTGTTTCCTATAGGGCTAGAACAGTGAGCTTGCTCAGAACAAAAGAACTGTGCTTCCTAAACACACGGGCCATATCTAGATCAATTCTGCTTAGGAAACTGACAAGAACAGTAGATCCTCTTAAGTCCAATACACTGTACATGCTGGGAACAGATGCCAGTGCTATATGCCCTGTGTATGACAATGGGAGCGCACTAGTGACTCTTCTTACCAGAAAACAACTCTTGCTCGTAGGACCAGAAACTGCATGTGATTCAACTCCATTTAGGACTGAGAAACAAATGCTAGCTCGCCTTACAAGAAACACACTCTGCTTTTGAGAAAAGGGCACTCTTCCACTCTACTGTATTTCCTATGGGGTCCGAACAGTGAGCTTGCTCAGAAGAAAAGAAATGTGCTTCCTACACACACGGCCATAGCTAGTTCAATTCTGCTTAGGAAACTGACAAGAACAGTAGATCCTCTTCCGTCCAATACACTGTACATGCTGGGAACAGACGCCCGTCCTATTTGCCCTGTGTATGACCGTGGGAGCACAATAGTGACTCATCTTACCAGAAAACAACTCTTGCTCGTTGGACCAGAAACTGCATGTGATTCAAATCCATTTAGGACAGGGAAACAAACGCTAGCTCGCCTTACAAGAAACACACTATGCTTTTGAGAAAAGGGCACTCTTCTACTCTACGGTGTTTCCTATTGGGTCCGAACAGCGAGCTTGCTCAGAACAAAACAACTGTGCTATCTACACACACGGGACATATCTAGTTCAACTCTGCTTAGGAAACTGACAAGAACAGTAGCTCCTCTTCAGTAAAATACACTGTACTTGATGGGAACAGACGCGAGTGCTATTTGCACTGTTTATGGCAAAGGGAGCACAATAGTGATTTTCCTTACCAGAAAACATCCCTTGCTCGTAGGACCAGAAACTGCATGTGATTCAACTCCATTTAGGACTGGGAAACAAACGCTAGCTCGCCTTACAAGAAACACACTCTGCTTTTGAGAAAAGAGCACTATTCTACTCTAATGTGTTTCCCATATGGCCAGAACAGTGAGCTTGCTCAGAACAAAAGAACTGTGCTTCCTACACACACGGCCATATCTAGTTCAACTCTGCTTAGGACACTGACAAGAACAGTAGATCCTCTTCAGTCCAATACAGTGTACATGCTGGGAACAGACGCCAGTGCTATTTGCCCTGTGTATGACAATGGGAGCGCAATAGTGACTCTTCTTACCAGAAAACAACTCTTGCTCAAAGGACCAGAAACTGCATGTGATTCAACTCCATTTAGGACTGGGAAACAAACGCTAGCTCGCCTTACAAGAAACACACTCTGCTTTTGAGAAAAGAGCACTCTTCTACTATACTGTGTTTCCTATGGGGTCCGAACAGTCAGCTTGCTCAGAACAAAAGAACTGTGCTTCCTACATACGGGCTTTATCTAGTTCAACTTTGCTTAGGAAACTGACAAGAACAGTAGATCCTCTTCAGTGCAATACACTGTACATGCTGGGAACAGACGCCAGTGCTATTTGCACTGTGTATGGCAATGGGAGCGCAAGAGTGACTCTTCTTACCAGAAAACAACTCTTGCTTGTAGGACCAGAAACTGCATGTGATTCAACTCCATTTAGGACTGGGAAACAAACGCTAGCTTGCCTTACAAGAAACACACTCTACTTTTGAGAAAAGAACACTCTTCTTCTCTGCTGTGTTTCCTATAGGGCCAAAACAGTGAGCTTGCTTAGAACAAAAAAACTGTGCTTCCTACACACACGGCCATATCTAGTTCAACTCTGCTTAGGAAACTGACAAGAACAGTAGATCCTCTTCCGTCCAATACACTGTACATGCTGGGAACAGACGCCAGTGCTATTTGACCTGTGTATGACAATGGGAGCACAGTAGTGACTCTTGATACCAGAAAACAACTCTTGCTCGTAGGACCAGAAACTGCATGGGATTCAACTCCATTTAGGACTGGGAAACAAACGCAAGCTCTCCTTACAAGAAACACACTCTGATTTTTAGAAAAGAGCACTCTTCTACTCTAATGTGTTTCCTATGGGGTCCGAAAAGTGAGCTTGCTCAGAAAAAAAGAACTGTGCTTCCTACACACATGGGCTATATCTAGGTCAACTCTGCTTAGGAAACTGACAAGAACAGTAGCTCCTCTTCAGTCCAATACACTGTATTTGCTGGGAACAGACGCCTGTGCTATTTGCCCTGTGTATGACTGTGGGAGCACAATAGTGACTCTTCTTACCAAAAAACAATTCTTGCTCGTAAGACCAGAAACTGCATGTGATTCAACTCCCATTTAGGACTGGGAAACAAGCGCTCGCTTGCCTTACAAGAAACACACTCTGCTTTTGAGAAACGATCACTCTTCTACTCTACTGTGTTTCCTATAGGGCAGAACAGTGAGCATGCTCAAAACAAAAGAACTGTGCTTCCTACACACACGGCCATATCTAGTTCAATTCTGTTTAGGAAACTGACAAGAACAGTCGATCCTCTTCAGTCCAATACACGGTACTGGCTGGGAACAGACGTGAGTGCTATTTGCACTGTGTGTGGCAATGGGAGCACAATAGTGACTTTCCTACCAGAAAACGACTCTTGCTCGTAGGACCAGAAACTGCATGTGATTCAACTCCATTTAGAACTGGGAAACAAACGCTAGCTCGCCTTACAAGAAACACACTCTGCTTTTGAGAAAAATGCACTCTTCTACTCTACTGTGTTTCCTATAGGGCCAAAACAGTGTGCTTGCTCAGAACAAAAGAACTGTGCTTCCTACACACACGGGCCATATCTAGATCAATTCTGCTTAGGAAACTGACAAGAACAGTAGATCCTCTTAAGTCCAATACACTGTACATGCTGGGAACAGATGCCAGTGCTATATGCCCTGTGTATGACAATCGGAGCGCACTAGTGACTCTTCTTACCAGAAAACAACTCTTGCTCGTAGGACCAGAAACTGCATGTGATTCAACTCCATTTAGGACTGAGAAACAAACGCTAGCTCGCCTTACAAGAAACACACTCTGCTTTTGGTAAAAGGGCACTCTTCCACTCTACTGTATTTCCTATGGGGTCCGAACAGTGAGCTTGCTCAGAAGAAAATAAATGTGCTTCCTACACACACGGCCATAGCTAGTTCAATTCTGCTTAGGAAACTGACAAGAACAGTAGATCCTCTTCCGTCCAATACACTGTACATGCTGGGAACAGACGCCAGTGCTATTTGCCCTGTGTATGACAATGGGAGCACAATAGTGACTCTTGATACCAGAAAACAACTCTTGCTCATAGAACCAGAAACTGCATGGGATTCAACTCCATTTAGGACTGGGAAAAAACAATAGCTAGCCTTAAAAGAAACACACTCTGCTTTTGAGAAAAGAGCACTATTCTACTCTAATGTGTTTCCTATATGGCCAGAACAGTGAGCTTGCTCAGAACAAAAGAACTGTGCTTCCTACACACACGGCCATATCTAGTTCAAGTCAGCTTAGGAAAATGAGAAGAACAGTAGATCCTCTTCAGTCCAATACAGTGTACATGCTGGGAACAGACGCCAGTGCTATTTGCCCTGTGTATGACAATGGGAGCACAATAGTGACTCTTCTTACCAGAAAACAACTCTTGCTCCTGGGACCAGAAACTGCATGTGATTCAACTCCATTTAGGACTGGGAAACAAACGCTAGCTCGCCTTACAAGAAACACACTCTGCTTTTGAGAAAAGAGCACTCTTCTACTCTACTGTGTTTCCTATGGGGTCCGAACAGTCAACTTGCTCAGAACAAAAGAGCTGTGCTTCCTACACACACGGGCTATATCTAGTTCAACTCCTCTTAGGAAACTGACAAGAACAGTTGATCCTCTTCAGTGCAATACACTGTACATGCTGGGAACAGACGCCAGTGCTATTTGCACTGTGTATGGCAATGGGAGTGCAAGAGTGACTCTTCTTACCGGAAAACAACTCTTGCTCGTAGGACCAGAAACTGCATGTGATTCAACTCCATTTAGGACTGGGAAACAAACGCTAGCTTGCCTTACAAGAAACACACTCTACTTTTGAGAAAAGAACACTCTTCTACTCTGCTGTGTTTTCTATAGGGCCAAAACAGTGAGCTTGCTCGGAACAAAAAAACTGTGCTTCCTACACACACGGCCATATCTAGTTCAATTCTGTTTAGGAAACTGACAAGAACAGTAGATCCCCTTCAGTCCAATACACTGTACATGCTGGGAACAGACGCCAGTGCTATTTGCAATGTGTATGACAATGGGAGCACAATAGTGACTCTTCTTACCAGAAAACAGCTCTTGCTCGTAGGACCAGAAACTGCATGTGATTCAACTCCATTTAGGACTGGGAAACAAACGCAAGCTCTCCTTACAAGAAACACACTCTGCTTTTTAGAAAAGAGCACTCTTCTACTCTAATGTGTTTCCTATGGGGTCCGAAAAGCGAGCTTGCTCAGAACAAAAGAACTGTGCTTCCTACACACACGGGCCATATCTATTTACACTGCTTAGGAAACTGACAAGAACAGTAGCTCCTCTTCAGTCCAATACACTGTACTGGCTGGGAACAGACGCGAGTGCTATTTGCACTGTGTGTGGCAATGGGAGTACAATATTGACTTTCCTACCAGAAAACGACTCTTGCTCGTAGGAAAAGAAACTGCATGTGATTCAACTCTATTTAGAACTGGGAAAAAAACGCTAGCTCGCCTTAAAAGAAACACACTCTGCTTTTGAGAAACGATCACTCTTCTACTCTACTGTGTTTCCTATAGGGCCAGAACAGTGAGCTTGCTCAGAACAAAAGAACTGTGCTTCCTACACACACGGCCATATCTAGTTCAATTCTGCTTAGGAAACTGACAAGAGCAGTAGATCCTCTTCAGTCCAATACACTGTACATGCTGGGAACAGATGCCAGTGCTATATGCCCTGTGTATGACAATGGGAGCACAATAGTGACTCTTCTTACCAGAAAACTACTCTTGCTCGTTGGACCAGAAACTGCATGTGATTCAAATCCATTTAGGACAGGGAAACAAACGCTAGCTCGCCTTACAAGAAACACACTATGCTTTTGAGAAAAGGGCACTCTTCTACTCTATGGTGTTTCCTATTGGGTCCGAACAGCGAGCTTGCTCAGAACAAAAGAACTGTGCTTCCTACACACATGGGCCATATCTAGTTCAATTCTGCTTAGGAAACTGACAAGAACAGTCGATCCTCTTCAGTCCAATACACTGTACTGGCTGGGAACAGACGTGAGTGCTATTTGCACTGTGTGTGGCAATGGGAGCACAATAGTGACTTTCCTACCAGAAAACAACTTTTGCTCATAGGACCAGAAACTGCATGTGATTCAACTCCATTTAGAACTGTGAAACAAACGCTAGCATCCTTACAAGAAACACACTCTGCTTTTGAGAAAAGAGCACTCTTCTACTCTACTGTGTTTCCTATAGGGCCAAAACAGTGAGCTTGCTCAGAACAAAAGAACTGTGCTTCCTACACACACGGGCCATATCTAGATCAATTCTGCTTAGGAAACTGACAAGAACAGTAGATCCTCTTAAGTCCAATACACTGTACATGCTGGGAACAGATGCCAGTGCTATATGCCCTGTGTATGACAATGGGAGCGCACTAGTGACTCTTCTTACCAGAAAACAACTCTTGCTCATAGAACCAGAAACTGCATGTGATTCAACTCCATTTAGCACTGAGAAACAAACGCTAGCTCGCCTTACAAGAAACACACTCTGCTTTTGATAAAAGGGCACTCTTCCACTCTACCTTATTTCCTATGGGGTCCGAAGAGTGAGCTTGCTCAGAAGAAAAGAAATGTGCTTCCTACACACACGGCCATAGCTAGTTCAATTCTGCTTAGGAAACTGACAAGAACAGTAGATCCTCTTCCGTCCAATACACTGTACATGCTGGGAACAGACGCCAGTGCTATTTGCCCTGTGTATGACAATGGCAGCACAATAGTGACTCTTGATACCAGAAAACAACTCTTGCTCGTAGGACCAGAAACTGCATGGGATTCAACTCCATTTAGGACTGGGAAAAAACAATAGCTAGCCTTAAAAGAAACACACTCTGCTTTTGAGAAAAGAGCACTATTCTACTCTAATGTGTTTCCTATATGGCCAGAACAGTGAGCTTGCTCAGAACAAAAGAACTGTGCTTCCTACACACACGGCCATATCTAGTTCAAGTCAGCTTAGGAAAATGAGAAGAACAGTAGATCCTCTTCAGTCCAATACAGTGTACATGCTGGGAACAGACGCCAGTGCTATTTGCCCTGTGTATGACAATGGGAGCACAATAGTGACTCTTCTTACCAGAAAACAACTCTTGCTCCTGGGACCAGAAACTGCATGTGATTCAACTCCATTTAGGACTGGGAAACAAACGCTAGCTCGCCTTACAAGAAACACACTCTGCTTTTGAGAAAAGAGCACTCTTCTACTCTACTGTGTTTCCTATGGGGTCCGAACAGTCAACTTGCTCAGAACAAAAGAGCTGTGCTTCCTACACACACGGGCTATATCTAGTTCAACTCCTCTTAGGAAACTGACAAGAACAGTTGATCCTCTTCAGTGCAATACACTGTACATGCTGGGAACAGACGCCAGTGCTATTTGCACTGTGTATGGCAATGGGAGTGCAAAATGACTCTTCTTACCAGAAAACAACTCTTGCTCGTAGGACCAGAAACTGCATGTGATTCAACTCCATTTAGGACTGGGAAACAAACGCTAGCTTGCCTTACAAGAAACACACTCTACTTTTGAGAAAAGAACACTCCTCTACTCAGCTGTGTTTTCTATAGGGCCAAAACAGTGAGCTTGCTCGGAACAAAAACTGTGCTTCCTACACACACGGCCATATCTAGTTCAATTCTGTTTAGGAAACTGAGAAGAACAGTAGATCCCCTTCAGTCCAATACACTGTACATGCTGGGAACAGACGCCAGTGCTGTTTGCACTGTGTATGACAATGGGATCACAATAGTGACTCTTCTTACCAGAAAACAGCTCTTGCTCGTAGGACCAGAAACTGCATGTGATTCAACTCCATTTAGGACTTGGAAACAAACGCTGGCTCGCCTTACAAGAAACACACTCTGCTTTTGACAAACGATCACTCTTCTACTGTACTGTGTTTCCTATAGGGCCAGAACAGTGAGCATGCTCAGAACAAAAGAACTGTGCTTCCTACACACACCGGCCATATCTATTTACACTGCTTAGGAAACTGACAAGAACAGAAGATCCTCTTCAGTCCAATACACTGTACATGCTGGGAACAGACGCCAGTGCTATTTGCCCTGTGTATGACAATGGGAGCGCAATAGTGACTCTTCTTACCAGAAAACAACTCTTGCTCGTTGGACCAGAAACTGCGTGTGATTCAAATCCATTTAGGACAGGGAAACAAACGCTAGCTCACCTTACAAGAAACACACTATGCTTTTGAGAAAAGGGCACTCTTCTACTCTATGGTGTTTCCAATTGGGTCCGTACAGTGAGCTTGCTCAGAAGAAAAGAACTGTACTTCCTACACACACGGCCATAGCTAGCTCAATTCTGCTTAGGAAACTGACAAGAACAGTAGATCCTCTTCCGTCCAATACACTGTACATGCTGGGAACAGACGCCAGTGCTATTTGCCCTGTGTATGACAATGGGAGCACAATAGTGACTCTTGATACCAGAAAACAACTCTTGCTCGTAGGACCAGAAACTGCATGGGATTCAACTCCATTTAGGACTGGGAAACAAACGCTAGCTCGCCTTACAAGAAACACACTCTGCTTTTGAGAAAGGAGCACTATTCTACTCTAATGTGTTTCCTATATGGCCTGAACAGTGAGCTTGCTCAGAACAAAAGAACTGTGCTTCCTACACACACGGCCATATCTAGTTCAACTCTGCTTAGGAAACTGACAAGAACAGTAGATCCTGTTCAGTCCAATACAGTGTACATGCTGGGAACAGACGCCAGTGCTATTAGACCTGTGTATGACAATGGGAGCGCAATAGTGACTCTTCTTACCAGAAAACAACTCTTGCTCGTAGGACCAGAAACTGCATGTGATTCAACTCCATTTAGGACTGGGAAACAAACGCTAGCTCGCCTTACAAGAAACACACTCTGCTTTTGAGAAAAGAGCACTCTTCTACTCTACTGTGTTTCCTATGGGGTCCGAACAGTCAGCTTGCTCAGAACAAAAGAACTGTGCTTACTACAAACGTGCTATATCTAGTTCAACTCTGCTTATGAAACTGACAAGAACAGTAGATCCTCTTCAGTGCAATACACTGTACATGCTGGGAACAGACGCCAGTGCTATTTGCACTGTGTATGGCAATTGGAGCGCAAGAGTGACTCTTCTTACCAGAAAACAACTCTTGCTCGTCGGACCAGAAACTGCATGTGATTCAACTCCATTTAGGACTGGGAAACAAACGCTAGCTTGCCTTACAAGAAACACACTCTGCTTTTGAGAAAAGAGCAGTATTCTACTCTAATGTGTTTCCTATAGGGCCTGAACATTGAGCTTGCTCAGAACAAAAGATCTGTGCTTCCCACACACACGGGCAATATCTAGTTCAACTGTGCTTAGGAATCTGACAAGAACAGTAGCTCCTCTTCAGTCCAATACACTGTACTTGCTGGGAAAACACACGTGTGCTATTTGCTCTGTGTATGAGAAAGGGAGCGAATAGTGACTTTCCTTACCAGAAAACAACTCTTCTCGTGGACCCAAAAACTGCATGTGATTCAACTCCATTTAGGACTGGGAAACAAACGCTAGCTCGTATTACAAGAAACACACTCTGCTTTTGAGAAAAGAGCCCTGTTCTACTCTACTGTTTTTCCTATGGGTTCCGAACAGTGAGCTTGCTCAGAACAAAAGAACTGTGCTTCCTACACACACGGGCCATATCTAGTTCAACTCTGCTTAGGAAACTGACAAGAACAGTAGATCCTCTTCAGTCCAATACACTGTACTTGATGGGAACAGACGCGAGTCCTATTTGCGCTGTGTGTGGCAATTGGAGCACAATAGTGACTTTCCTTACCAGAAAACAACTCTTGCTCGTAGGACCAAAAACTGCATGTGATTCAACTCCATTTAGGACTGGGAAACAAACGCTAGCTCGCCTTACAAGAAACACACTCTGCTTTTGAGAAAAGAGCACTCTTCTACTCTACTGTGTTTCCTATAGGGCCAAAACAGTGAGATTGCTCAGAACAAGAGAACTGTGCTTCCTACACACACGGGCCATATCTAGATCAATTCTGCTTAGGAAACTGACAAGAACAGTAGATCCTCTTAAGTCCAATACACTGTACATGCTGGGAACAGATGCCAGTGCTATATGCCCTGTGTATGACAATGGGAGCGCACTAGTGACTCTTCTTACCAGAAAACAACTCTTGCTCTTAGGACCAGAAACTGCATGTGATTCAACTCCATTTAGGACTGAGAAAAAACGCTAGCTCGCCTTACAAGAAACACACTCTGCTTTTGATAAAAGGGCACTCTTCCACTCTACTGTATTTCCTATGGGGTCCGAACAGTGAGCTTGCTCAGAAGAAAAGAAATGTGCTTCCTACACACAAGGCCATAGCTAGTTCAATTCTGCTTAGGAAACTGACAAGAACAGTAGATCCTCTTCCATCCAATACACTGTACATGCTGGGAACAGACGCCAGTGCTATTTGCCCTGTGTATGACAAAGAGAGCACAATAGTGACTCTTGATACCAGAAAAAAACTCTTGCTCGTAGGACCAGAAACTGCATGGGATTCAACTCCATTTAGGACTGGGAAACAAACAATAGCTAGCCTTAAAAGAAACACACTCTGCTTTTGAGAAAAGAGCACTATTCTACTCTAATGTGTTTCCTATATGGCCAGAAAAGTGAGCTTGCTCAGAACAAAAGAACTGTGCTTCCTACACACACGGCCATATCTAGTTCAACTCAGCTTAGGTAAAATGACAAGAACAGTAGATCCTCTTCAGTCCAATAGAGTGTACATGCTGGGAACAGACGCCAGTGCTATTTGCCCTGTGTATGACAATGGGAGCACAATAGTGACTCTTCTTACCAGAAAACAACTCTTGCTCGTAGGACCAGAAACTGCATGTGATTCAACTCCATTTAGGACTGGGAAACAAACGCTAGCTCGCCTTACAAGAAACACACTCTGCTTTTGAGAAAAGAGCACTCTTCTACTCTACTGTGTTTCCTATGGGGTCCGAACAGTCAGCTTGCTCAGAACAAAAGAGCTGTGCTTCCTACACACACGGGCTATATCTAGTTCAACTCTGCTTAGGAAACTGACAAGAACAGTTGATCCTCTTCAGTGCAATACACTGTACATGCTGGGAACAGACGCCAGTGCTATTTGCACTGTGTATGGCAATGGGAGTGCAAGAGTGACTCTTCTTACCAGAAAACAACTCTTGCTCGTAGGACGAGAAACTGCATGTGATTCAACTCCATTTAGGACTGGGAAACAAACGCTAGCTTGCCTTACAAGAAAAACACTCTACTTTTGAGAAAAGAGCACTATTCTACTCTAATGTGTTTCCTATATGCCCTGAACAGTGAGCTTGCTCAGAACAAAAGAACTGTGCTTCCTACACACACGGCCATATCTAGTTCAACTCTGCTTAGGAAACTGACAAGAACAGTAGATCCTGTTCAGTCCAATACAGTGTACATGCTGGGAACAGACGCCAGTGCTATTAGACCTGTGTATGACAATGGGAGCGCAATAGTGACTCTTCTTACCAGAAAACAACTCTTGCTCGTAGGACCAGAAACTGCATGTGATTCAACTCCATTTAGGACTGGGAAACAAACGCTAGCTTGCCTTACAAGAAACACACTCTGCTTTTGAGAAAAGAGCAGTATTCTACTCTAATGTGTTTCCTATAGGGCCTGAACATTGAGCTTGCTCAGAACAAAAGAACTGTGCTTCCTACACACACGGGCAATATCTAGTTCAACTGTGCTTAGGAATCTGACAAGAACAGTAGCTCCTCTTCAGTCCAATACACTGTACTTGCTGGGAAAAGACACGTGTGCTATTTGCTCTGTGTATGAGAAAGGGAGCGAATAGTGACTTTCCTTACCAGAAAACAACTCTTCTCGTGGGACCAAAAACTGCATGTGATTCAAATCCATTTAGGACTGGGAAACAAACGCTAGCTCGCATTACAAGAAACACACTCTGCTTTTGAGAAAAAAGCACTCTTCTACGCTACTGTTTTTCCTATGTGTTCCGAACAGTGAGCTTGCTCAGAAGAAAAGAACTGTGCTTCTTACACACACGGGCCATATCTAGATCAATTCTGCTTAGGAAACTGACAAGAACAGTAGATCCTCTTAAGTCCAATACACTGTACATGCTGGGAACAGATGCCAGTGCTATATGCCCTGTGTATGACAATGGGAGCGCACTAGTGACTCTTCTTACCAGAAAACAACTCTTGCTCGTAGGACCAAAACTGCATGTGATTCAACTCCATTTAGGACTGAGAAACAAATGCTAGCTCGCCTTACAAGAAACACACTCTGGTTTGATAAAAGGGCACTCTTCCACTCTACTGTGTTTCCTATGTGGTCCGAACAGTGAGCTTGCTAAGAAGAAAAGAAATGTGCTTCCTACACACACGGCCATAGCTAGTTCAATTCTGCTTAGGAAACTGACAAGAACAGTAGCTCCTATTCAGTCCAATACACTGTACATGCTGGGAACAGACGCCAGTGCTATTTGCCCTGTGTATGACAATGGGAGCACAATAGTGACTCTTGATACCAGAAAACAACTCTTGCTCGTAGGACCAGAAACTGCATGTGATTCAACTCCATTTAGGACTGGGAAACAAACGCTAGCTTGCCTTACAAGAAACACACTCTGCTTTTGAGAAAAGAGAACTCTTCTACTCTACTGTGTTTCCTATGGGGTCCGAACAGTCAGCTTGCTCAGAACAAAAGAGCTGTGCTTCCTACACACACGGGCTATATCTAGTTCAACTCTGCTTAGGAAACTGACAAGAACAGTTGATCCTCTTCAGTGCAATACACTGTACATGCTGGGAACAGACGCCACTGCTATTTGCACTGTGTATGGCAATGGGAGTGCAAGAGTGACTCTTCTTACCAGGAAACAACTCTTGCTCGTAGGACCAGAAACTGCATGTGATTCAACTCCATTTAGGACTGGGAAACAAACGCTAGCTTGCCTTACAAGAAACACACTCTACTTTTGAGTAAAGAACACTCTTCTACTCTGCTGTGTTTTCTATAGGGCCAAAACAGTGAGCTTGCTCAGAACAAAAAACTGTGCTTCCTACACACACGGCCATATCTAGTTCAATTCTGTTTAGGAAACTGACAAGAACAGTAGATCCCCTTCAGTCCAATACACTGTACATGCTGGGAACAGACGCCAGTGCTATTTGCAATGTGTATGACAATGGGAGCACAATAGTGACTCTTCTTACCAGAAAACAGCTCTTGCTCGTAGGACCAGAAACTGCATGCGATTCAACTCCATTTAGGACTGGGAAACAAACGCATGCTCTCCTTACAAGAAACACACTATGCTTTTGAGAAAAGGGCACTCTTCTACTATACGGTGTTTCCTATTGGGTCCGAACAGTGAGCTTGCTCAGTAGAAAAGAACTGTACTTCCTACACACACGGCCATAGCTAGCTCAATTCTGCTTAGGAAACTGACAAGAACAGTAGATCCTCTTCCGTCCAATACACTGTACATGCTGGGAACAGACGCCAGTGCTATTTGCAATGTGTATGACAATGGGAGCACAATAGTGACTCTTCTTACCAGAAAACAGCTCTTGCTCGTAGGACCAGAAACTGCATGCGATTCAACTCCATTTAGGACTGGGAAACAAACGCTAGCTCGCCTTACAAGAAACACACTCTGCTTTTGAGAAAAGAGCACTCTTCTACTCTACTGTTTCCTATAGGGTCCGAACAGTCAGCTTGCTCAGAACAAAAGAACTGTGCTTCCTACACACGAGCTATATCAAGTTCAACTCTGCTTAGGAAAACTACAAGAACAGTAGATCCTCTTCCGTCCAATACACTGTACATGCTGGGAACAGACGCCAGTGCTATTTGCCCTGTGTATGACAATGGGAGCACAATAGTGACTCTTGATACCAGAAAACAACTCTTGCTCGTAGGACCAGAAAATGCATGGGATTCAACTCCATTTAGGACTGGGAAACAAACAATAGCTAGCCTTAAAAGAAACACGCTCTGCTTTTGAGAAAAGAGCACTATTCTACTCTAATGTGTTTCCTATATGGCCAGAAAAGTGAGCTTGCTCAGAAAAAAAGAACTGTGCTTCCTACACACACGGGCTATATCTAGTTCAACTCTGCTTAGGAAACTGACAAGAACAGTTGATCCTCTTCAGTGCAATACACTGTACATGCTGGGAACAGACGCAACTGCTATTTGCACTGTGTATGGCAATGGGAGTGCAAGAGTGACTCTTCTTACCAGAAAACAACTCTTGCTCGTAGGACCAGAAACTGCATGTGATTCAACTCCATTTAGGACTGGGAAACAAACGCTAGCTCGCCTTACAAGAAACACGCTCTGGTTTGAGAAAAGGTCACACTTCTACTCTACTGTGTTTCCTATAGATTCCGAACAGTGAGCTTGCTCAGAACAAAAGAACTGTGCTTCCTACACACACGGGCTATATCTAGTTCATCTCTGCTTAGGAAACTGACAAGAACAGTAGCTCCTCTTCAGTCCAATACACTGTACTTGCTAAGAGCAGGCGCGAGTAATATTTGTGCAGTGTATGGCAAAGGGAGCGAAATAGTGACTTTTCTTACCAGAAAACAACTCTTGCTCGTAGGACCAGAAACTGCATGGGATTCAACTCCGTTTCTGACTGGGAAACAAATGCTAGCTCACCTTACAAGAAACACACTTTGCTTTTGAGAAAAGAGCACTCTTCTACACTTCTGTGTTTCCTATAGGACCAGAACAGTGAGCTTGCTAAGAACAAAAGAACTGTGCTTCCTACACATATGGGCCATATCTAGTTCAACTCTGCTTAGGAAACTGACAAGAACAGTAGATCATCTTCAGTCCAATACACTGTACATGCTAGGAACAGACGCCAGTGCTATTTGCCCTGTGTATGACAATGGGAGGACAATAGTGACTCTTCTTACCAGAAAAAACTCTTGATCATAGGACCAGAAACTGCATGTGATTCAACTCCATTTAGGACTGGGAAACAAACACTAGCTAGCCTTACAAGAAACACACTCTTCTTTTGAGTAAAGAGCACTCTTCTATTCTACTGTGTTTCCTATGGGGTCCGAACAGTGAGCTTGCTTAGAACAAAGAACTGTGCTTCCTACACACACGGGCCATATCTAGTTCAACTCTGCTTAGGAAACTGACAAGAGCAGTAGCTCCTCTTCAGTCCAATACACTGTACTTGCTGGGAACAGACACGAGTGCTATTTGCACTGTGTATGGCAAAGGGAGCACAATAGTGACTTTCCTTTCCAGAAAATACTCTTGCTCGTAGGACCAGAAACTGCATGTGATTCAAATCCATTTAGGACTGGAAAACAAATGCAAGGTCGCCTTACAAGAAACACACTCTGCTTTTGAGAAAAGAGCACTCTTCTACTCTCCTGTGTTTCCTATAGGGCCAGAAGAGTGAGGTTGCTCAGAACAAAAGAAGTGTACTTCTAACACACACGGGCCATATCTAGTTCAACTCTGCTTAGCAAACTGACAAGAACAGTAGATCCTCTTCAGACCAATACACTGTACGTCCTGGGAACAGACGCGAGTCCTATTTGCCCTGTGTATGGCAATGGGAGCACAATAGTGACTCTTCTTCTAGAAAACAAGTCTTTATTGTAGGACAAGAAACTGCAAGTGATTCAACTCCATTTAGGACTGGGAAACAAACGCCAGCTCGCCTTACAAGAAACACACTCTGCTTTTGAGAAAAGAGCACTCTTCTACTCTACTGTGTTTCCTATAGGGCCAAAACAGTGAGCTTGCTCAGAACAAAAGAACTGTGCTTCCTACACACACGGGCCATATCTAGTTCAACTCTGCTTAGGAAACTGACAAGAACAGTAGATCCTCTTCAGTCCAATACACTGTACATGCTGGGAACAGACGCCAGTGCTATTTGCCCTGTGTATGTCAATGGGAGCACAATACTGACTCTTCTTACCAGAAAACAACTCTTGCTCCTAGGATCAAAACTGCATGTGATTCAATTCCATTTAGGACTGGGAAACAAACGCTAGCTCGCCTTACAAGAAACACACTCTGTTTTTGAGAACAGAGCACTCTACTACTCTACTGTGTTTCCTATGGGGTCTGAACAGTGAGCTTGCTCAGAACAAAAGAACTGTGCTTCCTACACACGGGCTATATCTAGTTCAACTCTGCTTAGTAAACTGACAAGAACAGTAGATCCTCTTCAGTGCAATACACTGTACATGCTGGGAACAGACGCCAGTGCTATTTGCACTGTGTATGGCAATGGGAGCGCAAGAGTGACTCTTCTTACCAGAAAACAACTCCTGCTCGTAGGACCAGAAACTGCATGTGATTCAACTCCATTTAGGACTGGGAAACAAACGCTAGCTTGCCTTACAAGAAACACACTCTGCTTTTGAGAAAAGAGCAGTATTCTACTCTAATGTGTTTCCTATAGGGCCAGAACATTGAGCTTGCTCAGAACAAAAGAACTGTGCTTCCTACACACACAGGCAATATCTAGTTCAACTGTGCTTAGGAATCTGACAAGAACAGTAGCTCCTCTTCAGTCCAATACACTGTACTTGCTGGGAAAAGACACGTGTGCTATTTGTTCTGTGTATGAGAAAGGGAGCGAATAGTGACTTTCCTTACCAGAAATCAACTCTTCTCATGGGACCAAAAACTTCATGTGAATCAACTCCATTTAGGACTGGGAAACAAACGCTAGCTCGTCTTACAAGAAACACACTCTGCTTTTGAGAAAAGAGCACTCTTCTACTCTACTGTGTTTCCTATATGGCCAAAACAGTGAGCTTGCTCAAAAAAAAGAACTGTGCTTCCTACACACACGGTCTATATCTAGTTCAACTCTGCTTAGGAAACTGACAAGAACAGTAGGTCCTCTTCCTTCCAATACACTGTACTTGCTGGGAACAGACGCGAGTGCTTTTTGCCCTGTGTATGACAGTGGGAGCACAATATTGACTCTTCTTATCATAAAACAATTCTTTCTCGTAGGACCAGAAACTGCATGTGATTCAACTCCCATTTAGGACTGGGAAACAAAGGCTAGCTCGCATTACAAGAAACACACTCTGCTTTTGAGAAAAGAGCACTCTTCTACTCTACTGTCTTTCCTATGGGTTCCGAACAGTGAGCTTGCTCAGAACAAAAGAACTGTGCTTCCTACACACACAGCCATATCTAGTTCAACTCTGCTTAGGAAACTGACAAGAACAGTAGCTCCTCTTCTGTCCAATACACTGTACATGCTGGGAACAGATGCCAGTGCTATTTGCCCTGTGTTTGACAGTGTGAGCACAATAGTGACTCTTTTTCCCAGAAAGCAACTCTTGCTCGTAGGACCAGAAACTGCATGTGATTCAACGCCATTTAGGACTGGGAAACAAACGCAAGCTCTCCTTACAGGAAACACACTCTGCTTTTTAGAAAAGAGCACTCTTCTACTCTAAAGTGTTTCCTATGGGGTCCAAAAAGTGAGCTTGCTCAGAACAAAAGAACTGTGCTTCCTACACACAGGGGCCATACCTATTTCCACTGCTTAGGAAACTGACAAGAACAGTAGCCCCTCTTCAGTCCAATACACTGTACTGGCTGGGAACAGATGCGAGTGATATTTGCACTGTGTGTGGCAATGGGAGCACAATATTGACTTTCCTACCAGAAAACGACTCTTGCTCGTAGGACCAGAAACTGCATGTGATTCAACTCCATTTAGAACTTGGAAACAAACGCTAGCTTGCCTTACAAGAAACACACTCTGCTTTTGAGAAAGGATCACTCTTCTACTCTACTGTGTTTCATATAGGGCCAAAATAGTGAGCTTGCTCAGAACAAAAGAACTGTGCTTCCTACACTCACGACCATATCTAGTTCAACTCTGCTTAGGAAACTGACAAGAACAGTAGATCCTCTTAAGTCCAATACACTGTTCATGCTCTGAACAGACGCCAGTGTTATTTGCCCTGTGTATGACAATGGGAGCGCAATAGTGACTCTTCTTACCAGAAAACAACTCTTGCTCGTAGGACCAGAAACTGCATGTGATTCAACTCCATTTAGGACTGGGAAACAAACACTAGCTCGCCTTACAAGAAACACACTCTGCTTTTGAGAAAAGAGCACTCTTCTCCTCTACTGAGATTCCTATGGGGTCCGAACAGTCAGCTTGCTCAGAACAAAAGAACTGTGCTTCCTACACACACGGGCTATATATAGTTCAACTCTGCTTAGGAAACTGACCAGAACAGTAGCTCCTCTTCAGTATAATACACTGTACATGCTGGGAACAGACGCCAGTGCTGTTTGCCCTGTGTATGACAATGGGAGCGCAAAAGTGACTCTTCTTACTAGAAAACAACTCTTGCTCGTAGGACCAGAAACTGCATGTGATTCAACTCCATCAAGGACTGGGAAACAAACACTAGCTCGCCTTACAAGAAACACACTCTGCTTTTGAGAAAAGAGCACTCTTCCACTATACCTTTTTTCTTATTGGGCCACAACAGTGAGCTTGCTCAGAACAAAAGAACTGTGCTTCCTACACACACGGCCATATCTAGTTAAACTCTGCTTAGGAAACGGACAAGAACAGTAGATCCTCTTCAGTCCAATACACTGTACATGCTGGGAACAGACGCCAGTGCTATTTGCCCTGTGTATGACAAAGGGAGCACAATAGTGACTCTTCTTACCAGAAAACAACTCTTGCTCGTAGGAGCAGAAACTGCATGGGATTCAACTACATTTAGGACTGGGAAACAAATGCGAGGAGGCTTACAAGAAACACACTCTGCTTTTGAGAAAAGGGCACACCTCTACTCTACTGTGTTTCCTATGGGGTCCGAACAGTGAGCTTGCTCAGAACAAAAGAACTGTGCTTCCTACATACAAGGGCCATATCTAGTTCAACTCTGCTTAGGAAACTGACAAGAACAGCAGCTCCTCTTCATTCCAATACACTGCACTTGCTGGGAACAGACGCGAGTGCTACTTGCACTGTGTATGGCAATGGGAGGGCAATAGTGGCTTTCTTTACCAGAAAACAACTCTTGCTCGTGGGACCAAAAACTGCATGTGATTCAACTCCATTTAGGACAGGGAAACAAACGCTTGCTCGCCTTACAAGAAAGACACTCTGCTTTTGAGAAAAGAGCACTCTTCTACTCTACTGTGTTTCCTATAGTGCCAAAACAGTGAGCTTGCTCAGAACAAATGAACTGTGGTTCCTACACACACGGGTCATATCTAGTTCAACTCTGCTTAGGAACCTGACAAGAACAGTAGATCCTCTTCAGTCTAATACACTGTACATGCTGGGAACAGACGCCAGTGCTATTTGCACTGTGTATGACAATGGGAGCAAAATAGTGACTCTTCTTACCAGAAAACAGCTCTTGCTCGTAGGACCAGAAACAGCATGTGATTGAACTCCATTTAGGACTGGGAAACAAACGCAAGCTCTCCTTACAAGAAACACACTCTGCTTTTTAGAAAAGAGCACTCTTCTACTCTAATGTGTTTCCTATGGGGTCCAAAAAGTGAGCTTGCTCAGAACAAAAGAACTGTGTTTCCTACACACAGGGGCCATATCTATTTACACTGCTTATGAAACTGACAAGAACAGTAGCTCCTCTTCAGTCCAATACACTGTACTGGCTGGGAACAGATGCGAGTGATATTTGCACTGTGTGTGGCATGGGAGCACAATATTGACTTTCCTACCAGAAAACGACTCTTGCTCGTAGGACCAGAAACTGCATGTGATTCAACTCCATTTTAGAACTGGGAAACAAACGCTAGCTTGCCTTACAAGAAACACACTCTGCTTTTGAGAAACGATCACTCTTCTACTCTACTGTGTTTCATATAGGGCCAAAATAGTGAGCTTGCTCAGAACAAAAGAGCTGTGCTTCATACACACACGACCATATCTAGTTCAACTCTGCTTAGGAAATTGACAAGAACAGTAGATCCTCTTAAGTCCAATACACTGTACATGCTCTGAACAGACGCCAGGGCTATTTGCCCTGTGTATGACAATGGGAGCGCAATAGTGACTCTTCTTACCAGAAAACAACTCTTGCTCGTAGGACCAGAAACTGCATGTGATTCAACTCCATTTAGGACTGGGAAAAAAACACTAGCTCGCCTTACAAGAAACACACTCTGCTTTTGAGAAAAGAGCACTCTTCTCCTCTACTGTGTTTCCTATGTGGTCCGAACAGTCAGCTTGCTCAGAACAAAAGAACTGTGCTTCCCACACACACGGGCTATATATAGTTCAACTCTGCTTAGGAAACTGACAAGAACAGTAGGTCCCCTTCAGTGCAATACACTGTACATGCTGCGAACAGACGCCAGTGCTATTGCACTGTGTATGGCAATGGGAGCGCAATAGTGACTCTTCTTACCAGAAAACAACTCTTGCTCGTGGACCAGAAACTGCATGTGATTCAAATCCATTTAGGACAGGGAAACAAATGCTAGCTCGCCTTACAAGAAAGACACTATGCTTTTGAGAAAAGGGCACTCTTCTACTCTACAGTTTTTCCTATGGTGTCCGAACAGCGAGCTTGCTCAGAACAAAAGAACTGTGCTTTCTACACACACGGGCCGTATCTAGTTCAACTATGCTTAGGAAACTGACAAGAACAGTAGCTTCTCTTCAGTCCAATACACTGTACTTGGTGGGAACAGAAGCGAGTCCTATTTGCACTGTGTGTGGCAATGAGAGCACAATAGTGACTCTTCCTACCAGAAAACAACTCTTGCTTGTAGGACCAAAAACTGCATGTGATTCAACTCCATTTAGGACTGGGAAACAAACGCTAGATTGCCTTACAAAAAACACTCTGCTTTTGAGAAAAGAGCACTCTTCTACTCTACTGTGTTTCCTATATGGCCAAAACAGTGAGCTTGCTCAAAAAAAAGAACTGTGCTTCCTACACACACGGTCTATATCTAGTTCAACTCTGCTTAGGAAACTGACAAGAACAGTAGGTCCTCTTCATTCCAATACACTGTACTTGCTGGGAACAGACGCGAGTGCTTTTTGCCCTGTGTATGACAGTGGGAGCACAATATTGACTCTTCTTATCATAAAACAATTCTTTCTCGTAGGACCAGAAACTGCATGTGATGCAACTCGATTTAGGACTGGGAAACAAACGCTAGCTCGCCTTACAAGAAACACACTCTGCTTTTGAGAAAAGAGCACTCTTCTACTCTACTGTGTTTCCTGTAGGGCCAGAACAGTGAGCTTGCTCAAAACAAAAGAATTGTGCTTCCTACACAAACGGGCTATATCTAGTTCAACTCTGCTTAGGAAACTGACAAAAACAGTAGCTCCTCTTCAGTCCAATACACTGTACTTGCTGGGAGCAGACGCGAGTTCTATTTGCGCAGTGTTTGGCAAAGGGAGCGAAATAGTGACTTTTCTTACCAGAAAACAACTCTTGCTCGTAGGACCAGAAACTGCATGGGATTCAACTCCGTTTCTGACTGGGAAATAAACACTAGCTAGACTTACAAGAAACACACTCTGCTTTTGAGAAAAGAGCACTCTTCTACTCTACTGTGTTTACTATGGGGTCCGAAAATTGAGCTTGCTCAGAACAAAAGAACTGTGCTTCACACACACGGGCCATATCTAGTTCAACTCTGCTTAGGAAACTGACAAGAACAGTAGCTCCTCTTCTGTCCAATACACTGTACTTGCTGGGAACAGACGAGAGTGCTATTTGCACTGTGTATGACATTGGTAGCACAATAGTGACTCTTCTTACCAGAAAACAACTCTTGCTCGTAGGACCAGAAACTGCATGTGATTCAACTCCGTTTAGGACTGGGAATCAAACACTAGCTTGCCTTACAAGAAACACACTCTGCTTCTGAGAAAAGAGCACTCTTCTACTCTTCTGTGTTTCCTATAGGGCCAGAACAGTGAGCTTGCTCAGAACAAAAGAACTGTGCTTCCTACACACACGGGCCATATCTAGTTCAACTCTGCTTAGGAAACTGACAAGAACAGTAGCTCCTCTTCAGTCCAATACACTGTACTTGCTGGAAACAGACGCGAGTGCTATTTGCACAGTTTATGGCAAAGGGAGCACAATAGTGACTTTTCTTACCAGAAAACATCCCTTGCTCGTAGGACCAGAAACTGCATGTGATTCAACTCCATGTAGGACTGGGAAACAAACGCTAGCTCGCTTTACAAGAAACACACTCTGCTTTTGAGAAAAGAGCACTCTTCTATTCTACTGTTTTTCCTATGGGGTCTGAACAGTGTGCTTGCTCAGAACAAAAGAACTGTGCTTCCTACACACACGGGCCATATCTAGTTCAACTCTGCTTAGGAAACTGACAAGAACAGTAGCTCCTCTTCAGTCCAATACACTGTACTTGCTGGGAACAGACGCGAGTGCTATTTGCCCTGTGTATAGCAAAGGGAGCACAATGGTGACTCTTCTTACCAGAAAACAACTCTTGCTCGTAGGACCAGAAACTGCATGTGATTCAACTCCATGTAGGACTGGGAAACAAAAGCTAGCTCGCCTTACAAGAAACACACTCTGCTTTTGAGAAAAGAGCACTCGTCTACTCTACTGTGTTTCCTATAGGGCCAAAACAGTGAGCTTCCTCAGAACAAAAGAACTGTGCTTCCTACACACACGGGCTATTACTAGTTCAACTCTGCTTAGGAAGCTGACAAGAACAGTAGATCCTCTTTAGTCCAATACACTGTACATGCTGGGAACAGACGCCAGTGCTATTTGCCATGTGTATGACAATGGGAGGGCAATAGTGACTCTTCTTACCAGAAAACAATTCTTGCTACAAGGATCAGAAACTTCATGTGATTCAACTCCTTTTAGGACTGGGAAACAAACACTAGCTTGCCTTACAAGAAACACATTCTGCTTTTGAGAAAAGAGCACTCTTCTACTCTACTGTGTTTCCTATGGGGTCTGAAGAGTGAGCTTGCTCAGAACAAAAGAAATGTGCTTCCTACACACGGGCCATATCTCGTTCAACTCTGCTTAGGAAATTAACAAGAACAGTAGCTCTTCTTCTGTCCAAAACACAGTACTTGCAAAGAACAGTAGCGAGTGTTGTTTGCAGTGTGTATGGCATAGGATTGCAATAGTGACTCTTCTTACCAGAAAACAACTCTTGCTCATAGGACAAGAAACTGCATCTAATTCAACCCCATTTAGGACTGGAAACAAACGCTAGCTCACCTTACAAGAAACACAATCTGCTTTTGAGAAAAGAGCACTCTTCTACTCTTCTGTGTTTCCTATAGGACCAAAACAGTGAGCTTGCTCAGAACAAAAGAACTGTGCTTCCTACACACACGGGCCATATCTCATTCAACTCTGCTTAAAAAACTGACATGAACAGTAGCTCCTCTTAAGTCCAATACACTGTACTTGCTGAGAACAGACGTGAGTGCAATGTGCACTGTTTATGGCAAAGGGAGCACAAGAGTGACTTTCCTTACCAGAAAACATCCCTTGCTCGTAGGACCAGAAACTGCATGTGATTCAACTCCATTTTGGACTGGGAAACAAACGCTAGCTCGCCTTACAAGAAACACACTCTGCTTTTGAGAAAAGAGCACTCTCCTATTCTACTGTGTTTCCTATGGGGTCCGAACAGTGAGCTTGCTCAGAACAAAAGAACTTTGCTTCCTACACACACGGGCCATATCTAGTTCAACTCTGCTTAGGAAACTGACAAGAACAGTAGATCATCTTCAGTCCAATACACTGTACATCCTGGGAACAGACGCCAGTGCTATTTGCCCTGTGTTTGACAATGGGAGGGCAACAGTGACTCTTCTTACCAGAAAACAACATTTGCTCGTAGGACCAGAAACTGCATGTGATTCAACTCCATTTAGGACTGGGAAACAAACGCTAGCGCGCTTTACAAGAAACACACTCTGCTTTAGAGAAAAGAGCACTCTTCTTCTCTACTGTGTTTTCTATGGGGTCCGAACAGTGAGCTTGCTCAGAACAAAAGAACTGTGCTTCCTACACACACGGGCCATATCTAGTTCAACTCTGCTTAGGAAACTGACAAGAACAGTAGCTCCTCTTCTGTCCAATACACTGTACATGCAAAGAACAGTAGCGAGTGTTGTTTGTACTGTGTATGGCAATAGGAGCGCAATAGTGACTCTTCTTACCAGAAAACAACTCTTGCTCATAGGACAAGAAACTGCATCTAATTCAACTCCATTTAGGACTGGGAAACAAACGCTAGCTCGCCTTACAAGAAACACACTCTGCTTTTGAGAAAAGAGCACTCTTCTACTCTACTGTGTTTCCTATAAGGCCAAAACAGTGAGCTTGCTCAGAACAAAAGAAATGTGCTTCCTACACACACGGGCCATATCTAGTTCAACTCTGCTTAGGAAACTGACAAGAACAGTAGATCCTCTTCAGTCCAATACACTGTACTTGCTGGGAACAGACGCCAGTGCTATTTGCCCTGTGTATATCAATGGGAGCGCAATAGTGACTCTTCTTACCAGAAAACAACTCTTGCTCCTAGGATCAGAAACTGCATGTGATTCAATTCCATATAGGGCTGGGAAACAAATGCTAGCTCGCCTTACAAGAAACACACTCTGATTTTGAGAAAAGAGCACTCTTCTACTCTACTGTGTTTCCTATGGGGTCCAAACAGTGAGCTTGCTCAGAACAAAAGAACTGTGCTTCCTACACACACGGGCCATATCTAGTTCAACTCTGCTTAGGAAACTGACAAGAACAGTAGCTCCTCTTCTGTCCAATACACTGTACTTGCAAAGAACAGTAGCGAGTGTTGTTTGTACTGTGTATGGCAATAGGAGCGCAATAGTGACTGTTCTTACCAGAAAACAACTCTTGCTCATAGGACAATTAACTGCATCTAATTCAACTCCATTTAGGACTGGGAAACAAATGCTAGCTCGCCTTACAAGAAACACACTCTGCTTTTGAGAAAAGAGCACTCTTCTACTCATCTGTGTTTCCTATAGGACCAAAACAGTGAGCTTGCTCAGAACAAAAGAACTGTGCTTCCTACACACACGGGCCATATCTCTTTCAACTCTGCTTAAAAAACTGACAAGAACAGTAGCTCCTCTTCAGTCCAATACACTGTACTTGCTGGGAACAGACGTGAGTGCAATTTGCACTGTTTATGGCAAAGGGAGCACAATAGTGACTTTCCTTACCAGAAAACATCCCTTGCTCGTAGGACCAAAAACTGCATGTGATTCAACTCCATTTTGGACTGGGAAACAAACGCTAGCTCGTATTACAAGAAACACACTCTGCTTTTGAGAAATGAGCACTCTTCTATTCTACTGTGTTTCCTATGGGGTCCGAACAGTGAGCTTGCTCAGAACAAAAGAACTGTGCTTCCTACACACACGGGCTATATCTAGTTCAACTCTGCTTAGGAAACTGACAAGAACAGTAGATCATGTTCAGTCCAATACACTGTACATGCTGGGAACAGACGCCAGTGCTATTTGCCCTGTGTATGACAATGGGAGGGCAACAGTAACTCTTCTTACCAGAAAACAACTCTTGCTCGTAGGACCAGAAACTGCATGTGATTCAACTCCATTTAGGACTGGGAAACAAACGCTAGCTCGCCTTACAAGAAACACATTCTGCTTTTGAGAAAAGAGCACTTTTCTACTCTACTGTGTTTAATATAGGGCCAGAAGAGTGAGGTTCCTCAGAACAAAAGAAGTGTACTTCTAACACACACTGGCCATATCTAGTTCAACTTTGCTTAGGAAACTGACAAGAACAGTAGATCCTCTTCAGTCCAATACAAGTACATCCTGGGAACAGACGCGAGTCCTTTTTGCCCTGTGTATGGCAATGGGAGCACAATAGTGACTCTTCTTACTAGAAAACAACTCTTGCTTGTAGGACCAGAAACTGCATGTGATTCAACTACATTTAGGATTGGGAAACAAAGGCTAGCTCGCTTTACAAGAAACACACTCTGCTTTTGAGAAAAGAGCACTCTTCTACTCTATTGTGTTTCCTATAGGGCCAAAACAGTCAGCTTGCTTAGAACAATAGAACTGTGCTTCCCACACACACGGGCCATATCTAGTTCCACTCTGCTTAGGAAACTGACAAGAACAGTAGATCCTCTTCAGTCCAATACACTGTACAAGCTGGGAACAGACACAAGTGCTATTTGCCCTGTGTATGACAATGGGAGCGCAATAGTGACTCTTCTTAACAGAAAACAACTCTTGCTCCTAAGATCAGAAACTGCATGTGATTCAATTCCATTTAGGACTGGGAAACAAACACTAGCTCGCCTTACAAGAAGCACACTCTGCTTTTGAGAAAAGAGCACTCTTCTACTGTACTGTGTTTCCTATGGGGTCCGAACAGTGAGCTTGCTCAGAACAAAAGAACTGTGCTTCCTACACACACGGGCCATATCTAGTTCAACTCTGCTTAGGAAACTGACAAGAACAGTAGCTCCTCTTCAGTCCAATACACTGTACTTGCTGGGAACAGACGCGAGTGCTATTTGCACTGTGTATGGCAAAAGGAGCACAATAGTGACTTTCCTTACCAGAAAACATCCCTTGCTCGTAAGACCAAAAACTGCATGTGATTCAACTCCATTTAGGACTGGGAAACAAACGCTAGGTCACGGTACAAGAAACACACTCTGCTCTTGAGAAAAGAGCAATCTTCTACTCTACTGTGTTTCCTATAGGGCCAGAACAGTGAGCTTGCTCAAAACAAAAGAATTGTGCTTCCTACACACACTGGCTATATCTAGTTCAACTCTGCTTAGGAAACTGACAAGAACAGTAGCTCCACTTCAGTCCAATACACTGTACTTGCTGGGAGCAGATGCGAGTGCTATTTGCGCTGTGTATGGCAAAGGGAGCGAAATAGTGACTCTTCTTACCAGAAAACAACTCTTGCTCGTAGGACCAGAAACTGCATGGGATTCAACTCCGTTTCTGACTGGGAAATAAACACTAGCTAGCCTTACAAGAAACACACTCTGCTTTTGAGAAAAGAGCAATCTTCTACTCTACTGCGTTTACTATGGGGTCCGAACAGTGAGCTTGCTCAGAACAAATGAACTGTGCTTCACACACACGGGCCATATCTAGTTCAACTTTGCTTAGGAAACTGACAAGAACAGTAGCTCCTCTTCTGTCCAATACACTGTACTTGCTGGGAACAGACGAGAGTGCTATTTGCACTGTGTATGACAATGGTAGCACAATATTGACTCTTCTTACCAGAAAACAACTCTTGCTCGTAGGACCAGAAACTGCTTGTGATTCAACTCCATGTAGGACTGGGAATCAAACACTAGCTTGCCTTAAAAGAAACACACTCTGCTTCTGAGAAAAGAGCACTCTTCTACTCTTCTGTGTTTCCTATAGGGCCAGAACAGTGAGCTTGCTCAGGACAAAAGAACTGTGCTTCCTACACACACGGGCCATATCTAGTTCAACACTGCTTAGGAAACTGACAAGAACAGTAGCTCCTCTTCAGTCCAATACATTGTACTGGCTGGAAACAGACGCGAGTGCTATTTGCACAGTTTATGGCAAAGGGAGCACAATAGTGACTTTTCTTACCAGAAAACATCCCTTGCTCGTAGGACCAGAAACTGCATGTGATTCAACTCCATGTAGGACTGGGAAACAAACGCTAGCTCGCTTTACAAGGAACACACTCTGCTTTTGAGAAAAGAGCACTCTTCTATTCTACTGTTTTTCCTATGGGGTCTGAACAGTGTGCTTGCTCAGAACAAAAGAACTGTGCTTCCTACACACACGGGCCATATCTAGTTCAACTCTGCTTAGGAAACTGACAAGAACAGTAGCTCCTCTTCAGTCCAATACACTGTACTTGCTGGGAACAGACGCGAGTGCTATTTGCCCTGTGTATAGCAAAGGGAGCACAATGGTGACTCTTCTTACCAGAAAACAACTCTTGCTCGTAGGACCAGAAACTGCATGTGATTCAACTCCATGTAGGACTGGGAAACAAAAGCTAGCTCGCCTTACAAGAAACACACTCTGCTTTTGAGAAAAGAGCACTCGTCTACTCTACTGTGTTTCCTATAGGGCCAAAACAGTGAGCTTCCTCAGAACAAAAGAACTGTGCTTCCTACACACACGGGCTATTACTAGTTCAACTCTGCTTAGGAAGCTGACAAGAACAGTAGATCCTCTTTAGTCCAATACACTGTACATGCTGGGAACAGACGCCAGTGCTATTTGCCATGTGTATGACAATGGGAGGGCAATAGTGACTCTTCTTACCAGAAAACAATTCTTGCTACAAGGATCAGAAACTTCATGTGATTCAACTCCATTTAGGACTGGGAAACAAACACTAGCTTGCCTTACAAGAAACACATTCTGCTTTTGAGAAAAGAGCACTCTTCTACTCTACTGTGTTTCCTATGGGGTCTGAAGAGTGAGCTTGCTCAGAACAAAAGAAATGTGCTTCCTACACACGGGCCATATCTAGTTCAACTCTGCTTCGGAAACTAACAAGAACAGTAGCTCTTCTTCTGTCCAAAACACAGTACTTGCAAAGAACAGTAGCGAGTGTTGTTTGCAGTGTGTATGGCAATAGGATTGCAATAGTGACTCTTCTTACCAGAAAACAACTCTTGCTCATAGGACAAGAAACTGCATCTAATTCAACTCCATTTAGGACTGGGAAACAAACGCTAGCTCACCTTACAAGAAACACACTCTGCTTTTGAGAAAAGAGCACTCTTCTACTCTTCTGTGTTTCCTATAGGGCCAGAACAGTGAGCTTGCTCAGAACAAAAGAACTGTGCTTCCTACACACATGGGCCATATCTAGTTCAACTCTGCTTAGGAAACTGACAAGAACAGTAGCTCCTCTTCTGTCCAATACACTGTACTTGCAAAGAAGAGTAGCGAGTGTTGTTTGTACTGTGTATGGGAATAGGAGCACAATATTGACTCTTCTTACCAGAAAACAACTCTTGCTCATAGGACAAGAAACTGCATCTAATTCAACTCCATTTAGGACTGGGAAACAAACGCTAGCTCACCTTACAAGAAACACACTCTGCTTTTGAGAAAAGAGCACTCTTCTACTCTTCTGTGTTTCCTATAGGACCAAAACAGTGAGCTTGCTCAGAACAAAAGAACTGTGCTTCCTACACACACGGGCCCTATCTCATTCATCTCTGCTTAAAAAACTGACAAGAACAGTAGCTCCTCTTCAGTCCAATACACTGTACTTGCTGGGAACAGACGTGAGTGCAATTTGCACTGTTTATGGCAAAGGGAGCACAATAGTGACTTTCCTTACCAGAAAACATCCCTTGCTCGTAGGACCAGAAACTGCATGTGATTCAACTCCATTTTGGACTGGGAAACAAACGCTAGCTCGCCTTACAAGAAACACACTCTGCTTTTGAGAAAAGAGCACTCTTCTATTCTACTGTGTTTCCTATGGGGTCCGAACAGTGACCTTGCTCAGAACAAAAGAAATGTGCTTCCTACACACACAGGCCATATCTACTTCAACTTTGCTTAGGAAACTGACAAGAACAGTAGATCCTCTTCAGTCCAATACACCGTACATCCTGAAACAGACGCGAGTCCTATTTGCCCTGTGTATGGCAATGGGAGCGAAATAGTGACCCTTCTTACTAGAAAACAACTCTTGCTTGTAGGACCAGAAACTGCATGTGATTCAACTACATTTAGGACTGGGAAACAAAAGCTAGGTCGCTTTACAAGAAACAAACTCTGCTTTTGAGAAAAGAGCACTCTTATACTCTACTGTGTTTCCTTTAGGGCCAAAACAGTGAGCCTGCTCAGAAGAAAAGAACTGTGTTTCCTACACACACGGGACATATCTAGTTCAACTCTGCTTAGGAAACTGACAAGAACAGTAGATCCTCTTCAGTCCAATACACTGTACAGGCTGGGAACAGACGCCAGTGCTATTTGCCCTGTGTATGACAATGGGAGCACATTAGTGACTCTTCTTACCAGAAAACAACTCTTGCTCCTAGGATCAGAAACTGCATGTGATTCAACTCCATTTAGGACTGGAAAACAAACGCTAGCTCGCCTTACAAGAAACACACTCTGCTTTTGAGAAAAGAGCACTGTTCTACTATACTGTGTTTTCTATGGGGTCCAAACAGTGAGCTTGCTCAGAACAAAAGAACTGTGCTTCCTACACACACGGGCCATATCTAGTTCAACTCTGCTTAGGAAACTGACAAGAAGAGTAGCTCCTCTTCTGTCCAATACACTGTACTTGCAAAGAACAGTAGCGAGTGTTGTTTGCACTGTTTATGGCAATAGGAGCTCAATAGTGACTCTTCTTACCAGAAAAAAGCTCTTGCTCATAGCACAAGAAACTGCATGTAATTCAACTCCATTTTGGACTGAGAAACAAATGCTAGCTCACCTTACAAGAAACACACTCTGCTTTTGAGAAAAAGAGCACTCTTCTACTCTTCTGTGTTTCCTATAGGACCAGAACAGTGAGCTTGCTCAGAACAAAAGAACTGTGCTTCCTACACACGGGCCATATCTCGTTCAACTCTGCTTAGGAAACTGACAAGAACAGTAGCTCCTCTTCAGTCCAATACACTGTATTTTCTGGGAACAGACACGAGTGCTATTTACACTGTTTATGGCAAAGGGAGCACAATAGTGACTTTCCTTACCAGAAAACATCCCTTGTTCGTAGGACCAGAAACTGCATGTGATTCAACTCCATTTCGGACTGGGAAACAAACGCTAGCTCAACCTTAGAAGAAACACACTCTGCTTTAGAGAAAAGAGCACTCTTCTACTCTACTGTGTTTCCTACAGGGCCAGAACAGTGAGCTTGCTCAGAACAAAAGAACTGTGCTTTCTACACACATCGGCTATATCTAGTTCAACTCTGCTTAGGAAACTGACAAGAACAGTAGCTCCTCTTCAGTCCAATACACTGTACTTGCTGGGAGCAGACGCGAGTGCTGTTTGCCCTGTGTATGGCAATGGGAGCAAAATAGTGACTCTTCTTACCAGAAAACAACTCTTGCTCATAGGACCAGAAACTGCATGGGATTCAACTCCGTTTCTGACTGGGAAACAAACACTAGCTAGCCTTACAAGAAACACACTCTGCTTTTGAGAAAAGAGCACTCTTCTATTCTACTGTGTTTACTATGGTGTCCGAAAATTGAGGTTGCTCAGAACAAAAGAACTGTGCTTCACACACACGGGCCATATCTAGTTCAACTCTCCTTAGGAAACTGACAAGAACAGTAGCTCCTCTTCTGTCGAATACACTGTACTTGCTGGGAACAGACGCCAGTGCTATTTGCACTGTGTATGGCAAAGGGAGCACAATAGTGACTTTCCTTACCAGAAAACATCCCTTTCTCACAGGAACAAAAACTGCCTGTGATTCAACTCCATTTAGTCCTGGGAAACAAACACTAGCTAGCCTTACAAAAACACACTCTGCTTTTGAGAAAAGAGCACTCTTCTACTCTACTGTGTTTACTATTTGGTCCGAAAATTGAGCTTGCTCAGAACAAAAGAAATGTGCTTCCTACACACACGGGCCATAGCTAGTTCAACTCTGCTTAGGAAACTGACAAGAACAGTAGCTCCTCTTCTGTCCAATACACTGTACTTGCTGGGAACAGATGCGAGTGCTATTTGCACTGTGTATGGAAATGGTAGCACAATAGTGACTCTTCTTACCAGAAAACAACTCTTGCTCGTAGGACCAGAAACTGCATGTGATTCAACTCCATTTAGGACTGGGAAATAAACGCTAGCTCGCCTTACAAGAAACACACTCTGCTTCTGAGAAAAGAGCACTCTTCTACTCTTTTGTGTTTCCTATAAAGCCAGAACAGTGAGCTTGCTCAGAACAAAAGAACTGTGCTTCCTACACACACGGGTTGTCTAGTTCAACTCTGCTTAGGAAACTGACAAGCACAGTAGCTCCTCTTCAGTCCAATACACTGTAATTGCTGGGAACAGACGCGATTGCTACTTGCACTGTTTATAGCAAAGGGAGCACAATAGTGACTTTCCTTACCAGAAAACATCCCTTGCTCGTAGGACAAGAAACTGCATGTGATTCAACTCGATTTTGGACTGGGAAACAAACGCTAGCTCGCCTTACAAGAAACACACTCTGCTTTTGAGAAAAGAGCACTCTTCTTTTTTACTGTGTTTCCTATGGGGTCCGTACAGTGAGCTCGCTCAGAACAAAAGAACTGTGCATCCTACACACACGGGCCATATCTAGTTCAACTCTGCTTAGGAAACTGACAAGAACAGTAGATCATCTTCAGTCCAATACACTGTACATGCTGGGAACAGACGCCAGTGCTATTTGCCCTGTGTATGGAAAAGGGAACACAATAGTGACTTTCCTTTCCAGAAAACAACTCTTGCTTGTAGGACCAGAAACTGCATGTGATTCAACTCCATTTAGGACTGGGAAACAAACGCAAGATCGCCTTACAAGAAACACACTCTGCTTTTGAGAAAAGAGCACTGTTCTACTTTACTGTGTTTCCTATAGGCCAGAAGAGTGAGCTTGCTCAGAACAAAAGAACTGTGCTTCCTACACCCACGGGCCATATCTAGTTCAACTCTGCTTAGGAAACTGACAAGAACAGTAGATCATCTTCAGTCCAATACACTTTACATGCTGGGAACAGACACCAGGGCTATTTGCCCTGTGTAAGACAATGGGAGTGCAATAGTGACTCTTCTTACCATAGAACAACTCTTGCTCATAGGACCAGAAACTGCATGTGATTCAACTCCATTTAGGACTGGGAAACAAACGCAAGCTCGCCTTACAAGAAACACATTCTGTTTTTGAGAAAAGAGCACTCTTCTACTCTACTGAGTTTCCTATAGGGTCAGAACAGTGAGCTTGCTCAGAACAAAAGAACTGTGCTTCCTACACACACGGGGCATATCTAGTTCAACTCTGCTTAGGAAACTGACAAGAGCAGTAGCTCCTCTTCAGTCCAATACACTGTAATTGCTGGAAACAAACGCGAGTGCTATTTGCACTTGTATGGCAAAGGGAACACAATAGTGACTTTCCTTTCCAGAAAACAACTCTTGCTTGTAGGACCAGAAACTGCATGTGATTGAACTCCATTTAGGACTGGGAAACAAACATGAGCTCGCCTTACAAGAAACACACTCTGCTTTTGAGAAAAGAGCACTGTTCTACTTTACTGTGTTTTCTATAGGCCAGAAGAGTGAGCTTGCTCAGAACAAAAGAACTGTGCTTCCTACACACACGGGCCATATCTAGTTCAACTCTGCTTAGGAAACTGACAAGAACAGTAGATCCTCTACAGTCCAATACACTTTACATGCTGGGAACTGACGCCAGTGCTATTTGCCCTGTGTATGACAATGGGAGCGCAATAGTGGCTCTTCTTCCCATAGAACAACTCTTGCTCATAGGACTAGAAACTGCATGTGATTCAACTCCATTTAGGACTGGGAAACAAACGCAAGCTATCCTTACAAGAAACACATTCTGTTTTTGAGAAAAGAGCACTCTTCTACTCTACTGAGTTTCCTATAGGGCCAGAGTGAGCTTGCTCAGAACAAAAGAAGTGTACTTCCTACACACACGGGCCATATCTAGTTCAACTCTGCTTAGGAAACTGACAAGAACAGTAGCTCCTCTTCTGTCCAATACACTGTACTTGCTGGGAATAGACGCGAGTGCTATTTGCACTGTGTATGGCAATGGTAGCACAATAGTGACTCTTCTTACCAGAAAACAACTCTTGCTCGTAGGACCAGAAACTGCATGTGATTCAACTCCATTTAGGACTGGGAAACAAACGCTAGCTCGCCTTACAAGAAACACATTCTGCTTCTGAAAAAAGAGCACTCTTCTACTCTACTGTGTTTCCTACAGGGCCAGAACAGTGAGCTTGCTCAGAGCAAAAGAACTGTGCTTCCTACACAAACGGGGCATATCTAGTTCAACTCTGCTTAGCAAAATGACAAGAACAGTAGCTCCTCTTCAGTCCAAAGCACTGTATTTGCAAGTCGCAGACGCGAGTCCTATTTGTACTGTAAATGGCAATGGGAGCGAAATAGTGACTCCTCTTACCAGAAAACAACTCTTGCTCATAGGACCAGAAACTCATGAGATTCAAATCTGTTTATTACTGGGAAATAAACACTAGCTAGCCTTACAAGAAACACACTCTGCTTTTGAGAAAAGAGCTCACTTCTATTCTACTGTGTTTCCTATGGAGTCCGAACAATGAGCTTGCTCAGAACAAAAGAACTGTGCTTCCTACATTCACGGGACATTTCTAGTTCAACTCTGCTTAGGTAACTGACAAGAACAGTAGATCCTCTTCTGTCCAATACACTGTACTTGCAAAGAACAGTAGCGAGTGTTGTTTGTACTGTGTATGGCAATAGGAGCACAATAGTGACTCTTCTTACCAGAAAACAACTCTTGCTCATAGGACAAGAAACTGCATCTAATTCAACTCCATTTAGGACTGGGAAACAAACGCTAGCTCACCTTACAAGAAACACACTCTGCTTTTGAGAAAAGAGCACTCTTCTACTCATCTGTGTTTCCTAAAGGATCAAAACAGTGAGCTTGCTCAGAACCAAAGAACTGTGCTTCCTACACACACGGGCCATATCTCTTTCAACTCTGCTTAAAAAACTGACAAGAACAGTAGCTCCTCTTCAGTCCAATACACTGTACTTGCTGGGAACAGACGTGAGTGCAATTTGCACTGTTTATGGCAAAGGGAGCACAATAGTGACTTTCCTTACCAGAAAACATCCCTTGCTCGTAGGACCAGAAACTGCATGTGATTCAACTCCATTTTGGACTGGAAAACAAACGCTAGCTCATATTACAAGAAACACACTCTGCTTTTGAGAAATGAGCACTCTTCTATTCTACTGTGTTTCCTATGGGGTCCGAACAGTGAGCTTGCTCAGAACAAAAGAACTGTGCTTCCTACACACACGGGCTATATCTAGTTCAACTCTGCTTAGGAAAATGACAAGAACAGTAGATCACCTTCAGTCCAATACACTGTACATGCTGGGAACAGACGCCAGTGCTATTTGCCCTGTGTATGATAATGGGAGGGCAACAGTGACTCTTCTTACCAGAAAACAACTCTTGCTCATAGGACCAGAAACTGCATGTGATTCAACTCCATTTAGGACTGGGAAACAAACGCTAGCTCGCCTTACAAGAAACACATTCTGCTTTTGAGAAAAGAGCACTCTTCTACTCTACTGTGTTTCCTATAGGGCCAGAAGAGTGAGGTTCCTCAGAACAAAAGAAGTGTACTTTTAACACACACGGGCCATATCTAGTTCAACTTTGCTTTGGAAACTGACAAGAACAGTAGATCCTCTTCAGTCCAATACACTGTACATCCTGGGAACAGACGCGAGTCCTTTTTGCCCTGTGTATGGCAATGGGAGCACAATAGTGACTCTTCTTACTAGAAAACAACTCTTGGTTGTAGGACCAGAAACTGCATGTGATTCAACTACATTTAGGATTGGGAAACAAACGCTAGCTCGCTTTACAAGAAACACACTCTGCTTTTGAGAAAAGAGCACTCTTCTACTCTATTGTGTTTCCTATAGGGCCAAAACAGTGAGCTTGCTCAGAACAAGAGAACTGTGCTTCCTACACACACGGGCCATATCTAGTTCAACTCTGCTTAGGAAACTGACAAGAACAGTAGATCCTCTTCAGTCCAATACACTGTACATGCAGGGAACAGACGACAGTGCTATTTGCCCTGTGTATGTCAATGGGAGCGCAATAGTGACTCTTCTACCAGAAAACAACTCTTGCTCCTAGGATCAGAAACTGCATGTGATTCCATTCCATTTAGGACTGGAAAACAAACGCTAGCTTGCCTTACGAGAAACACACTCTGCTTCTGAGAAAAGAGCACTCTTCTACTCTACTGTGTTTCCTATGGGGTCCGAAAAGTGAGCTTGCTCAGAACAAAAGAACTGTGCTTCCTACACACACGGGCCATATCTAGTTCAACTCTGCTTAGGAAACTGACAAGAACAGTAGCTCCTCTTCTGTCCAATACACTGTACTTGCAAAGAACAGTAGCGAGTGTTGTTTGCACTGTGTATGGCAATAGGAGCGCAATAGTGACTCTTCTTACCAGAAAACAACTCTTGCTCATAGGACAAGAAACTGCATGTAATTCAACTCCATTTAAAACTGGGAAAAAACGCTAGCTCACCTTACAAGAAACACACTATGCTTTTGAGAAAAGAGCACACTTCTACTCTTCTGTGTTTCCTATAGGACCAAAACAGTGAGCTTGCTGAGAACAAAAGAACTGTGCTTCCTACACACACGGGCCATATCTAGTTCAGCTCTGCTTAGGAAACTGACAAGAACAGTAGCTCCTCTTCAGTCCAATACACTGTACTGGCTGGGAACAGACACGAGTGCTATTTGCACTGTGTATGGCAAAGGGAACACAATAGAGACTTTCCTTTCCAGAAAAAAACTCTAGCTCGTAGGACCAGAAACTGCATGTGATTCAACTCCATTTAGGACTGGGAAACAAACGCAAGCTCGTCTTAAAAGAAACACACTCTGCTTTTAGTAAAGAGCACTCTTCTACTCTACTGTGTTTCTATAGGCCAGAAGAGTGAGCTAGCTCAGAACAAAAGAACTGTGCTTCCTACACACACGGGCCATATCTAGTTCAACTCTGCTTAGGAAACTGACAAGAACAGTAGATCATTTTCAGTCTAATTCACTGTACATGCTGGGAACAGACGCCAGTGCTATTTGCCCTGTGTATGACAATGGGAGGGCAATAGTGACTCTTCTTACCAGAAAACAACTCTTGCTCGTATGATCAGAAACTGCATGTGATTCAACTCCATTTAGGACTGCGAAACAAACACTAGCTCGCCTTACAAGAAACACACTCTGCTTTTGAGAAAAGAGCACTCTTCTATTCTACTGTGTTTCCTATGGGGTCCGAACAGTGAGCTTGCTCAGAACAAAGAACTGTGCTTCCTATACACACGGGCCATATCTAGTTCAACTCTGCTTAGGAAACTGACAAGAGCAGTAGCTCCTCTTCAGTCCAATACACTGTACTTGCTGGGAAAAGACGTGAGTGCTATTTGCACTGTGTATGGCAAGGGGAGCACAATAGTGACTTTCCTTTCCAGAAAAAAACTCTTGCTCGTAGGACCAGAAACTGCATGGGATTCAACTCCGTTTCTGACTGGGAAATAAACACTAGCTAGCCTTCCAAGAAACACACTCTGCTTTTGAGAAAAGAGCAATCTTCTACTCTACTGTGTTTACTATGGGGTCGGAAAATTGAGCTTGCTCAGAACAAAAGAACTGTGCTTCCTACACACACGGGCCATATCTAGTTCAACTCTGCTTAGGAAACTGACAAGAACAGTAGCTCCTTCTCAGTCTCATACACTGTACTTGCTGGGAACAGACGCGAGTGCTATTTGCACTGTATACGGGAAATGGAGCGCAATAGTGACTCTTCTTACCAGAAAATAATTATAGCTCATAGGACCAGAAACTGCATGTGTATTTCAACTCCATTTAGGACTGGGAAACAAACGCTAGCTCGCCTTACAAGAAACACACTCTGCTTTTGAGAAAAGTGCACTCTTCTACTCTACTGTGTTTCCTATGGGTTTCAAACAGTGAGCTTGCTCAGAACAAAAAAACTGTGCTTAGTACACACACGGGTCATATCTGGTTGATCTCTACTTAGGAAACTGACAAGAACAGTAGCTCGTCTTCAGTCCAATACACTGTACTTGCTGGGAACAGACGCGAGTGCTATTTGTACTGTGTATGGCAATGGGAGCACAATAGTGACTCTTCTTACCAGAAAACAACTCTTGCTTGTAGGACCAAAAACTGCTTTTGATTCAACTCCATTTAGGACTGGGAAACAAATGCTAGCTTGCCTTACAAGAAACACGCTCTGCTTTTGAGAAAAGAGCACTCTTCTACTCTACTGTGTTTCCTATAGGGCCAGAACAGTGAGCTTGCTCAGAACAAAAGAACTGTGCTTCCTACACACACGGTCCATATCTAGTTCAACTCTGCTTAGGAAACTGATGAGAACAGTAGCTCCTGTTCAGTCCAATACACTGTACGTACTGGGAACAGACGCAAGCGCTATTTGCACTGTCTACGGCAATGGGAGCACAATAGTGACTCTTCTTACCAGGAAACAACTCTTCCTCTTAGGACCAGAAACTTCATTTGATTCAATCCATTTAGGAGTGGGAAACAAACGCTTGCTTGCCTTACAAGAAACACGCTCTGCTTTTGAGAATAGGGCACACAGCTACTCTACTGTGTTTCCTATGGGGTTCCAACAGTGAGCTTGCTCAGAACAAAAGAACTGTGTTTCCTACACCCACGGGTCATATCCAGTTCAATTCTGCTTAGGAAATTGACAAGAACAGTAGCTCTTCTTCAGTCCAATACACTGTACTTGCTGGGAACAGATGCGAGTGCTATTTGCACTGTGTTTGGCAATGGGAGCGCAATAGTGACTTTCCTTACCAGAAAACAACTCTTGCGCGTAGGACCAAAAACTACATGTGATTCAACTCCATTTAGGACTGGGAAACAAATGCTAGCTCGCCTTAGAAGAAACACACTCTGCTTTTGAGAAAAGAGCACTCGTCTACTCTACTGTGTTTCCTATGGGGTCCGAACAGTGAACTTGCTCAGAACAAAAGAACTGTGCTTCCTATACACACGGGCCATATCTAGTTCAACTCTGATTAGGAAACTGACAAGAAGAGTAGCTCCTCTTCATTCCAATACACTGTAATTGATTGGAACAGACGCAAGTGTTATTTGTACTGTGTATGGCAATGGGAGCGCAATAGTGACTCTTCTTACCAAAAAATAACTCTACTCGTAGGACGGGAATCTGCATGTGATTCAAGCTCATTTAGGACTGGGAAACAAAAGCTAGCTCGCCTTACAAGAAACACACTCTGCTTTTGAGAAAAGAGCACTCTTCTTCTCTACTATGTGTCCTATGGGTTCCGAACAGTGAGCTTGCTCAGAACAAAAGAATTGTGCTTCCTACGCACACGGGCCATATCTAGTTCAACTCTGCTTAGGAAACTGACAAGAACAGTATCTCCTCTTCAGTCCAATACACTGTACTTGATTGGAACAGACGCGAGTGCTATTTGCACTGTGTATGGCATTGGGAGCGCAATAGTGACACTTCTTACCAGAAAACAACTCTTGCTCTTAGGACCAGAAACTGCATGTGATTCAACTCCATTTTGGACTGGGAAGCAAACGCTAGGTCGCCTTACACTAAACACACTCGGCTTTTGAGAAAAGAGCACTCTTCTACTCTACTGTGTTTCCTATGGGTTCTGAACAGTGAGCTTGCTCAGAACAAAAGAACTGTGCTTCCTACACACACGGGCCATATCTAGTTCAACTCTGCTTAGGAAACTGATGAGAACAGTAGCTCCTCTTCACTCCAATACACTGTACTTACTGGAAACAGACGCGAGTGCTATTTGCACTGTGTACAGCAATTGGAGCCCAATAGTGACTCTTCTTACCAGAAAACACCTCTTGCTCTTAGGACCAGAAACTGCATTTGATTCAATCCACTTAGGACTGGGAAACAAACGCTAGCTCGCCTTACAAGAAACAAGCTCTGCTTTTGAGAATAGGGCACACTTCTCCTCTACTGTGTTTCCTATAGGGTCCAAACAGTGAGTTTGCTCAGAACAAAAGAAGTGTGCTTCCTACACACACGGGCCATATCTAGTTAAATTCTGCTTAGGAAACTGACAAGAACAGTAGATCCTCTTCAGTCCAATACACTGTACTTGCTGGGAACAGACACCAGTTGTATTTGCAATGTGTATGAAAATGGAAGCCCAATAGTGACTTTTTTTTTTGGTTTTTCAAGACAGGGTTTCTCTGTGTAGCTTTGCGCCTTTCCTGGGACTCACTTGGTAGCCCAGGTTGGCCTCGAACTCACAGAGATCCACCTGGCCCTGCCTCCCAAGTGCTGGGATTAAAGGCGTGCGCCACCACCGCCCGGCTCAATAGTGACTTTTATTACCAGAAAAAACTCTTGCTTGTAGGACCAGAAACTGCATGTGATTCAAATCCATTTAGGACTGGGAAGCAAACACTAGCTCGCATTACAAGAAACACACTCGGATTTTGAGAAAAGAGCACTCTTCTACTCAACTGTGTTTCCTATGTGGTCACAACAGTGAGCTTACTCAGAACAAAAGAACTGTGCTTCCAATACACACGGGCCACGTCTAGTTGAACTCTGCTTAGGAAACTGACAAGAACAGTAGCTCCTCTTCAGTCCAATACACTGTACTTGATTGGAACAGACGCAAGAGCTATTTGTACTGTGTATGGCAATGGGAGCGCAATAGTGACTCTTCTTACCAAAAAATAACTCTACTCGTAGGACCAGAAACTGCATGTGATTCAAATTCATTTAGGACTGGGAAACAAAAGCTAGCTCGCCAAACAAGAAACACACTCTGCTTTTGAGAAAAGAGCACTCTTCTTCTCTACTATGTGTCCTATGGGTTCCGAACAGTGAGCTTGCTCAGAACAAAAGAACTGTGCTTCCTACGCACACGGGCCATATCTAGTTCAACTCTGATTAGGAAACTGACAAGAACAGTAGCTCCTCTTCAGTCCAATACACTGTACTTGCTGGGAACAGATGCGAGTGCTATTTGCACTGTGTTTGGCAATGGGAGCACAATAGTGACTTTCCTTACCAGAAAACAACTCTTGCTCGTAGTACCAAAAACTGCATGTGATTCAACTCCATTTAGGACTGGGAAACAAACGCTAGCTCGCCTTACAAGAAACACACTCTGCTTTTGAGAAAAGAGCAGTCTTCTACTCTATTGTGTTTCCTATAGGGCCAGTACAGTGAGCTTGCTCAGAACAAAAGAACTGTGCTTCCTACACAAATGGCCATATCCATTTCAATTCTGCTTAGGAAACTGACAAGAACAGTAGCTCCTCTTCAGTCCAATACACTGTACTTGCTGGGAACAGATGCAAGTGCTATTTGCACTGTGTTTGGCAATGGGAGTGCAATAGTGACTTTCCTTACCAGAAAACAACTCTTGTGCGTAGGACCAAAAACTGCATGTGATTCAACTCCATTTAGGACTGGGAAACAAATGCTAGCTTGCCTTACAAGAATAACACTCTGATTTTGAGAAAAGAGCACTCTTCAACTCTACTGTGTTTCCTATAGGGCCAGAACAGTGAGCTTGCTCAGAACAAAAGAACTGTGCTTCCTACACACACGGGCCATATCTAGTTCAACTCTGCTTAGGAAACTGATGAGAACAGTGGCTCCTCTTCAGTCCAATACACTGTACTTGCTGGGAACAGATGCGAGTGCAATTTGCACTGTGTATGGCAATGGGAGCACAATAGTGACTCTTCTTACCAGAAAACAACTCTTGCTCTTAGGACTAGTAACTGCATGTGATTCAACTCCATTTAGGACTGGGAAAAAAACACTAGCTCGACTTACAAGAAACACACTCTGCTTTTGAGAAAAGAGCACTGAGTTTCCTATTGGGTCCGCACAGTGAGCTTGCTCAGAACAAAAGAGCTGTGCTTCCTATACACACGGGCCATATCTAGTTCAACTCTGCTTAGGAAACTGACAAGAACAGTAGCTCCTCTTCAGTCCAATACTCTGTACTTGCTGGGAACAGACGTGAGTGCTATTTGTGCTGTGTATGGCAAGGGGTGCGCAATAGTGACTTTCCTTAACAGAAAACAACTCTTGCTCGTAGGACCAAAAACTGCATGTGATTAAACTCCATGTAGGGGTGGGAAACAAATGCTAGCTCACTTAAAAGAAACACACTCTGCTTTTGAGAAAAGAGCACTCTGCTACTCTACTGTGTTTCCTATAGGGTCCAAACAGTGAGCTTTCTCAGAACAAAAGAACTGTGCTTCCTAAACACACGGGCCATATCTAGTTCAACTCTGATTAGGAAACTGACAAAAATAGTAGCTCCTCTTCAGTCCAATACACTGTACTTGCTGGGAACAGAATCGAGTGCTATTTGCACTATGTATGGCAATGGGAGTGCAATAATGACTTTCCTTACAGGAAAACAACTCTTGCTCGTACGTCCAGAAGCTGCATGTGATTCAACTCCATTTAGAACTGGGAAACAAACGCTAGCTCGCCTTACAAGAAACACACTCTGCTTTTGAGAAAAGAGCACTCTTCTACTCTACTGTGTTTCCTATGGGGTTCGAACAGTGAGCTTGCTCAGAACAAGTGAACTGTGCTTCCTACACACACGGGTCATATCTAGTTCAACTCTCCTTAGGAAACTGACAAAAGCAGTAGCTCCTCTTCATTCAAATACACTGTACTTGCTGGGAACAGACGCGAGTGCTATTTGCACTGTGTATGGCAAAGGGAGCACAATAGTGACTCTTCTTACCAGAAAACAACTCTAGCTCATAGGACCAGAAACTGCATTTGATTCAATCTATTTAGGACTGGGAAACAAACGCTTGCTCGCCTTACAAGAAACACGCTCTGCTTTTGAGAATAGGGCACACAGCTACTCTACTGTGTTTCCTATGAGGTCCGAACAGTGAGCTTGCTCAGAACAAAAGAACTGTGCTTCCTATACACACGGGCCATATCTAGTTCAACTCTGATTAGGAAACTGACAAGAAGAGTAGCTCCTCTTCATTCCAATACACTGTAATTGATTGGAACAGACGCAAGTGTTATTTGTACTGTGTATGGCAATGGGAGCGCAATAGTGACTCTTCTTACCAAAAAATAACTCTACTCGTAGGACGGGAATCTGCATGTGATTCAAACTCATTTAGGACTGGGAAACAAAAGCTAGCTCGCCTTACAAGAAACACACTCTGCTTTTGAGAAAAGAGTACTCTTCTTCTCTACTATGTGTCCTATGTGTTCCGAATAGTGAGCTAGCTCAGAACAAAAGAACTGTGCTTCCTACACACACGGGCCATATCTAGTTCAACTCTGCTTAGGAAACTGACAAGAACAGTATCTCCTCTTCAGTCCAATACACTGTACTTGATTGGAACAGACGCGAGTGCTATTTGCACTCTGTATGGCAATGGGAGCACAATAGTGACACTTCTTACCAGAAAACAACTCTTACACTTAGGACCAGAAACTGCATGTGATTCAACTCCATTTTGGACTGGGAAGCAAACGCTAGGTCGCCTTACACTAAACACACTCGGCTTTTGAGAAAAGAGCACTCTTTTACTCTACTGTGTTTCCTATGGGGTCTGAACAGTGAGCTTGCTCAGAACAAAAGAACTGTGCTTCCTACACACACGGGCCATATCTAGTTCAACTCTGATTAGGAAACTGATGAGAACAGTAGCTCCTCTTCACTCCAATACACTGTACTTACTGGAAACAGACGCGAGTGCTATTTGCAATGTGTACAGCAATTGGAGCACAATAGTGACTCTTCTTACCAGAAAACACCTCTTGCTCTTAGGACCAGAAACTGCATTTGATTCAATCCATTTAGTACTGGGAAACAAACGCTAGCTCGCCTTACAAGAAACAAGCTCTGCTTTTGAGAATAGGGCACACTTCTACTCTACTGTGTTTCCTATAGGGTCCAAACAGTGAGCTTGCTCAGAACAAAAGAAGTGTGCTTCCTACACACACGGGCCATATCTTGTTCAATTCTGCTTAGGAAACTGACAAGAACAGTAGATCCTCTTCAGTCCAATACACTGTACTTGCTGGAAACAGACGCCAGTGGTATTTGCACTGTGTATGAAAATGGGAGCCCAATAGTGACTTTTTTTTTTTTTTTGGTTTTTCAAGACAGGGTTTCTCTGAGTAGCTTTGCGCCTTTCCTGGGACTCACTTGGTAGCCAAGGTTGGCCTCGAACTCACAGAGATCCACCTGGCCCTGCCTCCCAAGTGCTGGGATTAAAGGCGTGCGCCGCCACCACCGCCCGGCTCAATAGTGACTTTTATTACCAGAAAAAACTCTTGCTTGTAGGACCAGAAATTGCATGTGATTCAAATCCATTTAGGATTGGGAAGCAAACGCTAGCTCGCATTACAAGAAACACACTCGGATTTTGAGAAAAGAGCACTCTTCTACTCAACTGTGTTTCCTATGTGGTCACAACAGTGAGCTTACTCAGAACAAAAGAACTGTGCTTCCTATACACACGGGTCACATCTAGTTCAACTCTGCTTAGGAAACTGACAAGAACAGTAGCTCCTCTTCAGTCCAATACACTGTACTTGCTGGGAACAGATGCGAGTGCTATTTGCACTGTGTTTGGCAATGGGAGCGCAATAGTGACTTTCCTTACCAGAAAACAACTCTTGCTCGTAGTACCAAAAACTGCATGTGATTCAACTCCATTTAGGACTGGGAAACAAACGCTAGCTCGCCTTACAAGAAACACACTCTGCTTTTGAGAAAAGAGCAGTCTTCTACTCTACTGTGTTTCCTATAGGGCCAGTACAGTGAGCTTGCTCAGAACAAAAGAACTGTGCTTCCTACACAAATGGCCATATCCATTTCAATTCTGCTTAGGAAACTGACAAGAACAGTAGCTCCTCTTCAGTGCAATACACTGTACTTGCTGGGAACAGATGCGAGTGCTATTTGCACTGTGTTTGGCAATGGGAGCACAATAGTGACTTTCCTTACCAGAAAACAACTCTTGCACGTAGGACCAAAAACTGCATGTGATTCAACTCCATTTAGGACTGGGAAACAAATGCTAGCTTGCCTTACAAGAAACACACTCTGCTTTTGAGAAAAGAGCACTCTTCTACTCTACTGTGTTTCCTATAGGGCCAGAACAGTGAGCTTGCTCAGAACAAAAGAACTGTGCTTCCTACACACACGGGCTATATCTAGTTCAACTCTGCATAGGAAACTGACAAGAACAGTAGATCCTCTTCAGTCCAATACACTGTACATGCTGGGAAAAGACGCCAGTGCTATTTGCCCTGTGTATGACAATGCGAGCACAATAGTGACTCTTCTTACCAGAAAACAACTCTTGCTTGTAGGACCAGAAACTGCATGTGATTCAACTCCATTAAGGTCTGGGAAGCAAATGCTATCTCGCCTTACAAGAAACACACTCTGCTTTTGAGAAAAGAGCACTGAGTTTCCTATTGGGTCCGCACAGTGAGCTTGCTCAGAACAAAAGAGCTGTGCTTCCTATACACACGGGCCATATCTAGTTCAACTCTGCTTAGGAAACTGACAAGAACAGTAGCTCCTCTTCAGTCCAATACTCTGTACTTGCTGGGAACAGACGTGAGTGCTATTTGTGCTGTGTATGGCAAGGGGAGCGCAATAGTGACTTTCCTTAACAGAAAACAACTCTTGCTCGTAGGACCAAAAACTGCATGTGATTAAACTCCATTTACGCGTGGGAAACAAACCCTAGCTCACCTTACAAGAAACACACTCTGCTTTTGAGAAAAGAGCACTCTTCTACTCTACTGTGTTTCCTATGGGGACCAAACAGTGAGCTTTCTCAGAACAAAAGAACTGTGCTTCCTAAACACACGGGCCATATCTAGTTCAACTCTGATTAGGAAACTGACAAAAATAGTAGCTCCTCTTCAGTCCAATACACTGTACTTGCTGGGAACAGAATCGAGTGCTATTTGCACTATGTATGGCAATGGGAGTGCAATAATGACTTTCCTTACCAGAAAACAACTCTTGCTCGTACGTCCAGAAGCTGCATGTGATTCAACTCCATTTAGGACTGGGAAACAAACGCTAGCTCGCCTTACAAGAAACACACTCTGCTTTTGAGAAAAGAGCACTCTTCTTCTCTACTGTGTTTCCTATAGGGCCAGTACAGTGAGCTTGCTCAAAACAAAAGAACTGTGCTTCCTATACACATGGGCCATATCAGTTCAACTCTGCTTAGGAAACTGACAAAAACAGTAGCTCCTCTTCAGTCCAATACACTGTACTTGATTGGAACAGACGCAAGTGCTATTTGCACTGTGTATGGCAATGGGAGCTCAATAGTGACTCTTCTTACCAAAAAACAACTCTACTCGTAGGACCAGAGACTGCATGTGATTCAACTTCTTTTACGACTGGGAAACAAAAGCTAGCTCGCCTTACAATAAAACACACTCTGCTTTTGAGAAAAGAGTACTCTTGTACTCTACTGTGTTTCCTATGGGGTCCGAACAGTGAGCTTGCTCAGAACAAATGAACTGTGCTTCCTACACACACGGGTCATATCTAGTTCAACTCTCCTTAGGAAACTGACAAAAACAGTAGCTCCTCTTCATTCAAATACACTGTACTTGCTGGGAACAGACACGAGTGCTATTTGCACTGTGTATGGCAAAGGGAGCGCAATAGTGACTCTTCTTACCAGAAAACAACTCTAGCTCATAGGACCAGAAACTGCATTTGATTCAATCTATTTAGGACTGGGAAACAAACGCTTGCTCGCCTTACAAGAAACACGCTCTGCTTTTGAGAATAGGGCACACAGCCACTCTACTGTGTTTCCTATGGGGTTCCAACAGTGAGCTTGCTCAGAACAAAAGAACTGTGCTTCCTACACACTCGGGTCATATCCAGTTCAATTCTGCTTAGGAAATTGACAAGAACAGTAGCTCTTCTTCAGTCCAATACACTGTACTTGCTGGGAACAGATGCGAGTGCTATTTGCACTGTGTTTGGCAATGGGAGCGCAATAGTGACTTTCCTTACCAGAAAACAACTCTTGCGCGTAGGACCAAAAACTGCATGTGATTCAACTCCATTTAGGACTGGGAAACAAATGCTAGCTCGCCTTACAAGAAACACACTCTGCTTTTGAGAAAAGAGCACTCTTCTACTCTACTGTGTTTCCTATGGGGTCCGAACAGTGAGCTTGCTCAGAACAAAAGAACTGTGCTTCCTATACACACGGGCCATATCTAGTTCAACTCTGATTAGGAAACTGACAAGAAGAGTAGCTTCTCTTCATTCCAATACACTGTAATTGATTGGAACAGACGCAAGTGTTATTTGTACTGTGTATGGCAATGGGAGCGCAATAGTGACTCTTCTTACCAAAAAATAACTCTACTCGTAGGACGGGAATCTGCATGTGATTCAAACTCATTTAGGACTGGGAAACAAAAGCTAGCTCGCCTTACAAGAAACACACTCTGCTTTTGAGAAAAGAGCACTCTTCTTCTCTACTATGTGTCCTATGGTTTCCGAACAGTGAGCTTGCTCAGAAAAAAAGAACTGTGCTTCCTATGCACACGGGCCATATCTAGTTCAACTCTGCTCCGGAAACTGACAAGAACAGTATCTCCTCTTCAGTCCAATACACTGTACTTGATTGGAACAGACGCGAGTGCTATTGGCACTCTGTATGGCAATGGGAGCGCAATAGTGACACTTCTTACCAGAAAACAACTCTTGCTCTTAGGACCAGAAACTGCATGTGATTCAACTCCATTTTGGACTGGGAAGCAAACGCTAGGTCGCCTTACACTAAACACACTCGGCTTTCGAGAAAAGAGCACTCTTCTACTCTACTGTGTTTCCTATGGGGTCTGAACAGTGAGCTTGCTCAGAACAAAAGAACTGTGCTTCCTACACACACGGGCCATATCTAGTTCAACTCTGATTAGGAAACTGATGAGAACAGTAGCTCCTCTTCACTCCAATACACTGTACTTACTGGAAACAGACGCGAGTGCTATTTGCACTGTGTACAGCAATTGGAGCACAATAGTGACTCTTCTTACCAGAAAACACCTCTTGCTCTTAGGACCAGAAACTGCATTTGATTCAATCCATTTAGTACTGGGAAACAAACGCTAGCTCGCCTTACAAGAAACAAGCTCTGCTTTTGAGAATAGGGCACACTTCTACTCTACTGTGTTTCCTATAGGGTCCAAACAGTGAGCTTGCTCAGAACAAAAGAAGTGTGCTTCCTACACACACGGGCCATATCTTGTTCAATTCTTCTTAGGAAACTGACAAGAACAGTAGATCCTCTTCAGTCCAATACACTGTACTTGCTGGGAACAGACGCCAGTGGTATTTGCACTGTGTATGAAAATGGGAGCCCAATAGTGACTTTTTTTTTTTTTGGTTTTTCAAGACAGGGTTTCTCTGTGTAGCTTTGCGCCTTTCCTGGGACTCACTTGGTAGCCCAGGTTGGCCTCGAACTCACAGAGATCCACCTGGCCCTGCCTCCCAAGTGCTGGGATTAAAGGCGTGCGCCACCACCGCCCGGCTCAATAGTGACTTTTATTACCAGAAAAAACTCTTGCTTGTAGGACCAGAAACTGCATGTGATTCAAATCCATTTAGGATTGGGAAGCAAACACTAGCTCGCATTACAAGAAACACACTCGGATTTTGAGAAAAGAGCACTCTTCTACTCAACTGTGTTTCCTATGTGGTCACAACAGTGAGCTTACTCAGAACAAAAGAACTGTGCTTCCTATACACACGGGCCACATCTAGTTCAACTCTGCTTAGGAAACTGACAAGAACAGTAGCTCCTCTTCAGTCCAATACACTGTACTTGATTGGAACAGACGCATGTGCTATTTGTACTGTGTATGGCAATGGGAGCGCAATAGTGACTCTTCTTACCAAAAAATAACTCTACTCGTAGGACCAGAAACTGCATGTGATTCAAATTCATTTAGGACTGGGAAACAAAAGCTAGCTCGCCTTACAAGAAACACACTCTGCTTTTGAGAAAAGAGCACTCTTCTTCTCTACTATGTGTCCTATGGGTTCCGAACAGAGAGCTTGCTCAGAACAAAAGAACTGTGCTTCCTACGCACACGGGCCATATCTAGTTCAACTCTGATTAGGAAACTGACAAGAACAGTAGCTCCTCTTCAGTCCAATACACTGTACTTGCTGGGAACAGATGCGAGTGCTATTTGCACTGTGTTTGGCAATGGGAGCGCAATAGTGACTTTCCTTACCAGAAAAAAACTCTTGCGCGTAGGACCAAAAACTGCATGTGATTCAACTCCATTTAAGACTGGGAAACAAACGCTAGCTCGCCTTACAAGAAACACACTCTGCTTTTGAGAAAAGAGCAGTCTTCTACTCTACTGTGTTTCCTATAGGGCCAGTACAGTGAGCTTGCTCAGAAAAAAAGAACTGTGCTTCCAACACACACGGGCAATATCTAGTTCAACTCTACTTAGGAAACTGATGAGAACAGTGGCTCCTCTTCAGTCCAATACACTGTACTTGCTGGGAACAGATGCAAGTGCAATTTGCACTGTGTACGGCAATGGGAGCACAATAGTGACTCTTCTTACCAGAAAACAACTCTTGCTCTTAGGACCAGTAACTGCATGTGATTCAACTCCATTTAGGACTGGGAAAAAACACTAGCTTGACTTACAAGAAACACACTCTGCTTTTGAGAAAAGAGCACTCTTCTACTCTACTGTATTTCCTATGGGGTCCGAACAGTGAGCTTGCTCAGAACAAAAGAAATGTACTTCCTGCACACATGGCCATATCTAGTTCAATTCTGCTTAGGAAACTGACAAGAACAGTAGATCCTCTTCAGTGCAATACACTGTACTTGCTGGGGGAAGAAGCCAGTGCTATTTGTCCTGTGTATGACAATGGGAGCACAGTAGTGACTCTTCTTACCAGAAAACATCTCTTGCTCATAGGAACAGAAACTGCATGTGATTCAACTCCATTTAGGACTGGGAAACAAACACTAGCTCGCCTTGCACGAAACACACTCTGCTTTTGAGAAAAGAGCACTCTTCTACTCTACTGTGTTTCCTATAGGGCCAGAACAGTGAGCTTGCTCAGAACAAAAGAACTGAGCTTCCTACACACACGGGCTATATCTAGTTCAACTCTGCATAGGAAACTGACAAGAACAGTAGATCCTCTTCAGTCCAATACACTGTACATGCTGGGAAAAGATGCCAGTGCTATTTGCCCTGTGTATGACAATGCGAGCGCAATAGTGACTCTTCTTACCAGAAAACAACTCTTGCTTGTAGGACCAGAAACTGCATGTGATTCAACTCCATTTAGGTCTGGGAAGCAAATGCTATCTCGCCTTACAAGAAACACACTCTGCTTTTGAGAAAAGAGCACTGAGTTTCCTATTGGGTCCGCACAGTGAGCTTGCTCAGAACAAAAGAGCTGTGCTTCCTATACACACGGGCCATATCTAGTTCAACTCTGCTTAGGAAACTGACAAGAACAGAAGCTCCTTTTCAGTCCAATACTCTGTACTTGCTGGGAACAGACGTGAGTGCTATTTGTGCTGTGTATGGCAAGGGGAGCACAATAGAGACTTTCCTTAAGAGAAAACAACTCTTGCTCGTAGGACCAAAAACTGCATGTGATTAAACTCCATTTAGGGGTGGGAAACAATCGCTAGCTCAACTTACAAGAAACACACTCTGCTTTTGAGAAAAGAGCACTCTTCTACTCTACTGTGTTTCCTAAGGGGTCCAAACAGTGAGCTTTCTCAGAACAAAAGAACTGTGCTTCCTAAACACACGGGCCATATCTAGTTCAACTCTGATTAGGAAACTGACAAGAACAGTAGCTCCTCTTCAGTCCAATACACTGTACGTGCTAGGAACAGAATCGAGTGCTATTTGCACTATGTATGGCAATGGGAGTGCAATAATGACTTTCCTTACCAGAAAACAACTCTTGCTCGTACGTCCAGAAGCTGCATGTGATTCAACTCCATTTAGGACTGGGAAACAAACGCTAGCTCGCCTTACAAGAAACACACTCTGCTTTTGAGAAAAGAGCACTCTTCTACTCTACTGTGTTCTCTATAGGGCCAGAAAGTGAGCTTGCTCAAAACAAAAGAACTGTGCTTCCTATACACCCGGGCCATATCAGTTCAACTCTGCTTAGGAAACTGACAAGAACAGTAGCTCCTCTTCAGTCCAATACACTGTACTTGATTGGAACAGACGCAAGTGCTATTTGCACTGTGTATGGCAATGGGAGCTCAATAGTGACTCTTCTTACCAAAAAACAACTCTACTCGTAGGACCAGAAACTGCATGTGATTCAACTTCTTTTACGACTGGGAAACAAAAGCTAGCTCGCCATACAAGAAACACACTCTGCTTTTGAGAAAAGAGCAGTCTTCTACTCTACTTTGTTTCCTATAAGGCCAGTACAGTGAGCTTGCTCAGAAAAAAAGAACTGTGCTTCATACACAAATGGCCATATCCATTTCAATTCTGCTTAGGAAACTGACAAGAACAGTAGCTCCTCTTCAGTCCAATACACTGTACTTGCTGGGAACAGATGCGAGTGCTATTTGCACTGTGTTTGGCAATGGGAGCGCAATAGTGACTTTCCTTACCAGAAAAAAACTCTTGCGCGTAGGACCAAAAACTGCATGTGATTCAACTCCATTTAGATCTGGGAAACAAACGCTAGCTCGCCTTACAAGAAACACACTCTGCTTTTGAGAAAAGAGCACTCTTCTACTCTACTGTGTTTCCTATAGGGCCAGAACAGTGAGCTTGCTCAGAACAAAAGAACTGTGCTTCCTACACACACGGGCCATATCTTGTTCAACTCTACTTAGGAAACTGATGAGAACAGTGGCTCCTCTTCAGTCCAATACACTGTACTTGCTGGGAACAGATGCAAGTGCAATTTGCACTGTGTATGGCAAAAGGAGCTCAATTGTGACTCTTCTAACCAGAAAACAACTCTTGCTCGTAGGACCAGAAACTGCATGTGTATTTCAACTCCATTTAGGACTGGGAAACAAACGGTAGCTCGCCTTACAAGAAACACACTCTGCTTTTGAGAAAAGAGCACTCTTCTACTCTACTGTATTTCCTATGGGGTCCGAACAGTGAGCTTGCTCAGAACAAAAGAAATGTACTTCCTGCACACATGGCCATATCTAGTTCAATTCTGCTTAGGAAACTGACAAGAACAGTAGATACTCTTCAGTGCAATACACTGTACTTGCTGGAAACAGACGCGAGTGTTATTTGTACTATGTATGGCAAAGGGAGCGCAATAGTGACTCTTCTTACCAGAAAATAACTCTTGCTCGTAGGACCAGAAACTGCATGTGTATTTCAACTCCATTTAGGACTGGGAAACAAACACTAGCTCGCCTTACAAGAAAAAAACTCTGCTTTTGAGAAAAATGCACTCTTCTAATCTACTGTGTTTCCTATGGGGTTCGAAATGTGAGCTTGCTGAGAACAAAAAAAACTGTGCTTCCTACACACACGGGCCATATCTTGTTGAATTCTGCTTAGGAAACTGACAAAACAGTAGCTCCTCTTCAGTCCAATACACTGTACTTGCTGAGAACAGACGTGAGAGCTATTTGCACTGTTTATGGCAAAAGGAGCACAATAGTGACTTTCCTTACCAGAAAACAACTCTTCCTTGTAGGAACGGAAACTGCATGTGATTCAACTCCATTTAGGACTGGGAAACAAATGCTAGCTCGCCTTACAAGAAACACACTCTGCTTTTGAGCAAAGAGCACTCTTCTACTCTACTGTGTTTCCTATAGGGCCAGAACAGTGAGCTTGCTCAGAACAAAAGTACTGTGCTTCCTACATACATGGGCCATATCTAGTTCAATTCAGCTTAGGAAACTTACAAGAACAGTAGCTCCTCTTCAGTCCAATACACTGTACTTGCTGGGAACAGACGCGAGTGCTATTTGCACTGTGTATGGCAATGAGAGCGCAATAGTGACTTTCCTTACCAGAAAACAACTCTTGCAAGTAGGAACGGAAACTGCATGTGATTCAACTCCATTTAGGACTGCGAAACAAACGCTAGCTCGCTTACAAAAAACACACTCTGCTTTTGAGGAAAGAGCACTCTTCTACTCTATTGTGTTTCCTATAGGGCCAGAACAGTGAGCTTGCTGAGTACAAAAGAACTGTGCTTCCTACATACATGGGCCATATCTAGTTCAACTCTGCTTAGGAACCTGACAAGAACAGTAGATCATCTTCAGTCCAATACACTGTACATGCTGGGAACAGAGGCCAGTGCTCTTTGCCCTGTGTATGACAATGGGAGCACAATAGTGACTCTTATTACCAGAAAAAACTCTTGTTCGTAGGACCAGAAACTGCATGTGATTCAACTCCATTTAGGACTGGGAAACAAACGCTAGCTCGCCTTACAAGAAACACACTCTGCTTTTGAGAAAAGAGCACTCTTCTACTCTACTGTGTTTCCTATAGGGCTAGAACAGTGAGCTTGCTCAGAACAAAAGAACTGTGCTTCCTACAAACACAGGCCATATCTAGTTCAATTCTGCTAAGAAAACTGACAAGAACAGTAGATCCTCTTCAGTCCAATACACTGTACATGCTGGGTACAGATGCCAGTGCTATTTGTGCAGTGTATGGCAATGGGAGCACAATAGTGACTCTTCTTACCAGAAAACAACTCTTGCTCTTAGGACCAGAAACTGCATGTGATTCAACTCCATTTAGGACTGGGAAACAAACGCTAGCTCGCCTTACAAGAAACACACTCTGCTTTTGAGAAAAGAGCACTCTTCTACTCTACTGTGTTTCCTATGGGGTCCAAACACTGAGCTTGCTCAGAACAAAAGAACTGTGCTTCCTACACACACGGGCCATATCTAGTTCAATTCTGCTTAGGAAACTGACAAGAACAGTAGCTCCTATTCAGTCCAATACACTGTACTTGCTGGGAACAGACGCGAGTGCTATTTGCACTGTGTATGGCAATGGGAGTGCAATAGTGACTTTCCTTACCAGAAAACAACTCTTGCTCATAGGAACGGAAACTGCATGTGATTCAACTCTATTTAGGACTGGGAAACAAACAGTAGCTCGCCTTACAAGAAACACACTCTGCTTTTGAGAAAAGAGCACTCTTCTTCCTACTGTGTTTTCTATGTGGTCCAAACAGTGAGCTTGCTGAGAACAAAAGAACTGTGCTTCCTACACACACGGGCCATATCTAGTTCAACTATGCTTAGGAAACTGACAAGAACAATAGCTCCTCTTCAGTCCAATACACTGTACTTGCTGGGAACAGACGCGAGGGCTATTTGCACTGTGTATGGCAAAGGGAGCACAATAGTGACTCTTCTTACCAGAAAACAACTCTTGCTCGTAGGACCAGAAACTGCATGTGTATTTCATCTCCATTTAGGACTGGGAAACAAATGCTAGCTCGCCTTACAAGAAACACACTCTGCTTTTGAGAAAAATGCACTCTTCTACTCTACTGTGTTTCCTAATAGGTTCGAAATGTGAGCCTGCTCAGAACAAAAGAACTGTGCTTCCACACACACGGGCATATCTTGTTCAATTCTGCTTAAGAAACTGACAAGAACAGTAGAACCTCTTCAGTCCAATAGACTGTACATGCTGGGAACAGACGCCAGTGCTATTTGCCCTGTGTGTGACAATGGGAGCACAATAGTGACTCTTCTTACCAGAAAACAACTCTTGCTCGTATGACCATAAACTGCATGTGATTCAACTCCATTTAGGACTGGGAAACAAACGCTAGCTTGCCTTACAAGAAACACAGTCTGCTTTTGAGGAAAGAGCACTCTTGTACTCTACTGTGTTTCCTATAGGGCCAGAACAGTGAGCTTGCTGAGTACAAAAGAACTGTGCTTCCTAAACACATGGGTCATATCTAGTTCAACTCTGCTTAGGAACCTGACAAGAACAGTAGGTCCTCTTCAGTCCAATACACTGTACATGCTGGGAACAGAGGCTAGTGCTATTTGCCCTGAGTATGACAATGGGAGCGCAATAGTGACTCTTATTACCAGAAAAAACTCTTGCTCGTAGGACCAGAAACTGCATGTAATTCAACTCCATTTAGGACTGGTAAACAAACGCTAGCTCGCCTTACAAGAAACTCACTCTGCTTTTGAGAACACAGCACTCTTCTACACTACTGTGTTTCCTATAGGGCCAGAACAGTGAGCTTGCTCAGAACAATAGAACAGTGCTTCCTACACACACGGGCCATATCTAGTTCAATTCTGCTTAGGAAACTGACAAGAACAGTAGATCCTCTTCAGTCCAATACACTGTACATGCTGGGTACAGACGCGAGTGCTATTTGCACTGTGTATGGCAATGGGAGCGCAATAGTGACTCTTCTTACCAGAAAACATCTCTTGCTCATAGCACCATAAACTGCATGTGATTCAACTCCATTTAGGACTGGGAAACAAACGCTAGCTCGCCTTACAAGAAACACACTCTGCTTTTGAGAAAAGAGCACTCTTCGACTCTACTGTGTTTCCTATGGGGTCCAAGCAGTGAGCTTGCTCAGAACAAAAGAACTGTGCTTCCTACACACACGGGCCATATCTAGTTCAATTCTGCTTAGGAAACTGACAAGAACAGTAGCTCCTCTTCAGTCCAATACACTGTACTTGCTGGGAACAGACGCGAGGGCTATTTGCACTGTGTATGGCAAAGGGAGCGCAATAGTGACTCTTCTTAACAGAAAACAACTCTTGCTCGTAGGACCAGAAACTGCATGTGTATTTCAACTCCATTTAGGACTGGGAAACTAACGCTAGCTCGCCTTACAAGAAACACACTCTGCCTTTGAGAAAAATGCACTCTTCTACTCTACTGTGTTTCCTATGGGGTTCGAAACGTGAGCCTGCTCAGAACAAAAGAATTGTGCTTCCTACACATACGGGCCATATCTTGTTCAATTCTGCTTAGGAAACTGACAAGAACAGTAGAACCTCTTCAGTCCAATAGACTGTACATGCTGGGAACAGACGCCAGTGCTATTTGCCCTGTGTGTGACTATGGGAGCACAATAGTGACTCTTCTTACCAGAAAACAACTCTTGCTTGTAGGACCAGAAACTGCATGTGATTCAACTCCATTTGGACTGCGAAACAAACGCTAGCTCGCCTTACAAGAAACACACTCTGCTTTTGAGAAAAGAGCACTCTTCTACGCTACTGTGTTTACTATAGTGTCCGAAAAGTGAGCTTGCTCAGAACAAAAGAACTGTGCTTCACACACACGGGACATATCTACTTCAACTCTGCTTAAGAAACTGAAAAGAGCAGTAGCTCCTCTTCTGTCTAATACACTGTACTTGCTGGGAACAGACTTGAGTGCTATTTGCCCTGTGTATGTCAATGGGAGCGCAATAGTGACTCTTCTTACCAGAAAACAATTCTTGCTCGTAGGACCAGAAACTGCATGTGATTCAAGTCCATTTAGGACTGGGAAACAAATGCTAGCTCGCCTTAGAAGAAACATACTCCGCTTTTGAGAAAAGAGCACTCTTCTATTCTACTGTGTTTCCTATGTGGTCCGAACAGTGAGCTTGCTCAGAACAAAAGACCTGTGCTTCCTACACACACGGCCATATCTAGTTCAACTCTGCTTAGGAAACTGACAAGAACAGTAGCTCCTCTACAGTCCAATACACTGTACTTTTGGGAACAGACTCGAGTGCTATTTGAACAGTGTATGGCAAAGAGAGCACAATAGTGACTTTCCTTACCAGAAAACATCTATTGCTCTTAGGACCAAAAACTCCATGTGATTCAACTCCATTTAGGACTGGGAAACAAACGCTAGCTTTCTTTACAAGAAACACGCTCCGCTTTTGAGAAAATGGCATTCTTCTACTCTACTGTGTTTCCTATAGGGCCAGAAGAGTGAGCTTGCTCAGAACAAAAGAACTGTGCTTCCTACACACGGGCTATATCTAGTTCAACTCTGCTTAGGAAACTGACAAGAACAGTAGCTCCTCTTCAGTCCAATACACTGTATTTGTTGGGAGCAGACATGAGTGCTATTTGCACTCTGTGTGGCAATGGGAGCGCAATAGTGACTCTTCTTACCAGAAAACAACTCTTGCTCGTAGGACCAGAAACTGCATGTGATTGAATTCCATTTAGGCCTGGGAAACAAACGCTAGCTCTCCTTACAAGAAACACACTCTGCTTTTGAGAAAAGAGCACTCTGCTACTCTACTGTGTTTCCTATGGGGTCCAAACAGTGAGCTTTCTCAGAACAAAAGAACTGTGCTTCCTAAACACACGGGCCATATCTAGTTCAACTCTGATTAGGAAACTGACAAAAATAGTAGCTCCTCTTCAGTCCAATACACTGTACTTGCTGGGAACAGAATCGAGTGCTATTTGCACTATGTATGGCAATGGGAGTGCAATAATGACTTTCCTTACAGGAAAACAACTCTTGCTCGTACGTCCAGAAGCTGCATGTGATTCAACTCCATTTAGAACTGGGAAACAAACGCTAGCTCGCCTTACAAGAAACACACTCTGCTTTTGAGAAAAGAGCACTCTTCTACTCTACTGTGTTTCCTATGGGGTTCGAACAGTGAGCTTGCTCAGAACAAGTGAACTGTGCTTCCTACACACACGGGTCATATCTAGTTCAACTTTCCTTAGGAAACTGACAAAAGCAGTAGCTCCTCTTCATTCAAATACACTGTACTTGATTGGAACAGACGCGAGTGCTATTTGCACTGTGTATGGCAAAGGGAGCACAATAGTGACTCTTCTTACCAGAAAACAACTCTAGCTCATAGGACCAGAAACTGCATTTGATTCAATCTATTTAGGACTGGGAAACAAACGCTTGCTCGCCTTACAAGAAACACGCTCTGCTTTTGAGAATAGGGCACACAGCTACTCTAATGTGTTTCCTATGAGGTCCGAACAGTGAGCTTGCTCAGAACAAAAGAACTGTGCTTCCTATACACACGGGCCATATCTAGTTCAACTCTGATTAGGAAACTGACAAGAAGAGTAGCTCCTCTTCATTCCAATACACTGTAATTGATTGGAACAGACGCAAGTGTTATTTGTACTGTGTATGGCAATGGGAGCGCAATAGTGACTCTTCTTACCAAAAAATAACTCTACTCGTAGGACGGGAATCTGCATGTGATTCAAACTCATTTAGGACTGGGAAACAAAAGCTAGCTCGCCTTACAAGAAACACACTCTGCTTTTGAGAAAAGAGTACTCTTCTTCTCTACTATGTGTCCTATGGGTTCCGAATAGTGAGCTAGCTCAGAACAAAAGAACTGTGCTTCCTACACACACGGGCCATATCTAGTTCAACTCTGCTTAGGAAACTGACAAGAACAGTATCTCCTGTTCAATCCAATACACTGTACTTGATTGGAACAGACGCGAGTGCTATTTGCACTGTGTATGGCAATGGGAGCACAATAGTGACACTTCTTACCAGAAAACAACTCTTACACTTAGGACCAGAAACTGCATGTGATTCAACTCCATTTTGGACTGGGAAGCAAACGCTAGGTCGCCTTACACTAAACACACTCGGCTTTTGAGAAAAGAGCACTCTTTTACTCTACTGTGTTTCCTATGGGGTCTGAACAGTGAGCTTGCTCAGAACAAAAGAACTGTGCTTCCTACACACACGGGCCATATCTAGTTCAACTCTGATTAGGAAACTGATGAGAACAGTAGCTCCTCTTCACTCCAATACACTGTACTTACTGGAAACAGACGCGAGTGCTATTTGCACTGTGTACAGCAATTGGAGCACAATAGTGACTCTTCTTACCAGAAAACACCTCTTGCTCTTAGGACCAGAAACTGCATTTGATTCAATCCATTTAGTACTGGGAAACAAACGCTAGCTCGCCTTAAAAGAAACAAGCTCTGCTTTTGAGAATAGGGCACACTTCTACTCTACTGTGTTTCCTATAGGGTCCAAACAGTGAGCTTGCTCAGAACAAAAGAAGTGTGCTTCCTACACACACGGGCCATATCTTGTTCAATTCTTCTTAGGAAACTGACAAGAACAGTAGATCCTCTTCAGTCCAATACACTGTACTTGCTGGGAACAGACGCCAGTGGTATTTGCACTGTGTATGAAAATGGGAGCCCAATAGTGACTTTTTTTTTTTTTGGTTTTTCAAGACAGGGTTTCTCTGAGTAGCTTTGCGCCTTTCCTGGGACTCACTTGGTAGCCAAGGTTGGCCTCGAACTCACAGAGATCCACCTGGCCCTGCCTCCCAAGTGCTGGGATTAAAGGCGTGCGCCACCACCGCCCGGCTCAATAGTGACTTTTATTACCAGAAAAAACTCTTGCTTGTAGGACAAGAAACTGCATGTGATTCAAATCCATTTAGGATTGGGAAGCAAACACTAGCTCGCATTACAAGAAACACACTCGGATTTTGAGAAAAGAGCACTCTTCTACTCAACTGTGTTTCCTATGTGGTCACAACAGTGAGCTTACTCAGAACAAAAGAACTGTGCTTCCTATACACACGGGTCACATCTAGTTCAACTCTGCTTAGGAAACTGACAAGAACAGTAGCTCCTCTTCAGTCCAATAAACTGTACTTGCTGGGAACAGATGCGAGTGCTATTTGCACTGTGTTTGGCAATGGGAGCGCAATAGTGACTTTCCTTACCAGAAAACAACTCTTGCTCGTAGTACCAAAAACTGCATGTGATTCAACTCCATTTAGGACTGGGAAACAAACGCTAGCTCGCCTTACAAGAAACACACTCTGCTTTTGAGAAAAGAGCAGTCTTCTACTCTACTGTGTTTCCTATAGGGCCAGTACAGTGAGCTTGCTCAGAACAAAAGAACTGTGCTTCCTACACAAATGGCCATATCCATTTCAATTCTGCTTAGGAAACTGACAAGAACAGTAGCTCCTCTTCAGTGCAATACACTGTACTTGCTGGGAACAGATGCGAGTGCTATTTGCACTGTGTTTGGCAATGGGAGCGCAATAGTGACTTTCCTTACCAGAAAAAAACTCTTGCGCGTAGGACCAAAAACTGCATGTGATTCAACTCCATTTAGGACTGGGAAACAAATGCTAGCTTGCCTTACAAGAAACACACTCTGCTTTTGAGAAAAGAGCACTCTTCTACTCTACTGTGTTTCCTATAGGGCCAGAACAGTGAGCTTGCTCAGAACAAAAGAACTGTGCTTCCTACACACACGGGCTATATCTAGTTCAACTCTGCATAGGAAACTGACAAGAACAGTAGATCCTCTTCAGTCCAATACACTGTACATGCTGGGAAAAGACGCCAGTGCTATTTGCCCTGTGTATGACAATGCGAGCACAATAGTGACTCTTCTTACCAGAAAACAACTCTTGCTTGTAGGACCAGAAACTGCATGTGATTCAACTCCATTAAGGTCTGGGAAGCAAATGCTATCTCGCCTTACAAGAAACACACTCTGCTTTTGAGAAAAGAGCACTGAGTTTCCTATTGGGTCCGCACAGTGAGCTTGCTCAGAACAAAAGAGCTGTGCTTCCTATACACACGGGCCATATCTAGTTCAACTCTGCTTAGGAAACTGACAAGAACAGTAGCTCCTCTTCAGTCCAATACTCTGTACTTGCTGGGAACAGACGTGAGTGCTATTTGTGCTGTGTATGGCAAGGGGAGCGCAATAGTGACTTTCCTTAACAGAAAACAACTCTTGCTCGTAGGACCAAAAACTGCATGTGATTAAACTCCATTTACGGGTGGGAAACAAACCCTAGCTCACCTTACAAGAAACACACTCTGCTTTTGAGAAAAGAGCACTCTTCTACTCTACTGTGTTTCCTATGGGGTCCAAACAGTGAGCTTTCTCAGAACAAAAGAACTGTGCTTCCTAAACACACGGGCCATATCTAGTTCAACTCTGATTAGGAAACTGACAAAAATAGTAGCTCCTCTTCAGTCCAATACACTGTACTTGCTGGGAACAGAATCGAGTGCTATTTGCACTATGTATGGCAATGGGAGTGCAATAATGACTTTCCTTACCAGAAAACAACTCTTGCTCGTAAGTCCAGAAGCTGCATGTGATTCAACTCCATTTAGGACTGGGAAACAAACGCTAGCTCGCCTTACAAGAAACACACTCTGCTTTTGAGAAAAGAGCACTCTTCTTCTCTACTGTGTTTCCTATAGGGCCAGTACAGTGAGCTTGCTCAAAACAAAAGAACTGTGCTTCCTATACACATGGGCCATATCAGTTCAACTCTGCTTAGGAAACTGACAAGAACAGTAGCTCCTCTTCAGTCCAATACACTGTACTTGATTGGAACAGACGCAAGTGCTATTTGCACTGTGTATGGCAATGGGAGCTCAATAGTGACTCTTCCTACCAAAAAACAACTCTACTCGTAGGACCAGAGACTGCATGTGATTCAACTTCTTTTACGACTGGGAAACAAAAGCTAGCTCGCCTTACAATAAAACACACTCTGCTTTTGAGAAAAGAGTACTCTTATACTCTACTGTTTTTCCTATGGGGTCCGAACAGTGAGCTTGCTCAGAACAAATGAACTGTGCTTCCTACACACACGGGTCATATCTAGTTCAACTCTCCTTAGGAAACTGACAAAAACAGTAGCTCCTCTTCATTCAAATACACTGTACTTGCTGGGAACAGACGCGAGTGCTATTTGCACTGTGTATGGCAAAGGGAGCACAATAGTGACTCTTCTTACCAGAAAACAACTCTAGCTCATAGGACCAGAAACTGCATTTGATTCAATCTATTTAGGACTGGGAAACAAACGCTTGCTCGCCTTACAAGAAACACGCTCTGCTTTTGAGAATAGGGCACACAGCCACTCTACTGTGTTTCCTATGGGGTTCCAACAGTGAGCTTGCTCAGAACAAAAGAACTGTGCTTCCTACACACTCGGGTCATATCCAGTTCAATTCTGCTTAGGAAATTGACAAGAACAGTAGCTCTTCTTCAGTCCAATACACTGTACTTGCTGGGAACAGATGCGAGTGCTATTTGCACTGTGTTTGGCAATGGGAGCGCAATAGTGACTTTCCTTACCAGAAAACAACTCTTGCGCGTAGGACCAAAAACTGCATGTGATTCAACTCCATTTAGGACTGGGAAACAAACGCTAGCTCGCCTTACAAGAAACACACTCTGCTTTTGAGAAAAGAGCACTCTTCTACTCTACTGTGTTTCCTATGGGGTCCGAACAGTGAGCTTGCTCAGAACAAAAGAACTGTGCTTCCTATACACACGGGCCATATCTAGTTCAACTCTGATTAGGAAACTGACAAGAAGAGTAGCTTCTCTTCATTCCAATACACTGTAATTGATTGGAACAGACGCAAGTGTTATTTGTACTGTGTATGGCAATGGGAGCGCAATAGTGACTCTTCTTACCAAAAAATAACTCTACTCGTAGGACGGGAATCTGCATGTGATTCAAACTCATTTAGGACTGGGAAACAAAAGCTAGCTCGCCTTACAAGAAACACACTCTGCTTTTGAGAAAAGAGCACTCTTCTTCTCTACTATGTGTCCTATGGGTTCCGAACAGTGAGCTTGCTCAGAACAAAAGAACTGTGCTTCCTATGCACACGGGCCATATCTAGTTCAACTCTGCTCCGGAAACTGACAAGAACAGTATCTCCTCTTCAGTCCAATACACTGTACTTGATTGGAACAGACGCGAGTGCTATTTGCACTCTGTATGGCAATGGGAGCGCAATAGTGACACTTCTTACCAGAAAACAACTCTTGCTCTTGGGACCAGAAACTGCATGTGATTCAACTCCATTTTGGACTGGGAAGCAAACGCTAGGTCGCCTTACACTAAAGACACTCGGCTTTCGAGAAAAGAGCACTCTTCTACTCTACTGTGTTTCCTATGGGGTCTGAACAGTGAGCTTGCTCAGAACAAAAGAACTGTGCTTCCTACACACACGGGCCATATCTAGTTCAACTCTGATTAGGAAACTGATGAGAACAGTAGCTCCTCTTCACTCCAATACACTGTACTTACTGGAAACAGACGCGAGTGCTATTTGCACTGTGTACAGCAATTGGAGCACAATAGTGACTCTTCTTACCAGAAAACACCTCTTGCTCTTAGGACCAGAAACTGCATTTGATTCAATCCACTTAGGACTGGGAAACAAACGCTAGCTCGCCTTACCAGAAACAAGCTCTGCTTTTGAGAATAGGGCACACTTCTACTCTACTGTGTTTCCTATAGGGTCCAAACAGTGAGCTTGCTCAGAACAAAAGAAGTGTGCTTCCTACACACACGGGCCATATCTTGTTCAATTCTTCTTAGGAAACTGACAAGAACAGTAGATCCTCTTCAGTCCAATACACTGTACTTGCTGGGAACAGACGCCAGTGGTATTTGCACTGTGTATGAAAATGGGAGCCCAATAGTGACTTTTTTTTTTTTTGGTTTTTCAAGACAGGGTTTCTCTGTGTAGCTTCGCGCCTTTCCTGGGACTCACTTGGTAGCCCAGGTTGGCCTCGAACTCACAGAGATCCACCTGGCCCTGCCTCCCAAGTGCTGGGATTAAAGGCGTGCGCCACCACCGCCCGGCTCAATAGTGACTTTTATTACCAGAAAAAACTCTTGCTTGTAGGACAAGAAACTGCATGTGATTCAAATCCATTTAGGATTGGGAAGCAAACACTAGCTCGCATTACAAGAAACACACTCGGATTTTGAGAAAAGAGCACTCTTCTACTCAACTGTGTTTCCTATGTGGTCACAACAGTGAGCTTACTCAGAACAAAAGAACTGTGCTTCCTATACACACGGGCCACATCTAGTTCAACTCTGCTTAGGAAACTGACAAGAACAGTAGCTCCTCTTCAGTCCAATACACTGTACTTGATTGGAACAGACGCATGTGCTATTTGTACTGTGTATGGCAATGGGAGCGCAATAGTGACTCTTCTTACCAAAAAATAACTCTACTCGTAGGACCAGAAACTGCATGTGATTCAAATTCATTTAGGACTGGGAAACAAAAGCTAGCTCGCCTTACAAGAAACACACTCTGCTTTTGAGAAAAGAGCACTCTTCTTCTCTACTATGTGTCCTATGGGTTCCGAACAGAGAGCTTGCTCAGAACAAAAGAACTGTGCTTCCTACGCACACGGGCCATATCTAGTTCAACTCTGATTAGGAAACTGACAAGAACAGTAGCTCCTCTTCAGTCCAATACACTGTACTTGCTGGGAACAGATGCGAGTGCTATTTGCACTGTGTTTGGCAATGGGAGCGCAATAGTGACTTTCCTTACCAGAAAACAACTCTTGCTCGTAGTACCAAAAACTGCATGTGATTCAACTCCATTTAAGACTGGGAAACAAACGCTAGCTCGCCTTACAAGAAACACACTCTGCTTTTGAGAAAAGAGCAGTCTTCTACTCTACTGTGTTTCCTATAGGGCCAGTACAGTGAGATTGCTCAGAAAAAAAGAACTGTGCTTCCTACACACACGGACCATATCTAGTTCAACTCTACTTAGGAAACTGATGAGAACAGTGGCTCCTCTTCAGTCCAATACACTGTACTTGCTGGGAACAGATGCAAGTGCAATTTGCACTGTGTACGGCAATGGGAGCACAATAGTGACTCTTCTTACCAGAAAACAACTCTTGCTCTTAGGACCAGTAACTCCATGTGATTCAACTCCATTTAGGACTGGGAAAAAACACTAGCTTGACTTACAAGAAACACACTCTGCTTTTGAGAAAAGAGCACTCTTCTACTCTACTGTATTTCCTATGGGGTCCGAACAGTGAGCTTGCTCAGAACAAAAAAAATGTACTTCCTGCACACATGGCCATATCTAGTTCAATTCTGCTTAGGAAACTGACAAGAACAGTAGATCCTCTTCAGTGCAATACACTGTACTTGCTGGGGGAAGAAGCCAGTGCTATTTGTCCTGTGTATGACAATGGGAGCACAGTAGTGACTCTTCTTACCAGAAAACATCTCTTGCTCGTAGGAACAGAAACTGCATGTGATTCAACTCCATTTAGGACTGGGAAACAAACACTAGCTCGCCTTGCACGAAACACACTCTGCTTTTGAGAAAAGAGCACTCTTCTACTCTACTGTGTTTCCTATAGGGCCAGAACAGTGAGCTTGCTCAGAACAAAAGAACTGTGCTTCCTACACACACGGGCTATATCTAGTTCAACTCTGCATAGGAAACTGACAAGAACAGTAGATCCTCTTCAGTCCAATACACTGTACATGCTGGGAAAAGATGCCAGTGCTATTTGCCCTGTGTATGACAATGCGAGCGCAATAGTGACTCTTCTTACCAGAAAACAACTCTTGCTTGTAGGACCAGAAACTGCATGTGATTCAACTCCATTTAGGTCTGGGAAGCAAATGCTATCTCGCCTTACAAGAAACACACTCTGCTTTTGAGAAAAGAGCACTGAGTTTCCTATTGGGTCCGCACAGTGAGCTTGCTCAGAACAAAAGAGCTGTGCTTCCTATACACACGGGCCATATCTAGTTCAACTCTGCTTAGGAAACTGACAAGAACAGAAGCTCCTTTTCAGTCCAATACTCTGTACTTGCTGGGAACAGACGTGAGTGCTATTTGTGCTGTGTATGGCAAGGGGAGCGCAATAGTGACTTTCCTTAAGAGAAAACAACTCTTGCTCGTAGGACCAAAAACTGCATGTGATTAAACTCCATTTAGGGGTGGGAAACAATCGCTAGCTCAACTTACAAGAAACACACTCTGCTTTTGAGAAAAGAGCACTCTTCTACTCTACTGTGTTTCCTAAGGGGTCCAAACAGTGAGCTTTCTCAGAACAAAAGAACTGTGCTTCCTAAACACACGGGCCATATCTAGTTCAACTCTGATTAGGAAACTGACAAGAACAGTAGCTCCTCTTCAGTCCAATACACTGTACGTGCTGGGAACAGAATCGAGTGCTATTTGCACTATGTATGGCAATGTGAGTGCAATAATGACTTTCCTTACCAGAAAACAACTCTTGCTCGTAAGTCCAGAAGCTGCATGTGATTCAACTCCATTTAGGACTGGGAAACAAACGCTAGCTCGCCTTACAAGAAACACACTCTGCTTTTGAGAAAAGAGCACTCTTCTACTCTACTGTGTTTTCTATAGGGCCAGAAAGTGAGCTTGCTCAAAACAAAAGAACTGTGCTTCCTATACACCCGGGCCATATCAGTTCAACTCTGCTTAGGAAACTGACAAGAACAGTAGCTCCTCTTCAGTCCAATACACTGTACTTGATTGGAACAGACGCAAGTGCTATTTGCACTGTGTATGGCAATGGGAGCTCAATAGTGACTCTTCTTACCAAAAAACAACTCTAATCGTAGGACCAGAAACTGCATGTGATTCAACTTCTTTTACGACTGGGAAACAAAAGCTAGCTCGCCATACAAGAAACACACTCTGCTTTTGAGAAAAGAGCAGTCTTCTACTCTACTTTGTTTCCTATAAGGCCAGTACAGTGAGCTTGCTCAGAAAAAAAGAACTGTGCTTCATACACAAATGGCCATATCCATTTCAATTCTGCTTAGGAAACTGACAAGAACAGTAGCTCCTCTTCAGTCCAATACACTGTACTTGCTGGGAACAGATGCGAGTGCTATTTGCACTGTGTTTGGCAATGGGAGCGCAATAGTGACTTTCCTTACCAGAAAAAAACTCTTGCGCGTAGGTCCAAAAACTGCATGTGATTCAACTCCATTTAGGACTGGGAAACAAACGCTAGCTCGCCTTACAAGAAACACACTCTGCTTTTGAGAAAAGAGCACTCTTCTACTCTACTGTGTTTCCTATGGGGTCCGAACAGTGAGCTTGCTCAGAACAAAAGAACTGTGCTTCCTATACACACGGGCCATATCTAGTTCAACTCTGATTAGGAAACTGACAAGAAGAGTAGCTTCTCTTCATTCCAATACACTGTAATTGATTGGAACAGACGCAAGTGTTATTTGTACTGTGTATGGCAATGGGAGCGCAATAGTGACTCTTCTTACCAAAAAATAACTCTACTCGTAGGACGGGAATCTGCATGTGATTCAAACTCATTTAGGACTGGGAAACAAAAGCTAGCTCGCCTTACAAGAAACACACTCTGCTTTTGAGAAAAGAGCACTCTTCTTCTCTACTATGTGTCCTATGGGTTCCGAACAGTGAGCTTGCTCAGAACAAAAGAACTGTGCTTCCTATGCACACGGGCCATATCTAGTTCAACTCTGCTCTGGAAACTGACAAGAACAGTATCTCCTCTTCAGTCCAATACACTGTACTTGATTGGAACAGACGCGAGTGCTATTTGCACTCTGTATGGCAATGGGAGCGCAATAGTGACACTTCTTACCAGAAAACAACTCTTGCTCTTGGGACCAGAAACTGCATGTGATTCAACTCCATTTTGGACTGGGAAGCAAACGCTAGGTCGCCTTACACTAAAGACACTCGGCTTTCGAGAAAAGAGCACTCTTCTACTCTACTGTGTTTCCTATGGGGTCTGAACAGTGAGCTTGCTCAGAACAAAAGAACTGTGCTTCCTACACACACGGGCCATATCTAGTTCAACTCTGATTAGGAAACTGATGAGAACAGTAGCTCCTCTTCACTCCAATACACTGTACTTACTGGAAACAGACGCGAGTGCTATTTGCACTGTGTACAGCAATTGGAGCACAATAGTGACTCTTCTTACCAGAAAACACCTCTTGCTCTTAGGACCAGAAACTGCATTTGATTCAATCCACTTAGGACTGGGAAACAAACGCTAGCTCGCCTTACCAGAAACAAGCTCTGCTTTTGAGAATAGGGCACACTTCTACTCTACTGTGTTTCCTATAGGGTCCAAACAGTGAGCTTGCTCAGAACAAAAGAAGTGTGCTTCCTACACACACGGGCCATATCTTGTTCAATTCTTCTTAGGAAACTGACAAGAACAGTAGATCCTCTTCAGTCCAATACACTGTACTTGCTGGGAACAGACGCCAGTGGTATTTGCACTGTGTATGAAAATGGGAGCCCAATAGTGACTTTTTTTTTTTTTGGTTTTTCAAGACAGGGTTTCTCTGTGTAGCTTCGCGCCTTTCCTGGGACTCACTTGGTAGCCCAGGTTGGCCTCGAACTCACAGAGATCCACCTGGCCCTGCCTCCCAAGTGCTGGGATTAAAGGCGTGCGCCACCACCGCCCGGCTCAATAGTGACTTTTATTACCAGAAAAAACTCTTGCTTGTAGGACCAGAAACTGCATGTGATTCAAATCCATTTAGGATTGGGAAGCAAACACTAGCTCGCATTACAAGAAACACACTCGGATTTTGAGAAAAGAGCACTCTTCTACTCAACTGTGTTTCCTATGTGGTCACAACAGTGAGCTTACTCAGAACAAAAGAACTGTGCTTCCTATACACACGGGCCACATCTAGTTCAACTCTGCTTAGGAAACTGACAAGAACAGTAGCTCCTCTTCAGTCCAATACACTGTACTTGATTGGAACAGACGCATGTGCTATTTGTACTGTGTATGGCAATGGGAGCGCAATAGTGACTCTTCTTACCAAAAAATAACTCTACTCGTAGGACCAGAAACTGCATGTGATTCAAATTCATTTAGGACTGGGAAACAAAAGCTAGCTCGCCTTACAAGAAACACACTCTGCTTTTGAGAAAAGAGCACTCTTCTTCTCTACTATGTGTCCTATGGGTTCCGAACAGAGAGCTTGCTCAGAACAAAAGAACTGTGCTTCCTACGCACACGGGCCATATCTAGTTCAACTCTGATTAGGAAACTGACAAGAACAGTAGCTCCTCTTCAGTCCAATACACTGTACTTGCTGGGAACAGATGCGAGTGCTATTTGCACTGTGTTTGGCAATGGGAGCGCAATAGTGACTTTCCTTACCAGAAAACAACTCTTGCTCGTAGTACCAAAAACTGCATGTGATTCAACTCCATTTAAGACTGGGAAACAAACGCTAGCTCGCCTTACAAGAAACACACTCTGCTTTTGAGAAAAGAGCAGTCTTCTACTCTACTGTGTTTCCTATAGGGCCAGTACAGTGAGCTTGCTCAGAAAAAAAGAACTGTGCTTCCTACACACACGGACCATATCTAGTTCAACTCTACTTAGGAAACTGATGAGAACAGTGGCTCCTCTTCAGTCCAATACACTGTACTTGCTGGGAACAGATGCAAGTGCAATTTGCACTGTGTACGGCAATGGGAGCACAATAGTGACTCTTCTTACCAGAAAACAACTCTTGCTCTTAGGACCAGTAACTCCATGTGATTCAACTCCATTTAGGACTGGGAAAAAACACTAGCTTGACTTACAAGAAACACACTCTGCTTTTGAGAAAAGAGCACTCTTCTACTCTACTGTATTTCCTATGGGGTCCGAACAGTGAGCTTGCTCAGAACAAAAGAAATGTACTTCCTGCACACATGGCCATATCTAGTTCAATTCTGCTTAGGAAACTGACAAGAACAGTAGATCTACTTCAGTGCAATACACTGTACTTGCTGGGGGAAGAAGCCAGTGCTATTTGTCCTGTGTATGACAATGGGAGCACAGTAGTTACTCTTCTTACCAGAAAACATCTCTTGCTCGTAGGAACAGAAACTGCATGTGATTCAACTCCATTTAGGACTGGGAAACAAACACTAGCTCGCCTTGCACGAAACACACTCTGCTTTTGAGAAAAGAGCACTCTTCTACTCTACTGTGTTTCCTATAGGGCCAGAACAGTGAGCTTGCTCAGAACAAAAGAACTGTGCTTCCTACACACACGGGCTATATCTAGTTCAACTCTGCATAGGAAACTGACAAGAACAGTAGATCCTCTTCAGTCCAATACACTGTACATGCTGGGAAAAGATGCCAGTGCTATTTGCCCTATGTATGACAATGCGAGCGCAATAGTGACTCTTCTTACCAGAAAACAACTCTTGCTTGTAGGACCAGAAACTGCATGTGATTCAACTCCATTTAGGTCTGGGAAGCAAATGCTATCTCGCCTTACAAGAAACACACTCTGCTTTTGAGAAAAGAGCACTGAGTTTCCTATTGGGTCCGCACAGTGAGCTTGCTCAGAACAAAAGAGCTGTGCTTCCTATACACACGGGCCATATCTAGTTCAACTCTGCTTAGGAAACTGACAAGAACAGAAGCTCCTTTTCAGTCCAATACTCTGTACTTGCTGGGAACAGACGTGAGTGCTATTTGTGCTGTGTATGGCAAGGGGAGCGCAATAGTGACTTTCCTTAAGAGAAAACAACTCTTGCTCGTAGGACCAAAAACTGCATGTGATTAAACTCCATTTAGGGGTGGGAAACAATCGCTAGCTCAACTTACAAGAAACACACTCTGCTTTTGAGAAAAGAGCACTCTTCTACTCTACTGTGTTTCCTAAGGGGTCCAAACAGTGAGCTTTCTCAGAACAAAAGAACTGTGCTTCCTAAACACACGGGCCATATCTAGTTCAACTCTGATTAGGAAACTGACAAGAACAGTAGCTCCTCTTCAGTCCAATACACTGTACGTGCTGGGAACAGAATCGAGTGCTATTTGCACTATGTATGGCAATGTGAGTGCAATAATGACTTTCCTTACCAGAAAACAACTCTTGCTCGTACGTCCAGAAGCTGCATGTGATTCAACTCCATTTAGGACTGGGAAACAAACGCTAGCTCGCCTTACAAGAAACACACTCTGCTTTTGAGAAAAGAGCACTCTTCTACTCTACTGTGTTTTCTATAGGGCCAGAAAGTGAGCTTGCTCAAAAGAAAAGAACTGTGCTTCCTATACACCCGGGCCATATCAGTTCAACTCTGCTTAGGAAACTGACAAGAACAGTAGCTCCTCTTCAGTCCAATACACTGTACTTGATTGGAACAGACGCAAGTGCTATTTGCACTGTGTATGGCAATGGGAGCTCAATAGTGACTCTTCTTACCAAAAAACAACTCTAATCGTAGGACCAGAAACTGCATGTGATTCAACTTCTTTTACGACTGGGAAACAAAAGCTAGCTCGCCATACAAGAAACACACTCTGCTTTTGAGAAAAGAGCAGTCTTCTACTCTACTTTGTTTCCTATAAGGCCAGTACAGTGAGCTTGCTCAGAAAAAAAGAACTGTGCTTCATACACAAATGGCCATATCCATTTCAATTCTGCTTAGGAAACTGACAAGAACAGTAGCTCCTCTTCAGTCCAATACACTGTACTTGCTGGGAACAGATGCGAGTGCTATTTGCACTGTGTTTGGCAATGGGAGCGCAATAGTGACTTTCCTTACCAGAAAAAAACTCTTGCGCGTAGGTCCAAAAACTGCATGTGATTCAACTCCATTTAGGACTGGGAAACAAATGCTAGCTCGCCTTACAAGAAACACACTCTGCTTTTGAGCAAAGAGCACTCTTCTACTCTACTGTGTTTCCTATAGGGCCTGAACAGTGAGCTTGCTCAGAACAAAAGTACTGTGCTTCCTACATACACGGGCCATATCTAGTTCAATTCAGCTTAGTAAACTTACAAGAACAGTAGCTCCTCTTCAGTCCAATACACTGTACTTGCTGGGAACAGACGCGAGTGCTATTTGCACTGTGTATGGCAATGAGAGCGCAATAGTGACTTTCCTTAAAAGAAAACAACTCTTGCAAGTAGGAACGGAAACTGCATGTGATTCAACTCCATTTAGGACTGCGAAACAAACGCTAGCTCGCTTACAAAAAACTCACTCTGCTTTTGAGGAAAGAGCACTCTTCTACTCTATTGTGTTTCCTATAGGGCCAGAACAGTGAGCTTGCTGAGTACAAAAGAACTGTGCTTCCTACATACATGGTCCATATCTAGTTCAACTCTGCTTAGGAACCTGACAAGAACAGTAGATCATCTTCAGTCCAACACACTGTACATGCTGGGAACAGAGGCCAGTGCTCTTTGCCCTGTGTATGACAATGGGAGCACAATAGTGACTCTTATTACCAGAAAAAACTCTTGTTCGTAGGACCAGAAACTGCATGTGATTCAACTCCATTTAGGACTGGGAAACAAACGCTAGCTCGCCTTACAAGAAACACACTCTGCTTTTGAGAAAAGAGCACTCTTCTACTCTACTGTGTTTCCTATAGGGCTAGAACAGTGAGCTTGCTCAGAACAAAAGAACTGTGCTTCCTACAAACACAGGCCATATCTAGTTCAATTCTGCTAAGAAAACTGACAAGAACAGTAGATCCTCTTCAGTCCAATACACTGTACATGCTGGGTACAGATGCCAGTGCTATTTGTACAGTGTATGGCAATGGGAGCACAATAGTGTCTCTTCTTACCAGAAAACAACTCTTGCTCTTAGGACCAGAAACTGCATGTGATTCAACTCCATTTAGGACTGGGAAACAAACGCTAGCTCGCCTTACAAGAAACACACTCTGCTTTTGAGAAAAGAGCACTCTTCTACTCTACTGTGTTTCCTATGGTTTCCGAACAGAGAGCTTGCTCAGAACAAAAGAACTGTGCTTCCTACGCACACAGGCCATATCTAGTTCAACTCTGATTAGGAAACTGACAAGAACAGTAGCTCCTCTTCAGTCCAATACACTGTACTTGCTGGGAACAGATGCGAGTGCTATTTGCACTGTGTTTGGCAATGGGAGCGCAATAGTGACTTTCCTTACCAGAAAACAACTCTTGCTCGTAGTACCAAAAACTGCATGTGATTCAACTCCATTTAAGACTGGGAAACAAACGCTAGCTCGCCTTACAAGAAACACACTCTGCTTTTGAGAAAAGAGCAGTCTTCTACTCTACTGTGTTTCCTATAGGGCCAGTACAGTGAGCTTGCTCAGAAAAAAAGAACTGTGCTTCCTACACACACGGGCCATATCTAGTTCAACTCTACTTAGGAAACTGATGAGAACAGTGGCTCCTCTTCAGTCCAATACACTGTACTTGCTGGGAACAGATGCAAGTGCAATTTGCACTGTGTACGGCAATGGGAGCACAATAGTGACTCTTCTTACCAGAAAACAACTCTTGCTCTTAGGACCAGTAACTCCATGTGATTCAACTCCATTTAGGACTGGGAAAAAACACTAGCTTGACTTACAAGAAACACACTCTGCTTTTGAGAAAAGAGCACTCTTCTACTCTACTGTATTTCCTATGGGGTCCGAACAGTGAGCTTGCTCAGAACAAAAGAAATGTACTTCCTGCACACATGGCCATATCTAGTTCAATTCTGCTTAGGAAACTGACAAGAACAGTAGATCCTCTTCAGTGCAATACACTGTACTTGCTGGGGGAAGAAGCCAGTGCTATTTGTCCTGTGTATGACAATGGGAGCACAGTAGTGACTCTTCTTACCAGAAAACATCTCTTGCTCGTAGGAACAGAAACTGCATGTGATTCAACTCCATTTAGGACTGGGAAACAAACACTAGCTCGCCTTGCACGAAACACACTCTGCTTTTGAGAAAAGAGCACTCTTCTACTCTACTGTGTTTCCTATAGGGCCAGAACAGTGAGCTTGCTCAGAACAAAAGAACTGTGCTTCCTACACACACGGGCTATATCTAGTTCAACTCTGCATAGGAAACTGACAAGAACAGTAGATCCTCTTCAGTCCAATACACTGTACATGCTGGGAAAAGATGCCAGTGCTATTTGCCCTGTGTATGACAATGCGAGCGCAATAGTGACTCTTCTTACCAGAAAACAACTCTTGCTTGTAGGACCAGAAACTGCATGTGATTCAACTCCATTTAGGTCTGGGAAGCAAATGCTATCTCGCCTTACAAGAAACACACTCTGCTTTTGAGAAAAGAGCACTGAGTTTCCTATTGGGTCCGCACAGTGAGCTTGCTCAGAACAAAAGAGCTGTGCTTCCTATACACACGGGCCATATCTAGTTCAACTCTGCTTAGGAAACTGACAAGAACAGAAGCTCCTTTTCAGTCCAATACTCTGTACTTGCTGGGAACAGACGTGAGTGCTATTTGTGCTGTGTATGGCAAGGGGAGCGCAATAGTGACTTTCCTTAAGAGAAAACAACTCTTGCTCGTAGGACCAAAAACTGCATGTGATTAAACTCCATTTAGGGGTGGGAAACAATCGCTAGCTCAACTTACAAGAAACACACTCTGCTTTTGAGAAAAGAGCACTCTTCTACTCTACTGTGTTTCCTAAGGGGTCCAAACAGTGAGCTTTCTCAGAACAAAAGAACTGTGCTTCCTAAACACACGGGCCATATCTAGTTCAACTCTGATTTGGAAACTGACAAGAACAGTAGCTCCTCTTCAGTCCAATACACTGTACGTGCTGGGAACAGAATCGAGTGCTATTTGCACTATGTATGGCAATGTGAGTGCAATAATGACTTTCCTTACCAGAAAACAACTCTTGCTCGTACGTCCAGAAGCTGCATGTGATTCAACTCCATTTAGGACTGGGAAACAAACGCTAGCTCGCCTTACAAGAAACACACTCTGCTTTTGAGAAAAGAGCACTCTTCTACTCTACTGTGTTTTCTATAGGGCCAGAAAGTGAGCTTGCTCAAAACAAAAGAACTGTGCTTCCTATACACCCGGGCCATATCAGTTCAACTCTGCTTAGGAAACTGACAAGAACAGTAGCTCCTCTTCAGTCCAATACACTGTACTTGATTGGAACAGACGCAAGTGCTATTTGCACTGTGTATGGCAATGGGAGCTCAATAGTGACTCTTCTTACCAAAAAACAACTCTAATCGTAGGACCAGAAACTGCATGTGATTCAACTTCTTTTACGACTGGGAAACAAAAGCTAGCTCGCCATACAAGAAACACACTCTGCTTTTGAGAAAAGAGCAGTCTTCTACTCTACTTTGTTTCCTATAAGGCCAGTACAGTGAGCTTGCTCAGAAAAAAAGAACTGTGCTTCATACACAAATGGCCATATCCATTTCAATTCTGCTTAGGAAACTGACAAGAACAGTAGCTCCTCTTCAGTCCAATACACTGTACTTGCTGGGAACAGATGCGAGTGCTATTTGCACTGTGTTTGGCAATGGGAGCGCAATAGTGACTTTCCTTACCAGAAAAAAACTCTTGCGCGTAGGTCCAAAAACTGCATGTGATTCAACTCCATTTAGGACTGGGAAACAAATGCTAGCTCGCCTTACAAGAAACACACTCTGCTTTTGAGCAAAGAGCACTCTTCTACTCTACTGTGTTTCCTATAGGGCCAGAACAGTGAGCTTGCTCAGAACAAAAGTACTGTGCTTCCTACATACACGGGCCATATCTAGTTCAATTCAGCTTAGTAAACTTACAAGAACAGTAGCTCCTCTTCAGTCCAATACACTGTACTTGCTGGGAACAGACGCGAGTGCTATTTGCACTGTGTATGGCAATGAGAGCGCAATAGTGACTTTCCTTACCAGAAAACAACTCTTGCAAGTAGGAACGGAAACTGCATGTGATTCAACTCCATTTAGGACTGCGAAACAAACGCTAGCTCGCTTACAAAAAACTCACTCTGCTTTTGAGGAAAGAGCACTCTTCTACTCTATTGTGTTTCCTATAGGGCCAGAACAGTGAGCTTGCTGAGTACAAAAGAACTGTGCTTCCTACATACATGGTCCATATCTAGTTCAACTCTGCTTAGGAACCTGACAAGAACAGTAGATCATCTTCAGTCCAATACACTGTACATGCTGGGAACAGAGGCCAGTGCTCTTTGCCCTGTGTATGACAATGGGAGCACAATAGTGACTCTTATTACCAGAAAAAACTCTTGTTCGTAGGACCAGAAACTGCATGTGATTCAACTCCATTTAGGACTGGGAAACAAACGCTAGCTCGCCTTACAAGAAACACACTCTGCTTTTGAGAAAAGAGCACTCTTCTACTCTACTGTGTTTCCTATAGGGCTAGAACAGTGAGCTTGCTCAGAACAAAAGAACTGTGCTTCCTACAAACACAGGCCATATCTAGTTCAATTCTGCTAAGAAAACTGACAAGAACAGTAGATCCTCTTCAGTCCAATACACTGTACATGCTGGGTACAGATGCCAGTGCTATTTGTACAGTGTATGGCAATGGGAGCACAATAGTGTCTCTTCTTACCAGAAAACAACTCTTGCTCTTAGGACCAGAAACTGCATGTGATTCAACTCCATTTAGGACTGGGAAACAAATGCTAGCTCGCCTTACAAGAAACACACTCTGCTTTTGAGAAAAGAGCACTCTTCTACTCTACTGTGTTTCCTATGGGGTCCAAACACTGAGCTTGCTCAGAACAAAAGAACTGTGCTTCCTACACACACGGGCCATATCTAGTTCAATTCTGCTTAGGAAACTGACAAGAACAGTAGCTCCTATTCAGTCCAATACACTGTACTTGCTGGGAACAGACGCGAGTGCTATTTGCACTGTGTATGGCAATGGGAGTGCAATAGTGACTTTCCTTACCAGAAAACAACTCTTGCTCATAGGAACGGAAACTGCATGTGATTCAACTCTATTTAGGACTGGGAAACAAACAGTAGCTCGCCTTACAAGAAACACACTCTGCTTTTGAGAAAAGAGCACTCTTCTTCTCTACTGTGTTTTCTATGTGGTCCAAACAGTGAGCTTGCTGAGAACAAAAGAACTGTGCTTCCTACACACACGGGCCATATCTAGTTCAACTCTGCTTAGGAAACTGACAAGAACAATAGCTCCTCTTCATTCCAATACACTGTACTTGTTGGGAACAGACGCGAGGGCTATTTGCACTGTGTATGGCAAAGGGAGCACAATAGTGACTCTTCTTACCAGAAAACAACTCTTGCTCGTAGGACCAGAAACTGCATGTGTATTTCATCTCCATTTAGGACTGGGAAACAAATGCTAGCTCGCCTTACAAGAAACACACTCTGCTTTTGAGAAAAATGCACTCTTCTACTCTACTGTGTTTCCTATGGGGTTCGAAATGTGAGCCTGCTCAGAACAAAAGAACTGTGCTTCCACACACACGGGCATATCTTGTTCAATTCTGCTTAAGAAACTGACAAGAACAGTAGAACCTCTTCAGTCCAATAGACTGTACATGCTGGGAACAGATGCCAGTGCTATTTGCCCTGTGTGTGACAATGGGAGCACAATAGTGACTCTTCTTACCAGAAAACAACTCTTGCTCGTATGACCATAAACTGCATGTGATTCAACTCCATTTAGGACTGGGAAACAAACGCTAGCTTGCCTTACAAGAAACACAGTCTGCTTTTGAGGAAAGAGCACTCTTGTACTCTACTGTGTTTCCTATAGGGCCAGAACAGTGAGCTTGCTGAGTACAAAAGAACTGTGCTTCCTAAACACATGGGTCATATCTAGTTCAACTCTGCTTAGGAACCTGACAAGAACAGTAGGTCCTCTTCAGTCCAATACACTGTACATGCTGGGAACAGAGGCTAGTGCTATTTGCTCTGAGTATGACAATGGGAGCGCAATAGTGACTCTTATTACCAGAAAAAACTCTTGCTCGTAGGACCAGAAACTGCATGTAATTCAACTCCATTTAGGACTGGTAAACAAACGCTAGCTCGCCTTACAAGAAACTCACTCTGCTTTTGAGAAAACAGCACTCTTCTACACTACTGTGTTTCCTATAGGGCCTGAACAGTGAGCTTGCTCAGAACAATAGAACAGTGCTTCCTACACACACGGGCCATATCTAGTTCAATTCTGCTTAGGAAACTGACAAGAACAGTAGATCCTCTTCAGTCCAATACACTGTACATGCTGGGTACAGACGCCAGTGCTATTTGCACTGTGTATGGCAATGGGAGCGCAATAGTGACTCTTCTTACCAGAAAACATCTCTTGCTCATAGCACGATAAACTGCATGTGATTCAACTCCATTTAGGACTGGGAAACAAACGCTAGCTCGCCTTACAAGAAACACACTCTGCTTTTGAGAAAAGAGCACTCTTCGACTCTACTGTGTTTCCTATGGGGTCCAAGCAGTGAGCTTGCTCAGAACAAAAGAACTGTGCTTCCTACACACACGGGCCATATCTAGTTCAATTCTGCTTAGGAAACTGACAAGAACAGTAGCTCCTCTTCAGTCCAATACACTGTACTTGCTGGGAACAGACGCAAGGGCTATTTGCACTGTGTATGGCAAAGGGAGCGCAATAGTGACTCTTCTTACCAGAAAACAACTCTTGCTCGTAGGACCAGAAACTGCATGTGTATTTCAACTCCATTTAGGACTGGGAAACTAACGCTAGCTCGCCTTACAAGAAACACACTCTGCCTTTGAGAAAAATGCACTCTTCTACTCTACTGTGTTTCCTATGGGGTTCGAAACGTGAGCCTGCTCAGAACAAAAGAATTGTGCTTCCTACACATACGGGCCATATGTTGTTCAATTCTGCTTAGGAAACTGACAAGAACAGTAGAACCTCTTCAGTCCAATAGACTGTACATGCTGGGAACAGACGCCAGTGCTATTTGCCCTGTGTGTGACTATGGGAGCACAATAGTGACTCTTCTTACCAGAAAACAACTCTTGCTTGTAGGACCAGAAACTGCATGTGATTCAACTCCATTTGGACTGCGAAACAAACGCTAGCTCGCCTTACAAGAAACACACTCTGCTTTTGAGAAAAGAGCACTCTTCTACGCTACTGTGTTTACTGTAGTGTCCGAAAAGTGAGCTTGCTCAGAACAAAAGAACTGTGCTTCACACACACGGGACATATCTACTTCAACTCTGCTTAAGAAACTGAAAAGAGCAGTAGCTCCTCTTCTGTCTAATACACTGTACTTGCTGGGAACAGACTTGAGTGCTATTTGCCCTGTGTATGTCAATGGGAGCGCAATAGTGACTCTTCTTACCAGAAAACAATTCTTGCTCGTAGGACCAGAAACTGCATGTGATTCAAGTCCATTTAGGACTGGGAAACAAATGCTAGCTTGCCTTAGAAGAAACATACTCCGCTTTTGAGAAAAGAGCACTCTTCTATTCTACTGTGTTTCCTATGTGGTCCGAACAGTGAGCTTGCTCAGAACAAAAGACCTGTGCTTCCTACACACACGGCCATATCTAGTTCAACTCTGCTTAGGAAACTGACAAGAACAGTAGCTCCTCTACAGTCCAATACACTGTACTTGCTGGGAACAGACTCGAATGCTATTTGAACAGTGTATGGCAAAGAGAGCACAATAGTGACTTTCCTTACCAGAAAACATCTATTGCTCTTAGGACCAAAAACTCCATGTGATTCAACTCCATTTAGGACTGGGAAACAAACGCTAGCTTTACTTACAAGAAACACGCTCCGCTTTTGAGAAAAGAGCATTCTTCTACTCTACTGTGTTTCCTATAGGGCCAGAAGAGTGAGCTTGCTCAGAACAAAAGAACTGTGCTTCCTACACACGGGCTATATCTAGTTCAACTCTGCTTAGGAAACTGACAAGAACAGTAGCTCCTCTTCAGTCCAATACACTGTATTTGTTGGGAGCAGACATGAGTGCTATTTGCACTCTGTGTGGCAATGGGAGCGCAATAGTGACTCTTCTTACCAGAAAACAACTCTTGCTCGTAGGACCAGAAACTGCATGTGATTGAATTCCATTTAGGCCTGGGAAACAAACGCTAGCTCTCCTTACAAGAAACACACTCTGCTTTTGAGAAAAGAGCACTCTTCTACTCTTCTGTGTTTCCTGTAGGGCCAGAACAGTGAGCTTGCTTAGAACAAAAGATTTGTGCTTCACACACACGGGCCATATCTAGTTCAACTCTGCTTAGGAAACTGACAAGAACAGTAGCTCCTCTTCTGTCCAATGCACTGTACTTCCTGGGAACAGACAGGAGGGCTATTTGCACTGTGTATGGCAATGGTAGCACAATAGTGACTCTTCTTACCAGAAAACAACTCTTGTTCGTAGGACCAGAAACTGCATGTGATTTTCTCCATTTAGGACTGGGAAACAAAGCTAGCTCACCTTACAAGAAACAAACTCTGCTTCTGAGAAAAGAGCACTCTTCTACTCTTCTGTGTTTCCTATAGGGCCAGAACAGTGAGCTTGCTCAGAACAAAAGAACTGTGCTTCCTACACACACGGGCCATATCTAGTTCAACTCAGCTTAGGAAACTGAGAAGAACAGTAGCTCTTCTTCAGTCCAATACACTGTATTTGCTGGGAACAGACATGAGTGCTATTTTCACTGTTTATGGCAAAGGGAGCACAATAGTGAATTTCCTTACCAGAAAACATCCCTTGCTCGTAGGACCAGAAACTGCATGTGGTTCAACTCCATTTAGGACTGGGAAACAAACGCTACCTCGCCTTACAAGAAACACACTCTGCTTTGGAGAAAAGAGCACTCTTCTACTCTACTGTGTTTCCTATAGGGCCAGAACAGTGAGCTTGCTCAGAACAAAAGTATTGTGCTTCCTACACAAACGGGCCATATCTAGTTCAACTCTGCTTAGGAAACTGACAAGAACAGTACCTCTTCTTCAGTCCAATACACTGTAATTTCAGGTCGCAGACACGAGTCCTATTTGCACTTTGTATGGCAATTGGAGCGAAATAGTGACTCCTCTTACCAGAAAACAACTCTTGCTCGTAGGACCAGAAACGGCATGAGATTCAAATCTGTTTCTGACAGGGAAACAAACGCTAGCTAGCCTTACAAGAAACACACTCTGCTTTTGAGAAAATAGCACTCTTCTACTCTCCTGTGTTTCCTATGGGGTCCGAACAGTGAGCTTGCTCAGAAGAAAAGAACTGTGTTTCCTACACACATGGGCCATATCTAGTTCAACTCTGCTTAGGAAACAGACAAGAACAGTAGCTCCTCTTCTGTCCAATACACTGTACTTTCAAAGAACAGTAGCGAGTGTTGTTTGCACTGTGTATGGCAATGGGAGCGCAATAGTGACTCTTCTTACCAGAAAACAACTCTTGCTCATAGGACAAGATACTGCATGAAATTCAACTACATTTAGGACTGGGAAACAAACGCTAGCTCGCCTTACAAGAAACAAACTCTGCTTCTGAGAAAAGAGCACTCTTCTACTCTTCTGTGTTTTCTATAGGGCCAGAACAGTGAGCTTGCTCAGAACAAAAGAACTGTGCTTCCTACACACACGGGCCATATCTAGTTCAACTCTGCTTAGGAAACTGACAAGAACAGTAGCTCCTCTTCAGTCCAATACACTGTACTTGCTGGGAACAGACGTGACTGCTATTTGCACTGTTTATGGCAAAGGGAGCACAATACTGACTTTCCTTACCAGAAAACATCCCTTGCTCGTAGGACCAGAAACTGCATGTGATTCAACTCCATTTTGGACTGGGAAACAAACGCTAGCTCGCCTTACAAGAAACACACTCTGCTTTTGAGAAAAGAGCACTCTTCTCTTCTACTGTGTTTTCTATGGGGTCCGAACAGTGAGCTTGCTCAGAACAAAAGAACTGTGCTTCCTACACACACGGGCCATATCTAGTTCAACTCTGCTTAGGTAACTGACAAGAACAGTAGATCCTCTTCAGTGCAATACACTGTACATGCTGGGAACAGACGCGAGTCCTATTTGCACTGTGTATGGCAATGGGAGCGAAATAGTGACTCCTCTTACCAGAAAACAACTCTTGCTCGTAGGACCAGAAACTCATGAGATTCAAATCTGTTTCTGACTGGGAAACAAACACTAGCTAGCCTTACAAGAAACACACTCTTCTTTTGAGAAAAGAGCACTCTTCTATTCTACTGTGTTTCCATGGGGTCCGAACAGTGAGCTTGCTCAGAACAAAAGAACTGTGCTTCCTACACACACGGGCCATATCTAGTTCAACTCTGCTTAGGTAACTGACAAGAACAGTAGATCCTCTTCAGTGCAATACACTGTACATGCTGGGACAGACGCGAGAGTATTTACCCTGTGTATGGTAATGGGAGCTCTATAGTGACTCTTCTTACCAGAAAACAACTCTTTCTTGTAGGACCAGAAACTGCATGTGATTCAACTCCATTTAGAACTTGAAAACAAACGCTAGTTCGCCTTAGAAGAAACACACTCTGCTTTGGAGGAAAGAGCACACTTCTACTCTACTGTGTTTCCTATAGGGCCAGAACAGTGAGCTTGCTCAGAACAAAAGAACTGTGCTTCCTACACACACGGGCCATATCTAGTTCAACTCTGCTTAGGAAACTGACAAGAACAGTAGCTCCTCTTCAGTCCAATACACTGTACTTGCTGGGAAAAGACGCGAGTGCTATTTGCACTGTGTATGGCAAAGGGAGCACAATAGTGACTTTCCTTTCCAGAAAACAACTCTTGCTCGTAGGACTAGAAACTGCATGTGATTCAACTCCATTTAGGACTGGAAAACAAACGCAAGCTCGCCTTACAAAAAACACACTCTGCTTTGGAGAAAAGAGCACTCTTCTACTCTACTGTGTTTCCTATAGGGCCAGAACAGTGAGCTTGCTCAGAACAAAAGTATTGTGCTTCCTACAGAAACGGGCCATATCTAGTTCAACTCTGCTTAGGAAACTGACAAGAACAGTACCTCCTCTTCAGTCCAATACACTGTAATTGCAGGTCGCAGACACGAGTCCTATTTGCACTTTGTATGGCAATGGGAGCGAAATAGTGACTCCTCTTACCAGAAAACAACTCTTGCTCGTAGGACCAGAAACGGCATGAGATTCAAATCTGTTTCTGACAGGGAAACAAACACTAGCTAGCCTTACAAGAAACACACTCTGCTTTTGAGAAAATAGCACTCTTCTACTCTCCTGTGTTTCCTATGGGGTCCGAACAGTGAGCTTGCTCAGAAGAAAAGAACTGTGTTTCCTACACACATGGGCCATATCTAGTTCAACTCTGCTTAGGAAACTGACAAGAACAGTAGCTCCTCTTCAGTCCAATACACTGTACTTGCTGGGAACAGACGTGACTGCTATTTGCACTGTTTATGGCAAAGGGAGCACAATACTGACTTTCCTTACCAGAAAACAACCCTTGCTCGTAGGACCAGAAACTGCATGTGATTCAACTCCATTTTGGACTGGGAAACAAACGCTAGCTCGCCTTACAAGAAACACACTCTGCTTTTGAGAAAAGAGCACTCTTCTCTTCTACTGTGTTTTCTATGGGGTCCGAACAGTGAGCTTGCTCAGAACAAAAGAACTGTGCTTCCTACACACACGGGCCATATCTAGTTCAACTCTGCTTAGGTAACTGACAAGAACAGTAGATCCTCTTCAGTGCAATACACTGTACATGCTGGGAACAGACGCGAGTCCTATTTGCACTGTGTATGGCAATGGGAGCGAAATAGTGACTCCTCTTACCAGAAAACAACTCTTGCTCGTAGGACCAGAAACTCATGAGATTCAAATCTGTTTCTGACTGGGAAACAAACACTAGCTAGCCTTAAAAGAAACACACTCTGCTCTTGAGAAAAGAGCACTCTTCTATTCTACTGTGTTTCCTGTGGGGTCCGAACAGTGAGCTTGCTCAGAACAAAAGAACTGTGCTTCCTACACACACGGGCCATATCTAGTTCAACTCTGCTTAGGTAACTGACAAGAACAGTAGATCCTCTTCAGTGCAATACACTGTACATGCTGGGACAGACGCGAGAGCTATTTACCCTGTGTATGGTAAGGGGAGCTCTATGGTGACACTTCTTACCAGAAAACAACTCTTTCTTGTAGGACCAGAAACTGCATGTGATTCAACTCCATTTAGGACTTGGAAACAAACGCTAGTTCGCCTTAGAAAAAACACACTCTGCTTTGGAGAAAAGAGCACACTTCTACTCTACTGTGTTTCCTATAGGGCCAGAACAGTGAGCTTGCTCAGAACAAAAGAACTGTGCTTCCTACACACACGGGCCATATCTAGCTCAACTCTGCTTAGGAAACTGACAAGAAGAGTAGATCCTCTTCAGTCCAATACACTTTACATGCTGGGAACAGACGCCAGTGCTATTTGCCCTGTGTATGACAATGGGAGCGCAATAGTGACTTTCTTTACCAGAAAACAACTCTTGCTCATGGGAACAAAAACTGCATGTGATTCAACTCCATTTAGGACTGGGAAACAAACTCTAGCTCGCCTTACAAGAAACACACTCTGCTTTTGAAAAAAGAGCAATCTTCTACTCTACTGTGTTTCCTGTAGGGCCAAAACAGTGAGCTTGCTCAGTACAAAAGAACTGTGCTTCCTACACACATGGCCATATCTAGTTCAATACTGCTTAGGAAACTGACAAGAACAGTAGATCCTCTTCAGTCCAATACACTGCACATGCTGGGAACAGACGCTAGTGCTATTTGCCCTGTGTATGACAATGGGAGTGCAATAGTGACTCTTCTTACCAGAAAACAACTCTTGCTAGTAGGACCAGAAACTGCATGTGATTCAACTCCATTTAGGACTGGGAAACAAACGCAAGCTGGCCTTACAAGAAACACACTCTGCTTTTGAGAAAAGAGCACTCTTCTACTCTAATGTGTTTCCTATATGGCCAGTTCAGTGAGCTTGCTCAGAACAAAAGAACTGTGCTTCCTACACACACGGGCCATATCTAGTTCAACTCTGCTTAGGAAACTGACAAGAACAGTAGATCCTCTTCAGTGCAATACACTGTACATGCCAGAACAGACGCCAGTGCTATTTCCCCTGTGTATGACAATGGGAGCGCAATAGTGACTCTTCTTACCAGAAAACAACTCATCCTCGTAGGATGAGAAACTGCATGTGATTCAACTCCATTTAGGACTGGGAAACAAACACTAGCTCGCCTTACAAGAAACACACTCTGCTTTTGAGAAAAGAGCACTCTTCTACTCTACTGGGTTTTTTACAGGGCCAGAACAGTGAGCTTGCTCAGAACAAAAGAACTGTGCTTCCTACAAACACGGGCCATATCTAGTTCAACTCTGCTTAGGAAACTGACAAGAATTGTAGCTTTTCTTCAGTCCAATACACTGTAATTGCTGGGAACAGACGCGAGTGCTATTTGCACTGTGTATGGCAATGGGAGCGCAATAGTGACTCTTCTTATCAGAAAACAACTCTTGCTCGTAGGACCAGAAACTGCCTGTGATTCAACTCCATTTAGGACTGGGAAACAAACGCTAGCTCGCCTTAGAAGGAACACACTCTGCTTTTGAGAAAAGAGCACTCTTCTACTCTACTGTGTATCCTATGGGATGCGAACAGTGAGCTTGCTCAGAACAAAAGAACTGGGCTTCCTATACACATGGGCCATATCTATTTCAACTCTGCTTAGGAAACTGACAAGAACAGTAGCTCCGCTTCAGTCCAATACACATTACTTGCTGGGAACAGACGCGAGTGCTATTTGCACTGTGTATGGCAATGGGAGCGAAATAGTGACTCTTCTTACCAGAAAACAACGCTTGCTCGTAGGACCAGAAACTGCCTGTGATTCAACTCCATTTAGGACTGGGAAACAAATGCTAGCTCGCCTTACAAGAAACACACTCTGCTTTTGAGAAAAAGGCACACTTCTACTCTACTGTGGTTCTTATGGGGTCCAAACAGTGAGCTTGCTCAGAACAAAAAAACTGTGCTTGCTTCCTATACATGGTCCATATCTAGTTCAACTCTGCTTAGGAAACTGACAAGAAGAGTAGCTCTTCTTCAGTCAAATACACTGTACTTGCTGGGAACAGACGCGAGGGCTATTTGCACTGTGTATGGGAATGTGACCGCAATAGTGACTTTCCTTACCAGAAAACAACTCTTGCGCATTGGACCAAAAACTGCATGTGATTCAACTCCATTTAGGACTGGAAAACAAACACTAGCTGGCCTTACAATAAACACACTCTGCTTTTGAGAAAAGAATACACTTCTACTCTAATGTGTTTCCTCTAGGGCCAGAACAGTGAGCTTGCTCAGTAAAAAAGAACTCTGCTTCCTACACAAACGGGCTATATCTAGTTCAACTCTGCTTAGGAAACTGTCAAGAACAGTAGATCCTCTTCAGTGCAATACACTGTACTTGCTTAGAACAGATGCGAGTGCTATTTGCAGGGTGTATGGGAATGGGAGCGCAATAGTGACTTTCCTTACCAGAAAACAACTCTTGCTCATGGGACCAAAAACTGCATGTGATTCAACTCCATTTAGGACTGGGAAACAAACGCTAGCTCGCCTTACAAGAAACACACTCTGCTTTTGAGAAAAGAGCACTCTTCTACTCTACTGTGTTTCCTTCAGGGCCAGAACAGTGAGCTTGCTCAGTACAAAAGAATTGTGCTTCCTCCACACACGGGCTATATCTAGTTGAACTCTGCTTAGGAAACTGACAATAACAGTAGATCCTCTTCAGTGCAATACAATGTACATGCTGGAAACAGATACCAGTGGTATTTGCGCTGTGTATGACAATGGGAGCACAATAGTGACTCTTCTTACTAGAAAACAACTCTTGCTCGTAGGACCAGAAACTGCATGTGATTCAACTCCATTTAGCACTGGGAAACAAACGCTAGCTCGCCTTACAAGAAACACACTCTACTTTTGAGAAAAGAGCACTCTTCTACTCTACTGTGTTTCCCCTAGGGCCAGAACAGTGAGCTTGCTCAGTAAAAAAGAACTCTGCTTCCTACACACACGGGCTATATCTAGTTCAACTCTGCTTAGGAAACTGAAAAGAACAGTAGATCCTCTTCAGTGCAATACACTGTACTTGCTTAGAACAGATGCGAGTGCTATTTGCAGGGTGTATGGGAATGGGAGCGCAATAGTGACTTTCCTTACCAGAAAACAACTCTTGCTCATGGGACCAAAAACTGCATGTGATTCAACTCCATTTAGGACTGGGAAACAAACGCTAGCTCGCCTTACAAGAAACACACTCTGCTTTTGAGAAAAGAGCACTCTTCTACTCTACTGTGTTTCCTATAGGGCCAAAACAGTGAGCTTGCTCAGAACAAAAGAACTGTGCTTCCTACAAACACGGCCATATCTAGTTCAATTCTGCTTAGGAAACTGCCAAGAACAGTAGATCCTCCTCAGTCCAATACACTGTACATGCTGGGAACAGACGAAGTGCTATTTGCCCTGTGTATGACAATGGGAGCGCAATAGTGACTCTTCTTACCAGAAAACAAATCGTGCTCATAGGACCAGAAACTGCATGTAATTCAACTCCATTTAGGACTGGGAAACAAACGCTAGCTGGCCTTACAAGAAACACACTGTGCTTTTGAGAAAAGAGAACTCTTCTACTCTAATGTGTTTCCTATAGGGCCAGAAAAGTGAGCTTGCGCAGAACAAAAGAACTGTGCTTCCTATACACACGGGCCATATCTAGTTCAACTCTGCTTAGGAAACTGACAAGAACAGTAGCTCCTCTTCAGTGCAACACACTTTATTTGCTGGGAACAGAAGCGAGTGCTATTTGCCCTGTGAACGGCATTGGGAGCGCAATAGTGACTCTTCTTACCAGAAAACAACTCTTGCTCATAGCACGAAAAACTGCATGGGATTCAACTACATTTAGGACTTGGAAACAAACGCTAGCGCGCCTTAGAAGAAACACACTCTGCTTTTGAGAAAAGAGCACTCTTCTACTCTACTGTGTTTCCTATAGGGCCAGAACAGTGAGCTTGCTCAGAACAAAAGAACTGTGCTTCCTACAACATGGGCCATATCTAGATCAATTCTGCTTAGGAAACTGACAAAAACAGTAGATCCTCTTAAGTCTAATACACTGTACATGCTAGGAACAGATGCCAGTGCTATTTGCCCTGTGTATGGCAATGGGAGCGCAATAGTGACTCTTCTTACCAGAAAACAACTCTTGCTCATAGGACAAGAAACTGCATGTGATTCAACTCCATTTAGGACTGGGAAACAAACGCTAGCTCGCCTTACAAGAAACACACTCTGCTTTTGAGAAAAGGGCACTCTTCTACTCTACTGTGATTCCTATGGGGACCGAAAAGTGACCTTGCTCAGAAAAAAAGAACTGTGCTTCCTACACACACGGCCATATCTAGTTCATTTCTGCTTAGGAAACTGACAAGAAGAGTAAATCCTCTTCAGTCTAATACACTGTACATGCTGGGAACAGACGCCAGTGCTATTTGCCCTGTGTATGACAATGGAAGCGCAATAGTGACTCTTCTTACCAGAAAACAACTCTTGCTCGTAGGACCAGAAACTGCATGTGATTCAACTCCATTTAGGACTGGGAAACAAACGCAAGCTGGCCTTACAAGAAACACACTCTGCTTTTGAGAAAAGAGCACTCTTCTACTCTAATGTGTTTCCTATATGGCCAGTTCAGTGAGCTTGCTCAGAACAAAAGAACTGTGCTTCCTACACACACGGGCCATATCTAGTTCAACTCTGCTTAGGAAACTGACAAGAACAGTAGATCCTCTTCAGTGCAATACACTGTACATGCCAGAACAGACGCCAGTGCTATTTCCCCTGTGTATGACAATGGGAGCGCAATAGTGACTCTTCTTACCAGAAAACAACTCATCCTCGTAGGATGAGAAACTGCATGTGATTCAACTCCATTTAGGACTGGGAAACAAACACTAGCTCGCCTTACAACAAACACACTCTGCTTTTGAGAAAAGAGCACTCTTCCACTCTACTGGGTTTTTTACAGGGCCAGAACAGTGAGCTTGCTCAGAACAAAAGAACTGTGCTTCCTACAAACACGGGCCATATCTAGTTCAACTCTGCTTAGGAAACTGACAAGAATTGTAGCTTTTCTTCAGTCCAATACACTGTAATTGCTGGGAACAGACGCGAGTGCTATTTGCACTGTGTATGGCAATGGGAGCGCAATAGTGACTCTTCTTACCAGAAAACAACTCTTGCTCGTAGGACCAGAAACTGCCTGTGATTCAACTCCATTTAGGACTGGGAAACAAATGCTAGCTCGCCTTACAAGAAACACACTCTGCTTTTGAGAAAAAGGCACTCTTCTACACTACTGTGGTTCCTATGGGGTCCAAAGAGTGAGCTTGCTCAGAACAAAAGAACTGTGCTTGCTTCCTATACATGGTCCATATCTAGTTCAACTCTGCTTAGGAAACTGACAAGAAGAGTAGCTCTTCTTCAGTCAAATACACTGTACTTGCTGGGAACAGACGCGAGGGCTATTTGCACTGTGTATGGGAATGTGACCGCAATAGTGACTTTCCTTACCAGAAAACAACTCTTGCTCATTGGACCAAAAACTGCATGTGATTCAACTCCATTTAGGACTGGAAAACAAACACTAGCTGGCCTTACAATAAACACACTCTGCTTTTGAGAAAAGAATACACTTCTACTCTAATGTGTTTCCTCTAGGGCCAGAACAGTGAGCTTGCTCAGTAAAAAAGAACTCTGCTTCCTACACACACGGGCTATATCTAGTTCAACTCTGCTTAGGAAACTGACAAGAACAGTAGATCCTCTTCAGTGCAATACACTGTACTTGCTTAGAACAGATGCGAGTGCTATTTGCAGGGTGTATGGGAATGGGAGCGCAATAGTGACTTTCCTTACCAGAAAACAACTCTTGCTCATGGGACCAAAAACTGCATGTGATTCAACTCCATTTAGGACTGGGAAACAAACGCTAGCTCGCCTTACAAGAAACACACTCTGCTTTTGAGAAAAGAGCACTCTTCTACTCTACTGTGTTTCCTATAGGGCCAAAACAGTGAGCTTGCTCAGAACAAAAGAACTGTGCTTCCTACAAACACGGCCATATCCAGTTCAATTCTGCTTAGGAAACTGCCAAGAACAGTAGATCCTCCTCAGTCCAATACACTGTACATGCTGGGAACAGACGAAGTGCTATTTGCCCTGTGTATGACAATGGGAGCGCAATAGTGACTCTTCTTACCAGAAAACAAATCGTGCTCATAGGACCAGAAACTGCATGTGATTCAACTCCATTTAGGACTGTGAAACAAACGCTAGCTGGCCTTACAAGAAACACACTGTGCCTTTGAGAAAAGAGAACTCTTCTACTCTAATGTGTTTCCTATAGGGCCAGAAAAGTGAGCTTGCGCAGAACAAAAGAACTGTGCTTCCTATACACACGGGCCATATCTAGTTGAACTCTGCTTAGGAAACTGACAAGAACAGTAGCTCCTCTTCAGTGCAACACACTTTATTTGCTGGGAACAGACGCGAGTGCTATTTGCCCTGTGAATGGCATTGGGAGCGCAATAGTGACTCTTCTTACCAGAAAACAACTCTTGCTCATAGCACGAAAAACTGCATGGGATTCAACTACATTTAGGACTTGGAAACAAATGCTAGTGCGCCTTAGAAGAAACACACTCTGCTTTTGAGAAAGAGCACTCTTCTACTCTACTGTGTTTCCCATAGGGCCAGAACAGTGAGCTTGCTCAGAACAAAAGAACTGTGCTTCCTACACACATGGGTCATATCTAGATCAATTCTGCTTAGGAAACTGACAAAAACAGTAGATCCTCTTAAGTCTAATACACTGTACATGCTAGGAACAGATGCCAGTGCTATTTGGCCTGTGTATGACAATGGGAGCACAATAGTGACTCTTCTTACCAGAAAACAACTCTTGCTCGTAGGAGCAGAAACTGCATGGGATTCAACTCCATTTAGGAGTGGGAAACAAACGCTAGCTTGCCTTACAAGAAACACACTATGCTTTTGAGAAAAGAGCACTCTTCTACTCTACTGTGTTTCCTATATGGCCAAAACAGTGAGCTTGCTCAGAACAAAAGAACTGTGCTTCCTACACACACAGCAATATCTATTTCAATTCTGCTTAGGAAACTGACAAGAACAGTAGATCCTCTTCAGTCCAATACACTGTACATGATGGGAACAAACTCCAGTGCTATTTGCCCTGTGAATGACAATCAGAGCGCAATAGTGACACTTCTAACCAGAAAACCACTCTTGCTCATAGGACCAGAAACTGCATGTGATTCAACTCCATTTAGGACTGGGAAACAAACGCTAGCTTGCCTTACAAGAAACACACTCTGCTTTTGAGAAAAGAGCACTCTTCTACTCTAATGTGTTTCCTTTTGGGCCAGAACAGTGAGCTTGCTCAGTACAAAAGAATTGTGCTTCCTCCACACACGGGCTATATCTAGTTGAACTCTGATTAGGAAACTGACAAGAACAGTAGATCCTCTTCAGTGCAATACAATGTACATGCTGGAAACAGATGCCAGTGGTATTTGCGCTGTGTATGACAATGGGAGCACAATAGTGACTCTTCTTACTAGAAAACAACTCTTGCTCGTAGGACCAGAAACTGCATGTGATTCAACTCCATTTAGCACTGGGAAACAAATGCTAGCTCGCCTTACAAGAAACACACTCTACTTTTGAGAAAAGAGCACTCTTCTACTCTACTGTGTTTCCTCTAGGGCCAGAACAGTGAGCTTGCTCAGTAAAAAAGAACTCTGCTTCCTACACACACGGGCTATATCTAGTTCAACTCTGCTTAGGAAACTGACAAGAACAGTAGATCCTCTTCAGTGCAATACACTGTACTTGCTTAGAACAGATGCGAGTGCTATTTGTAGGGTGTATGGGAATGGGACCGCAATAGTGACTTTCCTTACCAGAAAACAACTCTTGCTCATGGGACCAAAAACTGCATGTGATTCAACTCCATTTAGGACTGGGAAACAAACGCTAGCTCGCCTTACAAGAAACACACTCTGCTTTTGAGAAAAGAGCAGTATTCTACTCTAATATGTTTCCTATAGGGCCAGAACATTGAGCTTCCTCAGAACAAAAGAACTGTGCTTCCTACATACACGGGCTATATCTAGTTCAACTCTGCTTAGGAAACTGACAAGCACAGTAGCTCCTCTTCAGAACAATACACTGTACTTACTGGGAACAGACGGGAGTGCTATTTGCACGGTGTATGGGAATGGGAGCGCAATAGTGACTTTCTTTACCAGAAAACAACTCTTGCTCGTGGGAAAAAAACTGCATGTGATTCAACTCCATTTAGGACTGGGAAACAAATGCTAGCTCGCCTTACAAGAAACACACTCTGCTTTTGAAAAAAGAGCAATCTTCTACTCTACTGTGTTTCCTGTAGGGCCAAAACAGTGAGCTTGCTCAGTACAAAAGAACTGTGCTTCCTACACACACGGCCATATCTAGTTCAATTCTGCTTGGGAAACTGACAAGAACAGTAGATCCTCTTCAGTCCAATACACTGCACATGCTGGGAACATACGCCAGTGCTATTTGCCCTGTGTATGACAATGGGAGTGCAATAGTGACTCTTCTTACCAGAAAACAACTCTTGCTAGTAGGACCAAATACTGCATGTGACTCAACTCCATTTAACTGGGAAACAAACGCTAGCTCGCCTTACAAGAAACACACTCTGCTTTTGAGAAAAGGGCACTCTTCTACTCTACTGTGTTTCCTATGGGATCCGAACAGTGAGCTTGCTCAGAACAAAATAACTGTGCTTCCTACGCACATGGGCCATATCTAGTTCAACTCTGCTTAGGAAACTGACAAGAACAGGAGCTCCTCTTCAGTCCTATACACTGTACTTGCTGGGAACAGACGCCAGTGCTATTTGCACTGTGTATGGCAATGGGAGCGCAATAGTGACTCTTCTTACCAGAAAACAACTCTTGCTCATAGGACCAGAAACTGCATGTGATTCAACTCCATTTAGGACTAGGAAACAAACGCTAGCATGCCTTAAAAGAAACACACTCTGCTTTTGAGAAAAGAGCACTCTTCTACTCTACTGTGTTTCCTATGGGGTCTGAACAGTGACCTTGCTCAGAACAAAAAAACTGTGCTTCCTAAACACGGGCCATATCTAGTTCAACTCTGCTTAGGAAACTGACAAGAAGAGTAAATCCTCTTCAGTCTAATACACTGTACATGCTGGGAACAGACGCCAGTGCTATTTGCCCTGTGTATGACAATGGGAGCGCAATAGTGACTCTTCTTACCAGAAAACAACTCTTGCTCGTAGGACCAGAAACTGCATGTGATTCAACTCCATTTAGGACTGGAAAACAAACGCTAGCTGGCCTTACAAGAAACACACTCTGCTTTTGAGAAAAGAGCACTCTTCTACTCTAATGTGTTTCCTATATGGCCAGAACAGTGAGCTTGCTCAGAACAAAAGAACTGTGCTTCCTACACACACGGGCCATATCTAGTTCAACTCTGCTTAGGAAACTGACAAGAACAGTAGATCCTCTTCAGTGCAATACACTGTACATGCTGGGAACAGATGCCAGGGCTATTTGCCCTGTGTATTACAATGAGATGGCAATAGTGACTCTTCTTACCAGAAAACAACTCTTGCTTGTAGGAACAAAAACTGCATGTGAAACAACTCCATTTAGGACTGGGAAACAAACGCTAGCTCGCCTTACAAGAAACACACTCTGCTTTTGAGAAAAGAGCACTCTTCTACTCTACTGTGTTTCCTAAGGGTTCGAACAGTGAGCTTGCTCAGAACAAAATAACTGTGCTTCCTACACACGGGCCATATCTAGTTCAACTCTGCTTAGGAAACTGACAAGAACAGTAGATCCTCTTCAGTGCAATACACTGTACATGCCGGAACAGACGCCAGTGCTATTTCCCCTGTGTATGACAATGGGAGCGCAATAGTGACTCTTCTTACCAGAAAACATCTCATGCTTGTAGGACCAGAAACTGCATGTGATTCAACTCCATTTAGGACTGGGAAACCAACCCTAGCTCGCCTTACAAGAAACAGTCTCTGCTTTTGAGAAAAGAGCACTCTTCTACTCGACTTTGTTTCCTATGGGGTCTGAACAGTGAGCTTGCTCAGAACAAAAGAACTGTGCTTCCTACAGACACGGGCCATATCTAGTTCAACTCTGCTTAGGAAACTGACAAGAACAGTAGCTTTTCTTCAGTCCAATACACTGTACTTGCTGGAAACAGACACGAGTGCTATTTGCACTGTGTATGGCAATGGGAGCGCAATAGTGACTCTTCTTACCAGAAAACAACTCTTGCTCGTAGGACCAGAAACTGCCTGTGATTCAACTTCATTTAGGACTGGGAAACAAATGCTAGCTCGCCTTACAAGAAACACACTCTGCTTTTCAGAAAAAGGCACTCTTCTACTCTACTGTGTTTCTTATGGGGTCCGAACAGTGAGCTTGCTCAGAAAAAAAGAACTGTGCTTCCTACACACATGGTCCATATCTAGTTCAGCTCTACATAGGAAACTGACAAGAAGAGTAGCTCTTATTCAGTCCAATACACTGTACTTGCTGGGAACAGACGCGAGTGCTATTTGTACTGTGTATGGGAATGGGAGCGCAATAATGACTTTTTTTTTTACCAGAAAACAACTCTGGCTCGTAGGACCAGAAACTGCATGTGATTCAACTCCATTTAGGACTGGGAAACAAACACTAGCTCGCCTTACAAGAGTTGTTTTCTGGTAAGAAGAGTCACTTTTGTGCTCCTATTGTCATACACAGGGCAAATACCACTGGCGTCTGTTCCCAGCATGTACAGTGTATTGGACTGAAGAGGATCTACTGTTCTTGTCAGGTTCCTAAGGAGAGATGAACTAGATATGTCCCGTGTGTGTAGGAAGCACAGTTCTTTTGTTCTGAGCAAGCTCACTGTTTGGGCCCCATAGGAAACACAGTAGAGTAGATGTGTGCCCTATTATCAAAAGCAGAGTGTGTTTCTTGTAAGGCGTGCTAGCGTTTTTTTCCCAATCCTAAATGGAGTTGAATCAAATGCAGTTTCTGGTCCTAAGAGCAAGAGTTGTTTTCTGGTAAGAAGATTCACTATTGTGCACTTATTGCCATACACAGTGCAAATAGCACTCGCGTGTGTTCCCAGCAAGTACAGTGTATTGGACTGAAGAGGAGCTACTGTTCTTGTCAGTTTCCTAAGCAGAGTTGAAATAAATATGGCCCGTGTGTGTAGGAAGCACAGTTCTTTGTTCTGAGCAAGCTCACTGTTCGAAACCCTTAGGAAACACAGTAGAGTAGAAGAGTGCTCTTTTCAAAAGCAGAGTGTGTTTCTTGTAAGGCAAGCTAGCATTTGTTTCCCAGTCCTAAACGGAGTTGAAATACACATGCCATTTCTGGTCCTATGAGCAAGAGTTGTTTTCTGATTAGAAGAGTCACTATTGCGCTCCCTTTGCCATACACAGGGCAAATAGCACTGGCGTCTGTTCCCAGCATGTACAGTGTATTGGACTGAATAGGATCTACTGTTCTTGTCAGGTTCCTAAGGAGAGTTGAACTAGATATGGCCCATGTGGGTAGGAAGCACAGGTTTTTTATTCTCAGCAAGCTCACTGTTCTGACCCTATTGGAAACACAGTAGAGTAGTAGAGTGCTCTTTCCTCAAAAGCAGAGTGTGTTTCTTGTAAGGCGAGCTAGCGTTTGTTTCCCAGTCCTAAATGGAGTTAAATCACATGGAGTTCCTGGTCCTACGAGCAAGAATTTTTTCTGGTAAGGAAAGTCACTATTGTGCTCCCATTGCCATACACAGGGCAAAGAGCACTCGCGTCTGTTCCCAGCAATTACAGTTTATGGGCTGAAGAGGATCTACTGTTCTTGTCAGTTTCCTAAGCAGAATTGAACTAGATATGGCCATGTGTGTAGGAAGCACAGTTCTTTTGTTCTGAGCAAGCTCACTGTTCTGGCGCTAAAGGAAACACAGTAGAGTAGAAGAGTACTCCTTCCTCAAAAGCAGAGTGCGTTACTTGTAAGGCAAGCTAGCGTTTGTTTCCCAGTCCTAAATGGAGTTGAATCACATGCAGTTTTTGGTCCTACGAGCAAGAGTTGCATTCTGGTAAGGAAAGTCACTATTGCGCTCCCATTGGCATACACAGTGCAAATAGCACTGGCATCTGTTCCCAGCAAATACAGTGTATTGGACTGAAGAGGAGCTACTTCTCTTGTCAGTTTCCTAAGCAGAGTTGAAGTAGACATGGCCCGGGTGTAGGAAGCACAGTACTTTTGTTCTGAACAAGTTCTCTGATTGGGCCCCATAGGAAAAACAGTAGAGTAGAAGAGTGCTCTTTTCTCAAAGCAGAGTGTGTTTCTTGTAAGGCGAGCTAGCGTTTTTTTCCCAGTCCTAAATGGAGTTGAATCACATGCAATTTCTGGTCCTACGAACAAGAGTTGTTTTCTGGTAAGAAGAGTCACTATTGCGCTCCCATTGTCATACACAGTGCAAATAGCACTGGCGTCTGTTCCCAGCACGTACAGTGTATTGGACTGAAGAGGAGCTAATGTTCTTGTCAGTTTCCTAAGCAGAGTAGAACTAGATATGGCCCGTGTGTGTTGGAAGCACACTTCTTTTGTTCTGAGCAAGATCACTGTTCAGATACCATAGGAAACACAGTAGAGTAGAAGAGTGCTCTTTTTTCAAAAGCAGAGACTGTTTCTTGTAAGGCGAGGTAGTGTTTGTTTCCCAGTAAGAAATCGAGTTGAATCCCATGCAGTTTCTGGTCCTACGAGCAAGAGATGTTTTCTGGTAAGAAGAGTCACTATTGCGCTCCCATTGCCATACACATTGCAAATAGCACTCGCGTCTGTTCCCAGCAAGTACAGTGTATTGGACTGAAGAAGGCTACCGTTCTTGTCAGTTTCCTAAGCAGAATTGAACTAGATATGGCCCGTGTGTATAAGAAGCTCAGTTCTTTTGTTCTGAGCAAGCTCACTGTTCTGGCCGGATAGAAAACACAGTAGAGTAGAAGAATGCTCTTTTCTGAAAAGCAGAGTGTGTTTCTTGTAAGGCGAGCTAGCGTTTCTTTCCCAGTCCTAAATGAAGTTGAATCACATGCAGTTTCTGGTCCTACGAGCAAGAGTTGTTTTCTGGTAAGAAGAGTCACTTTTGCGCTCCCATTATCATAAACAGGGCAAATAGCACTGGCGTCTGTTCCCAGCATGTACAGTGTATTGGAATGAAGATGATCTACTTTTCTTGTCAGGTTTCTAAGCAGAGATGAACTAGATATGGACCGTGTGTGTAGGAAGCACATTTTTTTTTGTTCTTAGCAAGCTCACTGTTCTGGCCCTATAGGAAACAAAACAGAGTAGAAGAGTGCTCTTTTCTCTAAAGCAGAGTGTGTTTCTTGTAAGGCGAGCTAGCGTTTGTTTCCCAGTCCTAAATGGAGTTGAATCACATGCAATTTCTGGTCCTACGAGCAAGAGTTGTTTTCTGGTAAGAAGAGTCACTATTGCGCTCCCATTGTCATACACAGTGCAAATAGCACTGCCGTCTGTTCCCAGCAAGTACAGTGTATTGGACTGAAGAGGAGCTAATGTTCCTGTCAGTTTCCTAAGCAGAATTGAACTAGATATGGCTGTGTGTGTAGGAAGCACAGTTCTTTTGTTCTGAGCAAGCTCACTGTTCTGGCGCTAAAGGAAACACCGTAGAGTATAAGAGTGCTCTTTTCTCAAAAGCAGAGTGTGTTACTTGTAAGGCGAGGTAGCGTTTGTTTCCCAGTATGAAATCGAGTTGAATCCCATGCAGTTTCTGGTCCTACGCGCAAGAAATGTTTTCTGGTAAGAAGAGTCACTATTGCGCTCCCATTGCCATACACAGTGCAAATAGCACTCGCATCTGTTGCCAGCAGGTACATTGTATTGGACTGAAGAGGAGCTACTTCTCTTGTCAGTTTTCTAAGCAGAGTTGAACTAGATATGGCCCGGGTGCAGGAAGCACAGTACTTTTGTTCTGAGCAAGTTCTCTGTTTGGACCCCATAGGAAACACAGTAGAGTAGAAGAGTGCTCTTTTCTCAAAAGCAGAGTGTGTTTCTTGTAAGGCGAGCTGGCGTTTGTTTCCCAGTCCTAAATGGAGTTGAATCACATGCAGTCTGGTCCTATGAGCAAGAGTTGTTTTGTGGTATGAAGAGTCACAATTGCGCTCCCATTGTCATACACAGTGCATATAGCACTCGCGTCTGTTCCCAGCAAGTACAGTGTATTGGACTGAAGAGGATCTACTGTTCTTGTCAGTTTCCTAAGCACAATTGAACTAGATATGGCCATGTGTGTAGGTAGCACAGTTCTTTTGTTCTGAGCAAGCTCACTGTTTTGGCGCTAAAGGAAACACAGTAGAGTAGAAGAGTGCTCCTTCCTCAAAAGCAGAGTGTGTTACTTGTAAGGCGAGCTAGCTTTTGTTTCCCAGTCCTAAATAAAGTTGAATCACATGCAGTTTTTGGTCCTACGAGCAAGAGTTGCTTTCTGGTAAGGAAAGTCACTATTGTGCTCCCATTGGCATACACAGTGCAAATAGCACTCGCATGTGTTGCCAGCAAGTACAGTGTATTGGACTGAAGAGGAGCTACTTCTCTTGTCTGTTTCCTAAGCAGAGTTGAAGTAGATATGGCCCGGGTTTAGGAAGCACAATACTTTTGTTCTGAGCAAGTTCTCTGTTAGGACCCCATAGGAAACACAGTAGAGTAGAAGAGTGCTCTTTTCTCAAAAGCAGAGTGTGTTTCTTGTAAGGAGAGCGAGCTTTTTTTCCCAGTCCTAAATGGAGTGGAATCACATGCAATTTCTGGTCCTACGAGCAAGAGTTGTTTTCTGGTAAGAAGAGTCACTATTGCGCTCCCATTGTCATACACAGTGCAAATAGCACTGGCGTCTGTTCCCAGCAAGTACAGTGTATTGGACTGAAGAGGAGCTAATGTTCTTGTCAGGTTCCTAAGCAGAGTAGAACTAGATATGGCCCATGTGTGTAGGAAGCACAATTCTTTGTTCTGAGCAAGCTCACTGTTCAGATCCCACAGGAAACACAGTAGAGTAGAAGAGTGCTCTTTTCTCAAAAGCAGAGTGTGTTTCTTGTAAGGCGAGGTAGTGTTTGTTTCCCAGTAAGAAATCGAGTTGAATCCCATGCAGTTTCTGGTCCTACGCGCAAGAAATGTTTTCTGGTAAGAAGATTCACTATTGCGCTCCCATTGCCATACACAGTGCAAATAGCACTCGCGTCTGTTCCCAGCAAGTACAGTGTATTGGACTGAAGAGAGGCTACTGTTCTTGTCAGTTTCCTAAGCAGAATTGAACTAGATATGGCCCGTGTGTATAGGAAGCACAGTTCTTTTTTTCTGAGCAAGCTCACTCTTCTGGCCCTATAGGAAGCACAGTAGAGTAGAAGAATGCTCTTTTCTCAAAAGCAGAGTGTGTTTCTTGTAAGGCGAGCTAGCATTTGTTTCCCAGTCCTAAATGGAGTTGAATCACATGCAGTTTCTGGTCCTACGAGCAAGAGTTTTTTTCTGGTAAGAAGAGTCACTTTTGTGCTCCCATTGTCATACACAGGGCAAATAGCACTGGCGTCTGTTCCCAGCATGTACAGTGTATTGGACTGAAGAGGAGCTACTGTTCTTGTCAGTTTCCTAAGGAGAGTTGAACTAGATATGGCCCCTGTGTGTAGGAAGCACAGTGTTTTTGTTCTCAGCAAGCTCACTGTTCTGGCCTTATAGGAAACAAAATAGAGTAGAAGAGAGCTCTTTCCTCAAAAGAAGAGTGTGTTTCTTGTAAGGCGAGCTAGAGTTTGTTGCCTAGTCCTAAATGGCTTTGAATCACATGCAGTTTCTGGTCCTATGAGCAAGAGTTTTTTCTGCTAAGGAAAGTCACTCTTGTGCTCCCATTGCCATACACAGTGCAAATAGCACTCGCGTCTGTTCAAAGCAAGTACAGTGTATAGGACTGAAGAGGAGCTACTGTTCTTGTCAGTTTCCTAAGCAGAGTTGAACTAGATATGACCCGTGTGTGTAGGAAGCAGAGATCTTTTGTTCTGAGCAAGCTCACTGTTTGTGCCCGATAGGAAACACAGTAGAGTAGATGTGTGCCCTATTCTCAAAAGCAGAGCGTGTTTCTTGTAAGGCGAGCTAGCGTTTGTTTCCCAGTCCTAAATGGAGTTGAATTAAATACAGTTTCTGTTCCTACAAGGAAGAGTTGTTTTTTGGTAAGAAGATTCACTATTGTGCACTTATTGCCGTACACAGTACAAATAGCATTCGCGTCTGTTCCCAGCATGTACAGTGTATTGGACTGAAGAGGAGCTACTGTTCTTGTCAGTTTCCTAAGCAAAGATGAACTTGATATGGCCCGTGTGTGTAGGAAGCACAGTTCTTTTGTTCTGAGCAAGCTCACTGTTCGAACCCCATAGGAAACACAGTAGAGTAGAAGCGTGCTCTTTTCTCAAAAGCAGAGTGTGTTTCTTGTAAGGCGAGCTAGCATTTGTTTCCCAGTCCTAAATGGAGTTGAAATACACATGCAGTTTCTGGTCCTACGAGCAAGAGCTGTTTTCTGGTTAAAAGAGTCACTATTGCGCTCCCTTTGAAATACACAGGGCAAATAGCACTGGCGTCTGTTCCCAGCATGTACAGTGTATTGGACTGAAGAGGAGCTACTGTTCTTGTCAGTTTCCTAAGCAGAGTTGAACTAGATATGGCCCCTGTGTATAGGAAGCACAGTTTTTTTGTTCTAAGCAAGCTCACTGTTCTGGCCCTATAGGAAACAAAACAGAGTAGAAGAGTCCTCTCTCCTCAAAAGAAGAGTGTGTTTCTTTTAAGGCGAGCTAGTGTTTGTTTCCCAGTCCTAAATGGAGTTGAATCACATGCAGTTTCTGGTCCTATGAACAAGAGTTTTTTCTGGTAAGGAAAGTCACTATTGTGCTCCCATTGCCATACACAGTGCAAATAGCATGCTCGTCTTTTCCCAGCAATTACAGTGTATTGGACTGAAGAGGAGCTACTGTTCTTGTCAGTTTCCTAAGCAGAGTTGAACTAGATATGACCCGTGTGTGTAGGAAGCAGAGTTGTTTTGTTCTGAGCAAGTTCACTGTTTGGGCCCGTTAGGAAACACAGTAGAGTAGATGTGTGCCCTATTCTCAAAAGCAGAGCGTTTTCCTTGTAAGGCAAGCTAGCGTTTGTTTCCCAGTCCTAAATGGAGTTGAATCAAATGCAGTTTCTGTTCCTACGAGGAAGAGTTGTTTTCTGGTAAGAAGATTCACTATTGTGCAAATACATTCGGGTACAAATAGCATTCGGGTCTGTTCCCAGCATGTACAGTGTATTGGCCTGAAGAGGATCTACTGTTCTTGTCAGTTTCCTAAGCAAAGTTGAACTTGATATGGCCCCTGTGTGTAGGAAGCACAGTTCTTTTGTTCTGAGCAAGCTCACTGTTCGAACCCCATAGGAAACACAGTAGAGTAGAAGAGTGCTCTTTTCTCAAAAGCAGAGTGTGTTTCTTGTAAGACGAGCTAGCATTTGTTTCCCAGTCCTAAATGGAGTTGAAATACACATGCAGTTTCTGGTCCTACAAGCAAGAGTTGTTTTCTGGTTAGAAGACTCACTATTGTGCTCCCTTTGTCATAAACAGGGCAAATAGTAGTGGCGTCTGTTCCCAGCATGTACAGTGTATTGGACTGAAGAGGATCTACTGTTCTTGTCAGTCTCCTAAGCAGAGTTGAACTAGATATGGCCCGTGTGTGTAGGAAGCACAGTTCTTTTGTTCTGAGCAAGCTCACTGTTTGGACACCATAGGAAACACAGTAGAGTAGATGTGTGCCCTATTCTCAAAAGCAGAGCGTGTTTCTTGTAAGGCGAGCTAGCGTTTGTTTCCCAGTCTTAAGTGGATTGAATCAAATGCAGTTTCAGGTCCTAAGAGCAAGAGTTGTTTTCTGGTAACAAGAGTCACTATTGTGCATCCATTGCAGTACACAGTGCAAATAGCACTCGCATCTGTTCCCAGCAAGTACAGTATATTGGACTGAAGAGGAGCTACTGTTCTCATCTCTTTCTAAGCAGAGTTGAACTAGATATGGCCCGTGTGTGTAGGAATCACAGTTCTTTTGTTCTGAGCAAGCTCACTGTTCTGGCCCTATAGGAAACACAGTAGAGTAGAAGAGTGCTCTTTTCTCAAAAGCAGAGTGTGTTTCTTGTAAGGCGAGGTAGTGTTTGTTTCCCAGTAAGAAATTGAGTTGAATCCCATGCAGTTTCTGGTCCTAAGAGCAAGAGATGTTTTCTGGTAAGAAGAGTCACTATTGCGCTCCCATTGCCATCCACAGTGCAAATAGCACTCGCGTTTGTTCCCAGCAAATACAGTGTATTGGACTGTAGAGGAGCTACTGTTCTTGTCAGTTTCCTAAGCAGAGTTGAACTAGATATGGCCGTGTGTGTAGGAAGCACAGTTCTTTTGTTCTGAGCAAGCTCACTGTTCGGACCCCATAGGAAACACAGTGGAGTAGAAGAGTGCTCTTTTCTCAAAAGCAGAGTGTGTTTCTTGTAAGGCGAGCTAGCTTTGGTTTCCCAGTCCTAAATGCAGTTGAATCCCATGCAGTTTCTGGTACTACGTGCAAGAGTTGTTTTCTGGTAAGAAGAGTCACTATTGCCCTCCAATTATCATACACAGGGCAAATAGCACTGGCGTCTGTTCCCAGCATGTACAGTGTATTGGACTGAAGAGGAGCTACTGTTCTTGTCAGTTTCCTAAGCAGAGTTGAACTAGATATGGCCCCTGTGTGTAGGAAGCACAGTTTTTTTGTTCTGAGCAAGCTCATTTTTCTGGCCCTATAGGAAACAAAATAGAGTAGAAGAGTGCTCTTTCCTCAAAAGAAGAGTGTGTTTCTTGTAAGGTGAGCTAGTGTTTGTTTCCCAGTCCTAAATGGAGTTGAATCACATGCAGTTTCTGATCCTATGAGCAAGAGTTTTTTCTGGTAAGGAAAGCCACTATTGTGCTCCCATTGCCATACACAGTGCAAATAGCACTCGTGTCTGTTCCCAGCAATTACAGTGTATTGGACTGAAGAGGAGCTACTGTTCTTGTCAGTTTCCTAAGCAGAGTTGAACTAGATATGACCCGTGTGTGTAGGAAGCACAGTTCTTTTGTTCTGAGCAAGCTCACTGTTTGGGCCCGATAGGAAACACAGTAGAGTAGATGTGTGCCCTATTCTCAAAAGCAGAGCGTGTTTCTTGTAAGGCGAGCTAGCGTTTGTTTCTCAGTCCTAAATGGAGTTGAATCAAATGCAGTTTCTGTTCCTACGAGGAAGAGTTGTTTTCTTGTAAGAAGATTCACTATTGTGTACTTATTGCCATACACAGTGCAAATAGCATTCGCGTCTGTTCCCAGCAAGTACATTGTATTGGACTGAAGAGGAGCTGCTGTTCTTGTCAGTTTCCTAAGCAGAGTTGAACTTGATATGGCCCATGTGTGTAGGATGCACAGTTCTTTTTTTCTGAGCAAGCTCACTTTTCGAACCCCATAGGAAACACAGTAGAGTAGAAGAGTGCTCTTTTCTCAAAAGCAGAGTGTGTTTCTTGTAAGGTGAGCTAGCATTTGTTTCCCAGTCCTAAATGGAGTTGAATCACATACAGTTTCTGGTCCTATGAGCAAGAGTTGTTTTGTGGTGTGAAGAGTCACAATTTTGCTCCCATTGCCATACACAGTGCAAATAGCACTCACATGTGTTGCCAGCAAGTACAGTGTATTGGACTGAAGAGGAGCTACTTCTCTTGTCAGTTTCCTAAGCAGAGTTGAACTAGATATGTCCCGGGTGTAGGAAGCACAGTACTTTTGTTCTGAGCAAGTTCTCTGTTTGGACCCCATAGGAAACACAGTAGAGTAGAAGAGTGCTCTTTTCTCAAAAGCAGAGTGTGTTTCTTGTAAGGCGATCTAGCGTTTGTTTCCCAGTCCTAAATGGAGTTGAATCACATGCAGTTTTTGGTCCTACGAGCAAGAGTTGTTTTCTGGTAAGAAGAGTCACTATTGTGCTCCCATTGTCATACACAGGGCAAATAGCACTGGAGTCTGTTCCCAGCAAGTACAGTGTATTGGACTGAAGAGGAGCTACTGTTCTTGTCAGTTTCCTAAGCAGAGTTGAACTAGATATGGCCCGTGTGTGTAGGAAGCACAGTTCTTTTGTTCTGAGCAAGCTCACTGTTTGTATCCCATAGGAAACACAGTAGAGTAGATGTGTGCCCTATTCTCAAAAGCAGAGCGTGTTTCTTGTAAGGCGAGCTAGCGTTTGTTTTCCAGTCCTAAGTGGATTGAATCAAATGCAGTTTCAGGTCCTAAGTGCAAGAGCTGTTTTCTGGTAAGAAGAGTCACTATTGTGCATCCATTGCCGTACACAGTGCAAATAGCACTCGCGTCTGTTCCCATCAAGTACAGTGTATTGGACTGAAGAGGAGCTACTGTTTTCGTTAGTTTCCTAAGCAGAATTGAACTAGATATGGCCCGTGTGTGTAGGAAACACAGTTCTTTTGTTCTATGCAAGCTCACTGTTCTGGCCCTATAGGAAAAACAGTAGAGTAGAAGAGTGCTCTTTTCTCAAAAGCAGAGTGTGTTTCTTGTAAGGCGAGGTAGTGTTTGTTTCCCAGTAAGAAATTGAGTTGAATCCCATGCAGTTTCTGGTCCTACGAGCAAGAGATGTTTTCTGGTAAGAAGAGTCACTATTGCGCTCCCATTGCCATCCACAGTGCAAATAGCACTCGCGTCTGTTCCCAGCAAATACAGTGTATTGGACTGTAGAGGAGCTACTGTTCTTGTCAGTTTCCTAAGCAGAGTTGAACTAGATATGGCCATGTGTGTAGGAAGCACAGTTCTTTTGTTCTGAGCAAGCTCACTGTTCGGACCCCATAGGAAACACAGTAGAGTAGAAGAGTGCTCTTTTCTCAAAAGCAGAGTGTGTTTCTTGTAAGGCGAGCTAGCTTTGGTTTCCCAATCCTAAATGCAATTGAATCCCATGCAGTTTCTGGTACTACGTGCAAGAGTTGTTTTCTGGTAAGAAGAGTCACTATTGCCCTCCAATTATCATACACAGGGCAAATAGCACTGGCGTCTGTTCCCAGCATGTACAGTGTATTGGACTGAAGAGGAGCTACTGTTCTTGTCAGTTTCCTAAGCAGAGTTGAACTAGATATGGCCCCTGTGTGTAGGAAGCACAGTTTTTTTGTTCTCAGCAAGCTCATTTTTCTGGCCCTATAGGAAACAAAATAGAGTAGAAAAGTGCTCTTTCCTCAAAAGAAGAGTGTGTTTCTTGTAAGGTGAGCTAGTGTTTGTTTCCCAGTCCTAAATGGAGTTGAATCACATGCAGTTTCTGATCCTATGAGCAAGAGTTTTTTCTGGTAAGGAAAGCCACTATTGTGCTCCCATTGCCATACACAGTGCAAATAGCACTCGTGTCTGTTCCCAGCAATTACAGTGTATTGGACTGAAGAGGAGCTACTGTTCTTGTCAGTTTCCTAAGCAGAGTTGAACTAGATATGACCCGTGTGTGTAGGAAGCACAGTTCTTTTGTTCTGAGCAAGCTCACTGTTTGGGCCCTATAGGAAACACAGTAGAGTAGATGTGTGCCCTATTCTCAAAAGCAGAGCGTGTTTCTTGTAAGGCGAGCTAGCGTTTGTTTCTCAGTCCTAAATGGAGTTGAATCAAATGCAGTTTCTGTTCCTACGAGGAAGAGTTGTTTTCTTGTAAGAAGATTCACTATAGTGTACTTATTTCCGTACACAGTGCAAATAGCATTCGCGTCTGTTCCCAGCAAGTACAGTGTATTGGACTGAAGAGGAGCTGCTGTTCTTGTCAGTTTCTTAAGCAGAGTTGAACTTGATATGGCCCGTGTGTGTAGGAAGCAAAGTTCTTTTGTTCTGAGCAAGCTCACTTTTCGAACCCCATAGGAAACACAGTACAGTAGAAGAGTGCTCTTTTCTCAAAAGCAGAGTGTGTTTCTTGAAAGGCGAGCTAGCGTTTTTTTTCCAGTCCTAAATGGAGTTGAATCACATGCAATTTCTGGTCCTACGAGCAACAGTTGTTTCCTGGTAAGAAGAGTCACTATTGCGCTCCCATTGTCATACACAGTGCAAATAGCACTGGCGTTTGTTCCCAGCAAGTACATTGTATTGGACTGAAGAGGAGCTAATGTTCTTGTCACTTTCCTAAGCAGAGTAGAACTAGATATGGCCCGTGTGTGTAGGAAGCACAATTCTTTTGTTCTTAGTAAGCTCACTGTTCAGATCCCATAGGAAACACAGTAGATTAGAAGAGTGCTCTTTTCTCAAAAGCAGAGTGTGTTTCTTGCAAGGCGAGGTAGTGTTTGTTAGCCAGTAAGAAATTGAGTTGAATCCCATGCAGTTTCTGGTCCTACGAGCAAGAGATGTTTTCTGGTAAGAAGAGTCACTATTGCGCTCCCATTGCCATCCACAGTGCAAATAGCACTCGCGTCTGTTCCCAGCAAATACAGTGTATTGGACTGTAGAGGAGCTACTGTTCTTGTCAGTTTCCTAAGCAGAGTTGAACTAGATATGGCCGTGTGTGTAGGAAGCACAGTTCTTTTGTTCTGAGCAAGCTCACTGTTCGGACCCCATAGGAAACACAGTAGAGTAGAAGAGTGCTCTTTTCTCAAAAGCAAAGTGTGTTTCTTGTAAGGCGAGCTAGCTTTGGTTTCGCAGTCCTAAATGCAGTTGAATACCATGCAGTTTCTGGTACTACGTGCAAGAGTTGTTTTCTGGTAAGAAGAGTCACTATTGCCCTCCAATTATCATACACAGGGCAAATAGCACTGGCGTCTGTTCCCTGCATGTACAGTGTATTGGACTGAAGAGGAGCTACTGTTCTTGTCAGTTTCCTAAGCAGAGTTGAACTAGATATGGCCCCTGTGTGTAGGAAGCACAGTTTTTTTGTTCTCAGCAAGCTCATTTTTCTGGCCCTATAGGAAACAAAATAGAGTAGAAGAGTGCTCTTTCCTCAAAAGAAGAGTGTGTTTCTTGTAAGGCGAGCTAGTGTTTGTTTCCCAGTCCTAAATGGAGTTGAATCGCATGCAGTTTCTGATCCTATGAGCAAGAGTTTTTTCTGGTAAGGAAAGTCACTATTGTGCTCCCATTGCCATACACAGTTCAAATAGCACTCGCGTCTGTTCCCAGCAATTACAGTGTATTGGACTGAAGAGGAGCTTCTGTTCTTGTCAGTTTCCTAAGCAGAGTTGAACTAGATATGACCCGTGTGTGTAGGAAGCACAGTTCTTTTGTTCTGAGCAAGCTCACTGTTTGGGCCCAATAGGAAACACAGTAGAGTAGATGTGTGCCCTATTCTCCAAAGCAGAGCGTGTTTCTTGTAAGGCGAGCTAGCGTTTGTTTCTCAGTCCTAAATGGAGTTGAATCAAATGCAGTTTCTGTTCCTACGAGGAAGAGTTGTTTTCTTGTAAGAAGATTCACTATTGTGTACTTATTGCCGTACACAGTGCAAATAGCATTCGCGTCTGTTCCCAGCAAGTACAGTGTATTGGACTGAAGAGGAGCTGCTGTTCTTGTCAGTTTCCTAAGCAGAGTTGAACTTGATATGGCCCGTGTGTGTAGGAAGCACAGTTCTTTTGTTCTGAGCAAGCTCACTTTTCGAACCCCATAGGAAACACAGTAGAGTAGAAGAGTGCTCTTTTCTAAAAAGCAGAGTGTGTTTCTTGTAAGGTGAGCTAGCATTTGTTTCCCAGTCTTAAATGGAGTTGAATCACATACAGTTTCTGGTCCTATGTGCAAGAGTTGTTTTGTGGTGTGAAGAGTCACAATTTCGCTCCCATTGCCATACACAGTGCAAATAGCACTCACATGTGTTGCCAGCAAGTACAGTGTATTGGACTGAAGAGGAGCTACTTCTCTTGTCAGTTTCCTAAGCAGAGTTGAACTAGATATGGCCCGGGTGTAGGAAGCACAGTACTTTTGTTCTGAGCAAGTTCTCTGTTTGGACCCCATAGGAAACACAGTAGAGTAGAAGAGTGCTCTTTTCTCAAAAGCAGAGTGTGTTTCTTGTAAGGCGATCTAGCGTTTGTTTCCCAGTCTTAAATGGAGTTGAATCACATGCAGTTTTTGGTCCTACGAGCAAGAGTTGTTTTCTGGTAAGGAAAGTCACTATTGTGCTCCCATTGCCACACACAGTACAAATAGGACTCGCGTCTGTTTCCAGCAAGTACAGTGTATTGGACTGAAGAGGAGCTACTGTTCTTGTCAGTTTCCTAAGCAGAGTTGAACTAGATATGGCTCGTGTGTGTAGGAAGCACAGTTCTTTTGTTCTGAGCAAGCTCACTATTCTGGCCCTTTAGGAAACACAGTAGAGTAGAAGAGTGCTCTTTTCTCAAAAGCAGAGTGTGTTTCTTGTAAGGCGAGCTAGCGTTTGTTTCCCAGTCCTAAATGGAGTTGAATCACATGCAGTTTCTGTTCCTACGAGGAAGAGTTGTTTTCTGGTAAGAAGAGTCACTATTGCGCTCCCATTGTCATACACAGGGCAAATAGCACTGGAGTCTGTTCCCAGCAAGTACAGTGTATTGGACTGAAGAGGAGCTACTTCTCTTGTCAGTATCCTAAGCAGAGTTGAACTAGATATGGCCCGTGTGTGTAGGAAGCACAGTTCTTTTGTTCTGAGCAAGCTCACTGTTTGTATCCCATAGGAAACACAGTAGAGTAGATGTGTGCCCTATTCTCAAAAGCAGAGCGTGTTTCTTGTAAGGCGAGCTAGCGTTTGTTTTCCAGTCCTAAGTGGATTGAATCAAATGCAGTTTCAGGTCCTAAGAGCAAGAATTGTTTTCTGGTAAGAAGAGTCACTATTGTGCATCCATTGCCGTACACAGTGCAAATAGCACTCGCGTCTGTTCCCATCAAGTACAGTGAATTGGAGTGAAGAGGAGCTACTGTTCTTGTCAGTTTCCTAAGCAGAGTTGAACTAGATATGGACGTGTGTGTAGGAAGTACAGTTCTTTTGTTCTGAGCAAGCTCACTGTTCAGACCTCATAGGAAACACAGTAGAGTAGAAGAGTACTCTTTTCTCAAAAGAAAAGTGTGTTTCTTGTAAGGTGAGCTAGCTTTGGTTTCCCAGTCCTAAATGCAGTTGAATCACATGCAGTTTCTGGTCCTACGAGCAAGAGTTGTTTTCTGGTAAGAAGAGTCACTATTGCGCTCCAATTATCATACACAGGGCAAATAGCATTGGCGTCTGCTCCCAGCAAGTACAGTGTATTGGACTGAAGAGGATCTACTATTCTTGTTAGTTTCCTAAGCAAAATTGAACTAGATATGGCCGTGTGTGTAGGAAGCACATTTCTTTTGTTCTGAGCAAGCTCACTGTTTTGGCCCTATAGGAATCACAGTAGAGTAGAAGAGTGCTCTTTTCTCAAAAGCAGAGTGTGTTTCTTGTAAGGCGATCTAGCGTTTGTTTCCCAGTCATAAATGGAGTTGAATCACATGCAGTTTCTGGTCCTACGAGCAAGAGTTGTTTTCTGGTTAGAAGACTCACTATTGTGCTCCCTTTGTCATAAACAGGGCAAATAGTACTGGCGACTGTTCCCAGCATGTACAGTGTATTGGACTGAAAAGGATCTACTGTTCTTGTCAGTTTCCTAAGCAGAGTTGAACTAGATATGGCCCGTGTGTGTAGGAAGCACAGTTCTTTTGTTCTGAGCAAGCTCACTGTTTGGACACCATAGGAAACACAGTAGAGTAGATGTGTGCCCTATTCTCAAAAGCAGAGCATGTTTCTTGTAAGGCGAGCTAGCGTTTGTTTCCCAGTCTTAAGTGGATTGAATCAAATGCAGTTTCAGGTCCTAAGAGCAAGAGTTGTTTTCTGGTAACAAGAGTCACTATTGTGCATCCATTGCAGTACACAGTGCAAATAGCACTCGCGTCTGTTCCCAGCAAGTACAGTGTATTGGACTGAAGAGGAGCTACTGTTCTCATCTGTTTCTAAGCAGAGTTGAACTAGATATGGCCCGTGTGTGTAGGAATCACAGTTCTTTTGTTCTGAGCAAGCTCACTCTTCTGGCCCTATAGGAAACACAGTAGAGTAGAAGAGTGCTCTTTTCTCAAAAGCAGAGTGTGTTTCTTGTAAGGCGAGCTAGCGTTTGTTTCCCAGTCCTAAATGGAGTTGAATCACATGCAGTTTCTGGTCCTATGAGCAAGAGTTTTTTTGTGGTGTGAAGAGTCACGATTGCGCTCCCATTGTCATACACAGTGCAAATAGCACTCGCGTCTGTTCCCAGCAAGTACAGTGTATTATACTGAAGAGGATCTCCTGTTCTTATCAGTTTCCTAAGCAGAATTGAACTAGATATGGCCGTGTGTGTAGGAAGCACAGTTCTTTTGTTCTGAGCAAGCTCACTGTTCGTACCCCATAGGAAACACAGTAGAGTAGAAGAGTGCTCTTTTCTCAAAAGCAGAGTGTGTTACTTGTAAGGCGAGCTAGCGTTTGTTTCCCAGTCCTTAATGGAGTTGAATCACATGCAGTTTTTGGTCCTACGAGCAAGACTTCCTTTCTGGTAAGGAAAGTCACTGTTGCGATCCCATTGCCATACACAGTGCAAATAGCACTCGCATGTGTTGCCAGCAAGTACAGTGTATTGGACTGAAGAGGAGCTACTTCTCTTGTCAGTTTCCTAAGCAGAGTTGAACTAGCAATGGCGCGGGTGTAGGAAGCACAGTACTTTTGTTCTGAGCAAGTTCTCTGTTTGGACCCCATAGGAAACACAGTAGAGTAGAAGAGTGCTCTTTTCTCAAAAGCAGAGTGTGTTTCTTGAAAGGCGAGCTAGCATTTTTTTTTCAAGCCTTAATGGAGTTGAATCACATGCAATTTCTGGTCCTACGAGCAACAGTTGTTTTCTGGTAATAAGAGTCACTATTGAGCTCCCATTGTCATACACAGTGCAAATAGCACTGGCGTCTGTTCCCAGCAAGTGCAGTGTATTGGACTGAAGAGGAGCTAATGTTCTTGTCAGTTTCCTAAGCAGAGTAGAACTAGATATGGCCCGTGTGTGTAGGAAGCACAATTCTTTTGTTCTTAGCAAGCTCACTGTTCAAATCCCATAGGAAACACAGTAGATTAGAAGAGTGCTCTTTTCTCAAGAGCAGAGTGTGTTTCTTGTAAGGCGAGGTAGTGTTTGTTTCCCAGTAGGAAATTGAGTTGAATCCCATGCAGTTTCTGGTCCTACGAGCAACAGATGTTTTCTGGTAAGAAGAGTCACTATTGCGCTCCCATTGCCATCCACAGTGCAAATAGCACTCGCGTCTGTTCCCAGCAAATACAGTGTATTGGACTGTAGAGGAGCTACTGTTCTTGTCAGTTTCCTAAGCAGAGTTGAACTAGATATGGCCGTGTGTGTAGGAAGCACAGTTCTTTTGTTCTGAGCAAGCTCACTGTTCGGACCCCATAGGAAACACAGTAGAGTAGAAGAGTGCTCTTTTCTCAAAAGCAAAGTGTGTTTCTTGTAAGGCGAGCTAGCTTTGGTTTCGCAGTCCTAAATGCAGTTGAATACCATGCAGTTTCTGGTACTACGTGCAAGAGTTGTTTTCTGGTAAGAAGAGTCACTATTGCCCTCCAATTATCATACACAGGGCAAATAGCACTGGCGTCTGTTCCCTGCATGTACAGTGTATTGGACTGAAGAGGAGCTACTGTTCTTGTCAGTTTCCTAAGCAGAGTTGAACTAGATATGGCCCCTGTGTGTAGGAAGCACAGTTTTTTTGTTCTCAGCAAGCTCATTTTTCTGGCCCTATAGGAAACAAAATAGAGTAGAAGAGTGCTCTTTCCTCAAAAGAAGAGTGTGTTTCTTGTAAGGCGAGCTAGTGTTTGTTTCCCAGTCCTAAATGGAGTTGAATCGCATGCAGTTTCTGATCCTATGAGCAAGAGTTTTTTCTGGTAAGGAAAGTCACTATTGTGCTCCCATTGCCATACACAGTGCAAATAGCACTCGCGTCTGTTCCCAGCAATTACAGTGTATTGGACTGAAGAGGAGCTTCTGTTCTTGTCAGTTTCCTAAGCAGAGTTGAACTAGATATGACCCGTGTGTGTAGGAAGCACAGTTCTTTTGTTCTGAGCAAGCTCACTGTTTGGGCCCAATTGGAAACACAGTAGAGTAGATGTGTGCCCTATTCTCCAAAGCAGAGCGTGTTTCTTGTAAGGCGAGCTAGCGTTTGTTTCTCAGTCCTAAATGGAGTTGAATCAAATGCAGTTTCTGTTCCTACGAGGAAGAGTTGTTTTCTTGTAAGAAGATTCACTATTGTGTACTTATTGCCGTACACAGTGCAAATAGCATTCGCGTCTGTTCCCAGCAAGTACAGTGTATTGGACTGAAGAGGAGCTGCTGTTCTTGTCAGTTTCCTAAGCAGAGTTGAACTTGATATGGCCCGTGTGTGTAGGAAGCACAGTTCTTTTGTTCTGAGCAAGCTCACTTTTCGAACCCCATAGGAAACACAGTAGAGTAGAAGAGTGCTCTTTTCTAAAAAGCAGAGTGTGTTTCTTGTAAGGTGAGCTAGCATTTGTTTCCCAGTCTTAAATGGAGTTGAATCACATACAGTTTCTGGTCCTATGTGCAAGAGTTGTTTTGTGGTGTGAAGAGTCACAATTTCGCTCCCATTGCCATACACAGTGCAAATAGCACTCACATGTGTTGCCAGCAAGTACAGTGTATTGGACTGAAGAGGAGCTACTTCTCTTGTCAGTTTCCTAAGCAGAGTTGAACTAGATATGGCCCGGGTGTAGGAAGCACAGTACTTTTGTTCTGAGCAAGTTCTCTGTTTGGACCCCATAGGAAACACAGTAGAGTAGAAGAGTGCTCTTTTCTCAAAAGCAGAGTGTGTTTCTTGTAAGGCGATCTAGCGTTTGTTTCCCAGTCTTAAATGGAGTTGAATCACATGCAGTTTTTGGTCCTACGAGCAAGAGTTGTTTTCTGGTAAGGAAAGTCACTATTGTGCTCCCATTGCCACACACAGTACAAATAGGACTCGCGTCTGTTTCCAGCAAGTACAGTGTATTGGACTGAAGAGGAGCTACTGTTCTTGTCAGTTTCCTAAGCAGAGTTGAACTAGATATGGCTCGTGTGTGTAGGAAGCACAGTTCTTTTGTTCTGAGCAAGCTCACTATTCTGGCCCTTTAGGAAACACAGTAGAGTAGAAGAGTGCTCTTTTCTCAAAAGCAGAGTGTGTTTCTTGTAAGGCGAGCTAGCGTTTGTTTCCCAGTCCTAAATGGAGTTGAATCACATGCAGTTTCTGTTCCTACGAGGAAGAGTTGTTTTCTGGTAAGAAGAGTCACTATTGCGCTCCCATTGTCATACACAGGGCAAATAGCACTGGAGTCTGTTCCCAGCAAGTACAGTGTATTGGACTGAAGAGGAGCTACTTCTCTTGTCAGTATCCTAAGCAGAGTTGAACTAGATATGGCCCGTGTGTGTAGGAAGCACAGTTCTTTTGTTCTGAGCAAGCTCACTGTTTGTATCCCATAGGAAACACAGTAGAGTAGATGTGTGCCCTATTCTCAAAAGCAGAGCGTGTTTCTTGGAAGGCGAGCTAGCGTTTGTTTTCCAGTCCTAAGTGGATTGAATCAAATGCAGTTTCAGGTCCTAAGAGCAAGAGTTGTTTTCTGGTAAGAAGAGTCACTATTGTGCATCCATTGCCGTACACAGTGCAAATAGCACTCGCGTCTGTTCCCATCAAGTACAGTGAATTGGAGTGAAGAGGAGCTACTGTTCTTGTCAGTTTCCTAAGCAGAGTTGAACTAGATATGGCCGTGTGTGTAGGAAGTACAGTTCTTTTGTTCTGAGCAAGCTCACTGTTCAGACCTCATAGGAAACACAGTAGAGTAGAAGAGTACTCTTTTCTCAAAAGAAAAGTGTGTTTCTTGTAAGGTGAGCTAGCTTTGGTTTCCCAGTCCTAAATGCAGTTGAATCACATGCAGTTTCTGGTCCTACGAGCAAGAGTTGTTTTCTGGTAAGAAGAGTCACTATTGCGCTCCAATTATCATACACAGGGCAAATAGCATTGGCGTCTGCTCCCAGCAAGTACAGTGTATTGGACTGAAGAGGATCTACTATTCTTGTTAGTTTCCTAAGCAAAATTGAACTAGATATGGCCGTGTGTGTAGGAAGCACATTTCTTTTGTTCTGAGCAAGCTCACTGTTTTGGCCCTATAGGAATCACAGTAGAGTAGAAGAGTGCTCTTTTCTCAAAAGCAGAGTGTCTTTCTTGTAAGGCGATCTAGCGTTTGTTTCCCAGTCATAAATGGAGTTGAATCACATGCAGTTTTTGGTCCTACGAGCAAGAGTTGTATTCTGGTAAGGAAAGTCACTATTGTGCTCCCATTGCCACACACAGTACAAATAGGACTCACGTCGGGTCCCACCAAGTACAGTGTATTGGACTGAAGAGGATCTACTGTTCTTGTCAGTTTCCTAAGCAGAATTGAACTAGATATGGCCGTGTGTGTAGGAAGCACAGTTCTTTTGTTCTGAGCAAGCTCAGTCTTCTGGTGTTAAGGAAACACAGTAAAGTAGAAGAGTGCTCCTTCCTCAAAAGCAGAGTGTGTTACTTGTAAGGCGAGCTAGCGTTTGTTTCCCAGTCGTAAATGGAGTTGAATCACATGCATTATTTGGTTCTACAAGCAAGAGTTCCTTTCTGGTAAGGAAAGTCACTATTGCGCTCCGATTGCCATACACAGTGCTAATAGCACTCGCATGTGTTGCCAGCAAGTACAGTGTATTGGACTGAAGAGGAGCTTCTTCTCTTGTCAGGTTCTTAAGCAGAGTTGAACTAGATATGGCCCGGGTGTAGGAAGCACAGTACTTTTGTTCTGAGCAAGTTCTCTGTTTGGACCACATAGGAAACACAGTAGAGTAGAAGAGTGCTCTTTTCTCAAAAGCAGAGTTTGTTTCTAGTAAGGCGAGCTAGCGTTTTATTCCGAGTCCTAAATGGAGTTGAATCACATGTAATTTCTGTTCCTACAAGCAACAGTTGTTTTCTGGTAAGAAGAGTCACTATTGCGCTCCCATTGTCATACACAGTGCAAATAGCACTTGCGTCTGTTCCCAGCAAGTACAGTGTATTGGACTGAAGAGGAGCTATGTTCTTGTCAGTTTCCTAAGAGTATAAATAGATATGGCCCGTGTGTGTAGGAAGCAAAATTCTTTTGTTCCTAGCAAGCTCGCTGTTCAGATTACATAGGAAACTCAGTAGAGTAGAAGAGTGCTCTTCACTGAAAAGCAGAGTGTGTTTGTTTCCCAGTAAGAAATCGAGTTGAATCCCATGCAGTTTCTGGTCCTACCAGCAAGAGATGCTTTCTGGTAAGAAGAGTCACTATTGCGCTCCAATTGCCTTACCCAGTGCAAATAGCATTCGCGTCTGTTCCCCGCAAGTACAGTGTATTGGACTGAAGAGGAGCTACTGTTCTTGTTAGTTTCCTAAGCAGAGTTGAACTAGATATGGCCCGTGTGTGTAGGAAGCACAGTTCTTTTGTTCTGAGCAAGCTCACTGTTCGGACCACATAGGATACACAGTAGAGTAGAAGAGTGCTCTTTTATTAAAGCAGAGTGTGTTTCTTGTAAGGCGAGCTAGCTTTGGTTTCTCAGTCTTAAATGCAGTTGAATCACATGCATTTTCTGGTCCTACGAGCAAGAGTTGTTTTCTGGTAAGAAGAGTCACTATTGCGCTCCAATTATCATACACAGGGCAAATAGCACTGGCGTCTGCTCCCAGCAAGTACAGTTTATTGGACTGAAGAGGATCTACTATTCTTGTTAGTTTCCTAAGCAAAATTGAACTAGATATGGCCGTGTGTGTAGGAAGCACATTTCTTTTGTTCTGAGCAAGCTCACTGTTTTGGCCCTATAGGAATCACAGTAGAGTAGAAGAGTGCTCTTTTCTCAAAAGCAGAGTGTCTTTCTTGTAAGGCGATCTAGCGTTTGTTTCCCAGTCCTAAATGGAGTTGAATCACATGCAGTTTTTGGTCCTACAAGCAAGAGTTGTTTTCTGTTAAGGAAAGTCACTATTGTGCTCCCATTGCCACACACAGTACAAATAGGACTCGCGTCTGTTCCCACCAAGTACAGTGTATTAGACTGAAGAGGAGCTACTGTTCTTGTCAGTTTCCTAACCAGAGTTGACCTAGATATGGCTCGAGTGTGTAGGAAGCACAGTTTTTTTTTGTTCTCAGCAAGCTCGCTGTTCTGGCCCTCTAGGAAACAAAATAGAGTGGAAGAGTGCTAATTTCTCACAAGCAGAGTGTGTTTCTTGTAAGGCAAGCTAGCGTTTGTTTCCCTGTCCTAAATGGAGTTGAATCACATGCAGTTTGCGGTCCTACGAGCAAGAGTTGTTTTCTGGTAAGAAGAGTCACTATTGCGCTCCCATTGTCATACACAGGGCAAATAGCACTGGCATCTATTCTCAGCATGTACAGTGTATTGGACTGAAGAGGACCTACTGTTCTTGTCAGTTTCTTAAGCAGAGTTGAACTAGATATGGCCGTGTGTGTAGGAAGCACAGTTCTTTTGTTCTGAGCAAGCTCACTGTTCGGACCCGATAGGAAACACAGTAGAGTAGAAGAGTGCTCTTTTCTCAAAAGCAGAGTGTGTTTCTTGTAAGGCGAGCTAGCTTTGGTTTCCCAGTCCTAAATGCAGTTGAATCACATGCAGTTTCTGGTCCTACGAGCAAGAGTTGTTTTCTGGAAAGAAGAGTTACTATTGCGCTCCAGTTATCATACACAGGGCAAATAGCACTGGCGTCTGTTCCCAGCATGTACAGTGTATTGGACTGAAGAGGAGCTACTGTTCTTGTCAGTTTCCTAAGCAGAGTTGAACTAGATATGGCCCGTGTGTGTAGGAAGCACAGTATTTTTTTGTTCTCAGCAAGCTCGCTGTTCTGGCCCTCTAGGAAACAAAATAGAGTAGAAGAGTGCTCTTTCCTCAAAAGAAGAGTGTGTTTCTTGTAAGGCGAGCTAGTGTTTGTTTCCCAGTCCTAAATGGAGTGGAATCACATGCAGTTTCTGGTCCTATAGGCAAGAGATTTTCTGGTAAGGAAAGTCACTATTGTGCTCCCATTGCCATACACAGTGCAAATAGCAATCGCGTCTGTTCCCAGCAAGCACAGTGTATTGGACTGAAGAGGATCTACTGTTCTTGTCAGGTTCCTAAGCAGAATTGAACTAGATATGGCCGTGTGTGTAGGAAGCACAGTTCTTTTGTTCTGAACAAGCTCACTGTTCAGACCCCATAGGAAACACAGTAGAGTAGATTAGTGCTCTTTTCTCAAAAGCAGAGTGTGCTTTTTGTAAGGCAAGCTATCATTTGTTTCCCAGTCCTAAATGGAGTTGAATCACATGCAGTTTCTGGTCCTACGAGCAAGAGTTGTTTTCTGGTAAGGAAAGTCACTATTGTGCTCCCTTTGCCATACACAGTGCAAATAGCACTCGCGTCTTTTCCCAGCAAGTACAGTATATCGGACTAAAGAGGAGCTACTGTTATTGTCAGTTTCCCAAGCAGAGTTGAACTAGATATGGTCCATGTGTGTAGCAAGCAGAGTTTTTATGTTCTGAGAAAGCTCACTGTTCGGACCCCATAGGAAACACAGTAGAGTAGAAGAGTGCTCTTTTCTCAAAAGCAGAGTGTGTTTCTCGTAAGGCGAGCTAGTGTTTGTTTCCCAGACCTAAATGGAGTTGAGTCACATGCAGTTTTTTGTCCTACGAGCAAGAGTTGTTTTCTGGTAAGACGAGTCACTATTGTGCTCCAATTGCCATACACAGTGCAAATAGCACTCGCGTCTCTTCCCCGCAAGTACAGTGTATTGGACTGAAGAGGAGCTACTGTTCTTGTCAGTTTCCTAAGCAGAGTTGAACTAGATATGGTCCATGTGTGTAGGAAGCACCGTTCTTTTGTTCTGAGCAAGCTCACTGTTTGGACCCCATAGGAAACACAGTAGAGTAGAAGAGTGCTCTTCTCTCAGAAGCAGAATGTGTTTCTTGTAAGGTGAGCTAGCATTTGTTTCCCAGTCCTAAATGGCGTTCAATCACATGCAGTGTGTGGTCCTACGAGCAAGAGTTGTTTTCTGGTAAGGAAAGCCACTATTGTGCTCTCATTGCCATACACAGTGCAAATAGCTCTCTCGTCTGTTCCCAGCAAGTACAGTGTATCGGACTGAAGAGGAGCTACTGTTATTGTCAGTTTCCTAAGCAGAGTTGAACTAGATATGGTCCATGTGTGTAGGAAGCACAGTTCTTTGTTCTAAGCAAGCTCACTGTTCTGGCCCTATAGGAAACACAGTAGAGTAGAAGAGTGCTCTTTTCTCAAAAGCAGAGTGTGTTTCTTGTAAGGCGAGCTAGCGTTTGTTTCCTACTCCTAAATGGAGTTGAATCACATGCAGTTTGTGGTCCTACGAACAAGAGATGTTTTCTGGTAAGGAAAGTCACTATTGCGCTCCCATTGCCATACACAGGGCAAATAGCACTCGCGTCTTTTCCCAGCAAGCACAGTGTATTGGATTGAATAGGAGCTACTGTTCTTGTCAGTTTCCTAAGCAGAGTTGAACTACATATAGGCCTTGTGTGTAGGAAGCACAGTTCTTATGTTCTGAGCAAGCTCACTGTTTGGACCTCATCGGAAACACAGTAGAGTAGAAGAGTGCTCTTTTCTCTAAAGCAGAGTGTGTTTCTTGTAAGGCGAGCTAGCGTTTGTTTCCCAGTCCTAAATGGAGTGGAATCACATGCAGTTTCTGTCCTACGAGCAAGAGTTGTTTTATGGTAAGAATAGTCACTATTGTGCTGCAATTGCCATACACAGGACAAATAGCACTGGCGTCTGTTCGCAGCAAGTACAGTGTATTGGACTGAAGAGGATCTGCTGTTCTTATCAGGTTCCTAAGCAGAATTGAACTAGATATGGCCGTGTGTGCAGGAAGCACAGTTCTTTTGTTCTGAGCAAGCTCACTGTTCGGACCCCATAGGAAACACAGTAGAGTAGAAGTGTGCTCTTTTCTTAAAAGCAGAGTGTGTTTTTTGTAAGGCAAGCTATCATTTGTTTCCCAGTCATAAATGGAGTTGAATCACATGCAGTTTCTGGTCCTACGAGCAAGAGTTGTTTTCTGGTAAGGAAAGTCACTGTTGTGCTCCCTTTGCCATACACAGTGCAAATAGCACTCGCGTCTGTTCCCAGCAAGTACAGTGTATCGGACTGAAGAGGAGCTACTATTCTTGTCAGTCTCCTAAGCAGAGTTGAACTAGATATGGTCTATGTGTGTAGGAAGCACAGTTCTTTGTTCTGAGCAAGCTCACTGTTTGGACCCCATAGGAAACACAGTAGAGTAGATTAGTGCTCTTTTCTCAAAAGCAGAGAGTGTTTCATGTAAGGCGAGCTAGCATTTGTTTCCCAGTCCTAAACGGGGTTGAATCACATGCAGTTTCTGGTCCTACGAGCAAGAGTTGTTTTCTGGTAAGGAAAGTCACTATTGTGCTCCCTTTGCCATACACAGTGCAAATAGCACTCGCGTCTGTTCCCAGCAAGTACAGTGTATCGGACTGAAGAGGAGCTACTGTTATTGTCATTTTCCTAAGCAGAGTTGAACTAGATATGTGCCATGTGTGTAGGAAGCACAGTTCTTTGTTCTGAGCAAGCTCACTGTTTGGACCCCATAGGAAACACAGTAGAGTAGAAGAGTGCTCTTTTCTCAAAAACAGAGAGTGTATCATGTAAGCGACCTAGCATTTGTTTCCCAGTCCTAAACGGAGTTGAATCACATCCAGTTTCTGGTCCTACGAGCAAGAGTTGTTTGCTGGTAAGGAAAGTCACTATTGTGCTCCCATTGCCATACACAGTGCAAATAGCACTCACGGCTGTTCCCAGCAAGTACAGTGTATCGGACTGAAGAGGAGCTACTGTTCTTGTCAGTCTCCTAAGCAGAGTTGAACTAGATATGGTCTATGTGTGTAGGAAGCACAGTTCTTTGTTCTGAGCAAGCTCACTGTTTGGACCCCATAGGAAACACAGTAGAGTAGAAGAGTGCTCTTTTCTCAAAAGCAGAGAGTGTTTCATGTAAGCCGAGCTAGCATTTGTTTCCCAGTCCTAAACGGAGTTGAATCACATGCAGTTTCTGGTCCTACGAGCAAGAGTTGTTTTCTGGTAAGGAAAGACACTACTGCGCTCCCATTGCCATACACAGTGCAAATAGCACTCGCGTCTGTTCCCAGCAAGTACAGTGAATCGGACTGAAGAGGAGCTACTGTTCTTGTCAGTTTCCTAAGCAGAGTTGAACTAGATATGGCCCGTGTGTAGGAAGAACAGTTCTTTTGTTCTTGGCAAGCTCACTGTTTTGGCCCTATAGGAAACACAGTAGAGTAGAAGAGTGCTCTTTTCTCTAAAGCAGATTTTGTTTCTTGTAAGGCGAGCTAGCTTTTGTTTCCCAGTCCTAAATGGAGTTGAATCACATGCAGTTTCTGGTCCTACGAGCAAGAGTTGTTTAATGATAAGAATAGTCACTATTGCGCTGCCATTGCCATACACATGACAAACAGCACTAGCGTCTGTTCCCAGCAGTACAGTGTATTGGACTGAAGAGAAGCTACTGCTCTTGTCAGGTTCCTAAGCAGAATTGAACTAGATATGGCTGTGTGTAGGAAGCACAGTTCTTTTGTTCTGAGAAAGCTCACTGTTCGGACCCCATAGGAAACACAGTAGAGTAGAAGAATGCTCTTTTCTCTAAAGCAGAGTGTGTTTCTTGTAAGGCGAGCTAGTGTTTGTTTCCCAGACCTAAATGGAGTTGAGTCACATGCAGTTTTTTGTCCTACGAGCAAGAGTTGTTTTCTGGTAAGACGAGTCACTATTGTGCTCCAATTGCCATACACAGTGCAAATAGCTCTCGCGTTTCTTCCCCGCAAGTACAGTGTATTGGACTGAAGAGGAGCTACTGTTCTTGTCAGTTTCCTAAGCAGAGTTGAACTAGATATGGTCCATGTGTGTAGGAAGCACAGTTCTTTTGTTCTGAGCAAGCTCACTGTTTGGACCCATTAAGAAACACAGTAGAGTAGAAGAGTGCTATTTTCTCAGAAGCAGAGTGTGTTTCTTGTAAGGTGAGCTAGCATTTGTTTCCCAGTCCTAAATGGCGTTGAATCACATGCAGTGTGTGGTCCTACAAGCAAGAGTTGTTTTCTGGTAAGGAAAGCCACTATTGTGCTCTCATTGCCATACACAGTGCAAATAGCACTCGCGTCTGTTCCCAGCAAGTACAGTGTATTGGACTGAATAGGAGCTACTGTTCTTGTCAGTCTCCTAAGCAGAGTTGAACTAGATATGGCCCGTGTTTCAAGGAAGCACAGTTCTTTTGTTCTGAGCAAGCTCACTGTTTGGACCCATTAGGAAACACAGTAGAGTAGAAGAGTGCTCTTTTCTCAAAAGCAGAGTGTGTTTCTTGTAAGGCGAGCTAGCGTTTGTTTCCCAGTCCTAAATGGAGTTTAATCACATGCAGTTTCTGGTCCTACGAGCAAGAGTTGTTTTCTGGTAAGGAAAGTCACTATTGCTCTCCCATTGCCATACACAGTGCAAATAGCACTCGCGTCTGTTCCCAGCAAGTACAGTGTATTGGACTGAAGAGGAGCTACTGTTCTTGTCAGTTTCCTAAGCAGAGTTGAACTAGATAAGGACCGTGTATGTAGAAAGCACAGTTCTTTTGATCTGAGCAAGCTCACAGTTCTGGCCCTATAGGAAACACAGTAGAGTAGAAGACTGCTCTTTTCTCAAAAGCAGAGTGCGTTTCTGGTAAGGCGAGCTAGCGTTTGTTTCCTAGTCCTAAATGGAGTTGAATCACATGCAGTATGTGGTCCTATGAACAAGAGTTGTTTTCTGGTAAGGAAAGTCACTATTGCGCTCCCATTGCCATAAACCGGGCAAATAGCACTCGCGTCTTTTCCCAGGAATTACAGTGTATTGGACTGAATAGGAGCTACTGTTCTTGTCAGTTTCCTAAGCAGAGTTGAACTACATATAGTCCTTGTGTTTAGGAAGCACAGTTCTTATGTTCTGAGCAAGCTCACTGTTTGGACCTCATAGGAAACACAGTAGAGTAGAAGAGTGCTCTTTTGTCTAAAGCAGAGTGTGTTTCTTGTAAGGCGAGCTAGCGTTTGTTTCCCAGTCCTAAATGGAGTGGAATCACTTGCAGTTTCTGTCCTACGAGCAAGAGTTGTTTTATGGTAAGAATAGTCACTATTGTGCTGCCATTGCCATACACAGGAAAAATAGCACTGGCGTCTGTTCGCAGCAAGTACAGTGTATCGGACTAAAGAGGAGCTACTATTCTTTTCAGTCTCCTAAGCAGAGTTGAACTAGATATGGTCCATTTGTGTAGGAAGCACAGTTCTTTGTTCTGAGCGAGCTCACTGTTTGGACCCCATAGGAAACACAGTAGAGTAGAAGAGTGCTCTTTTCTCAAAAGCAGAGAGTGTTTCATGTAAGGCGAGCTAGCATTTGTTTCCCAGTCCTAAACGGAGTTGAATCACATGCAGTTTCTGGTCCTATGAGCTAGAGTTGTTTTCTGGTAAGGAAAGTCACTATTGCGCTCCCATTGACATACACAGTGCAAATAGCACTCGCGTCTGTTCCCAGCAAGTACAGTGTATCGTACTGAAGAGGAGCTACTGTTCTTTTCAGTTTCCTAAGCAGAGTTGAACTAGATATGGCCCGTGTGTAGGAAGGACAGTTCTTTTGTTCTGAGCAGCTCACTGTTCTGGCCCTATAGGAAACACAGTAGAGTAGAAGAGTGCTCTTTTCTCTAAAGCAGAGTGTATTTCTTGTAAGGCGAGCTAGCGTTTGTTTCCCAGTCCTAAATGGAGTTGAATCACATGCAGTTTCTGTTCCTACGAGCAAGAGTTGTTTTCTGGTAAGACGAGTCACTATTGTGCTCCAATTGCCATACACAGTGCAAATAGCACTCGCGTCTCTTCCCCGCAAGTACAGTGTTTTGGACTGAAGAGGAGCTACTGTTCAAGTCAGTTTCCTAAGCAGAGTTGAACTAGATATGGCCCGTGTGTGAAGGAAGCACAGTTACTATATTCTGAGCAAGCTCACTGTTCTGGCCCTATAGTAAACACAGTAGAGAAGAAGAGTGCTCTTTTCTCTAAAGCAGAGTGTGTTTCTTGTAATGTGAGCTCGCGTTTGTTTCCCAGTCCTAAATGGAGTTGAGTCACAGGCAGTTTTTGGTCCTACGAGCAAGAGTTGTTTTCTGGTAAGAAGAGTCACTATTGCGCAGCCATTGTCATACACAGTGCAAATAGCTTTGGCGTCTGTTCCAAGCAAGTACAGTGTATTGGACTGAAGAGGATCTACTGTTCTTGTCAGGTTCCTAAGCAGAATTGAACTAGATATGGCCATGTGTGCAGGAAGCACAGTTCTTTTGTTCTGAGCAAGCTCACTGTTCAGACCCCATAGGAAACATAGTAGAGTAGAAGAGTGCTCTTTTCTCAAAAGCAGAGTGTGTTTCTTGTAAGGCGAGCTAGTGTTCGTTTCCCAGTCCTAAATGGAGTTGAGTCACATGCAGTTTCTTGTCCTACGAGCAAGAGTTGTTTTCTGGTAAGAGGAGTCACTATTGTGCTCCAATTGCCATACACAGTGAAAATAGCACTCGCGTCTCTTTCCTGCAAGTACAGTGTATTGGACCGAAGAGGAGCTACAGTTCTTGTCAGTTTCCTAAGCAGAGTTGAACTAGATATGGCCCGTGTGTAGGAAGCACAGTTCTTTTGTTCTGAGCAAGCTCACTGTTCGGACATCATAGGAAACACAGTAGAGTAGAAGAGTGCTCTTTTCTCAAAAGCAGAGTGTGTTTCATGTAAGGCAAGCTAGCATTTGTTTCCCAGTCCTAAATGGAGTTGAATCACACGCAGTTTCTGGTCCTACGAGCACGAGTTCTTTTCTGGTAAGGAGAGTCGCTATTGCGCAACCATTGCCATATACAGTGCAAATATCACTCGCGTCTGTTCCCAGAAAGTACAGAGTATTGGACTGAAGAGAAGCTACTGTTCTTGTCAGTTTCCTAAGCAGAGTTGAACTAGATATGGCCCGTGTGTGTAGGAAGCACAGTTCTTTTGTTCTGAGCAAGCTCACTGTTCTGGCCCTATAGGAAACACAGTAGAGTAGGTGAGTGCTCTTTTCTCTAAAGCAGAATGTGTTTCTTGTAAGGCGAGCTAGCGTTTGTTTCCCAGTCCTAAATGGAGTTGAATCACATGCAGTTTCTGGTCCTACTTGCAAGAGTTGCTTTATGGTAAGAAGAGTCACTATTGTGCAGCCATTGTCATACACAGGACAAATAGCCCTGGCGTCTGTTCCCAGCAACTACAGTGTATTGGACTGAAGAGGATCTACTGTTCTTGTCAGGTTCCTAAGCAGAATTGAACTAGATATGGCCGTGTGTACAGGAAGCACAGTTCTTTTGTTCTGAGCAAGCTCACTGTTCGGACCCCATAGGAAACAAAGTAGAGTAGAAGAGTGCTCTTTTCTCAAAAGCAGAGTCTGTTTCTTGTAAGGTGAGCTAGCGTTTGTTTCCCAGTCCTAAATGGAGTTGAGTCACATGCAGTTTTTGTCCTAAGAGCAAGAGTTGTTTTCTGGTAAGACGAGTCACTATTGTGCTCCAATTGCCATACACAGTGCAAATAGCACTCGCGTCTCTTCCCCGCAAGTACAGTGTATTGGACTGAAGAAGAGCTACTGTTCTTGTCAGTTTCCTAAGCAGAGTTGAACTAGATATGGCCCGAGTGTGAAGGAAGCAGAGTTATTATGTTCTGAGCAAGCTCACTGTTCTGGCCCTATAGGAAACACAGTAGAGAAGAAGAGTGCTCTTTTCTCTAAAGCAGAGTGTGTTTCTTGTAAAGCGAGCTAGAGTTTGTTTCCCAGTCCTAAAGGGAGTTGAGTCACATGCAGTTTTTGGTCCTATGAGGAAGAGTTGTTTTCTGGTAAGAAGAGTCACTATTGCGCTCCCAATGCCATACACAGTGCAAATAGCACTCGCGTCTGTTCCCGGCAAGCACTGTGTATTGGACTGAATAGGAGCTACTGTTCTTGTCAGTTTCCTAAGCAGAGTTGAACTAGATATGGCCCATGTGTCGAGGAAGAACAGTTCTTTTTTTCTGAGCAAGCTCACTGTTTTGGCCCTATAGGAAACACAGTAGAGGAGAAGAGTGCTCTTTTCTCAAAAGCAGAGTGTGTTTCTTGTAAGGCGAGCTAGAGTTTGTTTCCCAGTCCTAAAGGGAGTTGAGTCACATGCAGTTTTTTGTCCTACGAGCAAGAGTTGTTTTCTGGTAAGACGAGTCACTATTGTGCTCCAATTGCCATACACAGTGCAAATAGCACTCGCGTCTGTTCTCAGCAAGTACAGTGTATCAGACTGAAGAGGAGCTACTGTTCTTGTCAGTTTCCTAAGCAGAGTGGAACTAGATATGGCCCGTGTGTGTAGGAAGCACAGTTATTATGTTCTGAGCAAGCTCACTGTTCTGGCCCTGTAGGAAACACAGCAGAGTAGAAGAGTGTTCTTTTCACTAAAGCAGAGTGTGTTTATAGTAAGGTGAGCTCGCGTTTGATTCCCGGTCCTAAATGGAGTTGAGTCACATGCAGTTTTTGGTCCTATGAGCAAGAGTTGTTTTCTGGTAAGAAGAGTCACTATTGCGCTCCAAATGCCGTACACAGTGCAAATAGCACTCACGTATGTTCCCAGAAAGTACAGTGTATTGGACTAAATAGGAGCTACTGTTCTTGTCACTTTCCTAAGAAGAGTTGAACTAGATATGGTCCATTTGTGTAGGAAGCACAATTCTTTTGTTCTGAGCAAGCTCACTGTTTGGACCCCATAGGAAACACAGTAGAGTAGAAGAGTGCTATTTTCTCAAAAGCAGAGTGTGTTTCTTGTAAGGCGAGCTAGCGTTTGTTTCCCAGTCCTAAATGGAGTTGTGTCACATGCAGTTTTTGTCCTACGAGGAAGAGTTGTTTTCTGGTAAGACGAGTCACTATTGTGCTCCAATTGCCATACACAGTGCACATAGCACTCGCGTTTGTTCCCAGCAAGTACAGTGTATCGGACTGAATAGGAGCTACTGTTCTTGTCAGTTTCCTAAGCAGAGTTGAACTAGATATGGTCCATGTGTGTAGGAAGCACAGTTCTTTTGTTCTGAGCAAGCTCACTCTTTGGACCCCATAGGAAACACAGTAGAGTAAAAGAGTGCTCTTTTATCAAAAGCAGAGTGTGTTTCTTGCAAGGCGAGCTAGTGTTTGTTTCCCAGACATAAATGGAGTTGAATCACATGCAGGTTCTGGTCCTATGAGCAAGAGTTGTTTTCTGGTAAGGAAAGTCACTATTGCGCTCCCATTGCCATACACAGTGCAAATAGCACTCCTGTCTGTTCGCAGCAAGTACAGTGTATTGGATAGAAGAGGATCTACTGTTCTTGTCAGGTTCCTAAGCAGAGTTGAACTAGATATGGCCCTGTGTGTAGGAAGCACAGTTTTTTTGTTCTAAGCAAGCTCACTGTTCGGACCACATAGGAAACACAGTAGAGTAGAAGAGTGCTCTTTTCTCAAAAGCAGAGTGTGTTTCTTGTATGGCGAGCTAGCGTTTGTTTCCCAGTCCTAAATGGAGTTGAATCCAATGCAGTTTGTGGTCCTACGAGCAAGAGTTGTTTTCTGGAAAGGAAAGTCACTATTGCGCTCCCATTGCCATACACAGTGCAAATAGCCCTCCCGTCTGATCCCAGTAAGTACAGTGTATTGGACTGAAGAGGAGAGAGTGCTCTTCTCAGTTTCCTAAGCAGAGTTGAACTAGATATGGCCCGTGTGTGTAGGAAGCACAGTTCTTTTGTTCTGAGCAAGCTCACTGTTCTGGCCCTATAGGAAACACAGTAGAGTAGATGAGTGCTCTTTTCTCTAAAGCAGAATGTGTTTCTTGTAAGGCGAGCTAGCATTTGTTTCCCAGTCCTAAATGGAGTTGAATCACATACAGTTTCTGGTCCTACGTGCAAGAGTTGTTTTATGGTAAGAAGAGTCACTATTGCGCAGCCATTGTCATACACAGGACAAATAGCCCTGGCGTCTGTTCCCAGCAAGTACAGTGTATTGGACTGAAGAGGATCTATTGTTCTTGTCAGGTAACTAAGCAGAATTGAACTAGATATGGCCGTGTGTGCAGGAAGCACAGTTCTTTTGTTTTGAGCAAGCTCACTGTTCGGACCCCATAGGAAACACAGTAGAGTAGAAGAGTGCTCTTTTCTCAAAAGCAGAGTGTGTTTCTTGTAAGGCGAGCTAGCGTTTGTTTCCCAGTCCTACACGGAGTTGAGTCACATGCAGGTTTTTGTCCTAAGAGCAAGAGTTGTTTTCTGGTAAGACGAGTCACTATTGTTCTCTCATTGCCATACACATTGCAAATAGCACTCGCGTCTCTTCCCCGCAAGTACTGTGTATTGGACTGAAGAGGAGCTACTGTTCTTGTCAGTTTCCTAAACAGAGTTGAACTAGATATGGCCCGTGTGTGTAGGAAGCACAGTTCTTTTGTTCTGAGCTAGCTCTCTGTTTGGACCCCGAGGAAACACAGTAGAGTAGAAGAGTGCTCTTTTCTCTAAAGCAGAGTGTGTTTCTTGTAAAGCGGGCTGGAGTTTGTTTCCCAGTCCTAAATGGAGTTGAATCACATGCAGTTTCTGGTCCTACGCGCAAGAGTTGTTTTTTGGTAAGAAGAGTCACTATTGCGCTGCCATTGCCATACACAGGACAAATAGCACTGGCGTCTGTTCCCAGCAAGTACAGTGTATTTGACTGAAGAGTATGTACTGTTCTTGTCAGGTTCCTAAGCAGAGTTGAACTAGATATGGCCGTGTTTGTAGGAAGCACAGTTTTTTTGTTCTGAGCAAGCTCACTGTTCCGAACACATAGGAAACACAGTAGAGTAGAAGAGTGCTCTTTTCTCAAAAGCAGAGTGTGTTTCTTTAAAGGCGAGCTATCTTTTGTTTCCCAGTCCTAAATGGAGTTGAGTCACATGCAGTTTTTTGTCCTACGAGCAAGAGTTGTTTTCTGGTAAGGAAAGTCAATATTGTGCTCTCATTGCCATACACAGTGCAAATAGCACTCGCGTCTGTTCCCAGCAAATACAGTGTATTGGTCTGAAGAAGAGCTACTCTTCTTGTCAGGTTCCTAAGCAGAGTTGAACTACATATGGTCTGTGTGTGTAGGAAGCACAGTTCTTTTGTTCTGAGCAAGCTCTCTGTTTGGACCCCATAGGAAACACAGTAGAGTAGAAGAGTGCTCTTTTCTCTAAAGCAGAGTGTGTTTCTTGTAAGGCGAGCTAGCCTTTGTTTCCCAGTCCTAAATGGAGTTGAATCACATGCAGTTTCTGGTCCTACGAGCAAGAGTTGTTTTCTGGTAAGGAAAGTCACTATTGTGCTCCCATTGCCATACACAGTGCAAAGAGGACGCGCGTCTCTTCCCATCAAGTACAGTGTATGGACTGAAGAGGAGCTACTGTTCTTCTCAGTTTCATAAGCAGAGTTGAAATAGATATGGCCCGTGTGTCGAGGAAGCACAGTTCTTTTTTTCTGAGCAAGCTCACTGTTTTGGCCTTATAGGAAACACAGTAGAGGAGAAGAGTGCTCTTTTCTCAAAAGCAGAGTGTGTTTCTTGTAAGGCAAGCTAGAGTTTGTTTCCTAGTCTGAAATGGAGTTGAATCACATGCAGTTTTTTGTCCTATGAGCAAGAGTTGTTTTATGGTAAGACGAGTCACTATTGTGCTCCAATTGCCAGACAGAGTGCAAATAGCACTCGCGTCTGTTCTCAGCAAGTACAGTGTATCAGACTGAAGAGGAGCTACTGTTCTTGTCAGTTTCCTAAGCAGAGTGGAACTAGATATGGCCCGTGTGTGTAGGAAGCACAGTTATTATGTTCTGAGCAAGCTCACTGTTCTGGCCCTGTAGGAAACACAGCAGAGTAGAAGAGTGTTCTTTTCACTAAAGCAGAGTGTGTTTCTTGTAAGGCGAGCTCACGTTTGATTCCTGATCCTAAATGGAGTTGAGTCACATGCAGTTTTTGGTCCTATGAGCAAGAGTTGTTTTCTGGTAAGAAGAGTCACTATTGCGCTCCAAATGCCACACACAGTGCAAATAGCACTCGCGTATGTTCCCAGAAAGTACAGTGTATTGGACTAAATAGGAGCTACTGTTCTTGTCAGTTTCCTAAGCAGAGTTGAACTAGATATGGTCCATTTGTGTAGGAAGCACAGTTCTTTTGTTCTGAGCAAGCTCACTGTTTGGACCCCATTGGAAACGCAGTAGAGTAGAAGAGTGCTCTTTTCTCAAAAGCAGAGTGTGTTTCTTGTAAGGCGAGCTAGCGTTTGTTTCCCAGTCCTAAATGGAGTTGAGTCACATGCAGTTTTTGTCCTACGAGGAAGAGTTGTTTTCTGGTAAGACGAGTCACTATTGTGCTCCATTTGCCATACACAGTGCAAATAGCACTGGCGTCTGTTCTCAGCAAGTACAGTGTATCGTTCTGAAGAGGAGCTACTGTTCTTGTCAGTTTCCTAAGCAGAGTTGAACTAGATATGTCCCGTGTGTGTAGGAAGCACAGTTCTTATGTTCTGAGCAAGCTCACTGTTCTGACCCTATAGGAAACACAGTAGAGTAGAAGAGTGCTCTTTTATCTAAAGCAGAGTGTTTTTTTCGTAAGGCGAGCTCGCGTTTGTTTCCCAGTCCTAAATGGAGTTGAATCACATGCAGTTTTTGGTCCTACGAGCAAGAGTTGTTTTATGGTAAGAAGAGTCACTATTGCGCTCCAAATGCCACACACAGTGCAAATAGCACTCGTGTCTGTTCCCAGAAAGTACAGTGTATTGGACTGAATAGGAGCTACTGTTCTTGTCAGTTTCCTAAGCAGAGTTGAACTAGATATGGTCCATGTGTGTAGGAAGCACAGTTCTTTTGTTCTGAGCAAGCTCACTCTTTGGACCCCATAGGAAACACAGTAGAGTAAAAGAGTGCTCTTTTATCAAAAGCAGAGTGTGTTTCTTGTAAGGCGAGCTAGCGTTTGTTTCCCAGACCTAAATGGAGTTGAATCACATGCAGTTTCTGGTCCTATGAGCAAGAGTTGTTTTCTGGTAAGGAAAGTCACTATTGCGCTCCCATTGCTATACACAGTGCAAATAGCACTCCTGTCTGTTCGCAGCAAGTACAGTGTATTGGATAGAAGAGGATCTACTGTTCTTGTCAGGTTCCTAAGCAGACTTGAACTAGATATGGCCCTGTGTGTAGGAAGCACAGTTTTTTTGTTCTGAGCAAGCTCACTGTTCGGACCACATAGGAAACACAGTAGACTAGAAGAGTGCTCTTTTCTCAAAAGCAGAGTGTGTTTCTTGTATGGCGAGCTAGCGTTTGTTTCCAAGTCCTAAATGGAGTTGAATCCAATGTAGTTTGTGGTCCTACGAGCAAGAGTTGTTTTCTGGAAAGGAAAGTCACTATTGCGCTCCCATTGCCATACACAGTGCAAATAGCCCTCCCGTCTGATCCCAGTAAGTACAGTGTATTGGACTGAAGAGGAGAGACTGCTCTTCTCAGTTTCCTAAGCAGAGCTGAACTAGATATGGCCCGTGTGTAGGAAGCACAGTTCTTTTGTTCTGAGTAAGCTCATTGTTCTGGCCCTATAGGAAACACAATTGAGTAGAAGAGTGCTCTTTTCTCAAAAGCAGAGTGTGTTTCTTGTAATACGAGATAGAGTTTATTTCCCAGTCCTAAATGGAGTTGAGTCACATGCATTTTTTTGTCCTACGAGCAAGAGTTGTTTTCTGGTAAGAGGAGTCACTATTGTGCCCCATTGCCATACACAGTACAAATAGCACTCGCCTCTGTTCTCAGCAAGTAAAGTGTATCGGACTGAAGAGGAGCTACTGTTCTTGTCAGTTTCCTAAGCAGAGTTGAACTACATATGGTTCATGTGTGTAGGAAGCACAGTTCTTTTGTTCTGAGCAAGCTTACTGTTTGGACCCCATAGGAAACACAGTAGAGTAGAAAGTGCTCTTTTCTCTAAAGCAGAGTGTGTTTCTTGTAAGGCGAGCTAGCATTTCTTTCCCAGTCTGAAATGGAGTTGAATCACATGCAGTTTCTGGTCCTACGAGCAAGAGTTGTTTTCTGGTAAGGAAAGTCACTATTGCGCTCCCTTTGCCATACACAGTGCAAATAGCACTCGCGTCTCTTCCCAGCAAGTACAGTGTATCGGACTGAAGAGGAGCTACTGTTCTTGTCAGTTTCCTAAGCAGAGTTGAACTAGATATGGCCCGTGTGTTTAGGAAGCACAGTTATTATGTTCTGAGCAAGCTCACTGTTCTGGCCCTATAGGAAACACAGTAGAGTAGAAGAGTGCTCTTTTCTATAAAGCAGAGAGTGTTTCTTGTAAGGCGAGCTCACGTTTGTTTCCCAGTCCTAAATGGATTTGAGTCACATGCAGTTTTTGGTCCTATGAGCAAGAGTTGTTTTCTGGTAAGAAGAGTCACTATTGTGCTCCAAATGCCATACACAGTGCAAATAGCACTCGCGTCTGTTCCCAGCATGTACAGTGTATTGGACTGAATAGGAGCTACTGTTCTTGTCAGTTTCCTAAGCAGAGTTGAACTAGATATGGTCCATGTGTGTAGGAAGCACAGTTCTTTTGTTCTGAGCAAGCTCACTGTTCAGACCCAAAAGGAAAAACAGTAGAGTAGAAGAGTGCTCTTTTCTCAAAAGCAGAGTGTGTTTTTTGTAAGGCAAGCTATCGTTTGTTTCCCAGTCCTAAGTGGAGTTGAATCACATGCAGTTTCTGGTCCTACTAGCAAGAGTTGTTTTCTGGTAAGGAAAGTCACTATTGTGCTCCCTTTGCCATATACAGTGCAAATAGCACTCGCGTCTGTTCCCAGCAAGTACAGTGTATCGGACTGAAGAGGAGCTACTGTTCTTGTCAGTTTCCTAAGCAGAGTTGAACTAGATATGGCCCGTGTGTTTAGGAAGCACAGTTATTATGTTCTGAGCAAGCTCACTGTCTGGCCCTATAGGAAACACAGTAGAGTAGAAGAGTGCTCTTTTCTATAAAGCAGAGTGTGTTTTTTGTAAGGCGAGCTCGCGTTTGTTTCCCAGTCCTAAATGGATTTGAGTCACATGCAGTTTTTGGTCCTATGAGCAACAGTTGTTTTCTGATAAGAAGAGTCACTATTGTGCTCTAAATGCCATACACAGTGCAAATAGCACTCGCGTCTGTTCCCAGCATGTACAGTGTATTGGACTGAATAGGAGCTTCTGTTCTTGTCAGTTTCCTAAGCAGAGTTGAACTAGATATGGCCCATGTGTGTAGGAAGCTCAGTTCATTGTTCTGAGCAAGCTCACTGTTCTGGCCCTATAGGAAACACAGTAGAATAGAAGAGTGCTCTTTTCTCTAAAGCAGAGTGTGTTTCTTGTAAGGCGAGCTCACGTTTGTTTCCCAGTCCTAAATGGAGTTGAGTCACAGACAGTTTTTGGTCCTATGAGCAAGAGTTGTTTTCTGGTAAGAAGAGTCACTATTGTGCTCCAAATGCCATACACAGTGCAAATAGCACTCGCGTCTGTTCCCAGCAAGTACAGTGTATTGGACTGAAGAGGAGCTACTGATCTTGTCAGTTTCCTAAGCAGAGTTGAACTAGATATGTTCCATGTGTGTAGGAAGCACAGTTCTTTGTTCTGAGCAAGCTAACTGTTTGGACCCCATAGGAAACACAGTAGAGTAGAAGAGTGCTCTTTTCTCAAAAGCAGAGAGTGTTTCATGTAAGGCAAGCTAGCATTTGTTTCCCAGTCCTAAACGGAGTTGAATCACATGCAGTTTCTGGTCCTACGAGCAAGAGTTGTTTTCTGGTAAGGAAAGTCACTATTGCGCTCCCATTGCCATACACAGTGCAAATAGCACTCGCGTCTGTTCCCAGCAAGTACAGTGTATCGGACTGAAGAGGAGCTACTGTTCTTGTCAGTTTCCTAAGCAGAGTTGAACTAGATATGGCCCGTGTGTAGGAAGCACAGTTCTTTTGTTCTGAGCAAGCTCACTGTTCTGGCCCTGTAGGAAACACAGTAGAGTAGAAGAGTGCTCTTTTCTCTAAAGCAGATTGTGTTTCTTGTAAGGCGAGCTAGCCTTTGTTTCCCAGTCCTAAATGGAGTTGAATCACATGCAGTTTCTGGTCCTACGAGCAAGAGTTGTTTTATGATAAGAATAGTCACTATTGCGCTGCCATTGTCATACACAGGACAAAAAGCACTGGCGTCTGTTCCCAGCAGTACAGTGTATTGGACTGAAGAGGAGCTACTGTTCTTGTCAGGTTCCTAAGCAGAATTGAACTAGATATGGCTGTGTGTTGGAAGCACAGTTCTTTTGTTCTGAGAAAGCTCACTGTTCGGACCCCATAGGAAACACAGTAGAGTAGAAGAGTGCTCTTTTCTCTAAAGCAGAGTGTGTTTCTTGTAAGGCGAGCTAGCGTTTGTTTCCCAGACGTAAATGGAGTTGAGTCACATGCAGTTTTTTGTCCTACGAGCAAGAGTTGTTTTCTGATAAGAAGAGTCACTATTGTGCTCCAATTGCCATACACAGTGCAAATAGCACTCGCATATCTTGCCCGCAAGTACAGTGTATTGGACTGAAGAGGAGCTACTGTTCTTGTCAGTTTCCTAAGCAGAGTTGAACTAGATATGGTCGATGTGTGTAGGAAGCACAGTTCTTTTGTTCTGAGCAAGCTAAATGTTTGGACCCCATAGGAAACACAGTAGAGTAGAAGAGTGCTCTTTTCTCAGAAGCAGAGCGTGTTTCTTGTAAGGCGAGCTAGCATTTGTTTCCCAGTCCTAAATGGCGTTGAATCACATGCAGTGTGTGGTCCTACAAGCAAGAGTTGTTTTCTGGTAAGGAAAGTCACTATTTTGCTCCCTTTGCCATACACAGTGCAAATAGCACTCGCGTATGTTCGCAGCAAGTACAGTGTATTGGACTGAAGAGGAGCTACTGTTCTTGTCAGTTTCCTAAGCAGAGTTGAACTAGATAAGGACCGTGTGTGTAGAAAGAACAGTTCTTATGTTCTGAGCAAGCTCTCTGTTCTGGCCCTATAGGAAACAAAGTAGAGTAGAAGAGTGATCTTTTCTCAAAAGCAGAGTGTGTTTCTTGTAAGGCGAGATAGCCTTTGTTTCCTAGTCCTAAATGTAGTTGAATCACATGCAGTTTCTGGTACTACGAACAAGAGTTGTTTTCTGGTAAGGAAAGTCACTATTGTGCTCCATTGCCATACACAGGGCAAATAGCACTCGCGTCTTTTCCCAGCAAGTACAGTGTATTGGACTGAATAGGAGCTACTGTTCTTGTCAGTTTCCTAAGCAGAGTTGAACTACATATGGTCCTTGTGTGTAGGAAGCACAGTTCTTTTGTTCTGAGCAAGCTCACTGTTTGGATCCCATAGGAAACACAGTAGAGTAGAAGAGTGCTCTTTTCTCTAAAGCAGAGTGTGTTTCTTGTAAGGCAGGCTAGCATTTGTTTCCCAGATCTAAACGGTGTTGAATCACATGCAGTTTCTGGTCCTATGAGCAAGAGTTGTTTTCTGGTAAGGAAAGTCACTATTGCGCTCCCATTGACATACACAGTGCAAATAGCACTCGCGTCTGTTCCCAGCAAGTTCAGTGTATTGGACTGAAGAGGAGCTACTGTTCTTGTCAGTTTCCTAAGCAGAGTTGAACTAGATATGGCCCATGTGTAGGAAGCACAGTTCTTTTGTTCTGAGCAAGCTCACTGTTCTGGCCCTATAGGAAACACAGTAGAGTAGAAGAGTGCTCTTTTCTCTAAAGCAGATTGTGTTTCTTGTAAGGTGAGCTAGCATTTTTTCCCAGTCCTAAATGTAGTTGAATCACATGCAGTTTCTGGTCCTACGAGCAAGTGTTGTTTTATGATAAGAATAGTCACTATTGCGCTGCCATTGCCATACACAGGACATAGAGCACTGGCTTCTGTTCCCAGCAGTACAGTGTATTGGACTGAAGAGGATCTACTGTTCTTGTCAGGTTCCTAAGCAGAATTGAACTAGATATGGCTGTGTGTGTAGGAAGCACAGTTCTTTTGTTCTGAGAAAGCTCACTGTTCGGACCCCATAGGAAACACAGTAGAGTAGAAGAGTGCTCTTTTCTAAAGCAGAGTGTGTTTCTTGTAAGGTGAGCTGGCGTTTGTTTCCCAGACCTAAATGGAGTTGAGTCACATGCAGTTTTTTGTCCTACGAGCAAGAGTTGTTTTCTGGTAAGACGAGTCACTATTGTGCTCCAATTGCCATACACAGTGCAAATAGCACTCGCGTCTCTTCCCCGCAAGTACAGTGTATTGGACTGAAGAGGATCTACTGTTCTTGTCAGTTTCCTAAGCAGAGTTGAACTAGATATGGTCGATGTGTGTAGGAAGCACAGTTCTTTTGTTCTGAGCAAGCTCACTGTTTGGACCCCATAGGAAACACAGTAGAATAGAAGAGTGCTCTTTTCTCAGAAGCAGAGTGTGTTTCTTGTAAGGCGAGCTAGCATTTGTTTCCCAGTCCTAAATGGCGTTGAATCACATGGAGTGTGTGGTCCTACGAGCAAGAGTTGTTTTCTGGTAAGGAAATTCACTATTGTGCTCCCTTTGCCATACACAGTGCAAATAGCACTCGCGTCTGTTTCCAGCAAGTACAGTGTATCGGACTGAAGAGGAGCTACTGTTCTTATCAGTTTCCTAAGCAGAGTTGAACTAGATATGGTCCATGTGTGTAGGAAGCACAGTTCTTTGTTCTGAGCAAGCTCACTGTTTGGACTCCATAGGAAACACAGTAGTGTAGAAGAGTGCTCTTTTCTCTAAAGCAGAGTGTGTTTCTTGTAAGGCGAGCTAGCGTTTTTTCTGCTGTCCTAAATGGAGTTAAATCCCATGCAGTTTCTGGTACTACGAGCAAGAGTTGTTTTCTGGTAAGAAGATTCACTATTGCGCTGCCATTGCCATACACAGGACAAATAGCACTGGCATCTGTTCGCGACAAGTACAGTGTATTGGACTGAAGAGGATGTACTGTTCTTGTCAGGTTCCTAAGCAGAATTGAACTAGATATGGTCCATGTGTGTAGGAAGCACAGTTCTTTTGTTCTGAGCAAGCTCACTGTTCGGGCCCAACAGGAAACACAGTAGAGTAGAAGAGTGCTCTTTTCTCAAAAGCAGAGTGTGTTTTTTGTAAGGCAAGCTATCGTTTGTTTCCCAGTCCTAAATGGAGTTGAATCACATGCAGTTTCTGGTCCTACGTGCTAGAGTTGTTTTCTGGTAAGGAAAGTCACTATTGCGCTCCCTTTGCCATGCACAGTGCAAATAGCACTCGCGTCTGTTCCCAGCAATTACAGGGTATTGGACTGAAGAGGAGCTGCTGTTCTTGTCAGTTTCATAAGCAGAGTTGAGCTAGATATGGTCCATGTGTATAAAAAGCACAGTTCTTTTGTTCTGAGCAAGCTCACTGTTTGGAGCCCATAGGAAACACAGTAGAGTAGAAGAGTGCTCTTTTCTCAAAAGCAGAGTGCGTTTCTTGTAAGGCGAGCTAGCATTTGTTTCCCAGTTCTAAATGGCGTTCAATCACATGCAGTTTCTGGTCCTACGAGCAAGAGTTGTTTTCTGGTAAGGAAAGTCACTATTGCGCTCTCATTGCCATACACAGTGCAAATAGCACTCGCGTCTGTTCCCAGAAAGCACAGTGTATTGGACTGAAGAGGAGATACTGTTCTTGTCAGTTTCCTAAGCAGACTTGAACTAGATATGGCCGTGTGTGTAGGAAGCACAGTTCTTTTGTTCTGAGCAAGCTCACTGTTTGGACCCCATAGGAAACACAGTAGAATAGAATACTGCCCTTTTCTCAAAAGCAGAGTGTGTTTCTTGTAAGGCGAGCTAGAGTTTGTTTCCCAGTCCTAAATGGAGTTGAGTCACATGCAGTTTTTTGTCCTACGAGCAAGAGTTGTTTTCTGGTAAGGAAAGTCACTATTGCGCTCTCATTGCCATACACAGTGCAAATAGCACTCCCGTCTGTTCCAAGCAAGTACAGTGTATTGGACTGAAGAGGAGCTACTGTTGTTGTCAGTTTTCTAAGCAGAGTTGAACTACATATGGTCCGTGTGTGTAGGAAGCACAGTTCTTTTGTTCTGAGCAAGCTCTCTGTTAGGACCTCATAGGAAACACAGTAGAGTAGAAGAGTGCTCTTTTCTCTAAAGCAGAGTGTGTTTCTTGTAAGGCGAGCTAGCGTTTGTTTCCCAGTCCTAAATGGAGTTGAATCACATGCAGTTTCTGGTCCTACAAGCAAAAGTTGTTTTCTGGTAAGGAAAGTTACTATTGCGCTCCCATTGCCATACACAGTGCAAATAGCACTGGCATCTGTTCCCAGCAAGTACAGTGTATTGGACTGAAGAGGAGCTACTGTTCTTCTCAGTTTCCTAAGCAGAGTTAAACTAGATATTGCCCGTGTGTGTAGGAAGCACAGTTCTTATGTTCTGAGCAAGCTCACTGTTCTGGCCCTATAGGAAACACAGTAGAGTAGAAGAGTGCTCTTTTCTCAAAAGCAGAGTGTGTTTCTTGTAAGGCGAGCTAGAGTTTGTTTCCCAGTCCTAAATGGAGTTGAGTCACGTGCAGTTTATTGTCCTACGAGCAAGAGTTGTTTTCTGGTAAGACGAGTCACTATTGTGCTCCAATTGCCATTCACAGTGCAAATAGCACTCGCATCTGCTCTCAGCAAGTACAGTGTATCGGACTGAAGAGGAGCTACTGTTCTTGTCAGTTTTCTAAGCAGAATTGAACTAGATATGGCTGTGTGTGTAGGAAGCACAGTGCTTTTGTTCTGAGCAAGATCACTTTTCGGACCCTAGGAAACACAGTAGAGTAGAAGAGTGCTCTTTTCTCAAAAGCAGAGTGTGTTTCTTGTAAGGCGAGCTAGCGTTTGTTTCCCAGTCCTAAATGGAGTTGAATCACATGCAATTTCTGGTCCTACGAGCAAGAGTTGTTTTCTTGTAAGGAAAGTAACTATTACGCTCCCATTGCCATACACAGTGCAAATAGCACTCGTGTCTGTTCCCAGCAAGTAAAGTGTATCGGACTGAAGAGGAGCTACTGTTCTTGTCAGTTTCCTAAGCAGAGTTGAACTAGATAAGGACCGTGTGTGTAGAAAGCACAGTTCTTATGTTCTGAGCAAGCTCACTGTTCTGGCCCTATAGGAAACACAGTAGAGTAGAAGAGTGCTCTTTTCTCAAAAGCAGAGTGTGTTTCTTGTAAGGCGAGCTAGCGTTTGTTTCCCAGTCCTAAATGGAGTTGAATCACATGCAGTTTCTGGTCCTACGAGCAAGAGTTGTTTTCTGGTAAGGAAAGTCACTATTGCGCTCCCATTGCCATACACAGTTCAAATAGCACTGGCATCTGTTCCCAGCAAATACAGTGTATTGGACTGAAGAGGAGCTACTGTTCTTGTCAGTTTCCTAAGCAGAGTTGAACTAGATATGGCCCGTGTGTCTAGGAAGCACAGTTCATTTGTTCTGAGCAAGCTCACTGTTCTGGCCCTATAGGAAACACAGTAGAGTAGAAGAGTGCTCTTTTCTCAAAAGCAGAGTGTGTTTCTTCTAAGGCGAGCTAGAGTTTGTTTCATAGTCATAAATGGAGTTTAGTCACATGCAGTTTTTTGTCCTACGAGCAAGAGTTGTTTTCTGGTAAGACGAGTCACTATTGTGCTCCAATTGCGATTCACAGTTCAAATGGCACTTGTGTCTGTTCTCAGCAAGAACAGTGTATCGGACTGAAGAGGAGCTACTGTTCTTGTCAGGTTCCTAAGCAGAGTTGAACTAGATATGGTCCATGTGTGTAGGAAGCACAGTTCTTTTGTTCTGAGCAAGCTCACTGTTTGGACCCATTAGGAAACACAGTAGAGTAGAAGAGTGCTCTTTTCTCAGAAGCAGAGTGTGTTTCTTGTAAGGTGAGCTAGCATTTGTTTCCCAGTCCTAAATGGCGTTGAATCACATGCAGTGTGTGGTCCTATGAGCAAGAGTTGTTTTCTGGTAAGGAAAGCCACTATTGTGCTCTCATTGCCATACACAGTGCAAATAGCACTCCCGTCTGTTCCCAGCAAGTACAGTGTATTGGACTGAATAGGAGCTACTGTTCTTGTCAGTCTCCTAAGCAGAGTTGAACTAGATATGGCCCGTGTGTCTAGGAAGCACAGTTCTTTTTTTCTGAGCAAGCTCACTGTTTGGACCCATTAGGAAACACAGTAGAGTAGAAGAGTGCTCTTTTCTCAAAAGCAGAGTGTGTTTCTTGTAAGGCGAGCTAGCGTTTGTTTCCCAGTCCTAAATGGAGTTTAATCACATGCAGTTTCTGGTCCTACGAGCAAGAGTTGTTTTCTGGTAAGGAAAGTCACTATTGTTCTCCCATTGCCATACACAGTGCAAATAGCACTCGCGTCTGTTCCCAGCAAGTACAGTGTATCAGACTGAAGAGGAGCTACTGTTCTTGTCAGTTTCCTAAGCAGAGTTGAACTAGATAAGGACCGTGTATGTAGAAAGCACAGTTCTTTTGATCTGAGCAAGCTCACTGTTCTGGCCCTATAGGAAACACAGTAGAGTAGAAGAGTGCTCTTTTCTCAAAAGCAGAGTGCGTTTCTGGTAAGGCGAGCTAGCGTTTGTATCCTAGTCCTAAATGGAGTTGAATCACATGCAGTATGTGGTCCTACGAACAAGAGTTGTTTTATGGTAAGGAAAGTCACTATTGCGCTCCCATTGCCATAAACAGGGCAAATAGCACTCGCGTCTTTTCCCAGCAAGTACAGTGTATTGGACTGAATAGGAGCTACTGTTCTTGTCAGTTTCCAAAGCAGAGTTGAACTATATATAGTCCTTGTGTGTAGGAAGCACAGTTCTTATGTTCTGAGCAAGCTCACTGTTTGGACCTCTTAGGAATCACAGTAGAGTAGAAGAGGGCTCTTTTCTCAAAAGCAGAGTGTGTTTCTTGTAAGGCGAGCTAGCGTTTGTTTCCCAGTCCTAAATGGAGTGGAATCACATGCAGTTTCTGTCCTACGAGCAAGAGTTGTTTTATGGTAAGAATAGTCACTATTGTGCTGCCATTGCCATACACAGGACAAATAGCACTGGCGTCTGTTCGCAGCAAGTACAGTGTATTGGTCTGAAGAGGATCTGCTGTTCTTATCAGGTTCCTAAGCAGAATTGAACTAGATATGGCCTTGTGTGCAGGAAGCACAGTTCTTTTGTTCTGAGCAAGCTCACTTTTCGGACCCCATAGGAAACACAGTAGAGTAGAAGTGTGCTCTTTTCTTAAAAGCAGAGTGTGTTTTTTGTAAGGCAAGCTATCATTTGTTTCCCAGTCATAAATGGAGTTGAATCACATGCAGTTTCTGGTCCTACGAGCAAGAGTTGTTTTCTGGTAAGGAAAGTCACTGTTGTGCTCCCTTTGCCATACACAGTGCAAATAGCACTCGCGTCTGTTCCAAGCAAGTACAGTGTATAGGACTGAAGAGGAGCTACTATTCTTGTCAGTCTCCTAAGCAGAGTTGAACTAGATATGGTCTATGTGTGTAGGAAGCACAGTTCTTTGTTCTGAGCAAGCACACTGTTTGGACCCCATAGGAAACACAGTAGAGTAGAAGAGTGCTCTTTTCTCAAAAACAGAGAGTGTATCATGTAAGCGAGCTAGCATTTGTTTCCCAGTCCTAAACGGAGTTGAATCACATCCAGTTTCTGGTCCTCCGAGCAAGAGTTGTTTGCTGGTAAGGAAAGTCACTATTGCGCTCCCATTGCCATACACAGTGCAAATAGCAATCGCGTCTGTTCCCAGCAAGTACAGTGTATCGTACTGAAGAGGAGCTACTGTTCTTTTCAGTTTCCTAAGCAGAGTTGAACTAGATATGGCCCGTGTGTAGGAAGCACAGTTCTTTTGTTCTGAGCAGCTCACTGTTCTGGCCCTATAGGAAACACAGTAGAGTAGAAGAGTGCTCTTTTCTCTAAAGCAGAGTGTATTTCTTGTAAGGCGAGCTAGCGTTTGTTTCCCAGTAAATGGAGTTGAATCACATGCACTTTCTGTTCCTACGAGCAAGAGTTGTTTTCTGGTAAGACGAGTCACTATTGTGCTCCAATTGCCATACACAGTGCAAATAGCACTAGCGTCTCTTCCCCGCAAGTACAGTGTTTTGGATTGAAGAGGAGCTACTGTTCAAATCAGTTTCCTAAGCAGAGTTGAACTAGATATGGCCCGTGTGTCGAGGAAGCACAGTTCTTTTTTTCTGAGCAAGCTCACTGTTTTGGCCCTATAGGAAACACAGTAGAGGAGAAGAGTGCTCTTTTCTCAAAAGCAGAGTGTGTTTCTTGTAAGGCGAGCTAGAGTTTGTTTCCTAGTCTGAAATGGAGTTGAATCACATGCAGTTTTTGGTCCTACGCGCAAGAGTTGTTTTCTGGTAAGAAGAGTCACTATTGCGCTGCCATTGCCAGACAGAGTGCAAATAGCACTCGCGTCTGTTCTCAGCAAGTACAGTGTATCAGACTGAAGAGGAGCTACTGTTCTTGTCAGTTTCCTAAGCAGAGTGGAACTAGATATGGCCCGTGTGTGTAGGAAGCACAGTTATTATGTTCTGAGCAAGCTCACTGTTCTGGCCCTGTAGGAAACACAGCAGAGTAGAAGAGTGTTCTTTTCACTAAAGCAGAGTGTGTTTCTTGTAAGGCGAGCTCGCGTTTGATTCCTGGTCCTAAATGGAGTTGAGTCACATGCAGTTTTTGGTCCTATGAGCAAGAGTTGTTTTCTGGTAAGAAGAGTCACTATTGCGCTCCAAATGCCGTACACAGTGCAAATAGCACTCGCGTCTGTTCCCAGAAAGTACAGTGTATTGGACTAAATAGGAGCTACTGTTCTTGTCAGTTTCCTAAGCAGAGTTGAACTAGATATGGTCCATTTGTGTAGGAAGCACAGTTCTTTTGTTCTGAGCAAGCTCACTGTTTGGACCCCATTGGAAACGCAGTAGAGTAGAAGAGTGCTCTTTTCTCAAAAGCAGAGTGTGTTTCTTGTAAGGCGAGCTAGCGTTTGTTTCCCAGTCCTAAATGGAGTTGAGTCACATGCAGTTTTTGTCCTACGAGGAAGAGTTGTTTTCTGGTAAGACGAGTCACTATTGTGCTCCATTTGCCATACACAGTGCAAATAGCACTGGCGTCTGTTCTCAGCAAGTACAGTGTATCGGTCTGAAGAGGAGCTACTGTTCTTGTCAGTTTCCTAAGCAGAGTTGAACTAGATATGTCCCGTGTGTGTAGGAAGCACAGTTCTTATGTTCTGAGCAAGCTCACTGTTCTGACCCTATAGGAAACACAGTAGAGTAGAAGAGTGCTCTTTTATCTAAAGCAGAGTGTTTTTTTCGTAAGGCGAGCTCGCGTTTGTTTCCCAGTCCTAAATGGAGTTGAATCACATGCAGTTTTTGGTCCTACGAGCAAGAGTTGTTTTATGGTAAGAAGAGTCACTATTGCGCTACAAATGCCACACACAGTGCAAATAGCACTCGCGTCTGTTCCCAGAAACACAGTGTATTGGACTGAAGAGGAGATACTGTTCTTGTCAGTTTCCTAAGCAGAGTTGAACTACATAGGGTCCGTGTGTGTAGGAAGCACAGTTCTTTTGTTCTGAGCAAGCTCACTGTTTGGACCCCATAGGAAACACAGTAGAGTAGAATACTGCCCTTTTCTCAAAAGCAGAGTGTGTTTCTTGTAAGGCGAGCTAGAGTTTGTTTCCCAGTCCTAAATGGAGTTGAGTCTCACGCAGTTTCTGGTCCTACGAGCACGAGTTGTTTTCTGGTAAGGAGAGTCGCTATTGCGCAACAATTGCCATACACAGTGCAAATAGAACTCGCGTCTGTTCCCAGAAAGTACAGAGTATTGGACTGAATAGGTGCTAATGTTCTTGTCAGTTTCCTAAGCAGAGTTGAACTAGATATGGCCCCTGTGTGTAGGAAGCACAGTTCTTTTTTTCTGAGCAAGCTCACTGTTCTGGCCCTATAGGAAACAAAGTAGAGTAGATGAGTGCTATTTTCTCAAAAGCAGCGTGTGTTTCTTGTAAAGCGAGCTGGAGTTTGTTTCCCAGTCATAAATGGAGTTGAATCACATGCAGTTTCTGGTCCTACGAGCAAGAGTTGTTTTCTGGTAAGAAGAGTCACTATTGCGCTGCCATTGCCATACACAGGACAAATAGCAATGGCGTCTTTTCTCACCAAGTACAGTGTATTGGACTGAAGAGTATCTACTGTTCTTGTCAGGTTCCTAAGCAGAGTTGAAATAGATATGGCCGTGTTTGTTGGAAGCACAGTTTTTTTGTTCTGAGCAAGCTCACTGTTCCGAACACATAGGAAACACAGTAGAGTAGAAGAGTGTTCTTTTCTCAAAAGCAGAGTGTGTTTCTTGGAAAGCGCAGTCCTAAATGGAGTTGAGTGACATGCAGTTTTTTGTCCTACGAGCAAGAGTTGTTTTCTGGTAAGGAAAGTCACTATTGTGCTCTCATTGCCATACACAGTGCAAAGAGCACTCGCGTCTGTTCCCAGCAAATACAGTGTATTGTTCTGAAGAGGAGCTACTGTTCTTGTCAGGTTCCTAAGCAGAGTTGAACTACATATGGTCCGTGTGTTTAGGAAGCACAGTTCCTTTGTTCTGAGCAAGCTCTCTGTTTGGACCCCATAGGAAACACAGTAGAGTAGAAGAGTGCTCTTTTCTCAAAAACAGATTGTGTTTCTTGTAAGGCGAGCTAGAGTTTGTTTTCCAGTCCTAAATGGAGTTGAGTCACATGCAGTTTTTTGTCCTACGAGCAAGAGTTGTTTTCTGGTAAGACGAGTCATTATTGTGCTCCAATTGCCATACCCAGTGCAAGTAGCACTCGCGTCTGTTCTCAGCAAGTACACTGTATCGGACTGAAGAGGAGCTACTGTTCTTGTCAGTTTCCTAAGCAGAGTTGAACTAGATATGGCCCGTGTGTGTAGGAAGCACAGTTATTATGTTCTGAGCAAGCTCACTGTTCTGGGCCTATAGGAAACACAGTAGAGAAGAAGAGTGCACTTTTCTCTAAAGCAGAGTGTGTTTCTTGTAAGGCGAGCTCGCGTTTGTTTCCCAGTCCTAAATGGAGTTGAGTCACAGGCAGTTTTTGGTCCTACGAGCAAGAGTTGTTTTATGGTAAGAAGAGTCACTATTGTGCTCCAAATGCCATACACAGTGCAAATAGCACTCGCGTCTGTTCCCAGCAAGCACAGTGTATTGGACTGAATAGGAGCTACTGTTCTTGTCAGTTTCCTAAGCAGAGTTGATCTAGATATGGTCCATGTGTGTAGGAAGCACAGTTCTTTTGTTCTGAGCAAGCTCACTGTTTGGACCCCATAGGAAACACAGTGGAGTAGAAGAGTGCTCTTTTCTCAAAAGCAGAATGTGTTTCTTGCAATCGAGCTAGCGTTTGTTTCCCAGTCCAAAATGGAGTTGAATCACATGCAGTTTCTATTCCTATGAGCAAGAGTTGTTTTCTGGTAAGAAGAGTCACTATTGTGCTCCCATTGCCATACACAGGACAAATAGCACTGGCGTCTGTTCCCAGCAAGTACAGTGTATTGGACTGAATAGGTACTACTCTTCTTGTCAGTTTCCTAAGCAGAGTTGAACTACATATGGTCCGTGTGTGTAGGAAGCACAGTTCTTTTGTTCTGAGCAAGCTCACTGTTTGGACCCCATAGGAAACACAGTAGTGTACAAGAGTGCTCTTTTCTCTAAAGCAGAGTGTGTTTTTTGTAAGGAGTGCGAGCATTTGTTTCCCAGTCCTAAATGGTGTTTAATCACATGCAGTTTGTGGTCCTACGAGCAAGAGTTGTTTTCTGGAAGGAAAGTCACTATTGGGCTCCCATTGCCTTACACAGTGCAAATAGCACTGGCGTCTGTTCCCAGCAAGTACAGTGTATCGGACTGAAGAGGAGCTACTGTTCTTGTCAGTTTCCTAAGCAGAGTTGAACTAGATATGGCCCGTGTGTGTAGGAAGCACAGTTCTTTTGTTCTGAACAAGCTCACTGTTCGGACCCCATAGAAAACACAGTAGAGTAGAAGAGTGCTCTTTTCTCAAAAGCAGAGTGTGTTTCATGTAAGGCAAGATAGCATTTGTTTCCCAGTCCTAAATGGAGTTGAATCACAGGCAGTTTTTGGTCCTACGAGCAAGAGTTGTTTTATGGTAAGAAGAGTCACTATTGCGCTCCAAATGCCATACACAGTGCAAATAGCACTCGCGTCTGTTCCCAGCAAGCACAGTGTATTGGACTGAATAGGAGCTACTGTTCTTGTCATTTTCCTAAGCAGAGTTGAACTAGATATGGTCCATGTGTGTAGGAAGCACAGTTCTTTTGTTCTGAGCAAGCTCACTGTTTGGACCCCATAGGAAACACAGTGGAGTAGAAGAGTGCTCTTTTCTCAAAAGCAGAGTGTGTTTCTTGTAAGGCGAGCTAGCGTTTGTTTCCCAGTCCTAAATGGAGTTGAATCACATGCAGTTTCTATTCCTATGAGCAAGAGTTGTTTTCTGGTAAGAAGAGTCACTATTGCGCTCCCATTGCCATACACAGGACAAATAGCACTGGCGTCTGTTCCCAGCAAGTACAGTGTATTGGACTGAATAGGAACTACTGTTCTTGTCAGTTTCCTAAGCAGAGTTGAACTACATATGGTCCGTGTGTGTAGGAAGCACAGTTCTTTTGTTCTGAGCAAGCTCACTGTTTGGACCCCATAGGAAACACAGTAGTGTACAAGAGTGCTCTTTTCTCTAAAGCAGAGTGTGTTTCTTGTAAGGAGTGCGAGCATTTGTTTCCCAGTCCTAAATGGTGTTGAATCACATGCAGTTTGTGGTCCTACGAGCAAGAGTTGTTTTCTGGAAGGAAAGTCACTATTGCGCTCCCATTGCCATACACAGTGCAAATAGCACTACTGTCTGTTCGCAGCAAGTACAGTGTATTGGATTGAAGAGGATCTACTGTTCTTGTCAGGTTCCTAAGCAGACTTGAACTAGATATGGCCCTGTGTGTAGGAAGCACAGTTTTTTTGTTCTGAGCAAGCTCACTGTTTGGACCACATAGGAAACACAGTAGAGTAGAAGAGTGCTCTTTTCTCAAAAGCAGAGTGTGTTTCTTGTATGGCGAGTTAGCGTCTGTTTCCCAGTCCTAAATGGAGTTGAATCCAATGCAGTTTTTGGTCCTACGAGCAAGAGTTGTTTTCTGGAAAGGAAAGTCACTATTGCGCTCCCATTGCCATACACAGTGCAAATAGCCCTCCCGTCTGATCCCAGTAAGTACAGTGTATTGGACTGAAGAGGAGCTACTGTTCTTGTCAGTTTCCTAAGCAGAGTTGAACTAGATATGGCCCGTGTGTGTAGGAAGCACAGTTCTTTTGTTCTGACCAAGCTCACTGTTCTGGCCCTATAGGAAACACAGTAGAGTAGATGAGTGCTCTTTTCTCTAAAGCAGAATGTGGTTCTTGTAAGGCGAGCTACCGTTTCTTTCCCAGTCCTAAATGGAGTTGAATCACATACAGTTTCTGGTCCTACGTGCAAGAGTTGTTTAATGTTAAGAAGAGTCACTATTGCGCAGCCATTGTCATACACAGGACAAATAGCCCTGGCGTCTGTTCCCAGCAAGTACAGTGTATTGGACTGAAGAGGATCTACTGTTCTTGTCAGGTTCCTAAGCAGAATTGAACTAGATATGGCCGTGTGTGCAGGAAGCACAGTTCTTTTTTTCTGAGCAAGCTCACTGTTCGGACCCCATAGGAAACACAGAGGAGTAGAAGAGTGCTCTTTTCTCAAAAGCAGAGTGTGTTTCTTGTAAGGCGAGCTAGCGTTTGTTTCCCAGTCCTACATGGAGTTGAGTCACATGCAGGTTTTTGTCCTAAGAGCAAGAGTTGTTTTCTGGTAAGACGAGTCACTATTGTGCTCCAATTGCCATACACAGTGCAAATCGCACTCGCGTCTCTTCCCCGCAAGTACTGTGTATTGGACTGAAGAGGAGCTACTGTTCTTGTCAGTTTCCTAAACAGAGTTGAACTAGATATGGCCCGTGTGTGTAGGAAGCACAGTTCTTTTGTTCTGAGCAAGCTCTCTGTTTGGACCCCATAGGAAACACAGTAGAGTAGAAGAGTGCTCTTTTCTCTACAGCAGAGTGTGTTTCTTGTAAAGCGAGCTGGAGTTTGTTTCCCAGTCATAAATGGAGTTGAATCACATGCAGTTTCTGGTCCTACACGCAAGAGTTGTTTTCTGGTAAGAAGAGTCACTATTGCGCTGCTATTGCCATACACAGGACAAATAGCACTGGCGTCTGTTCCCAGCAAGTACAGTGTATTGGACTGAAGAGTATGTTCTGTTCTTGTCAGGTTCCTAAGCAGAGTTGAACTAGATATGGCCGTGTTTGTAGGAAGCACAGTTTTTTTGTTCTGAGCAAGCTCACTGTTTGGACCCCATAGGAAACACAGTAGAGTAGAAGAGTGTTCTTTCCTCTAAAGCAGAGCGTGTTTCTTGTAAGGCGAGCAAGCGTTTGTTTCCCAGTCCTAAATGGAGTTGAATCACATGCAGTTTCTGGTCCTACGAGCAAGAGTTGTTTTCTGGTAAGGAAAGTCACTATTGTGTTCCCATTGCCATACACAGTGCAAATAGCACTTCCGTCTGTTCCCAACAAGTACAGTGTATTGGACTGAAGAGGAGCTACTGTTCTTCTCAGTTTCCTAAGCAGAGTTGAACTAGATATGGCCCGTGTGTCGAGGAAGCACAGTTCTTTTTTTCTGAGCAAGCTCACTGTTTTGGCCCTATAGGAAACACAGTAGAGGAGAAGAGTGCTCTTTTCTTAAAAGCAGAGTGTGTTTCTTGTAAGGCGAGCTAGAGTTTGTTTCCCAGTCCTAAATGGAGTTGAGTCACATGCAGTTTTTTGTCCTATGAGAAAGAGTTGTTTTCTGGTAAGACGAGTCACTATTGTGCTCCAATTGCCATACACAGTGCAAATAGCACTGGCGTCTGTTCTCAGCAAGTACAGTGTATCAGACTGAAGAGGAGCTACTGTTCTTGTCAGTTTCCTAAGCAGAGTGGAACTAGATGTGGCCCGTGTGTGTAGGAAGCACAGTTATTATGTTCTGAGCAAGCTCACTGTTCTGGCCCTGTAGGAAACACAGCAGAGTAGAAGAGTGTTCTTTTCACTAAAGCAGAGTGTGTTTCTTGTAAGGCGAGCTCGCGTTTGCTTCCCGGTCCTAAATGGAGTTGTGTCACATGCAGTTTTTGGTCCTATGAGCAAGAGTTGTTTTCTGGTAAGAAGAGTCACTATTGCGCTCCAAATGCCGTACACAGTGCAAATACCACTCGCGTATATTCCCAGAAAGTACAGTGTATTGGACTAAATAGGAGCTACTGTTCTTGTCAATTTCCTAAGCAGAGTTGAACTAGATATGGTCCATTTGTGTAGGAAGCACAGTTCTTTTGTTCTGAGCAAGCTCACTGTTTGGACCCCATATAAAACGCAGTAGAGTAGAAGAGTGCTCTTTTCTCAAAAGCAGAGTGTGTTTCTTGTAAGGCGAGCTAGCATTTGTTTCCCAGTCCTAAATGGAGTTGAGTCACATGCAGTTTTTGTCCTACAAGGAAGAGTTGTTTTCTGGTAAGACGAGTCACTATTGTGCTCCAATTGCCATACACAGTGCAAATAGCACTCGCGTCTGTTCTCAGCAAGTACAGTGTATCGGTCTGAAGAGGAGCTACTGTTCTTGTCAGTTTCCTAAGCAGAGTTGAACTTGATAAGTCCATGTGTGTAGGAAGCACAGTTCTTTTGTTCTGAGCAAGCTCACTCTTTGGACCCCATAGGAAACACAGTAGAGTAAAAGAGTGCTCTTTTATCAAAAGCAGAGTGTGTTTCTTGTAAGGCGAGCTAGCGTTTGTTTCCCAGACCTAAATGGAGTTGAATCACATGCAGTTTCTGGTCCTATGAGCAAGAGTTGTTTTCTGGTAAGGAAAGTCACTATTGCGCTCCCATTGAAATACACAGTGCAAATAGCACTACTGTCTGTTCGCAGCAAGTACAGTGTATTGGATAGAAGAGGATCTACTGTTCTTGTCAGGTTCCTAAGCAGACTTGAACTAGATATGGCCCTGGGTGTAGGAAGCACAGTTTTTTTGTTCTGAGCAATCTCACTGTTCGGACCACATAGGAAACACAGTAGAGTAGAAGAGTGCTCTTTTCTCAAAAGCAGAGTGTGTTTCTTGTATGGCGAGCTAGCGTTTGTTTTCCAGTCCTAAATGGAGTTGAATCCAATGCAGTTTGTGGTCCTACGAGCAAGAGTTGTTTTCTGGAAAGGAAAGTCACTATTGCGCTCCCATTGCCATACAAAGTGCAAATAGCCCTCCCGTCTGTTCCCAGTAAGTACAGTGTATTGGAATGAAGAGGAGAGACTGCTCTTCTCAGTTTCCTAAGCAGAGTTGAAATAGATATGGCCCGTGTGTGTAGGAAGCACAGTTCTTTTGTTCTGAGCAAGCTCACTGTTCGGACACCATAGGAAACACAGTAGAGTAGAAGAGTGCTCTTTTCTCAAAAGCAGAGTGTGTTTCTTGTAAGGCGAGCTAGCGTTTGTTTCCCAGTCCTAAATGGAGTTGAATCAAATGCAGTGTCTGGTCCTACGAGCAAGAGTTGTTATCTGGTAAGAAAGTCATTATTGCGCTCCCATTGCCATACACAGTGCAAATAGCCCTCCCGTCTGTTCCCAGTAAGTACAGTGTATTGGACTGAAGAGGAGAGACTGCTCTTCTCAGTTTCCTAAGCAGAGTTGAACTAGATATGGCCCGTGTGTGTAGGAATCACAGTTCTTTTGTTCTGAGTAAGCTCATTGTTCTGGCCCTACAGGAAACACAATTGAGTATAAGAGTGCTCTTTTCTCAAAAGCAGAGTGTGTTTCTTGTAAGGCGAGATAGAGTTTGTTTCCCAGTCCTAAATGGAGTTGAGTCACATGCAGGTTTTTGTCCTACGAGCAAGAGTTGTTTTCTGGTAAGACGAGTCACTATTGTGCTCCAATTGCCATACACAGTGCAAATAGCACTCGTGTCTCTTCCCTGGAAGTACAGTGTATGGGACTGAAGAGGAGCTACTGTTCTTGTCAGTTTCCTAAGCAGAGTTGAACTAGATATGGCCCATGTGTGTAGGAAGCACAGTTCTTTTGTTCTGAGCAAGCTCACTGTTCGGACACCATAGGAAACACAGTAGAGTAGAAGAGTGCTCTTTTCTCAAAAGCAGAGTGTGTTTCATGTAAGGCAAGCTAGCATTTGTTTCCCAGTCCTAAATGGAGTTGAATCTCACGCAGTTTCTGGTCCTACGAGCACGAGTTGTTTTCTGGTAAGGAGAGTCGCTATTGCGCAACAATTGCCATACACAGTGCAAATAGAACTCGCGTCTGTTCCCAGAAAGTACAGAGTATTGGACTGAATAGGTGCTAATGTTCTTGTCAGTTTCCTAAGCAGAGTTGAACTAGATATGGCCCGTGTGTGTAGGAAGCACAGTTCTTTTTTTCTGAGCAAGCTCACTGTTCTGGCCCTATAGGAAACAAAGTAGAGTAGATGAGTGCTATTTTCTCAAAAGCAGCGTGTGTTTCTTGTAAAGCGAGCTGGAGTTTGTTTCCCAGTCATAAATGGAGTTGAATCACATGCAGTTTCTGGTCCTACGAGCAAGAGTTGTTTTCTGGTAAGAAGAGTCACTATTGCGCTGCCATTGCCATACACAGGACAAATAGCAATGGCGTCTTTTCTCACCAAGTACAGTGTATTGGACTGAAGAGTATCTACTGTTCTTGTCAGGTTCCTAAGCAGAGTTGAAATAGATATGGCCGTGTTTGTTGGAAGCACAGTTTTTTTGTTCTGAGCAAGCTCACTGTTCCGAACACATAGGAAACACAGTAGAGTAGAAGAGTGTTCTTTTCTCAAAAGCAGAGTGTGTTTCTTGGAAAGCGCAGTCCTAAATGGAGTTGAGTGACATGCAGTTTTTTGTCCTACGAGCAAGAGTTGTTTTCTGGTAAGGAAAGTCACTATTGTGCTCTCATTGCCATACACAGTGCAAAGAGCACTCGCGTCTGTTCCCAGCAAATACAGTGTATTGTTCTGAAGAGGAGCTACTGTTCTTGTCAGGTTCCTAAGCAGAGTTGAACTACATATGGTCCGTGTGTTTAGGAAGCACAGTTCCTTTGTTCTGAGCAAGCTCTCTGTTTGGACCCCATAGGAAACACAGTAGAGTAGAAGAGTGCTCTTTTCTCAAAAACAGATTGTGTTTCTTGTAAGGCGAGCTAGAGTTTGTTTCCCAGTCCTAAATGGAGTTGAGTCACATGCAGTTTTTTGTCCTACGAGCAAGAGTTGTTTTCTGGTAAGACGAGTCATTATTGTGCTCCAATTGCCATACCCAGTGCAAGTAGCACTCGCGTCTGTTCTCAGCAAGTACACTGTATCGGACTGAAGAGGAGCTACTGTTCTTGTCAGTTTCCTAAGCAGAGTTGAACTAGATATGGCCCATGTGTGTAGGAAGCACAGTTATTATGTTCTGAGCAAGCTCACTGTTCTGGGCCTATAGGAAACACAGTAGAGAAGAAGAGTGCACTTTTCTCTAAAGCAGAGTGTGTTTCTTGTAAGGCGAGCTCGCGTTTGTTTCCCAGTCCTAAATGGAGTTGAGTCACAGGCAGTTTTTGGTCCTACGAGCAAGAGTTGTTTTATGGTAAGAAGAGTCACTATTGTGCTCCAAATGCCATACACAGTGCAAATAGCACTCGCGTCTGTTCCCAGCAAGCACAGTGTATTGGACTGAATAGGAGCTACTGTTCTTGTAAGTTTCCTAAGCAGAGTTGAACTAGATATGGTCCATGTGTGTAGGAAGCACAGTTCTTTTGTTCTGAGCAAGCTCACTGTTTGAACCCCATAGGAAACACAGTGGAGTAGAAGAGTGCTCTTTTCTCAAAAGCAGAATGTGTTTCTTGCAATCGAGCTAGCGTTTGTTTCCCAGTCCAAAATGGAGTTGAATCACATGCAGTTTCTATTCCTATGAGCAAGAGTTGTTTTCTGGTAAGAAGACTCACTATTGTGCTCCCATTGCCATACACAGGACAAATAGCACTGGCGTCTGTTCCCAGCAAGTACAGTGTATTGGACTGAATAGGTACTACTCTTCTTGTCAGTTTCCTAAGCAGAGTTGAACTACATATGGTCCGTGTGTGTAGGAAGCACAGTTCTTTTGTTCTGAGCAAGCTCACTGTTTGGACCCCATAGGAAACACAGTAGTGTACAAGAGTGCTCTTTTCTCTAAAGCAGAGTGTGTTTTTTGTAAGGAGTGCGAGCATTTGTTTCCCAGTCCTAAATGGTGTTTAATCACATGCAGTTTGTGGTCCTACGAGCAAGAGTTGTTTTCTGGAAGGAAAGTCACTATTGGGCTCCCATTGCCTTACACAGTGCAAATAGCACTGGCGTCTGTTCCCAGCAAGTACAGTGTATCGGACTGAAGAGGAGCTACTGTTCTTGTCAGTTTCCTAAGCAGAGTTGAACTAGATATGGCCCGTGTGTGTAGGAAGCACAGTTCTTTTGTTCTGAACAAGCTCACTGTTCGGACCCCATAGAAAACACAGTAGAGTAGAAGAGTGCTCTTTTCTCAAAAGCAGAGTGTGTTTCATGTAAGGCAAGATAGCATTTGTTTCCCAGTCCTAAATGGAGTTGAATCACAGGCAGTTTTTGGTCCTACGAGCAAGAGTTGTTTTATGGTAAGAAGAGTCACTATTGCGCTCCAAATGCCATACACAGTGCAAATAGCACTCGCGTCAGTTCCCAGCAAGCACAGTGTATTGGACTGAATAGGAGCTACTGTTCTTGTCATTTTCCTAAGCAGAGTTGAACTAGATATGGTCCATGTGTGTAGGAAGCACAGTTCTTTTGTTCTGAGCAAGCTCACTGTTTGGACCCCATAGGAAACACAGTGGAGTAGAAGAGTGCTCTTTTCTCAAAAGCAGAGTGTGTTTCTTGTAAGGCGAGCTAGCGTTTGTTTCCCAGTCCTAAATGGAGTTGAATCACATGCAGTTTCTATTCCTATGAGCAAGAGTTGTTTTCTGGTAAGAAGAGTCACTATTGTGCTCCCATTGCCATACACAGGACAAATAGCACTGGCGTCTGTTCCCAGCAAGTACAGTGTATTGGACTGAATAGGAACTACTGTTCTTGTCAGTTTCCTAAGCAGAGTTGAACTACATATGGTCCGTGTGTGTAGGAAGCACAGTTCTTTTGTTCTGAGCAAGCTCACTGTTTGGACCCCATAGGAAACACAGTAGTGTACAAGAGTGCACTTTTCTCTAAAGCAGAGTGTGTTTCTTGTAAGGAGTGCGAGCATTTGTTTCCCAGTCCTAAATGGTGTTGAATCACATGCAGTTTGTGGTCCTACGAGCAAGAGTTGTTTTCTGGAAGGAAAGTCACTATTGCGCTCCCATTGCCATACACAGTGCAAATAGCACTACTGTCTGTTCGCAGCAAGTACAGTGTATTGGATTGAAGAGGATCTACTGTTCTTGTCAGGTTCCTAAGCAGACTTGAACTAGATATGGCCCTGTGTGTAGGAAGCACAGTTTTTTTGTTCTGAGCAAGCTCACTGTTTGGACCACATAGGAAACACAGTAGAGTAGAAGAGTGCTCTTTTCTCAAAAGCAGAGTGTGTTTCTTGTATGGCGAGTTAGCGTCTGTTTCCCAGTCCTAAATGGAGTTGAATCCAATGCAGTTTTTGGTCCTACGAGCAAGAGTTGTTTTCTGGAAAGGAAAGTCACTATTGCGCTCCCATTGCCATACACAGTGCAAATAGCCCTCCCGTCTGATCCCAGTAAGTACAGTGTATTGGACTGAAGAGGAGCTACTGTTCTTGTCAGTTTCCTAAGCAGAGTTGAACTAGATATGGCCCGTGTGTGTAGGAAGCACAGTTCTTTTGTTCTGAGCAAGCTCACTGTTCTGGCCCTATAGGAAACACAGTAGAGTAGATGAGTGCTCTTTTCTCTAAAGCAGAATGTGGTTCTTGTAAGGCGATCTACCGTTTCTTTCCCAGTCCTAAATGGAGTTGAATCACATACAGTTTCTGGTCCTACGTGCAAGAGTTGTTTAATGTTAAGAAGAGTCACTATTGCGCAGCCATTGTCATACACAGGACAAATAGCCCTGGCGTCTGTTCCCAGCAAGTACAGTGTATTGGACTGAAGAGGATCTACTGTTCTTGTCAGGTTCCTAAGCAGAATTGAACTAGATATGGCCGTGTGTGCAGGAAGCACAGTTCTTTTTTTCTGAGCAAGCTCACTGTTCGGACCCCATAGGAAACACAGAGGAGTAGAAGAGTGCTCTTTTCTCAAAAGCAGAGTGTGTTTCTTGTAAGGCGAGCTAGCATTTGTTTCCCAGTCCTACATGGAGTTGAGTCACATGCAGGTTTTTGTCCTAAGAGCAAGAGTTGTTTTCTGGTAAGACGAGTCACTATTGTGCTCCAATTGCCATACACAGTGCAAATCGCACTCGCGTCTCTTCCCCGCAAGTACTGTGTATTGGACTGAAGAGGAGCTACTGTTCTTGTCAGTTTCCTAAACAGAGTTGAACTAGATATGGCCCGTGTGTGTAGGAAGCACAGTTCTTTTGTTCTGAGCAAGCTCTCTGTTTGGACCCCATAGGAAACACAGTAGAGTAGAAGAGTGCTCTTTTCTCTACAGCAGAGTGTGTTTCTTGTAAAGCGAGCTGGAGTTTGTTTCCCAGTCATAAATGGAGTTGAATCACATGCAGTTTCTGGTCCTACACGCAAGAGTTGTTTTCTGGTAAGAAGAGTCACTATTGCGCTGCTATTGCCATACACAGGACAAATAGCACTGGCGTCTGTTCCCAGCAAGTACAGTGTATTGGACTGAAGAGTATGTTCTGTTCTTGTCAGGTTCCTTAGCAGAGTTGAACTAGATATGGCCGTGTTTGTAGGAAGCACAGTTTTTTTGATCTGAGCAAGCTCACTGTTTGGACCCCATAGGAAACACAGTAGAGTAGAAGAGTGCTCTTTTCTCAAAAGCAGAGTGTGTTTCTTGGAAGGCGAGCTAGCGTTTGTTTCCCAGTCCTAAATGGAGTTGAGTCACATGCAGTTTTTTGTCCTACGAGCAAGAGTTGTTTTCTGGTAAGGAAAGTCAATATTGTGCTCTCATTGCCCTACACAGTGCAAATAGCACTCGCGTCTGTTCCCAGCAAATACAGTGTATTGGTCTGAAGAAGAGCTACTGTTCTTGTCAGGTTCCTAAGCAGAGTTGAACTACATATGGTCCATGTGTGTAGGAAGCACAGTTCTTTTGTTCTGAGCAAGCTCTCTGTTTGGACCCCATAGGAAACACAGTAGAGTAGAAGAGTGTTCTTTCCTCTAAAGCAGAGCGTGTTTCTTGTAAGGCGAGCAAGCGTTTGTTTCCCAGTCCTAAATGGAGTTGAATCACATGCAGTTTCTGGTCCTACGAGCAAGAGTTGTTTTCTGGTAAGGAAAGTCACTATTGTGTTCCCATTGCCATACACAGTGCAAATAGCACTTCCGTCTGTTCCCAACAAGTACAGTGTATTGGACTGAAGAGGAGCTACTGTTCTTCTCAGTTTCCTAAGCAGAGTTGAACTATATATGGCCCGTGTGTCGAGGAAGCACAGTTCTTTTTTTCTGAGCAAGCTCACTGTTTTGGCCCTATAGGAAACACAGTAGAGGAGAAGAGTGCTCTTTTCTTAAAAGCAGAGTGTGTTTCTTGTAAGGCGAGCTAGAGTTTGTTTCCCAGTCCTAAATGGAGTTGAGTCACATGCAGTTTTTTGTCCTATGAGAAAGAGTTGTTTTCTGGTAAGACGAGTCACTATTGTGCTCCAATTGCCATACACAGTGCAAATAGCACTGGCGTCTGTTCTCAGCAAGTACAGTGTATCAGACTGAAGAGGAGCTACTGTTCTTGTCAGTTTCCTAAGCAGAGTGGAACTAGATGTGGCCCGTGTGTGTAGGAAGCACAGTTATTATGTTCTGAGCAAGCTCACTGTTCTGGCCCTGTAGGAAACACAGCAGAGTAGAAGAGTGTTCTTTTCACTAAAGCAGAGTGTGTTTCTTGTAAGGCGAGCTCGCGTTTGCTTCCCGGTCCTAAATGGAGTTGTGTCACATGCAGTTTTTGGTCCTATGAGCAAGAGTTGTTTTCTGGTAAGAAGAGTCACTATTGCGCTCCAAATGCCGTACACAGTGCAAATACCACTCGCGTATATTCCCAGAAAGTACAGTGTATTGGACTAAATAGGAGCTACTGTTCTTGTCAATTTCCTAAGCAGAGTTGAACTAGATATGGTCCATTTGTGTAGGAAGCACAGTTCTTTTGTTCTGAGCAAGCTCACTGTTTGGACCCCATATAAAACGCAGTAGAGTAGAAGAGTGCTCTTTTCTCAAAAGCAGAGTGTGTTTCTTGTAAGGCGAGCTAGCATTTGTTTCCCAGTCCTAAATGGAGTTGAGTCACATGCAGTTTTTGTCCTACGAGGAAGAGTTGTTTTCTGGTAAGACGAGTCACTATTGTGCTCCAATTGCCATACACAGTGCAAATAGCACTCGCGTCTGTTCTCAGCAAGTACAGTGTATCGGTCTGAAGAGGAGCTACTGTTCTTGTCAGTTTCCTAAGCAGAGTTGAACTAGATATGTCTCGAGTGTGTAGGAAGCACAGTTCTTATGTTCTGAGCAAGCTCACTGTTCTGACCCTATAGGAAACACAGTAGAGTAGAAGAGTGCTCTTTTATCTAAAGCAGAGTGTTTTTTTTGTAAGGCGAGCTCGCGTTTGTTTCCCACTCCTAAATGGAGTTGAATCACATGCAGTTTTTGTTCCTACGAGCAAGAGTTGTTTTATGGTAAGAAGAGTCACTATTGCGCTCCAAATGCCATACACAGTGCAAATAGCACTCGCGTCTGTTCCCAGCAAGTACAGTGTATTGGACTGAAGAGGAGCTACTGTTCTTGTCAGTTTCCTAAGCAGAGTTGAACTTGATAAGTCCATGTGTGTAGGAAGCACAGTTCTTTTGTTCTGAGCAAGCTCACTCTTTGGACCCCATAGGAAACACAGTAGAGTAAAAGAGTGCTCTTTTATCAAAAGCAGAGTGTGTTTCTTGTAAGGCGAGCTAGCGTTTGTTTCCCAGACCTAAATGGAGTTGAATCACATGCAGTTTCTGGTCCTATGAGCAAGAGTTGTTTTCTGGTAAGGAAAGTCACTATTGCGCTCCCATTGAAATACACAGTGCAAATATCACTACTGTCTGTTCGCAGCAAGTACAGTGTATTGGATAGAAGAGGATCTACTGTTCTTGTCAGGTTCCTAAGCAGACTTGAACTAGATATGGCCCTGGGTGTAGGAAGCACAGTTTTTTTGTTCTGAGCAATCTCACTGTTCGGACCACATAGGAAACACAGTAGAGTAGAAGAGTGCTCTTTTCTCAAAAGCAGAGTGTGTTTCTTGTATGGCGAGCTAGCGTTTGTTTTCCAGTCCTAAAGGGAGTTGAATCCAATGCAGTTTGTGGTCCTACGAGCAAGAGTTGTTTTCTGGAAAGGAAAGTCACTATTGCGCTCCCATTGCCATACAAAGTGCAAATAGCCCTCCCGTCTGTTCCCAGTAAGTACAGTGTATTGGACTGAAGAGGAGAGACTGCTCTTCTCAGTTTCCTAGGCAGAGTTGAACTAGATATGGCCCGTGTGTGTAGGAAGCACAGTTCTTTTGTTCTGAGTAAGCTCATGTTCTGGCCCTATATGAAACACAATTGAGTAGAAGAGTGCTCTTTTCTCAAAAGCAGAGTGTGTTTCTTGTAATGCGAGATAGAGTTTGTTTCCCAGTCCTAAATGGAGTTGAGTCACATGCAGTTTTTTGTCCTACGAGCAAGAGTTGTTTTCTGGTAAGACGAGTCACTATTGTGCCCCATTGCCATACACAGTGCAAATAGCACTCGCGTCTGTTCTCAGCAAGTAATGTGTATCGGACTGAAGAGGAGCTACTGTTCTTGTCAGTTTCCTAAGCAGAGTTAAACTACATATGGTTCATGTGTGTAGGAAGCACAGTTCTTTTGTTCTGAGCAAGCTCACTGTTTGGACCCCATAGGAAACACAGTAGAGTAGAAAGTGCTCTTTTCTCTAAAGCAGAGTGTGTTTCTTGTAAGGCGAGCTAGCGTTTCTTTCCCAGTCTGAAATGGAGTTGAATTACATGCAGTTTCTGGTCCTACGAGCAAGAGTTGTTTTCTGGTAAGGAAAGTCACTATTGTGCTCCAATTGCCCTACACAGTGCAAATACCACTCGCGTCTGTTCCCAGCAAGTACAGTGTATTGGACTGAAGAGGATCTACTGTTCTTGTCAGTTTCCTAAGCAGTGTTGAACTAGATATGGCCGTTTGTGTAGGAATCACAGTTCTTTTGTTCTGAGCAAGATCACTGTTCGGACCCCATAGGAAACACAGTAGAGTAGAAGAGTTCTCTTTTCTCAAAAGCAGGGTGTGTTTCATGTGATGCGAGTTAGCATTTGTTGCCCAGTCCTAAATGGAGTTGAATCACATGCAGTTTCTAATCCTACAAGCAAGAGTTGTTTTATGGTAAAAATAGTCAATATTGCGCTGCCATTGCCATACACAGGACAGATAGAACTGGCGTCTGTTCCCTGCAAGTACGGTGTATTGGACTGAAGAGGATCTACTGTTCTTGTCAGGTTCCTAAGCAGAGTTGAACTAGATATGTCCCGTGTGTGTAGGAAGCACAGTTCTTTTGTTCTGAGTAAGCTCAATGTTCGGACCCCATATGAACCACAGTAGAACAGAAGACTGCTCTTTTCTCAAAAGCAGAGTGTGTTTCTTGAGGGCAAGCTAGCGTTTGTTTCCCAGTCCTAAATGGAGTTGAATCACATGCAGTTTCTGGTCCTACGAGCAAGAGTTTATTTCTGGTAAGGAAAGTCACTATTGTGCTCCCATTGCCATACACAGGGCAAATAGCACTGGCGTCTGTTCCCACCATGTACAGTGCATTGGACTGAAGAGGTTCCACTGTTCTTATCAGTTTCCTAAGCAGAGTTGAACTAGATATGGCCCGTGTGTGTAGGAAGCACAGTTCTTTTGTTCTGAGCAAGCTCACTGTTCTGGCCCTATAGGAAACACAGTAGAGTAGAAGAGTGCTCTTTTCTCAAAAGCAGAGTGTGTTTCTTGTAAGGCTAGCTAGTGTTTGTTTCCCAGTCCTAAATGGAGTTGAGTCACATGCAGTTTTTGGTCCTACGAGCAAGAGTAGTTTTCTTGTAAGAAGAGTCACAATTGGGCTCCCATTTCATACACAGTACAAATAGCACTGGCGTCTGTTCCCAGCATGTACAGTGTATTGGACTGAAAAGGATCTATTGTTCTTGTCAGTTTCCTAAGCAGAGTTGAACTAGATATGGCCCGTGTGTGTAGGAAGCACAGTTCTTTTGTTCTGAGCAAGCTCACTGTTCGGACCCCATACGAAACACAGTAGAGTAGAAGAGTGCTCTTTTCTCAAAAGCAGAGTGTGTTTCTTGTAAGGCGAGCTAGCGTTTGTTTCCCAGTCCTAAATGGAGTTGAATCACATGCAGTTTCTGGTCCTACAAGCAAGAGTTGTTTTCTGGTAAGAAAGTCATTATTGCGCTCCCATTGCCATACACAGTGCAAATAGCCCTCCCGTCTGTTCCCAGTAAGTACAGTGTATTGGACTGAAGAGGAGAGACTGCTCTTCTCAGTTTCCTAAGCAGAGTTGAACTAGATATGGCCCGTGTGTGTAGGAATCACAGTTCTTTTGTTCTGAATAAGCTCATTGTTCTGGCCCCATAGGAAACACAGTGGAGTAGAAGAGTGCTCTTTTCTCAAAAGCAGAGTGTGTTTCTTGTAAGGCGAGCTAGCGTTTGTTTCCCAGTCCTAAATGGAGTTGAGTCACATGCAGGTTTTTGTCCTAAGAGCAAGAGTTGTTTTCTGGTAAGACGAGTCACTATTGTGCTCCAATTGTCATACACAGTGCAAATAGCACTCGCGTCTGTTCCCCGCAAGTACTGTGTATTGGACTGAAGAGGAGCTACTGTTCTTGTCAGTTTCCTAAACAGAGTTGAACTAGATATGGCCCGTGTGTGTAGGAAGCACATTTCTTTTGTTCTGAGCAAGCTCTCTGTTTGGACCCCATAGGAAACACAGTAGAGTAGAAGAGTGCTCTTTTCTCTAAAGCAGAGTGTGTTTCTTGTAAAGCAAGCTGGAGTTTGTTTCCCAGTCATAAATGGAGTTGAATCACATGCAGTTTCTGGTCCTACGAGCAAGAGTTGTTTTCTGGTAAGAAGAGTCACTATTGCGCTGCCATTGCCATACACAGGACAAATAGCACTGGCGTCTGTTCCCAGCAAGTACAGTGTATTGGACTGAAGAGTATGTACTGTTCTTCTCAGGTTCCTAAGCAGAGTTGAACTAGATATGGCCTGTGTGTGTAGGAAGCACAGTTCTTTTGTTCTGAGCAAGCTCACTGTTCGGACCCCATAGGAAACATAGTAGAGTAGAAGAGTGCTCTTTTCTCAAAAGCAGAGTGTGTTTCCTGTAAGGCGAGCTAGTGTTTGTTTCCCAGTCCTAAATGGAGTTGAATCACATGCAGTTTCTGGTCCTACGAGCAAGAGTTGTTTTCTGGTAAGAAAGTCATTATTGCGCTCCCATTGCCATACACAGTGCAAATAGCCCTCCCGTCTGTTCCCAGTAAGTACAGTGTATTGGACTGAAGAGGAGAGACTGCTTTTCTCAGTTTCCTAAGCAGAGTTGAACTAGATGTGTCCCGTGTGTGTAGGAATCACAGTTATTTGTTCTGAGCAAGCTCATTGTTCTGGCCCTATAGGAAACACAATTGAGTAGAACAGTGCTCTTTTCTCAAAAGCAGAGTGTGTTTCTTGTAAGGCGAGCTAGCGTTTGTTTCCCAGTCCTAAATGGAGTTGAGTCACATGCAGGTTTTTGTCCTAAGAGCAAGAGTTGTTTTCTGGTAAGACAAGTCACTATTGTGCTCCAATTGCCATACACAGTGCAAATAGCACTCGCGTCTCTTCTCAGCAAGTACAGTGTATCAGACTGAAGAGGAGCTACTGTTCTTGTCAGTTTCCTAAGCAGAGTGGAACTAGATGTGGCCCGTGTGTGTAGGAAGCACAGTTATTATGTTCTGAGCAAGCTCACTGTTCTGGCCCTGTAGGAAACACAGCAGAGTAGAAGAGTGTTCTTTTCACTAAAGCAGAGTGTGTTTCTTGTAAGGCGAGCTCGCGTTTGCTTCCCGGTCCTAAATGGAGTTGTGTCACATGCAGTTTTTGGTCCTATGAGCAAGAGTTGTTTTCTGGTAAGAAGAGTCACTATTGCGCTCCAAATGCCGTACACAGTGCAAATACCACTCGCGTATGTTCCCAGAAAGTACAGTGTATTGGACTAAATAGGAGCTACTGTTCTTGTCAATTTCCTAAGCAGAGTTGAACAAGATATGGTCCATTTTTGTAGGAAGCACAGTTCTTTTGTTCTGACAAAGCTCACTGTTTGGACCCCATATAAAACGCAGTAGAGTAGAAGAGTGCTCTTTTCTCAAAAGCAGAGTGTGTTTCTTGTAAGGCGAGCTAGCGTTTGTTTCCCAGTCCTAAATGGAGTTGAGTCACATGCAGTTTTTGTCCTACGAGGAAGAGTTGTTTTCTGGTAAGACGAGTCACTATTGTGCTCCAATTGCCATACACAGTGCAAATAGCACTCGCGTCTGTTCTCAGCAAGTACAGTGTATCGGTCTGAAGAGGAGATACTGTTCTTGTCAGTTTCCTAAGCAGAGTTGAACTAGATATGTCTCGAGTGTGTAGGAAGCACAGTTCTTATGTTCTGAGGAAGCTCACTGTTCTGACCCTATAGGAAACACAGTAGAGTAGAAGAGTGCTCTTTTATCTAAAGCAGAGTGTTTTTTTTGTAAGGTGAGCTCGCGTTTGTTTCCCAGTCCTAAATGGAGTTGAATCACATGCAGTTTTTTGTCCTACGAGCAAGAGTTGTTTTATGGTAAGAAGAGTCACTATTGCGCTCCAAATGCCATACACAGTGCAAATAGCATTCGCGTCTGTTCCCAGCAAGTACAGTGTATTGGACTGAATAGGAGCTACTGTTCTTGTCAGTTTCCTAAGCAGAGTTGAACTAGATAAGTCCATGTGTGTAGGAAGCACAGTTCTTTTGTTCTGAGCAAGCTCACTCTTTGGACCCCATAGGAAACACAGTAGAGTAGAAGAGTGCTCTTTTCTCAAAAGCAGAGTGTGTTTCTTGTAAGGCGAGCTAGCGTTTGTTTCCCAGACCTAAATGGAGTTGAATCACATGCAGTTTCTGGTCCTATGAGCAAGAGTTGTTTTCTGGTAAGGAAAGTCACTATTGCGCTCCCATTGAAATACACAGTGCAAATAGCACTACTGTCTGTTCGCAGCAAGTACAGTGTATTGGATAGAAGAGGATCTACTGTTCTTGTCAGGTTCCTAAGCAGACTTGAACTAGATATGGCCCTGGGTGTAGGAAGCACAGTTTTTTTGTTCTTAGCAATCTCACTGTTCGGACCACATAGGAAACACAGTAGAGTAGAAGAGTGCTCTTTTCTCTAAAGCAGAATGTGTTTCTTGTAAGGCGAGCTAGCGTTTGTTTCCCAGTCCTAAATGGAGTTGAATCCAATGCAGTTTGTGGTCCTACGAGCAAGAGTTGTTTTCTGGAAAGGAAAGTCACTATTGCGCTCCCATTGCCATACAAAGTGCAAATAGCCCTCCCGTCTGTTCCCAGTAAGTACAGTGTATTGGACTGAAGAGGAGAGACTGCTCTTCTCAGTTTCCTAGGCAAAGTTGAACTAGATATGGCCCGTGTGTGTAGGAAGCACAGTTCTTTTGTTCTGAGTAAGCTCATGTTCTGGCCCTATATGAAACACAATTGAGTAGAAGAGTGCTCTTTTCTCAAAAGCAGAGTGTGTTTCTTGTAATGCGAGATAGAGTTTGTTTCCCAGTCCTAAATGGAGTTGAGTCACATGCAGTTTTTTGTCCTGCGAGCGAGAGTTGTTTTCTTGTAAGACGAGTCACTATTGTGCCATATTGCCATACACAGTGCAAATAGCACTCGCGTCTGTTCTCAGCAAGTAAAGTGTATCGGACTGAAGAGGAGCTACTGTTCTTGTCAGTTTCCTAAGCAGAGTTGAAATACATATGGTTCATGTGTGTAGGAAGCACAGTTCTTTTGTTCTGAGCAAGCTCACTGTTTGGACCCCATAGGAAACACAGTAGAGTAGAAAGTGCTCTTTTCTCTAAAGCAGAGTGTGTTTCTTGTAAGGCGAGCTAGCGTTTCTTTCCCAGTCTGAATTGGAGTTGAATCACATGCAGTTTCTGGTCCTACGAGCAAGAGTTGTTTTCTGGTAAGGAAAGTCACTATTGTGCTCCAATTGCCCTACACAGTGCAAATACCACTCGCGTCTGTTCCCAGCAAGTACAGTGTATTGGACTGAAGAGGATCTACTGTTCTTGTCAGTTTCCTAAGCAGTGTTGAACTAGATATGGCCGTTTGTGTAGGAATCACAGTTCTTTTGTTCTGAGCAAGATCACTGTTCGGACCCCATAGGAAACACAGTAGAGTAGAAGAGTTCTCTTTTCTCAAAAGCAGGGTGTGTTTCATGTGATGTGAGTTAGCATTTGTTGCCCAGTCCTAAATTGAGTTGAATCACATGCAGTTTCTAATCCTACAAGCAAGAGTTGTTTTATGGTAAAAATAGTCAATATTGCGCTGCCATTGCCATACACAGGACAGATAGAACTGGCGTCTGTTCCCAGCAAGTACGGTGTATTGGACTGAAGAGGATCTACTGTTCTTGTCAGGTTCCTAAGCAGAATTGAACTAGATATGGCCGTGTGTGTAGGAAGCACAGTTCTTTTGTTCAGAGCAAGCTCACCGTTCGGACCCTATAGGAAAAACAGTAGAGTAGAAGAGTGCTCTTTTCTCAAAAGCAGAGTGTGTTTCTTGTAGGGCAAGCTAGCATTTGTTGCCCAGTCCTAAATGGAGTTGATTCACATGCAGTTTCTAATCCTACAAGCAAGAGTTGTTTTATGGTAAAAATAGTCAATATTGCGCTGCCATTGCCATACACAGGACAGATAGAACTGGCATCTGTTCCCAGCAAGTACGGTGTATTGGACTGAAGAGGATCTACTGTTCTTGTCAGGTTACTAAGCAGAATTGAACTAGATATGGCCGTGTGTGTAGGAAGCACAGTTCTTTTGTTCAGAGCAAGCTCACCGTTCGGACCCTATAGGAAAAACAGTAGAGTAGAAGAGTGCTCTTTTCTCAAAAGCAGAGTGTGTTTCTTGTAGGGCAAGCTAGCGTTTGTTTCCCAGTCCTAAATGGAGTTGAATCACATGCAGTTTCTGGTCCTACGAGCAAGAGTTTATTTCTGGTAAGGAAAGTCACTATTGTGCTCCCATTGCCATACACAGGGCAAATAGCACTGGCGTCTGTTCCCAGCATGTACAGTGCATTGGACTGAAGAGGTTCCACTGTTCTTGTCAGTTTCCTAAGCAGAGTTGAACTAGATATGGCCCGTGTGTGTAGGAAGCACAGTTCTTTTGTTCTGAGAAAGCTCACTGTTCTGGCCCTATAGGAAACACAGTAGAGTAGAAGAGTGCTCTTTTCTCAAAAGCAGAGTGTGTTTCTTGTAAGGCTAGCTAGTGTTTGTTTCCCAGTCCTAAATGGAGTTGAGTACAGGCAGTTTTTGGTCAGACGAGCAAGAGTAGTTTTCTTGTAAGAAGAGTCACAATTGGGCTCCCATTGCCATACACAGTACAAATAGCACTGGCGTCTGTTCCCAGCATGTACAGTGTATTGGACTGAAAAGGATCTATTGTTCTTGTCAGTTTCCTAAGCAGAGTTGAACTAGATATGGCCCGTGTGTGTAGGAAGCACAGTTCTTTTGTTCTGAGCAAGCTCACTGTTCGGACCCTATAGGAAACACAGTAGAGTAGAAGAGTGCTCTTTTCTCAAAAGCAGAGTGTGTTTCTTGTAAGGCGAGCTAGCGTTTGTTTCCCAGTCCTAAATGGAGTTGAATCACATGCAGTTTCTGGTCCTACAAGCAAGAGTTGTTTTCTGGTAAGAAAGTTATTATTGCGCTCCCATTGCCATACACAGTGCAAATAGCCCTCCCGTCTGTTCCCAGTAAGTACAGTGTATTGGACTGAAGAGGAGAGACTGCTCTTCTCAGTTTCCTAAGCAGAGTTGAACTAGATATGGCCCGTGTGTGTAGGAATCACAGTTCTTTTGTTCTGAGTAAGCTCATTGTTCTGGCCCCATAGGAAACACAGTGGAGTAGAAGAGTGCTCTTTTCTCAAAAGCAGAGTGTGTTTCTTGTAAGGCGAGCTAGCGTTTGTTTCCCAGTCCTAAATGGAGTTGAGTCACATGCAGGTTTTTGTCCTAAGAGCAAGAGTTGTTTTCTGGTAAGACGAGTCACTATTGTGCTCCAATTGCCATACACAGTACAAATAGCACTCACGTCTCTTCCCCGCAAGTACTGTGTATTGGACTGAAGAGGAGCTACTGTTCTTGTCAGTTTCCTAAACAGAGTTGAACTAGATATGGCCCGTGTGTGTAGGAAACACATTTCTTTTGTTCTGAGCAAGCTCTCTGTTTGGACCCCATTGGAAACACAGTAGAGTAGAAGAGTGCTCTTTTCTCTAAAGCAGAGTGTGTTTCTTGTAAAGCGAGCTGGAGTTTTTTTCCCAGTCATAAATGGAGTTGAATCACATGCAGTTTCTGGTCCTACGAGCAAGAGTTGTTTTCTGGTAAGAAGAGTCACTATTGCGCTGCCATTGCCATACACAGGACAAATAGCACTGGCGTCTGTTCCCAGCAAGTACAGTGTATTGGACTGAAGAGTATGTACTGTTCTTCTCAGGTTCCTAAGCAGAGTTGAACTAGATATGGCCCGTGTGTGTAGGAAGCACAGTTTTTTGTTCTGAGCAAGCTCACTGTTCGGACCCCATAGGAAACACAGTAGAGTAGAAGAGTGCTCTTTTCTCAAAAGCAGAGTGTGTTTCCTGTAAGGCGAGCTAGCGTTTGTTTCCCAGTCCTAAATGGAGTTGAATCACATGCAGTTTCTGGTCCTACGAGCAAGAGTTGTTTTCTGGTAAGAAAGTCATTATTGTGCTCCCATTGCCATACACAGTGCAAATAGCCCTCCCGTCTGTTCTCAGTAAGTACAGTGTATTGGACTGAAGAGGAGAGACGGCTTTTCTCAGTTTCCTAAGCAGAGTTGAACTAGATATGTTCCGTGTGTGTAGGAATCACAGTTATTTGTTCTGAGCAAGCTCATTGTTCTGGCCCTATAGGAAACACAATTGAGTAGAACAGTGCTCTTTTCTCAAAAGCAGAGTGTGTTTCTTGTAAGGCGAGCTAGCATTTGTTTCCCAGTCCTAAATGGAGTTGAGTCACATGCAGGTTTTTGTCCTAAGAGCAAGAGTTGTTTTCTGGTAAGACGAGTCACTATTGTGCTCCAATTGCCATACACAGTGCAAATAGCACTCGCGTCTCTTCCCTGCAGGTACTGTGTATTGGACTGAAGAGGAGCTACTGTTCTTGTCAGTTTCCTAAACAGAGTTGAACTAGATATGGCCCGTGTGTGTAGGAAGCACAGTTCTTTTGTTCTGAGCAAGCTCTCTGTTTGGACCCCATAGGAAACACAGTAGAGTAGAAGAGTGCTCTTTTCTCTAAAGCAGATTGTGTTTCTTGTAAAGCAAGCTGGAGTTTGTTTCCCAGTCATAAATGGAGTTGAATCACATGCAGTTTCTGGTCCTACGAGCAAGAGTTGTTTTCTGGTAAGAAGAGTCACTATTGCGCTGCCATTGCCATACACAGGACAAATAGCACTGGCGTCTGTTCCCAGCAAGTACAGTGTATTGGACTGAAGAGTATGTACTGTTCTTGTCAGGTTCCTAAGCAGAGTTGAACTAGATATGGCCGTGTTTGTAGGAAGCACAGTTTTTTTGTTCTGAGCAAGCTAACTGTTCCGAACACATAGGAAACACAGTAGAGTAGAAGAGTGCTCTTTTCTCAAAAGCAGAGTGTGTTTCTTGGAAGGCGAGCTAGCGTTTGTTCTCCAGTCCTAAATGGAGTTGAGTCACATGCAGTTTTTTGTCCTATGAGCAAGAGTTGTTTTCTGGTAAGGAAAGTCACTATTGTGCTCCAATTGCCCTACACAGTGCAAATACCACTCGCGTCTGTTCCCAGCAAGTACAGTGTATTGGACTGAAGAGGATCTACTGTTCTTGTCAGTTTGCTAAGCAGTGTTGAACTAGATATGGCCGTTTGTGTAGGAATCACAGTTCTTCTGTTCTGAGCAAGCTCACTGTTCGGACCCCATAGGAAACACAGTAGAGTAGAAGAGTTCTCTTTTCACAAAAGCAGGGTGTGTTTCATGTGATGCGAGCTAGCATTTGTTGCCCAGTCCTAAATGGAGTTGAATCACGTGCAGTTTCTAATCCTACAAGCAAGAGTTGTTTTATGGTAAAAATAGTCAATATTGCGCTGCCATTGCCATACACAGGACAGATAGCACTGGCGTCTCTTCCCAGCAAGTACGGTGTATTGGACTGAAGAGGATCTACTGTTCTTGTCAGGTTCCTAAGCAGAATTGAACTAGATATGGCCGTGTGTGTAGGAAGCACAGTTATTTTGTTCAGAGCAAGCTCACCATTCGGACCCTATAGGAAACACAGAAGAGTTGAAGAGTGCTCTTTTCTCAAAAGCAGAGTGTGTTTCTTGTACGGCAAGCTAGCGTTTGTTTCCCAGTCCTAAATGGAGTTGAATCACATGAAGTTTCTGGTCCTATGAGCAAGAGTTTATATCTGGTAAGGAAAGTCACTATTGTGCTCCCATTGCCATACACAGGGCAAATAGGACTGGCGTCTGTTCCCAACATGTACAGTGCATTGGACTGAAGAGGTTCCACTGTTCTTGTCAGTTTACTAAGCAGAGTTGAACTACATATGGCCCGTGGGTGTAGGAAGCACAGTTCTTTTGTTCTGAGCAAGCTCACTGTTCTGGCCCTATAGGAAACACAGTAGAGTAGAAGAGTGCTCTTTTCTCAAAAGCAGAGTGTGTTTCTTGTAAGGCTAACTAGTGTTTGTTTCCCAGTCCTAAATGGAGTTGAGTCACATGCAGTTTTTGGTCCTACGAGCAAGAGTAGTTTTCTTGTAAGAAGAGTCACAATTGGGCTCCCATTGCCATACAGAGTACAAATAGCACTGGCGTCTGTTCCCAGCATGTACAGTGTATTGGACTGAAAAGGATCTATTGTTCTTGTCAGTTTCCTAAGCAGAGTTGGACTAGATATGGCCGTGTATGTAGGATGCACAGTTCTTTTGTTCTGAGCAAGCTCTCTGTTCTGGCCCTATAAGAAACACAGTAGAGTAGAAGAGTGCTCTTTTCTCAAAAGCAGAGTGTGTTTCTTCTAAGGCGAGCTAGCGTTTGTTTCCCAGTCCTAAATGGAGTTGAATCACATGCAGTTTTTGGTCCTACCAGCAAGAGTTGTTTTCTGGTAAGGAAAGTCACTATTGCGCTCCCTTTGCCATACAGAGTGCAAATAGCACTCGTGTCTGTTTCCAGCAAGTACAGTGTATCGGACTGAAGAGGAGCTACTGTTCTTGTCAGTTTCCTAAGCAGAGTTGAACTAGATATGGCCCGTGTGTAGGAAGCACAGTTCTTTTGTTCTGAGCAAGCTCACTGTTCGGACCCCATAGGAAACACAGTAGAGTAGAAGTGTGCTCTTTTCTCAAAAGCAGAGTGTGTTTCTTGTAAGGCGAGCTAGCGTTTGTTTCCCAGTCCTAAATGGAGTTGAATCACATGCAGTTTCTGGTCCTACGAGCAAGAGTTGTTTTCTGGTAAGGAAAGTCATTATTGTGCTCCCATTGCCATACACAGTGCAAATAGCACTCCCGTCTGTTCCCAGTAAGTACAGTGTATTGGACTGAAGAGAGGAGACTGCTCTTCTCAGTTTCCTAAGCAGAGTTGAACTAGATATGGCCCGTGTGTGTAGGAATCACAGTTTTTTTGTTCTGAGTAAGCTCATTGTTCTAGCCCTATAGGAAACACAGTAGAGTAGAAGAGTGCTCTTTTCTCAAAAGCAGAGTGTGTTTCATGAAAGGCGAGCTAGCATTTGTTTCCCAGTCAGAAATGGAGTTGAATCACATGCAGTTTCTGGTCCTAAGAGCAAGAGTTGTTTTCTGGTAGGAAAGTCACTATTGCGCTCCCATTGCCATACACAGTGCAAATAGCACTCGCGTCTGTTCCCCGCAAGTACAGTGTATCGTACTGAAGAGGAGCTACTGTTCTTGTCAGTTTCCTAAGCAGAGTTGAACTAGATATGGCCCGTGTGTGTAGGAAGCACAGTTCTTTTGTTCTGAGCAAGCTCACTGTTCTGACCCTATAGGAAACACAGTAGAGTAGATGAGTGCTCTTTTCTCTGAAGCAGAATGTGTTTCTTTTAACGCGAGCTACCGTTTGTTTCCCAGTCCTAAATGGAGTTGAATCACATACAGTTTCTGGTCCTACGTGCAAGAGTTGTTTTATGGTAAGAAGAGTCACTATTGCGCAGCCATTGTCATACACAGGACAAATAGCCCTGGCGTCTGTTCCCAGCAAGTACAGTGTATTGGACTGAAGAGGATCTACTGTTCTTGTCAGGTTCCTAAGTAGAATTGAACTAGATATGGCCGTGTGTGCAGGAAGCACAGTTCTTTTCTTCTGAGCAAGCTCACTGTTCGGACCCCATAGGAAACACAGTAGAGTAGAAGAGTGCTCTTTTCTCAAAAGCAGAGTGTGTTTCTTGTAAGGCGAGCTAGCGTTTGTTTCCCATTCCTAAATGGAGTTGAGTCACATGCAGGTTTTTGTCCTAAGAGCAAGAGTTGTTTTCTGGTAAGACGAGTCACTATTGTGCTCCAATTGCCATACACAGTGCAAATAGCACTCGCGTCTCTTCCCCGCAAGTACAGTGTATTGGACTGAATAGGTACTACTGTTCTTGTCAGTTTCCTAAGCAGAGTTGAACTACATATATTCTGTTGTGTAGGAAGCACAGTTCTTTTGTTCTGAGCAAGCTCACTGTTTGGACCCCACAGGAAACACAGTAGTGTACAAGAGTGCTCTTTTCTCTAAAGCAGAGTGTGTTTCTTGTAAGGCGTGCGAGCATTTGTTTCCCAGTCCAAAATGGTGTTGAATCACATGCAGTTTGTGGTCCTACGAGCAAGAGTTGTTTTCTGGAAGGAAAGTCACTATTGCGCTCCCATTGCCATACACAGTACAAATAGCACTGGCGTCTGTTCCCAGCAAGTACAGTGTATCGGACTGAAGAGGAGCTACTGTTCCTGTCAGTTTCCTAAGCAGAGTTGAACTAGATATGGCCCGTGTGTGTAGGAAGCACAGTTCTTTTGTTCTGAGCAAGCTCACTGTTCGGACCCCATAGGAAACACAGTAGAGTAGAAGAGTGCTCTTTTCTCAAAAGCAGAGTGTGTTTCATGTAAGGCAAGCTAGCATTTGTTTCCCAGTCCTAAATGGAGTTGAATCACATGCAGTTTCTGGTCCTACGAGCAAGAGTTGTTTTCTGGTAGGAAAGTCACTATTGCGCTCCCATTGCAATACACACTGCAAATAGCACTCGCGTCGGTTCCCAGCAAGTACAGTGTATGGGACTGAAGAGGAGCTACTGTTCTTGTCAGTTTCCTAAGCAGAGTTGAACTAGATATGGCCCGTGTGTGTAGGAAGCACAGTTCTTTTGTTCTGAGCAAGCTCGCTGTTCTGGCCCTATAGGAAACACAGTAGAGTAGATGAGTGCTCTTTTCTCTAAAGCAGAATGTGTTTCTTGTAAGGCGAGCTAGCGTTTGTTTCCCAGTCCTAAATGGAGTGGAATCACATACAGTTTCTGGTCCTACGTGCAAGAGTTGTTTTATGGTAAGAAGAGTCACTATTGCGCAGCCATTGTCATACACAGGACAAATAGCCCTGGCGTCTGTTCCCAGCAAGTACAGTGTATTGGACTGAAGAGGATCTACTGTTCTTGTCAGGTTCCTAAGCAGAATTGAACTAGATATGGCCGTGTGTGCAGGAAGCACAGTTCTTTTGTTCTGAGCAAGCTCACTGTTCGGACCCCATAGGAAACACAGTAGAGTAGAAGAGTGCTCTTTTCTCAAAAGCAGAGTGTGTTTCTTGTAAGGCGAGCTAGCATTTGTTTCCCAGTCCTAAATGAAGTTGAGTCACATGCAGGTTTTTGTCCTAAGAGCAAGAGTTGTTTTCTGGTAAGAAGAGTCACTATTGTGCTCCAATTGCCATTCACAGTGCAAATAGCACTCGCGTCTCTTCCCCGCAAGTACTGTGTATTGGAATGAAGAGGAGCTACTGTTCTTGTCAGTTTCCTAAACAGAGTTGAACTAGATATGGCCCGTGTGTGTAGGAAGCACAGTTCTTTTGTTCTGAGCAAGCTCTCTGTTTGGACCCCATAGGAAACACAGTAGAGTAGAAGAGTGTTCTTTCCTCTAAAGCAGAGTGTGTTTCTTGTAAGGCGAGCAAGCGTTTGTTTCCCAGTCCTAAATGGAGTTGAATCACATGCAGTTTCTGGTCCTACGAGCAAGAGTTGTTTTCTGGTAAGGAAAGTCACTATTGTGCTCCCATTGCCATACACAGTGCAAATAGCACTCCCGTCTGTTCCCAACAAGTACAGTGTATTGGACTGAAGAGGAGCTACTGTTCTTCTCAGTTTCCTAAGCAGAGTTGAACTAGATATGGCCCGTGTGTCGAGGAAACACAGTTCTTTTTTTCTGAGCAAGCTCACTGTTTTGGCCCTATAGGAAACACAGTAGAGGAGAAGAGTGCTCTTTTCTCAAAAGCAGAGTGTGTTTCTTGTAAGGCGAGCTAGAGTTTGTTTCCCAGTCCTAAATGGAGTTGAGTCACATGCATTTTTTTGTCCTATGAGCAAGAGTTGTTTTCTAGTAAGACGAGTCACTATTGTGCTCTAATTGCCATACACAGTGCAAATAGCACTCGCGTCTGTTCTCAGCAAGTACAGTGTATCAGACTGAAGAGGAGCTACTGTTCTTGTCAGTTTCCTAAGCAGAGTGGAACTAGATATGGCACGTGTGTGTAGGATGCACAGTTATTATGTTCTGAGCAAGCTCACTGTTCTGGCCCTGTAGGAAACACAGCAGAGTAGAAGAGTGTTCTTTTCACTAAAGCAGAGTGTGTTTCTTGTAAGGCGAGCTCGCGTTTGATTCCCAGTCCTAAATGGAGTTGAATCACATGCAGTTTTTGGTCCTACGAGCAAGAGTTGTTTTATGGTAAGAAGAGTCACTATTGCGCTCCAAATGCCATACACAGTGCAAATAACACTCGCGTCTGTTCCCAGCAAGTACAGTGTATTGGACTGAGTAGGAGCTACTGTTCTTGTCAGTTTCCTAAGCAGAGTTGAACTAGATATGGTCCATGTGTGTAGGAAGCACAGTTCTTTTGTTCTGAGCAAGCTCACTCTTTGGACCCCATAGGAAACACAGTAGAGTAAAAGAGTGCTCTTTTATCAAAAGCAGAGTGTGTTTCTTGTAAGGCGAGCTAGCGTTTGTTTCCCACACCTAAATGGAGTTGAATCACATGCAGTTTCTGGTCCTATGAGCAAGAGTTGTTTTCTGGTAAGGAAAGTCACTATTACGCTCCCATTGCCATACACAGTGCAAATAGCACTACTGTCTGTTCGCAGCAAGTACAGTGTATTGGATAGAAGAGGATCTACTGTTCTTGTCAGGTTCCTAAGCAGACTTGAACTAGATATGGCCCTGTGTGTAGGAAGCACAGTTTTTTTGTTCTGAGCAAGCTCACTGTTCGGACCACATAGGAAACACAGTAGAGTAGAAGAGTGCTCTTTTCTCAAAAGCAGAGTGTGTTTCTTGTATGGCGACCTAGCGTTTGTTTCCCAGTCCTAAATGTAGTTGAATCCAATGCAGTTTGTGGTCCTACGAGCAAGAGTTGTTTTCTGGAAAGGAAAGTCGCTATTGCGCTCCCATTGCCATACAAAGTGCAAAAGCCCTCCCGTCTGTTCCCAGTAAGTACAGTGTATTGGACTGAAGAGGAGAGAGTGCTCTTCTCAGTTTCCTAAGCAGAGTTGAACTAGATATGGCCCGTGTGTGTAGGAAGCACAGTTCTTTTGTTCTGAGTAAGCTCATGTTCTGGCCCTATAGGAAACACAATTGAGTAGAAGAGTGCTTTTTTCTCAAAAGCAGAGTGTGTTTCTTGTAATGTGAGATAGAGTTTGTTTCCCAGTCATAAATGGAGTTGAGTCACATGCAGTTTTTGGTCCTACGGTCAAGAGTTGTTTTCTGGTAAGACGAGTCACTATTGTGCCCCATTGCCATACACAGTGCAAATAGCACTCGCGTCTGTTCTCAGCAAGTAAAGTGTATCGGACTGAAGAGGAGCTACTGTTCTTGTCAGTTTCCTAAGCAGAGTTGAACTACATATGGTTCATGTGTGTAGGAAGCACAGTTCTTTTGTTCTGAGCAAGCTCACTGTTTGGACCCCATAGGAAACACAGTAGAGTAGAAAGTGCTCTTTTCTCTAAAGCAGAGTGTGTTTCTTGTAAGGCGAGCTAGCGTTTCTTTCCCAGTCTGAAATGGAGTTGAATCACATGCAGTTTCTGGTCCTATGAGCAAGAGTTGTTTTCTGGTAAGGAAAGTCACTATTGTGCTCCAATTGCCCTACACAGTGCAAATACCACTCGCGTCTCTTCCCAGCATGTACAGTGTATTGGACTGAAGAGGATCTACTGTTCTTGTCAGTTTCCTAAGCAGTGTTGAACTAGATATGGCCGTTTGTGTAGGAATCACAGTTCTTTTGTTCTGAGCAAGATCACTGTTCGGACCCCATAGGAAACACAGTAGAGTAGAAGAGTTCTCTTTTCTCAAAAGCAGGGTGTGTTTCATGTGATGCGAGTTAGCATTTGTAGCCCAGTCCTAAATGGAGTTGAATCACATGCAGTTTCTAATCCTACAAGCAAGAGTTGTTTTATGATAAAAATAGTCACTATTGCGCTGCCATTGCCATACACAGGACAGATAGAACTGGCGTCTGTTCCCAGCAAGTACAGTGTATTGGACTGAAGAGGATCTACTGTTCTTGTCAGGTTCCTAAGCAGAATTGAACTAGATATGGCCGTGTGTGTAGGAAGCACAGTTCTTTTGTTCAGAGCAAGCTCACCGTTCGGACCCTATAGGAAAAACAGTAGAGTAGAAGAGTGCTCTTTTCTCAAAAGCAGAGTGTGTTTCTTGTAGGGCAAGCTAGCGTTTGTTTCCCATTCCTAAATGGAGTTGAATCACATGCAGTTTCTGGTGTTACGAGCAAGAGTTTATTTCTGGTAAGGAAAGTCACTATTGTGCTCCCATTGCCATACACAGGGCAAATAGCACTGGCGTCTGTTCCCAGCATGTACAGTGCATTGGACTGAAGAGGTTCCACTGTTCTTGTCAGTTTCCTAAGCAGAGTTGAACTAGATATGGCCCGTGTGTGTAGGAAGCACAGTTCTTTTGTTCTGAGCAAGCTCACTGTTCTGGCCCTATAGGAAACACAGTAGAGTAGAAGAGTGCTCTTTTTTCAAAAGCAGAGTGTGTTTCTTATAAGGCTAGCTAGTGTTTGTTTCCCAGTCCTAAATGGAGTTGAGTCACATGCAGTTTTTGGTCCTACGAGCAAGAGTAGTTTTCTTGTAAGAAGAGTCACAATTGGGCTCCCATTGCCATACACAGTACAAATAGCACTGGCGTCTGTTCCCAGCATGTACAGTGTATTGGACTGAAAAGGATCTATTGTTCTTGTCAGTTTCCTAAGCAGAGTTGAACTAGATATGGCCCGTGTGTGTAGGAAGCACAGTTCTTTTGTTCTGAGCAAGCTAAATGTTCGGACCCCATAGGAAACACAATAGAGTAGAAGAGTGCTCTTTTCTCAAAAGCAGAGTGTGTTTCCTGTAAGGCGAGCTAGGGTTTGTTTCCCAGTCCTAAATGAAGTTGAATCACATGCAGTTTCTGGTCCTACGAGCAAGAGTTGTTTTCTGGTAAGAAAGTCATTATTGCGCTCCCATTGCCATACACAGTGCAAATAGCCTTCCCGTCTGTTCGCAGTAAGTACAGTGTATTGGACTGAAGAGGAGAGACTGCTCTTCTCAGTTTCCTAAGCAGAGTTGAACTAGATATGTCTCGTGTGTGTAGGAATCACAGTTATTTGTTCTGAGCAAGCTCATTGTTCTGGCCCTATAGGAAACACAATTGAGTAGAAGAGTGCTCTTTTCTCAAAAGCAGAGTGTGTTTCTTGTAAGGCTAGCTAGCGTTTGTTTCCCAGTCCTAAATGGAGTTGAGTCACATGCAGGTTTTTGTCCTAAGAGCAAGAGTTGTTTTCTGGTAAGACGAGTCACTATTGTGCTCCAATTGCCATACACAGTGCAAATAGCACTCGCGTCTCTTCCCCGCAAGTACTGTGTATTGGACTGAAGAGGAGCTACTGTTCTTGTCAGTTTCCTAAACAGAGTTGAACTAGATATGGCCCGTGTGTGTAGGAAGCACAGTTCTTTTGTTCTGAGCAAGCTCTCTGTTTGGACCCCATAGGAAACACAGTAGAGTAGAAGAGTGCTCTTTTCTCTAAAGCAGAGTGTGTTTCTTGTAAAGCGAGCTGGAATTTGTTTCCCAGTCATAAATGGAGTTGAATCACATGCAGTTTCTGGTCCTACGAGCAAGAGTTGTTTTCCGGTAAGAAGAGTCACTATTGTGCTCCCTTTGCCATACACAGGACAAATAGCACTGGCGTCTGTTCCCAGCAAGTACAGTGTATTGGACTGAAAAGTATGTACTGTTCTTGTCAGGTTCCTAAGCAGAGTTGAACTAGATATGGCCCGTGTGTGTTGGAAGCACAGTTCTTTTGTTCTGAGCAAGATAAATGTTCGGACCCCATAGGAAACACAGTAGAGTAGAAGAGTGCTCTTTTCTCAAAAGCAGAGTGTGTTTCCTGTAAGGCGAGCTAGCGTTTGTTTCCCAGTCCTAAATGGAGTTGAATCACATGCAGTTTCTGGTCTATGAGCAAGAGTTGTTTTCTGGTAAGAAAGTCATTATTGCGCTCCCATTGCCATACACAGTGCAAATAGCCCTCCCGTCTGTTCCCAGTAAGTACAGTGTATTGGACTGAAGAGGAGAGACTGCTCTTCTCAGTTTCCTAAGCAGAGTTGAACTAGATATGTCCCGTGTGTGTAGGAATCACAGTTATTTGTTCTGAGCAAGCTCATTGTTCTGGCCCTATAGGAAACACAATTGAGAAGAAGAGTGCTCTTTTCTCAAAAGCAGAGTGTGTTTCTTGTAAGGCGAGCTAGCGTTTGTTTCCCAGTCCTAAATGGAGTTGAGTCACATGCAGGTTTTTGTCCTAAGAGCAAGAGTTGTTTTCTGGTAAGACGAGTCACTATTGTGCTCCAATTGCCATACACAGTGCAAATAGCACTCGCGTCCCTTCCCCGCAAGTACTGTGTATTGGACTGAAGAGGAGCTACTGTTCTTGTCAGTTTCCTAAACAGAGTTGAACTAGATATGGCCTGTGTGTGTAGGAAGCACAGTTCTTTTGTTCTGAGCAAGCTCTCTGTTTGGACCCCATAGGAAACACAGTAGAGTAGAAGAGTGCTCTTTTCTCTAAAGCAGAGTGTGTTTCTTGTAAAGCGAGCTGGAGTTTGTTTCCCAGTCATAAATGGAGTTGAATCACATGCAGTTTCTGGTCCTACGAGCAAGAGTTGTTTTCTGGTAAGGAAAGCCACTATTGTGCTCCAATTGCCCTACACAGTGCAAATAACACTCGCGTCTGTTCCCAGCATGTACAGTGTATTGGACTGAAGAGGATCTACTGTTCTTGTCAGTTTCCCAAGCATTGTTGAACTAGATATGGCCATTTGTCTAGGAATCACAGTTCTTTTGTTCTGAGCAAGATCACTGTTCGGACCCCATAGGAAACACAGTAGAGTAGAAGAGTTCTCTTTTCTCAAAAGCAGGGTGTGTTTCATGTGATGCGAGTTAGCATTTGTTGCCCAGTCCTGAATGGAGTTGAATCACATGCAGTTTCTAATCCTACAAGCAAGAGTTGTTTTATGATAAAAATAGTCACTATTGCGCTGCCATTGCCATACACAGGACAGATAGAACTGGCGTCTGTTCCCAGCAAGTACAGTGTATTGGACTGAAGAGGATCTACTGTTCTTGTCAGGTTCCTAAGCAGAATTGAACTAGATATGGCCGTGTGTGTAGGAAGCACAGTTCTTTTGTTCAGAGCAAGCTCACCGTTCGGACCCTATAGGAAAAACAGTAGAGTAGAAGAGTGCTCTTTTCTCAAAAGCAGAGTGTGTTTCTTGTAGGGCAAGCTAGCGTTTGTTTCCCAGTCCTAAAAGAAGTTGAATCACATGCAGTTTCTGGTGTTACGAGCAAGAGTTTATTTCTGGTAATGAAAGTCACTATTGTGCTCCCATTGCCATACACAGGGCAAATAGCACTGGCGTCTGTTCCCAGCATGTACAGTGCATTGGACTGAAGAGGTTCCACTGTTCTTGTCAGTTTCCTAAGCAGAGTTGAACTAGATATGGCCCGTGTGTTTAGGAAGCACAGTTCTTTTGTTCTGAGCAAGCTCACTGTTCTGGCCCTATAGGAAACACAGTAGAGTAGAAGAGTGCTCTTTTCTCAAAAGCAGAGTGTGTTTCTTATAAGGCTAGCTAGTGTTTGTTTCCCAGTCCTAAATGGAGTTGAGTCACATGCAGTTTTTGGTCCTACGAGCAAGAGTAGTTTTCCTGTAAGAAGAGTCACAATTGGGCTCCCATTGCCATACACAGTACAAATAGCACTGGCGTCTGTTCCCAGCATGTACAGTGTATTGGACTGAAAAGGATCTATTGTTCTTGTCAGTTTCCTAAGCAGAGTTGAACTAGATATGGCCCGTGTGTAGGAAGCACAGTTCTTTTGTTCTGAGCAAGCTCACTGTTCAGACCCCATAGGAAACACAGTAGAGTAGAAGAGTGCTCTTTTCCCAAAAGCAGAGTGTGTTTCTTGTAAGGCGAGGTAGCGTTTGTTTCCCAGTCCTAAATGGAGTTGAATCTCATGCAGTTTCTGGTCCTACAAGCAAGAGTTGTTTTCTGGTAAGAAAGTCATTATTGCGCTCCCATTGCCATACACAGTGCAAATAGCCCTCCCGTCTGTTCCCAGTAAGTACAGTGTATTGGACTGAAGAGGAGAGACTGCTCTTCTCAGTTTCCTAAGCAGAGTTGAACTAGATATGTCCCGTGTGTGTAGGAATCACAGTTATTTGTTCTGAGCAAGCTCATTGTTCTGGCCCTATAGGAAACACAATTGAGTAGAAGAGTGCTCTTTTCTCAAAAGCAGAGTGTGTTTCTTGTAAGGCGAGCTAGCGTTTGTTTCCCAGTCCTAAATGGAGTTGAGTCACATGCAGGTTTTTGTCCTAAGAGCAAGAGTTGTTTTCTGGTAAGACGAGTCACTATTGTGCTCCAATTGCCATACACAGTACAAATAGCACTCGCGTCTCTTCCCCGCAAGTACTGTGTATTGGACTGAAGAGGAGCTACTGTTCTTGTCAGTTTCCAAAACAGAGTTGAACTAGATATGGCCCGTGTGTGTAGGAAGCACAGTTCTTTTGTTCTGAGCAAGCTCTCTGTTTTGACCCCATAGGAAACACAGTAGAGTAGAAGAGTGCTCTTTTCTCTAAAGCAGAGTGTGTTTCTTGTAAAGCGAGCTGGAGTTTGTTTCCCAGTCATAAATGGAGTTGAATCACATGCAGTTTCTGGTCCTACGAGCAAGAGTTGTTTTCTGGTAAGAAGAGTCACTATTGCGCTGCCATTGCCATACACAGGACAAATAGCACTGGCGTCTGTTCCCAGCAAGTACAGTGTATTGGACTGAAGAGTATGTACTGTTCTTGTCAGGTTCCTAAGCAGAGTTGAACTAGATATGGCCGTGTTTGTAGGAAGCACAGTTTTTTTGTTCTGAGCAAGCTAACTGTTCCGAAAACACATAGGAAACACAGTAGAGTAGAAGAGTGCTCTTTTCTCAAAAGCAGAGTGTGTTTCTTGGAAGGCGAGCTAGCGTTTTTTCTCCAGTCCTAAATGGAGTTGAGTCACATGCAGTTTTTTGTCCTACGATCAAGAGTTGTTTTCTGGTAAGGAAAGTCAATATTGTGCTCTCATTTACATACACAGTGCAAATAGCACTCGCGTCTGTTCCCAGCAAATACAGTGTATTGGTCTGAAGAGGAGCTACTGTTCTTGTCAGGTTCCTAAGCAGAGTTGAACTACATATGGTCCGTGTGTGTAGGAAGCACAGTTCTTTTGTTCTGAGCAAGCTCTCTGTTTGGACCCCATAGGAAACACAGTAGAGTAGAAGAGTGCTCTTTTCTCTAAAGCAGAGTGTGTTTCTTGTAAAGCGAGCTGGAGTTTGTTTCCCAGTCCTAAATGGAGTTGAATCACATGCAGTTTCTGGTCCTACGAGCAAGAGTTGTTTTCCGGTAAGAAGAGTCACTATTGTGCTCCCTTTGCCATACACAGGACAAATAGCACTGGCGTCTGTTCCCAGCAAGTACAGTGTATTGGACTGAAAAGTATGTACTGTTCTTGTCAGGTTCCTAAGCAGAGTTGAACTAGATATGGCCCGTGTGTGTTGGAAGCACAGTTCTTTTGTTCTGAGCAAGATAAATGTTCGGACCCCATAGGAAACACAGTAGAGTAGAAGAGTGCTCTTTTCTCAAAAGCAGAGTGTGTTTCCTGTAAGGCGAGCTAGCGTTTGTTTCCCAGTCCTAAATGGAGTTGAATCACATGCAGTTTCTGGTCTATGAGCAAGAGTTGTTTTCTGGTAAGAAAGTCATTATTGCGCTCCCATTGCCATACACAGTGCAAATAGCCCTCCCGTCTGTTCCCAGTAAGTACAGTGTATTGGACTGAAGAGGAGAGACTGCTCTTCTCAGTTTCCTAAGCAGAGTTGAACTAGATATGTCCCGTGTGTGTAGGAATCACAGTTATTTGTTCTGAGCAAGCTCATTGTTCTGGCCCTATAGGAAACACAATTGAGTAGAAGAGTGCTCTTTTCTCAAAAGCAGAGTGTGTTTCTTGTAAGGCGAGCTAGCGTTTGTTTCCCAGTCCTAAATGGAGTTGAGTCACATGCAGGTTTTTGTCCTAAGAGCAAGAGTTGTTTTCTGGTAAGACGAGTCACTATTGTGCTCCAATTGCCATACACAGTGCAAATAGCACTCGCGTCTCTTCCCCACAAGTACTGTGTATTGGACTGAAGAGGAGCTACTGTTCTTGTCAGTTTCCTAAACAGAGTTGAACTAGATATGTCCCGTGTGTGTAGGAAGCACAGTTCTTTTGTTCTGAGCAAAATCTCTCTTTGGACCCCATAGGAAACACAGTAGAGTAGAAGAGTGCTCTTTTCTCTAAAGCAGAGTGTGTTTCTTGTAAAGCGAGCTGGAGTTTGTTTCCCAGTCATAAATGGAGTTGAATCACATGCAGTTTCTGGTCCTACGAGCAAGAGTTGTTTTCTGGTAAGAAGAGTCACTATTGCGCTGCCATTGCCATACACAGGACAAATAGCACTGGCGTCTGTTCCCAGCAAGTACAGTGTATTGGACTGAAGAGTATGTACTGTTCTTGTCAGGTTCCTAAGCAGAGTTGAACTAGATATGGCCGTGTTTGTAGGAAGCACAGTTTTTTTGTTCTGAGCAAGCTAACTGTTCCGAACACATAGGAAACACAGTAGAGTAGAAGAGTGCTCTTTTCTCAAAAGCAGAGTGTGTTTCTTGGAAGGCGAGCTAGCGTTTGTTCTCCAGTCCTAAATGGAGTTGAGTCACATGCAGTTTTTGGTCCTACGAGCAAGAGTTGTTTTCTGGTAAGGAAAGTCAATATTGTGCTCTCATTGCCATACACAGTGCAAATAGCACTCGTGTCTGTTCCCAGCAAATACAGTGTATTGGTCTGAAGAGGAGCTACTGTTCTTGTCAGGTTCCTAAGCAGAGTTGAACTACATATGGTCCGTGTGTGTAGGAAGCACAGTTCTTTTGTTCTGAGCAAGCTCTCTGTTTGGACCCCATAGGAAACACAGTAGAGTAGATGAGTGCTCTTTTCTCTAAAGCAGATTGTGTTTCTTGTAAGGCGAGCTAGCGTTTGTTTCCCAGTCCTAAATGGAGTTGAATCACATGCAGTTTCTGGTCCTATGAGCAAGAGTTGTTTTCTGGTAAGGAAAGTCACTATTGCGCTCCCTTTGCCACACAGAGTGCAAATAGCACTCGTGTCTGTTTCCAGCAAGTACAGTGTATCGGACTGAAGAGGAGCTACTGTTCTTGTCAGTTTCCTAAGCAGAGTTGAACTAGATATGGCCTGTGTGTGTAGGAAGCACAGTTCTTTTTTTCTGAGCAAGCTCACTGTTCTGGCCCTATAGGAAACACAGTAGAAGAGAAGAGTGCTCTTTTCTCAAAAGCAGAGTGTGTTTCTTGTAAGGCGAGCTAGAGTTTGTTTCCCAGTCCTAAATGGAGTTGAGTCACATGCAGTTTTTTGTCCTACGTGCTAGAGTTGTTTTCTGGTAAGACGAGTCACTATTGTGCTCCAATTGCCATACACAGTGCAAATAGCACTCCCGTCTGTTCCCAGCAAGTACAGTGTATTGGACTGAAGAGGAGCTACTGTTCTTGTCAGTTTCCTAAGCAGAGTTGAACTAGATATGGCCCGTGTGTCGAGGAAGCACAGTTCTTTTTTTCTGAGCAAGCTCACTGTTCTGGCCCTATAGGAAACACAGTAGATGAGAAGAGTGCTCTTTTCTCAAAAGCAGAGTGTGTTTCTTGTAAGGCGAGCTAGTGTTTGTTTCCCAGTCCTAAATGGAGTTGAGTCACATGCAGGTTTTTGTCCTAAGAGCAAGAGTTGTTTTCTGGTAAGACGAGTCACTATTGTGCTCCAATTGCCATACACAGTGCAAATTGAAACTCGCGTCTCTTCCCCGCAAGTACTGTGTATTGGACTGAAGAGGAGCTACTGTTCTTGTCAGTTTCCTAAACAGAGTTGAACTAGATATGGCCCGTGTGTGTAGGAAGCACAGTTCTTTTGTTCTGAGCAAGCTCTCTGTTTGGACCCCATAGGAAACACAGTAGAGTAGAAGAGTGCTCTTTTCTCTAAAGCAGAGTGTGTTTCTTGTAAAGCGAGCTGGAGTTTGTTTCCCAGTCATAAATGGAGTTGAATCACATGCAGTTTCTGGACCTACGAGCAAGAGTTGTTTTCTGGTAAGAAAGTCATTATTGCGCTCCCATTGCCATACACAGTGCAAATAGCCCTCCCGTCTGTTCCCAGTAAGTACAGTGTATTGGACTGAAGAGGAGAGACTGCTCTTCTCAGTTTCCTAAGCAGAGTTGAACTAGATATGTCCCGTGTGTGTAGGAATCACAGTTATTTGTTCTGAGCAAGCTCATTGTTCTGGCCCTATAGGAAACACAATTGAGTAGAAGAGTGCTCTTTTCTCAAAAGCAGAGTGTGTTTCTTGTAAGGCGAGCTAGTGTTTGTTTCCCAGTCCTAAATGGAGTTGAGTCACATGCAGGTTTTTGTCCTAAGAGCAAGAGTTGTTTTCTGGTAAGACGAGTCACTATTGTGCTCCAATTGCCTTACACAGTGCAAATAGCACTCGCGTCTCTTCCCCGCAAGTACTGTGTATTGGACTGAAGAGGAGCTACTGTTCTTGTCAGTTTCCTAAACAGAGTTGAACTAGATATGGCCCGTGTGTGTAGGAAGCACAGTTCTTTTGTTCTGAGCAAGCTCTCTCTTTGGACCCCACAGGAAACACAGTAGAGTAGAAGAGTGCTCTTTTCTCTAAAGCAGAGTGTGTTTCTTGTAAAGCGAGCTGGAGTTTGTTTCCCAGTCATAAATGGAGTTGAATCACATGAAGTTTCTGGTCCTACGAGCAAGAGTTGTTTTCTGGTAAGAAGAGTCACTATTGCGCTGCCATTGCCATACACAGGACAAATAGCACTGGCGTCTGTTCCCAGCAAGTACAGTGTATTGGACTGAAGAGTATGTACTGTTCTTGTCAGGTTCCTAAGCAGAGTTGAACTAGATATGGCCGTGTTTGTAGGAAGCACAGTTTTTTTGGTTCTTAGCAAGCTAACTGTTCCGAACACATAGGAAACACAGTAGAGTAGAAGAGTGCTCTTTTCTCAAAAGCAGAGTGTGTTTCTTGGAAGGCGAGCTAGCGTTTGTTCTCCAGTCCTAAATGGAGTTGAGTCATATGCAGTTTTTTGTCCTACGAGCAAGAGTTGTTTTCTGGTAAGGAAAGTCAATATTGTGCTCTCATTGCCATACACAGTGCAAATAGCACTCGCGTCTGTTCCCAGCAAATACAGTGTATTGGTCTGAAGAGGAGCTACTGTTCTTGTCAGGTTCCTAAGCAGAGTTGAACTACATATGGTCCGTGTGTGTAGGAAGCACAGTTCTTTTGTTCTGAGCAAGCTCTCTGTTTGGACCCCATAGGAAACACAGTAGAGTAGAAGAGTGCTCTTTTCTCTAAAGCAGATTGTGTTTCTTGTAAGGCAAGCTAGCGTTTGTTTCCCAGTCCTAAATGGAGTTGAATCACATGCAGTTTCTGGTCCTATGAGCAAGAGTTGTTTTCTGGTAAGGAAAGTCACTATAGCGCTCCCATTGCCATACACAGTGCAAATAGCACTCCCTTGTCTTCCCAGCAAGTACAGTGTATTGGACTGAAGAGGAGAGACTACTCTTCTCAGTTTCCTATGCAGAGTTGAACTAGATATGGCCCCTGTGTGTAGGAAGCACAGTTCTTTTGTTCTGAACAAGCTCACTGTTCTGGCCCTATAGGAAACACAGAAGAGTAGAAGAGTGCTCTTTTCTCAAAAGCAGAGTGTGTTTCTTGTAAGTCGAGATAGAGTTTGTTTCCCAGTCCTAAATGGAGTTGAGTCACATGCAGTTTTTTTCCTACGAGGAAGAGTTGTTTTCTGGTAAGACGAGTCACTATTGTGCTCCAATTGCCATACACAGTGCAAATAGCACTCGCGTCTGTTCTCAACAAGTACAGTGTATCGGTCTGAAGAGGAGCTACTGTTCTTGTCAGTTTCCTAAGCAGAGTTGAACTAGATATGTTCCGTGTGTGTAGGAAGCACAGTTCTTATGTTCTGAGCAAGCTCACTGTTCTGACCCTATAGGAAACACAGTAGAGTAGAAGTGTGCTCTTTTATCTAAAGCCGAGTGGTTTTTTTGTAAGGCGAGATCGCGTTTGTTTCCCAGTCCTAAATGGAGTTGAATCACATGCAGTTTTTGGTCCTACGAGCAAGAGTTGTTTTATGGTAAGAAGAGTCACTATTGCGCTCCAAATGCCATACACAGTGCAAATAGCACTCGCGTCTGTTTCCAGCAAGTACAGTGTATTGGACTGAAGAGGAGCTACTGTTCGTGTCAGTTTCCTAAGTAGAGTTGAACTAGATATGGTCCATGTGTGTAGGAAGCACAGTTCTTTTGTTCTGAGCAAGCTCACTCTTTGGACACCATAGGAAACACAGTAGAGTAAAAGAGTGCTCTTTTATTAAAAGCAGAGTGTGTTTCTTGTAAGGCGAGCTAGCGTTTGTTTCCCAGACCTAAATGGAGTTGAATCACATGCAGTTTCTGGTCCTATGAGCAAGAGTTGTTTTCTATAAGGAAAGTCACTATTGCGCTCCCATTGCCATACACAGTGCAAATAGCACTCCTGTCTGTTCGCAGCAAGTACAGTGTATTGGTAGAAGAGGATCTACTGTTCTTGTCAGGTTCCTAAGCAGACTTGAACTAGATATGGCCCGTGTGTGTAGGAAGCACAGTTTCTTTGTTCTGAGCAAGCTCACTGTTCGGACCACAAAGGAAACACAGTAGAGTAGAAGAGTGCTCTTTTCTCAAAAGCAGAGTGTGTTTCTTGTATGGCGAGCTAGCGTTTGTTTCCCAGTCCTAAATGGAGTTGAATCCAATGCAGTTTGTGGTCCTACGAGCAAGAGTTGTTTTCTGGAAAGGAAAGTCACTATTGCGCTCCCATTGATACAAAGTGCAAATAGCCCTCCCGTCAGTTCCCAGTAAGTACAGTGTATTGGACTGAAGAGGAGAGACTGCTCTTCTCAGTTTCCTAAGCAGAGTTGAACTAGATATGGCCCGTGTGTGTAGGAAGCACAGTTCTTTTGTTCTGAGTAAGCTCATTGTTCTGGCCCTATAGGAAACACAATTGAGTAGAAGAGTGCTCTTTTCTCAAAAGCAGAGTGTGTTTCTTGTAATGCGAGATAGAGTTTGTTTCCCAGTCCTAAATGGAGTTGAGTCACATGCAGTTTTTGGTCCTACGAGCAAGAGTTGTTTTCTGGTAAGACGAGTCACTATTGTGCCCCATTGCCATACACAGTGCAAATAGCACTCACGTCTGTTCTCAGCAAGTAAAGTGTATCGGACTGAGGAGGAGCTACTGTTCTTGTCAGTTTCCTAAGCAGAGTTGAACTACATATGGTTCATGTGTGTAGGAAGCACAGTTCTTTTGTTCTGAGCAAGCTCACTGTTTGGACCCCATAGGAAACACAGTAGAGTAGAAAGTGCTCTTTTCTCTAAAGCAGAGTGTGTTTCTTGTAAGGCGAGCTAGCGTTTCTTTCCCAGTCTGAAATGGAGTTGAATCACATGCAGTTTCTGGTCCTACGAGCAAGAGTTGTTTTCTGGTAAGGAAAGTCACTATTGTGCTCCAACTGCCCTACACAGTGCAAATACCACTCGCGTCTGTTCCCAGCAAGTACAGTGTATTGGACTGAAGAGGATCTACTGTTCTTGTCAGTTTCCTAAGCAGAGTTGAACTAGATATGGCCGTTTGTGTAGGAATCACAGTTCTTCTGTTCTGAGCAAGCTCACTGTTCGGACCCCATAGGAAACACAGTAGAGTAGAAGAGTTCTCTTTTCTCAAAAGCAGGGTGTGTTTCATGTGATGCGAGCTAGCATTTGTTGCCCAGTCCTAAATGGAGTTGAATCACATGCAGTTTCTAATCCTACAAGCAAGAAATGTTTTATGGTAAAAATAGTCACTATTGCGCTGCCATTGCCATACACATGACAGATAGCACTGGCGTCTGTTCCTAGCAAGTACGGTGTATTGGACTGAAGAGGATCTACTGTTCTTTTCAGGTTCCTAAGTAGAATTGAACTAGACATGGCCGTGTGTGTAGGAAGCACAGTTCTTTTGTTCAGAGCAAGCTCACCGTTCGGACCCTATAGGAAACACAGTATAGTAGAAGAGTGCTCTTTACTCAAAAGCAGAATGTGTTTCTTGTAAGGCAATCTAGCGTTTGTTTCCCAGTCCTAAATGGAGTTGAATCACATGCAGTTTCTGGTCCTACGAGCAAGAGTTTATTTCTGGTAAGGAAAGTCACTATTGTGCTCCCATTGCCATACACAGGGCAAATAGCACTGGCGTCTGTTCCCAGCATGTACAGTGCATTGGACTGAAGAGGTTCCACTGTTCTTGTCAGTTTCCTAAGCAGACTTGAACTATATATGGCCCGTGTGTGTAGGAAGCACAGTTCTTTTGTTCTGAGCAAGCTCACTGTTCTGGCCCTATAGGAAACACAGTAGAGTAGAAGAGTGCTCTTTTCTCAAAAGCAGAGTGTGTTTCTTGTAAGGCTAACTAGTGTTTGTTTCCCAGTCCTAAATGGAGTTGAGTCACATGCAGTTTTTGGTCCTACGAGCAAGAGTAGTTTTCTTGTAAGAAGAGTCACAATTGGGCTCCCATTGCCATACAGAGTACAAATAGCACTGGCGTTTGTTCCCAGTATGTACAGTGTATTGGACTGAAAAGGATCTATTGTTCTTGTCAGTTTCCTAAGCAGAGTTGAACTAGATATGGCCCTGTATGTAGGATGCACAGTTCTTTTGTTCTGAGCAAGCTCTCTGTTCTGGCCCTATAGGAAACACAGTAGAGTAGAAGAGTGCTCTTTTCTCAAAAGCAGAGTGTGTTTCTTGTAAGGCGAGCTAGCGTTTGTTTCCCAGTCCTAAATGGAGTTGAATCACATGCAGTTTTGGGGTCTACCAGCAAGAGTTGTTTTCTTATAAGGAAAGTCACTATTGCGCTCCCTTTGCCACACAGAGTGCAAATAGCACTCGTGTCTGTTTCCAGCAAGTACAGTGTATGGGACTGAAGAGGAGCTAGTGTTCTTGTCAGTTTCCTAAGCAGAGTTGAACTAGATATGGCCCGTGTGTGTAGGAAGCACAGTTCTTTTGTTCTGACCAAGCTCACTGTTCGGACCCCATAGGAAACACAGTAGAGTAGAAGAGTGCTCTTTTCTCAAAAGCAGAGTGTGTTTATTGTAAGGCGAGCTAGCGTTTGTTTCCCAGTCCTAAATGGAGTTGAATCACATGCAGTTTCTGTTCCTACGAGCAAGAGTTGTTTTCTGGTAAGGAGAGTCATTATTGCGCTCCCATTGCCATACACAGTGCAAAGAGCCCTCCCGTCTGTTCCCAGTAAGTACAGTGTATTGGACTGAAGAAAGGAGACTGCTCTTCTCAGTTTCCTAAGCAGAGTTGAACTAGATATGGCCCGTGTGTGTAGGAATCACAGTTCTTTTGTTCTGAGTAAGCTCATTGTTCTGGCCCTATAGGAAAAACAGTAGAGTAGAAGACTGCTCTTTTCTCAAAAGCAGAGTGTGTTTCATGCAAGGTGAGCTAGCATTTGTTTCCCAGTCCTAAATGGAGTTGAATCACATGCAGTTTCTGGTCCTAAGAGCAAGAGTTGTTTTCTGGTAGGAAAGTCACTATTGTGCTCCCATTGCCATACACAGTGCAAATAGCACTCGCGTGTGTTCCCAGCAAGTACAGTGTATCGGACTAAAGAGGAGCTACTGTTCTTGTCAGTTTACTAAGCAGAGTTGAACTAGATATGGCCCGTGTGCGTAGGAAGCACAGTTCTTTTGTTCTGAGCAAGCTCACTGTTCTGGCCCTATAGGAAACACAGTAGAGTAGATGAGTGCTCTTTTCTCTAAAGCAGAATGTGTTTCTTGTAAGGCGAGCTACCATTTGTTTCCCAGTCCTAAATGGAGTTGAATCACATACAGTTTCTGGTCCTACGTGCAAGAGTTGTTTTATGGTAAGAAGAGTCACTATTGCGCAGCCATTGTCATAGACAGGACAAATAGCCCTGGCGTCTGTTCCCAGCAAGTACAGTGTATTGGACTGAAGAGGATCTACTGTTCTTGTCAGGTTCCTAAGCAGAATTGAACTAGATAGGGCCGTGTGTGCAGGAAGCACAGTTCTTTTGTTCTCAGCAAGCTCACTGTTCGGACCCCATAGGAAACACAGTAGAGTAGAAGAGTGCTCTTTTCTCAAAAGCAGAGTGTGTTTCTTGTAAGGCGAGCTAGCGTTTGTTTCCCAGTCCTAAATGGAGTTGAGTCACATGCAGTTTTTTGTCCTACGAGCAAGAGTTGTTTTCTGGTAAGACAAGTCACTAATGTGCTCCAATTGCCATACACAGTGCAAATAGCACTCGCGTCTCTTCCCCGCAAGTACAGTGTATTGGACTGAAGAGGAGCTACTGTTCTTGTCAGTTTCCTAAGCAGAGTTGAACTAGATATGGCCCGTGTGTGTAGGAAGCACAGTTCTTTTTTTCTGAGCAAGCTCACTGTTCTGGTCCTATAGGAAACAAAGTAGAGTAGAAGAGTGCTCTTTTCTCAAAAGCAGAGTGTGTTTCTTGTAAAGCGAGCTGGAGTTTGTTTCCCAGTCCTAAATGGAGTTGAATCACATGCAGTTTCTGGGCCTACCAGCAAGAGTTGTTTTCTGGTAAGAAGAGTCACTATTGCGTTGCCATTGCCATACACAAGACAAATAGCACTGGCGTCTGTTCCCAGCAAGTACAGTGTATCAGACTGAAGAGGAGCTACTGTTCTTGTCAGTTTCCTAAGCAGAGTGGAACTAGATATGGCCCGAGTGTGTAGGAAGCACAGTTATTATGTTCTGAGCAACCTCACAGTTCTGGCCCTGTAGGAAACACAGTAGAGTAGAAGAGTGTTCTTTTCTCTAAAGCAGAGTGTGTTTCTTGTAAGGCGAGCTCGCATTTGATTCCCGGTCCTAAATGGAGTTGAGTCACATGCAGTTTTTGGTCCTATGAGCAAGAGTTGTTTTCTGGTAAGAAGAGTCACTATTGCGCTCCAAATGCCATACACAGTGCAAATAGCACTCGCGTCTGTTCCCAGCAAGTACAGTGTATTGGACTGAATAGGAGCTACTGTTCTTGTCAGTTTACTAAGCAGAATTGAACTAGATATGGTCCATGTGTGTAGGAAGCACAGTTCTTTTGTTCTGAGCAAGCTTACTCTTTGGACCCCATAGGAAACACAGTAGAGTAAAAGAGTGCTCTTTTATCAAAAGCAGAGTGTGTTTCTTGTAAGGCGAGCTAGCGTTTGTTTCCCCATACCTAAATGGAGTTGAATCACATGCAGTTTCTGGTCCTATGAGCAAGAGTTGTTTTCTAGTAAGGAAAGTCACTATTGCGCTCCCATTGCCATACACAGTGCAAATAGCACTCCTGTCTGTTCGCAGCAAGTACAGTGTATTGGATAGAAGAGGATCTACTGTTCTTGTCAGGTTCCTAAGCAGACTTGAACTAGATATGGCCCTGTGTGTAGGAAGCAAAGTTTTTTTGTTCTGAGCAAGCTCACTGTACAGACCCCATAAGAAACACAGTAGAGTAGAAGAGTGCTCTTTTCTCAAAAGCAGAGTGTGTTTCTTGTATGGCAAGCTAGCGTTTGTTTCCCAGTCCTAAACGGAGTTGAATCCAATGCAGTTTGTGGTCCTACGAGCAAGAGTTGTTTTCTGGTAAGAAAAGTCACTATTGCGCTCCCATTGCCATACACAGTGCAAATAGCCCTCCCTTCTGTTCCCAGTAAGAACAGTGTATTGGACTGAAAAGGAGCTACCGTTCTTCTCAGTTTCCTAAACAGAGTTGAACTAGATATGGCAAATGTGTGTAGGAAGCGCAGTTCTTTTTTTCTGAGCAAGCTCACTGTTCTGGCCCTATAGGAAACAAAGTAGAGTAGAAGAGTGCTCTTTTCTCAAAAGCAGAGTGTGTTTCTTGTAAAGCGAGCTGGAGTTTGTTTCCCAGTCCTAAATGGAGTTGAATCACATGAAGTTTCTGGTCCTATGAGCAAGAGTTGTTTTCTGGTAAGAAGAGTCACTATTGCGTTGCCATTGCCATACACAGGACAAATAGCACTGGCGTCTGTTCCCAGCAAGTACAGTGTACTGGACTGAAGAGTATCTACTGTTCTTGTCAGGTTCCTAAGCAGAGTTAAACTAGATATGGCCGTGTTTGTAGGAAGCACAGTTTTTTTGTTCTGAGCAAGCTCACTGTTCCGAACACATAGAAAACACAGTAGAGTAGAAGAGTGCTCTTTTCTCAAAAGCAGAGTGTGTTTCTTGGAAGGCGAGCTAGCGTTTGTTTCCCAGTCCTAAATGGAGTTGAATCACATGCAGTTTTTTTCCTATGAGCAAGAGTTGTTTTCTGGTAAGGAAAGTCACTGTTGTGCTCTCATTGCCATACACAGGGCAAATAGCACTCGCGTCTGTTCCCAGCAAATACAGTGTATTGGTCTGAAGAGGAGCTACTGTTCTTGTCAGGTTCCTAAGCAGAGTTGAACTAAATATGTTCCCTGTGTGTAAGAAGCACAGTTCTTTTTTTCTGAGCAAGCTCTCTGTTTCGACCACATAGGAAACACAGTAGAGTAGAAGAGTGCTTTTTTCTCTAAAGCAGAGTGTGTTTCTTGTAAGGCGAGCTAGCGTTTGTTTCCCAGTCTTAAATGGAGTTGAATCACATGCAGTTTCTGGTCCTATGAGCAAGAGTTGTTTTCTGGTAAGGAAAGTCACTATTGCGCTCCCACTGCAATACACAGTGCAAATAGCACTCCCGTCTGTTCCCAGGAAGTACAGTGTATTGGACTGAAGAGGAGCTACTGTTCTTCTTTGTTTCCTAAGCAGAGTGGAACTAGATATGGCCCGTGTGTGTAGGAAGCACAGTTATTATGTTCTGAGCAAGCTCACTGTTCTGGCCCTGTAGGAAACACAGCAGAGTAGAAGAATGTTCTTTTCTCTAAAGCAGAGTGTGTTTCTTGTAAGGCGAGCTCGCGTTTGATTCCCGGTCCTAAATGGAGTTGAGTCACATGCAGTTTTTGGTCCTATGAGCAAGAGTTGTTTTCTGGTAAGAAGAGTCACTATTGCGCTCCAAATGCCATACACAGTGCAAATAGCACTCGCGTTTGTTCCCAGAAAGTACAGTGTATTGGATTGAATAGGAGCTACTGTTCTTGTCAGTTTCCTAAGCAGAGTTGAACTAGATATGATCCATTTGTGTAGGAAGCACAGTTCTTTTGTTCTGAGCAAGCTCACTGTTTGGACCCCATAGGAAACGCAGTAGAGTAGAAGCGTGCTCTTTTCTCAAAAGCAGAGTGTGTTTCTTGTAAGGCGGGCTAGCGTTTTTTTCCTAGTCCTAAATGGAGTTGAATCACATGCAGTTTGTGGTGCTAGGAGCAAGAGTTGTTTTCTGGTAAGGAAAGTCACTATTGCGCTCCCATTGCCATACACAGTGCAAATAGCACTCCCTTGTCTTCCCAGCAAGTACAGTGTATTGGACTGAAGAGGAGAGACTGCTCTTCTCAGTTTCCAAAGCAGAGTTGAACTAGATATGACCCCTGTGTGTAGGAAGCACAGTTCTTTTGTTCTGAGCAAGCTCACTGTTCTGGCCCTATAGGAAACACAGTAGAGTAGAAGAGTGCTCTTTTCTCAAAAGCAGAGTGTGTTTCTTGTAAGTAGAGATAGAGTTTGTTTCCCAGTCCTAAATGGAGTTGAATCACATGCAGTTTCTGGTCCTATGAGCAAGAGTTGTTTTCTGGTAAGGAAAGTCACTATTGCGCTCCCATTGCCATACACAGTGCAAATAGCACTCCTGTCTGTTCGCAGCAAGTACAGTGTATTGGATAGAAGAGGATCTACTGTTCTTGTCAGGTTCCTAAGCAGACTTGAATTAGATATGGCCCTGTGTGTAGGAAGCAAAGTTTTTTTGTTCTGAGCAAGCTCACTGTTCAGACCCCATAGGAAACACAGTAGAGTAGAAGAGAGCTCTTTTCTCAAAAACAGAGTGTGTTTCTTGTATGGCGAGCTAGCGTTTGTTTCCCAGTCCTAAATGGAGTTGAATCCAATGCAGTTTGTGGTCCTACGAGCAAGAGTTGTTTTCTGGAAAGGAAAATCACTATTGTGCTCCCATTGCCATACACAGTGCAAATAGCCCTCCCGTCTGATCCCAGTAATTACAGTGTATTGGACTGAAAAGGATCTACCGTTATTCTCAGTTTCATAAGCAGAGTTGAACTAGATATGGCCCGTGTATATAGGAAGCACACTTCTTTTGTTCTGAGTAAGCTCATTGTTCTGGCCCTATAGGAAACACAATTGAGTAGAAGAGTGCTCTTTTCTCAAAAGCAGAGTGTGTTTCTTGTATGGCTAGCTAGCGTTTGCTTCCCAGTCCTAAATGGAGTTGAGTCACATGCAGTTTTTTGTCCCACGAGCAAGAGTTATTTTCTAGTAAGACGAGTCACTATTGTGCCCCATTGCCATACACAGTGCAAATAGCACTCGCGTCTGTTCTCAGCAAGTAAAGTGTATCGGACTGAAGAGGAGCTACTGTTCTTGTCAGTTTCCTAAGCAGAGTTGAACTACATATGGTTCATGTGTGTAGGAAGCACAGTTCTTTTGTTCTGAGCAAGCTCACTGTTTGGACCCCATAGGAAACACAGTAGAGTAGAAAGTGCTCTTTTCTCTAAAGCAGAGTGTATTTGTTGTAAGGCGAGCTAGATTTTCTTTCCCAGTCTGAAATGGAGTTGAATCACATGCAGTTTCTGGTCCTACGAGCAAGAGTTGTTTTCTGGTAAGGAAAGTCACTATTGTGCTCCAAATGCCCTACACAGAGCAAATAGCACTCGCGTCTGTTCCCAGCAAGTACAGTGTATTGGACTGAAAAGGATCTACTGTTCTTGTCAGTTTCTTAAGCAGTGTTGAACTAGATATAGCCGTTTGTGTAGGAATCACAGTTCTTTAGTTCTGAGCAAGCTCACTGTTCGGTCCCCATAGGAAACACAGTAGAGTAGAAGAGTTCTCTTTTCTCAAAAGCAGGGTATGTTTCAAGTGATGCGAGCTAGCATTTGTTGCCCTGTCCTAAATGGAGTTGAATTACATGCAGTTCCTGGTCCTACGAGCAAGAATTGTTTTCTAGTAAGGAAAGTCACTATTGTGCTCCCATTGCCATACACAGTGCAAATAGCACTCGCGTCTGTTCCCAGCAAGTACAGTGTATCGGACTGAAGAGGAGCTACTGTTTTTGTCAGTTTCCTAAGCAGAATTGAGCTAGATATGGCCGTGTATGTAGGAAGCACAGTTCTTTTGTTCTGAGCAAGCTCTCTGTTCTGGCCCTACAGGAAACACAGTAGAGTAGAAGAGTGCTCTTTTCTCAAAAGCAGAGTGTGTTTCTTGAAAGGCAAGCTAGCGTTTGTTTCCCAGTCCTAAATGGAGTTGAATCACATGCAGTTTTTGGTCCTATCAGCAAGAGTTGTTTTCTGGTAAGGAAAGTCACTATTGCGCTCCTTTTGCCATACACAGTGCAAATACAACACACGTCTGTTTCCAGCAAGTACAGTGTATTAGTCTGAAGAGGAGCTATTGTTCTTGTCAGTTTCCTAAGCAGAATTGAACTAGATATGGCCGTGTATGTAGGAAGCACAGTTCTTTTGTTCTTAGCAAGCTCACTGTTCGGTCCTCATAGGAAACACAGTAGAGTAGAAGAGTTCTTTTTTCTCAAAAGCAGGGTGAGTTTCATGTGAGGCGAGCTAGCATTTGTTGCCCAGTCCTAAATGGAGTTGAATTACATGCAGTTCCTGGTCCTACGAGCAAGAATTGTTTTTTAGTAAGGAAAGTCACTATTGCGCTGCCATTACCATACACAGTGCAAATAGCACTCGCGTCTGTTCCCAGCAAGTACAGTGTATCGGACTGAAGAGGAGCTACTGTTTTTGTCAGTTTCCTAAGCAGAATTGAGCTAGGTATGGCCGTGTGTGTAGGAAGCACAGTTCTTTTGTTCAGAGCAAGCTCACTCTTCGGACCCCATAGGAAACACAATAGAGTAGAAGAGTGCTCTTTTCTCAAAAGCAGAGTGTGTTTCTTGTACGGCAAGCTAGCGTTTGTTTCCCAGTCCTAAATAGAGTTGAATCACATACAGTTTCTGGTCCTACGAGCAAGAGTTGTTTTCTGGTAAGGAAAGTCACTATTGTGCTCCCATTGCCATACACAGTGCAAATAGCACTCGCATCTGTTCCCAGCAAGTACAGTGTATCAGACTGAAGAGGAGCTACTGTTCTTGTCAGTTTCCTAAGCAGAGTTGAACTAGATATGGCCCGTGTGTGTAGGAAGCACAGTTATAATGTTCTGAGCAAGCTCACTGTTCTGGCCCTGTAGGAAACAGAGTAGAGGAGAAGAGTGCTCTTTTCTCTAAAGCAGAGTGTGTTTATTGTAAGGCGAGATCGCGTTTGATTTTCAGTCCTAAATTGAATTGAGTCACATGCAGTTTTTGGTCCTATGAGCAAGAGTTTTTTTCTGGTAAGAAGAGTCACTATTGCGCCCCAAATGCCATACACAGTGCAAATAGCACTCGCGTCTGTTCCCAGCAAATACAGTGTATTGGACTGAAGAGGAGCTACTGTTCCTCTCAGTTTCCTAAGCAGAGTTGAACTAGATATGGTCCATGTGTGTAGGAAGCACAGATCTTTTGTTCTGAGCAAGCTCACTGTTTGGACACCATAGGAAATGCAGTAGAGTAGATGAGTGCTCTTTTCTCAAAAAGAGAGTGTGTTTCTTGTAAGGCGATCTAGTGTTTTTTTTTTTTGTCCTAAATGGAGTTGAATCACATGCAGTTTGTGGTCCTAGGAGCAAGCGTGGTTTTCTGGTAAGAAGAGTCACTATTGCGCTCCCATTGTCATACACAGGGCAAATAGCACTGGCGTCGTTTCTCAGCATGTACAGTGTATTGGACTGAAGAGAATCTACTGTTTTGTCAGGTTCCTAAGCAGAATTGAACAAGATATGGCCGTGTGTGTAGGAAGCACAGTTCTTTTGTTCTGAGGAAGCTCACTGTTCAGACTCCATAGGAAACAATATAGAGTAGAAGTGTGCTCTTTTCTCAAAAGCAGATGTGTGTTTCTTGTAAGGCGAGCTAGCATTTGTTTCCCAGTCCTAAATGGATTTGAATCACATGCAGTTTCTGGTCCTACGAGCAAGAGTTGTTTTCTGGTAAGGAAAGTCACTATTGCGCTCCCTTTGCCATACACAGTGCTAATAGCACTTGCGTCTGTTCCCAGCAAGTACAGTGTATTGGACTGAAGGGGAGCTACTGTTCTTGTCAGTTTCCTAAGCAGAGTTGAAACAGATACGCCCCGTGTGTGTAGGAAGCACAGGTCTTTTGTTCTGAGCAAGCTCACTGTTCTGGCCCTATAGGAAACACAGTAGAGTAGAAGAGTGCTCTTTTCTCAAGAGCAGAGTGTGTTTCTTGTAAAGCTAGCTAACGTTTGTTTCCCAGTCCTAAATGGAGTTGAGTCACATGCAGTTTTTGGTCCTACGAGTAAGAGTAGTTTTCTGGTAAGAAGAGTCACTATTGGGCTCCCATTGCCATACACAGTACAAATAGCACTCGCGTCTGTTCCCAGCATGTACAGTGTATTAGTCTGAAGAGGAGCTATTGTTCTTGTCAGTTTCCTAAGCAGAATTGAACTAGATATGGCCGTGTATGTAGGAAGCACAGTTCTTTTGTTCTGAGCAAGCTCTCTTTTCTGGCCCTATAGGAAACACAGTAGAGTAGAAGAGTGCTCTTTTCTCAAAAGCAGAGTGTGTTTCTTGTAAGGCGAGCTAGCATTTGTTTCCCAGTCCAAAATGGAGTTGAATCACATGCAGTTTTTGGTCCTAACAGCAAGAGTTGTTTTCTGGTAAGGAAAGTCACTATTGTGCTCCCTTTGCCATACACAGTGCAAATAGCACTCGTGTCTGTTTCCAGCAAGTACAGTGTATTGGACTGAAGAGGAGCTACTGTTCTTGTCAGTTTCCTAAGCAGAGTTGAACTAGATATGGCCCGTGTGTGTAGGAAGCACAGTTCTTTTGTTCTGAGCAAGCTCACTGTTCGGACCCCATAGGAAACACAGTAGAGTAGAAGAGTGCTCTTTTCTCAAAAGCAGAGTGTGTTTCTTGTAAGGGGAGCTAGCGTTTGTTTCCCAGTCCTAAATGGAGTTGAATCACATGCAGTTTCTGGTCCTACGAGCAAGAGTTGTTTTCTGGTAAGGAAAGTCATTATTGCGCTCCCATTGCCATACATAGTGCAAATAGCACTCGCGTCTGTTCCCAGCAAGGAGAGTGTATTGGACTGAAGAGGAGCTACTGTTCTTGTCAGTTTCCTAAGCAGAGTTGAACTAGATATGGCCCGTGTGTGTAGGAAGCACAGTTCTTTTGTTCTGAGCAAGCTCACTCTTTGGACACCATAGGAAACACTGTAGAGAAGAAGAGTGCTCTGTTCTCAAAAGCAGAGTGTGTTTCTTGAAAGGCAAGCTAGCGTTTGTTTTCCAGTCAGAAATGGAATTGAATCCCGTGCAGTTTTTGGTCCTATGAGCAAGAGTTTTTTTCTGGTAATAAGAATCACTATTGCGCTCCCATTGCCATACACAGTGCATATAGCACTGGCGTCTGTCCCAGCATGTACAGAGTATTGGACTGAAGAGGATCTACTGTTCTTGTCAGTTTCCTAAGCAGTGTTGAACTAGATATGGCGCTGTATGTAGGAAGCACAGTTCTTTTGTTCTGAGCAAGCTCTCTGTTCTGGCCCTCTAGGAAACACAGTAGAGTAGAAGAGTGCTCTTTTCTCAAAAGCAGAGTGTGTTCCTTGTAAGGCGAGCTACTGTTTGTTTCCCAGTCCTAAATGGAGTTCAATCACATGCAGTTTCTGGTCCTACGAGCAAGAGTTGTTTTATGGTAAGAATAGTCACTATTGCGCTGCCATTGCCTTACACCGGACAAATAGCACTGGCGTCTGTTCCCAGCATGTACAGTGTATTGGACTGAAAAGGATCTATTGTTCTTGTCAGTTTCCTAAGCAGAATTGAACTAGATATGGCCGTGTATGTAGGAAGCACAGTTCTTTTGTTCAGAGCAAGCTCACTGTTCGGACCCTATAGGAAACACAGTAGAGTAGAAGAGTGCTCTGTTCTCAAAAGCAGAGTGTGTTTCTTGTACGGCAAGCTAGCGTTTGTTTCCCAGTCCTAAATAGAGTTGAATCACATACAGTTTCTGGTCCTACGAGCAAGAGTTGTTTTCTGGTAAGGAAAGTCACTATTGTGCTCCCATTGCCATACACAGTGCAAATAGCACTCGCATCTGTTCCCAGCAAGTACAGTGTATCAGACTGAAGAGGAGCTACTGTTCTTGTCAGTTTCCTAAGCAGAGTTGAACTAGATATGGCCCGTGTGTGTAGGAAGCACAGTTATAATGTTCTGAGCAAGCTCACTGTTCTGGCCCTGTAGGAAACAGAGTAGAGGAGAAGAGTGCTCTTTTCTCTAAAGCAGAGTGTGTTTATTGTAAGGCGAGATCGCGTTTGATTTTCAGTCCTAAATTGAATTGAGTCACATGCAGTTTTTGGTCCTATGAGCAAGAGTTTTTTTCTGGTAAGAAGAGTCACTATTGCGCCCCAAATGCCATACACAGTGCAAATAGCACTCGCGTCTGTTCCCAGCAAATACAGTGTATTGGACTGAAGAGGAGCTACTGTTCCTCTCAGTTTCCTAAGCAGAGTTGAACTAGATATGGTCCATGTGTGTAGGAAGCACAGATCTTTTGTTCTGAGCAAGCTCACTGTTTGGACACCATAGGAAATGCAGTAGAGTAGATGAGTGCTCTTTTCTCAAAAAGAGAGTGTGTTTCTTGTAAGGCGATCTAGTGTTTTTTTTTTTTTGTCCTAAATGGAGTTGAATCACATGCAGTTTGTGGTCCTAGGAGCAAGCGTGGTTTTCTGGTAAGAAGAGTCACTATTGCGCTCCCATTGTCATACACAGGGCAAATAGCACTGGCGTCGTTTCTCAGCATGTACAGTGTATTGGACTGAAGAGAATCTACTGTTTTGTCAGGTTCCTAAGCAGAATTGAACAAGATATGGCCGTGTGTGTAGGAAGCACAGTTCTTTTGTTCTGAGGAAGCTCACTGTTCAGACTCCATAGGAAACAATATAGAGTAGAAGTGTGCTCTTTTCTCAAAAGCAGATGTGTGTTTCTTGTAAGGCGAGCTAGCATTTGTTTCCCAGTCCTAAATGGATTTGAATCACATGCAGTTTCTGGTCCTACGAGCAAGAGTTGTTTTCTGGTAAGGAAAGTCACTATTGCGCTCCCTTTGCCATACACAGTGCTAATAGCACTTGCGTCTGTTCCCAGCAAGTACAGTGTATTGGACTGAAGGGGAGCTACTGTTCTTGTCAGTTTCCTAAGCAGAGTTGAAACAGATACGCCCCGTGTGTGTAGGAAGCACAGGTCTTTTGTTCTGAGCAAGCTCACTGTTCTGGCCCTATAGGAAACACAGTAGAGTAGAAGAGTGCTCTTTTCTCAAGAGCAGAGTGTGTTTCTTGTAAAGCTAGCTAACGTTTGTTTCCCAGTCCTAAATGGAGTTGAGTCACATGCAGTTTTTGGTCCTACGAGTAAGAGTAGTTTTCTGGTAAGAAGAGTCACTATTGGGCTCCCATTGCCATACACAGTACAAATAGCACTCGCGTCTGTTCCCAGCATGTACAGTGTATTAGTCTGAAGAGGAGCTATTGTTCTTGTCAGTTTCCTAAGCAGAATTGAACTAGATATGGCCGTGTATGTAGGAAGCACAGTTCTTTTGTTCTGAGCAAGCTCTCTTTTCTGGCCCTATAGGAAACACAGTAGAGTAGAAGAGTGCTCTTTTCTCAAAAGCAGAGTGTGTTTCTTGTAAGGCGAGCTAGCATTTGTTTCCCAGTCCAAAATGGAGTTGAATCACATGCAGTTTTTGGTCCTAACAGCAAGAGTTGTTTTCTGGTAAGGAAAGTCACTATTGTGCTCCCTTTGCCATACACAGTGCAAATAGCACTCGTGTCTGTTTCCAGCAAGTACAGTGTATTGGACTGAAGAGGAGCTACTGTTCTTGTCAGTTTCCTAAGCAGAGTTGAACTAGATATGGCCCGTGTGTGTAGGAAGCACAGTTCTTTTGTTCTGAGCAAGCTCACTGTTCGGACCCCATAGGAAACACAGTAGAGTAGAAGAGTGCTCTTTTCTCAAAAGCAGAGTGTGTTTCTTGTAAGGGGAGCTAGCGTTTGTTTCCCAGTCCTAAATGGAGTTGAATCACATGCAGTTTCTGGTCCTACGAGCAAGAGTTGTTTTCTGGTAAGGAAAGTCATTATTGCGCTCCCATTGCCATACATAGTGCAAATAGCACTCGCGTCTGTTCCCAGCAAGGAGAGTGTATTGGACTGAAGAGGAGCTACTGTTCTTGTCAGTTTCCTAAGCAGAGTTGAACTAGATATGGCCCGTGTGTGTAGGAAGCACAGTTCTTTTGTTCTGAGCAAGCTCACTCTTTGGACACCATAGGAAACACTGTAGAGAAGAAGAGTGCTCTGTTCTCAAAAGCAGAGTGTGTTTCTTGAAAGGCAAGCTAGCGTTTGTTTTCCAGTCAGAAATGGAATTGAATCCCGTGCAGTTTTTGGTCCTATGAGCAAGAGTTTTTTTCTGGTAATAAGAATCACTATTGCGCTCCCATTGCCATACACAGTGCATATAGCACTGGCGTCTGTCCCAGCATGTACAGAGTATTGGACTGAAGAGGATCTACTGTTCTTGTCAGTTTCCTAAGCAGTGTTGAACTAGATATGGCGCTGTATGTAGGAAGCACAGTTCTTTTGTTCTGAGCAAGCTCTCTGTTCTGGCCCTCTAGGAAACACAGTAGAGTAGAAGAGTGCTCTTTTCTCAAAAGCAGAGTGTGTTCCTTGTAAGGCGAGCTACCGTTTGTTTCCCAGTCCTAAATGGAGTTCAATCACATGCAGTTTCTGGTCCTACGAGCAAGAGTTGTTTTATGGTAAAAATAGTCACTATTGCGCTGCCATTGCCTTACACCGGACAAATAGCACTGGCGTCTGTTCCCAGCATGTACAGTGTATTGGACTGAAAAGGATCTATTGTTCTTGTCAGTTTCCTAAGCAGAATTGAACTAGATATGGCCGTGTATGTAGGAAGCACAGTTCTTTTGTTCAGAGCAAGCTCACTGTTCGGACCCTATAGGAAACACAGTAGAGTAGAAGAGTGCTCTGTTCTCAAAAGCAGAGTGTGTTTCTTGTACGGCAAGCTAGCGTTTGTTTCCCAGTCCTAAATGGAGTTGAATCACATGCAGTTTCTGGTCCTATGAGCAAGAGTTTATTTCTGGTAAGGAAAGTCACTATTGTGCTCCCACTGCTATACACAGGGCAAATAGCACTGGCGTCTGTTAACAGCATGTACAGTGTATTGGACTGAAGAGGTTCCACTGTTCTTGTCAGTTTCCTAAGCAGAATTGAACTAGATATGGCCCATGTGTGTAGGAAGCACAGTTCTTTTGTTCTGAGCAAGCTCACTGTTCTGTCCCTATAGGAAACACAGTAGAGTAGAAGAGTGCTCTTTTCTCAAAAACAGAGTGTGTTTCTTGTAAGGCTAGCTAGCGTTTGTTTCCCAGTCCTAAATGGAGTTGAGTCACATGCAGTTTTTGGTCCTACGAGCAAGAGTAGTTTTCTCGTAAGAAGAGTCACTATTGGGCTCCCATTGCCATACACTGTACAAATAGCACTGGCGTCTGTTCCCAGCATGTACAGTGTATTGGACTGAAAAGGATCTATTGTTCTTGTCAGTTTCCTAAGCAGAATTGAACTAGATATGGCTGTGTATGTAGGAAGCACAGTTCTTTTGTTCTGAGCAAGCTCTCTGTTCTGGCCCTATAGGAAACACAGTAGAGTAGAAGAGTGCTCTTTTCTCAAAAGCAGAGTGTGTTTCTTGTAAGGCGAGCTAACGTTTGTTTCCCAGTCCTAAATGAGTTGAATCACATGCAGTTTTTGGTCCTAACAGCAAGAGTTGTTTTCTGGTAAGGAAAGTCACTATTGCGCTCCCTTTGCCATACACAGTGCAAATAGGACTCGCGTCTGTTTCCAGCAAGTACAGTGTATTAGTCTGAAGAGGAGCTACTGTTCTTGTCAGTTTCTGAAACAGATTTGAACTAGATACAGCCCGTGTGTGTAGGAAACACAGTTCTTTTGTTCTGAGCAAGCTCACTGTTCGGACCCCATAGGAAACACAGTAGAGTAGAAGAGTGCTCTTTTCTCAAAAGCAGAGTGTGTTTCTTGTAAGGCGAGCTAGTGTTTGTTTCCTAGTCCTAAATGTAGTTGAATCACATGCAGTTTCTGGTCCTACGAGCAAGAGTTGTTTTCTGGTAAGGAAAGTCATTATTGCGCTCCCATTGCCATACATAGTGCAAATAGCACTCGCGTCTGTTCCCAGCAAGTAGAGTGTATTGGACTGAAGAGGAGCTACTGTTCTTGTCAGTTTCCTAAGCAGAGTTGAACTAGATATGGCCCGTGTGTGTAGGAAGCACAGTTCTTTTGTTCTGAGCAAGCTCACTGTACGGACACCATAGGAAACACTGTAGAGAAGAAGAGTGCTCTTTTCTCAAAAGCAGAGTGTGTTTCTTGAAAGGCAAGCTAGCGTTTGTTTTCCAGTCAGAAATGGATTTGAATCCCGTGCAGTTTCTGGTCCTATGAGCAAGAGTTTTTTTCTGGTAATAAGAGTCACTATTGCGCTCCCATTGCCATTCACAGTGCATATAGCACTGGTGTCTGTTCCCTGCATGTACAGAGTATTGGACTGAAGAGGAGCTACTGTTCTTGTCAGTTTCCTAAGCAGAGTTAAACTAGATATGGCCCCTGTGTGTAGGAAGCACAGTTCTTTTGTTCTGAGTAAGTTCACTGTTCTGGCCATATAGGAAACACAGTAGAGTAGAAGAGTGGTCTTTTCTCAAAAGCAGAGTGTGTTTTTTGTAAGGCGAGCTTGCGTTTCTTTCCCAGTACTAAATGGAGTTGAGTCACATGCAGTTTCTGGTCCACGAGCAAGAGTTGTTTTCTGGTAAGAAGAGTCACTATTGTGCTGCCATTGTCGTTCACAGAGCAAATAGCACTGGTGTCTGTTCCCAGCATGTGCAGTGTATTTGACTGAAGAGGGTATACTGTTCTTGTCAGTTTCCTTAGCTGAATTGAACTAGATATGGCCGTGTGTCTAGGAAGAACACTTCTTTTGTGTTGTGCAAGCTTACTGTTCTGGCCCTATAGGAAACACAGTAGAGTAGAAGAGTGCTCTTTTCTCAAAAGCAGAGTGTGTTTCTTGTAAGGCGAGCTAGCATTTATTTCCCAGTTCTAAATGGAGTTGAATCACATGCAGTTTTTGGTCCTATGAGCAAGAGTTTATTTCTGGTAAGGAAAGTCACTATTGTGCTCCCATTGCCATACACAGTGAAAATAGCACTCGTGTACTTCCCAGCAAGTACAGTGTATTGGACTGAAGAGGAGCTACTGTTCTTGTCAGTTTCCTAAGCAGTGTTGAACTAGATATGACACGTGTGTGTATGAAGCTCAGTTCTTTTTTTCTGAGCAAGCTCACTGTTCAGACCCCATAGGAAACACAGTAGAGTAGGAGAGTGCTCTTTTCCAAAAGCAGAGATTGTTTCTTTTAAGGAGAGCTATCGTTTGTTTCCCAGTCCTAAATGGAGTTGAATCACATGCAGTTTCTGGTCCTACGAGCAAGATTTGTTTTCTGGTAATAAGAGTCACTATTGCGCTCCCATTGTCATACACAGGGCAAATAGCACTCGCGTCTGTTCCCAGCATGTACAGTGTATTGGACTGAAAAGGATCTATTGTTCTTGTCAGTTTCCTAAGCAAAATTGAACTAGATATGTCCCTGTATGTAGGAAGCACAGTTATTTTGTTCTGAGCAAGCTCTCTGTTCTGGCCCTGTAGGAAACACAGTAGAGTAGAAGAGTACTCTTTTCTCAAAAGCAGAGTGTGTTTCTTGTAATGCCAGCTAGTGTTCTTTTCCCAGTCCTATATGGAGTTGAATCACATGCAGTTTCTGGTCCTACGAGCAAGAGTTGTTTTCTGGTAAGAAGTGTCACTATTGCGCTCCCATTGTAATACACAGGGCAAATAGCACTCGCGTCTTATACCAGCATTTACAGTGTATTGGACTGAAGAGGAGCTACTGTTCTTGTTAGTTTCCTAAGCAGAATTGAACTAGATATGGCCCTGTATGTAGGAAGCAGAGTTCTCTTGTTCTGATCAAGCTCACTGTTCGGACACCATAGGAAACACAGTAGAGTAGAAGAGTGCTCTTTTCTCAAAACCAGAGTGTGTTTCTTGTAAGGCCAGCTAGTGATTTTTTCCCAGTCCTATATGGAGTTGAATCACATGCAGTTTCTGGTCCTACGAGCAAGACTTGTTTTCTGGTAAGAAGAGTCACTATTGCGCTCCCATTGTCATACACAGGGCAAATAGCACTCGCATCTGTTCAAAGCATGTACAGTGTATTGGACTGAAAAGGATCTATTTTCTTGTCAGTTTCCTAAGCAGAATTGAACTAGATATGGCCCTCTATGTAGGAAGCACAGTTCTTTTGTTCTGAGCAATCTCTCTGTTCTGGCCCTCTAGGAAACACAGTAGAGTAGAAGAGTGCTCTTTTCTCAAAAGCAGAGTGTGTTTCTTGAAAGGCGAGCTTGCGTTTGTTTCCCAGTCCTAAATGGAGTTTTCACATGCAGTTTCTAATCCTACAAGCAAGAGTTGTTTTATGGTAAGAATTGTCACTATTGCGATGCCATTGCCATACACAGGACAAATAGCACTGGCGTCTGTTCCCAGCAAGTATGGTGTATTGGACTGAAGAGGATCTACTGTTATTGTCAGGTTCCTAAGCAGAATTGAACTAGATATGGCCGTGTGTGTAGGAAGCACAGTTCTTTTGTTCAGAGCAAGCTCACTGTTCGGACCCTATAGGAAACACAGTAGAGTAGAAGAGTGCTCTGTTCTCAAAAGCAGAGTGTGTTTCTTGTACGGCAAGCTAGCGTTTGTTTCCCAGTCCTAAATGGAGTTGAATCACATGCAGTTTCTGGTCCTACGAGCAAGAGTTTATTTCTGGTAACGAAAGTCACTATTGTGCTCCCATTGCCATACACAGGGCAAATAGCACTGGCGTCTGTTCCCAGCAAGTACGGTGTATTGGACTGAAGAGGATCTGCTGTTCTTGTCAGGTTCCTAAGCAGAATTGAACTAGATATGGCCATGTGTGCAGGAAGCACAGTTCTTTTGTTCAGAGCAAGCTCACTGTTCGGACCCAATAGGAAACACAGTAGAGTAGAAGAGTGCTCTGTTCTCAAAAGCAGAGTGTGTTTCTTGTACGGCAAGCTAGCGTTTGTTCCCAGTCCTAAATGGAGTTGAATCACATGCAGTTTCTGGTCCTACGAGCAAGAGTTTATTTATGGTAAGGAAAGTCACTATTGTGCTCCCATTGCCATACACAGGGCAAATAGCACTGGCGTCTGTTCCCAGCATGTACAGTGTATTGGACTGAAGAGGTTCCACTGTTCTTGTCAGATTCCTAAGAAGAATTGAACTAGATATGGCCCGTGTGTGTAGGAAGCACAGTTCTTTTGTTCTGAGCAAGCTCACTGTTCGGACCACATAGGAAACACAGTAGAGTAGAAGAGTGCTCTTTTCTCAAAAGCAGAGTGTGTTTCTTGTAAGGTGAGCTAGCGTTTGTTTCCCAGTCCTAAATGGAGTTGAATCACATGCAGTTTCTGGTCCTACGAGCAAGAGTTGTTTTCTGGTAAGGAAAGTCACTATTGTGCTCCCTTTCCCATACATAGTGCAAAGAGCACTCGCGTCTGTTCCCAGCATGTGCAGTGTATTGGACTGAAAAGGATCTATTGTTCTTGTCAGTTTACTAAGCAGAATTGAACTAGATATGGCCGGTGAGTGTAGGAAGCACAGTTCTTTTGTTCTGAGCAAGCTCTCTGTTCTGGCCCTATAGGAAACACAGTAGAGTAGAAGAGTACTCTTTTCTCAAAAGCAGAGTGTTTTTCTTGTAAGGCGAGCTAGCGTTTGTTTCCCAGTCCTAAGTGGAGTTGAATCACATGCAGTTTTTGGTCCTACCAGCAAGAGTTGTTTTCTGGTAAGGAAAGTCACTATTGCGCTCCCTTTGCCATATACAGAGCAAATAGCACTCGTGTCTGTTTCCAGCAATTACAGTGTATTGGACTGAATAGGAGCTACTGTTCTTGTCAGTTTCCTAAGCAGAGTTGAACTAGATATGGCCCGTGTGTGTAGGAAGCACATTTCTTTTGTTCTGAGCAAGCTCACTGTTCGGACCCCATAGGAAACACAGTAGAGTAGAAGAGTGCTCTTTTCTCAAAAGCAGAGTGGGTTTCTTGTAAGGTGAGCTAGCCTTTGTTTCCCAGTCCTATATGGAGTTGAATCACATGCAGTTTCTGGTCCTACGAGCAAGAGTTGTTTTCTGGTAAGGAAAGTCACTATTGCGTTCCCATTGCCATACATAGTGCAAAGAGCACTCGCGTCTGTTCCCAGCATGTGCAGTGTATTGGACGGAAGAGGATGTACTGTTCTTGTCAGTTTCCTAAGCAGAATTGAACCAGATATGGCCGTGTATGTAGGAAGCACAGTTCTTTTGTTCTGAGCAAGCTCTCTGTTCTGGCCCTATAGGAAACACAGTAGAGTAGAAGAGTGCTCCTTTCTCAAAAGCAGAGTGTGTTTCTTGTAAGGCGAGCTAGCGTTTGTTTCCAAGTCCTAAGTGGAGTTGAATCACATGCAGTTTTTGGTCCTACCAGCAAGAGTTGTTTTCTGGTAAGGAAAGTCACTATTGTGCTCCCTTTGCCATATACAGTGCAAATAGCACTCGTGTCTGTTTCCAGCAAGTACGGTGTATTGGACTGAAGAGGAGCTACTGTTCTTGTCATTTTCCTAAGAGGAGTTGAAATAGATATGTACCCGTGTGTGTAGGAAACACAGTTCTTTTGTTCTGAGAAAGCACACTGTGCAGACACAATAGGAAACACAGTAGAGTAGATGAGTGCTCTTTTCTCAAAATCCGATTGTGTTTCTTGAAAGGCGTGCTAATATTTGCTTCCCAGTCAGAAATGGAGTTGAATCCCATGCAGTTTCTGGTCCTACGAGCATGAGTTTTTTTTCTGGTAAGAAGAGTCACTATTGCGCTCCCATTGCCATACACAGTGCAAATAGCACTGGCGCCTGTTCCCAGCAAGTACAGTGTATTGGACTGAAGACCAGCTACTGTTCTTTCCGTTTTCTAAGCAGAGTTGAACTAGATATGGCCCGTGTGTGTAGGAAGCACAGTTCTTTTGTTCAGAGCAAGCTCGCTGTTCGGACCCCATAGAAAACACAGTAGAGTAGAAGAGTGCTCTTTTCACAAAAGCAGAGTGTGTTTCTTGGAAGGTGAGCTAGTGTTTGTTTCCCTGTCCTAAATGGAGTTGAGTCACATGCAGTTTGTGGTCCTATGAGCAAGAGTTATTTTCTGGTAAGATGAGTCACTATTGCGCTCCCATTGCCATACACAGGGCAAATAGCACACGCGTCTGTTCCCAGCAAATACACTGTATTGGACTGAAGAGGAGCTACTGTTCCTTTCAGTTTCCTAAGCACAGTTGTATTAGATATGGCCCATGTGTATAGGAAGCACAGTTCTTTGGTTCTGAGCAAGCTCACTGTTCGGACCCCATAGGAAACACAGTAGAGTAGAAGAGTGCTCTTTTCTCAAAAGCAGAGTGTGTTTCTTGTAAGACAAGCTAGAGTTTGTTTCCCAGTCCTAAATGGAGTTGAATCCCATGCAGTTTCTTGTCCAACGAGCAAGAGCTGTTTTCTGGTAAGAAAAGTAACTATTGCGCTCCCATTGTCGTACACAGGGCAAATAGCACTCGCGTCTGTTCCCAGCATGTACAGTCTATTGGACTGAAGAGGATCTACTGTTCTTGTCAGCTTTCTAAGCATAGTTGAACTAGATATGGCCCGTGTGTGTAGGAAGCACAGTTCTTTTGTTCTGAGCAAGCTAACTGTTCAGACACCATAGGAAACATAGTAGAGTAGAAGAGTGCTCTTTTCTCAAAAGCAGAGTGTGTTTCTTGTAAGGCGAGCTAGCATTTGTTTCCCAGTCCTAAATGGAGTTGAATCACATGCAGTTTTTGGTCCTACCAGCAAGAGTTGTTTTCTAGTAAGGAAAATCACTATTGCGCTCTCTTTGCCATACACAGTGCAAATACCACTCGTGTCTGTTCCTGGCAAGTACAGTGTATTGGACTGAAGAGAATCTACTGTTCTTCTCAGTGCCCTAAGCAGAATTGAACTAGATATGGCCGTGTGTTTAGGAAGCACACTTCTTTTGTTCTGTGCAAGCTTACTGTTCTGGCCCTATAGGAAACACAGTAGAGTAGAAGAGTGCTCTTTTCACAAAAGCAGAGTGTTTTTCTTGGAAGGCGAGCTAGCGTTTGTTTCCCAGTCCTAAATGGAGTTGAGTCACATGCAGTTTGTGGTCCTATGAGCAAGAGTTGTTTTCTGGTAAGAAGAGTCACTATTTTGCTCCCATTGCCATACACAGTACAAATAGCACACGCGTCTGTTCCCAGCAAATACACTGTATTGGACTGAGGAGGAGCTACTGTTCTTGTCAGTTTCCTAAGCAGAATTGCACTAGATATGGCCGTGTGTGTAGGAAGCACAGTTCTCTTGTTCTGATCAAGCTCACTGTTCTGGCCCTATAGGAAACACAGTAGAGTAGAAGAGTGCTCTTTTCTCAAAAGCAGAGTGTGTTTCTTGTAAGGCGAGCTAGCGTTTGTTTCCCAGTCCTAAATGGTGTTGAATCACATGCAATTTCTGGTACTATGAGCAAGAGTTGTTTTCTGGTAAGGAAAGTCACTATTGCGCTCTCATTGCCATACGCAGTGCAAATAGCATTTGCGTCTGTTCCCAGCAAGTACAGTGTATTTGACTGAAGAGGAGCCATTCTTCTTGTCATTTTCCTAAGAGGAGTTGAACCAGATATGGCCCATGTGTGTAGGAAGCACAGTTCTTTTGTTCTGACCAAGCTCACTGTTCGGACCCCATAGGAAACACAGTAGAGTAGAAGAGTGCTCTTTTCACAAAAGCATATTGTGTTTCTTGTAAGGCGAGCTAGCGTTTGTTTCCCAGTCCTAAATGGAGTTGAGTGACATGCAGTTTGTGGTCCTACCAGCAAGAGTTGTTTTCTAGTAAGGAAAGTCACTATTGCGCTCCCATTGCCATACACAGTGCAAATAGCACTGGCGCCTGTTCCCAGCAAGTACAGTGTATTGGACTGAAGAGCAGCTACTGTTCTTGTCAGTTTTCTAAGCAGAGTTGAACTAGATATGGCCCGTGTGTGTAGGAAGCACAGTTCTTTTGTTCTGAGCAAGCTCACTGTTCTGGCCCTGTAGGAAACACAGTAGAGTAGAAGAGTGCTCTTTTCTCAAAAGCAGAGTGTGTTTCTTGTAAGTCGAGCTAGCGTTTGTTTCCCAGTCCTAAATGGAGTTGAATCACATGCAGTTTCTGGTCTATGAGCAAGAGTTGTTTTCTGGTAAGAAGAGTCAATATTGCGCTCCCATTGTCATACACAGGGCAAATAGCTCTGGCGTCGGTTACCAGCATGTACAGTGTATTGGACTGAAGAGAATCTACTTTTCTTGTCAGTTTCCTAAGCAGAATTGAACTAGATATGGCCGTGTGTTTAGGAAGCACAGTTCTCTTGTTCTGATCAAGCTCACTGTTCTGGCCCTATTGGAAACACATTAGAGTAGAAGAGTGCTCTTTTCTCAAAAGCAGAGTGTGTTTCTTGGAAGGCGAGCTAGCGTTTGTTTCCCAGTCCTAAATGGAGTTGAGTGACATGCAGTTTGTGGTCCTACCAGCCAGAGTTGTTTTCTAGTAAGGAAAGTCAATATTGCGCTCCCATTGTCATACACAGGGCAAATAGCACTGGCGTCGGTTCCCAGCATGTACAGTGTATTGGACTGAAGAGAATCTACTGTTCTTGTCAGTTTTCTAAGCAGAATTGAACTAGATATGGCCGTGTGTTTAGGAAGCACACTTCTTTTGTTCTGTGCAAGCTTACTGTTCTGGCCCTATAGGAAACACAGTATAGTAGAAGAGTGCTCTTTTCTCAAAAGCAGAGTGTGTTTCTTTTAAGGCGAGCTAACATTTATTTCCCAGTTCTAAATGGAGTTGTATCACACGCAGTTTTTGTTCCTATGAGCAAGAGTTGTTTTCTGGTAAGGAATGTCACTATTGTGCTCTCATTGCCATACACAGTGCAAATAGCACTCGCGTCTGTTCCCAGCAAGTACAGTGTATTGGACTGAAGAGGAGCTACTGTTCTTGTCATTTTCCTAAGAGGAGTTGAACTAGATATGTCCCGTGTGTGTAGGAAACACAGTTCTTTTGTTCTGAGCAAGCTCACTGTTCGGACACCATAGGAAACACAGTAGAGTAGATGAGTGCTCTTTTCTCAAAATTAGATTGTGTTTCTTGAAAGGCGAGCTAGTATTTGCTTCCCAGTCAGAAATGGAGTTGAATCCCATGCAGTTTCTGGTCCTACGAGCAAGAGTTGTTTTCTGGTAAGAAGAGTCACTATTGCGCTCCCATTGCCATACATAGTGCAAATAGCACTCGCGTCTGTTCCCAGCAAGTACAGTGTATTGGACTGAAGAGCAGCTACTGTTCTTGTCATTTTTCTAAGCAGAGTTGAACTAGATATGGCCCGTGTGTGTAGGAAGCACAGTTCTTTTGTTCTGAGATAGCTCACTCTTCGGACACCATAGGAAACACAGTAGAGTAGAAGAGTGCTCTTTTCTCAAAAGTATTGTGTGTTTCTTGTAAGGCGAGCTGGTGTTTGTTTCCCAGTCCTAAATGGAGTTGAATCACATGCAGTTTCTGGTCCTACGAGCCAGAGCTGTTTTCTGGTAAGAAGAGTCAATATTACGCTCCCATTGTCATACACAGGGCAAATAGCAATGGCATCTGTTCCCAGCATGTACAGTGTATTGGACTGAAGAGAATCTACTGTTCTTGTCAGTTTCCTAAGCAGAATTTAACTAGATATGGCCGTGTGTGTAGGAAGCACAGTTCTTTTGTTCTGAGCAAGCTCACTGTTCGGACCCCATAGGAAACACAATGGAGTAGAAGAGTGCTCTTTTCTCAAAAGCAGAGTGTGTTTCTTGTAAGGCGAGCTGACGTTTGTTTCCCAGTCCTAAATGGAGTTGAATCACATGCAGTTTCTGGTCCTACGAGCAAGAGTTGTTTTCTGGTAAGAAGAGTCACTATTGTGCTCCCATTGTCACATACAGGGCAAATAGCACTGGCATCGGTTCCCAGCATGTACAATGTATTGAACTGAAGAGGATCTACTGTTCTTGTCAGGTACCTAAGCAGAATTGAATTAGATATGGTCGTGTGTGTAGGAAGCACAGTTCTTTTGTTCTGAGCAGGCTCACTGTTCGGACCCCATAGGAAACACAGTAGATTAGAAGAGTGCTCCTTTCACAAAAGCAGAGTGTGTTTCTTGGAAGGTGAGCTAGCGTTTGTTTCCCTGTCCTAAATGGAGTTGAGTCACATGCAGTTTGTGGGCCTATGAGCAAGAGTTGTTTTCTGGTAAGAAGAGTCACTATTGCGCTCCCATTGCATTACACAGGGCAAATAGCACACGCGTCTGTTCCCAGCAAACACACTGTATTGGACTGAAGAGGAGCTACTGTTCCTGTCAGTTTCCTAAGCAGAGTTGAATTAGATATGGCCCATGTGTATAGGAAGCACAGTTCTTTTGTTCTGAGCAAGCTCACTGTTCGGACCCCATAGGAAACACAGTAGAGTAGAAGAGTGCTCTTTTCTCAAAAGCAGAGTGTGTTTCTTGTAAGGCAAGCTAGAGTTTGTTTCCCAGTCCTAAATGGAGTTGAATCACATGCAGTTTCTTGTCCAACGAGCAAGAGCTGTTTTCTGGTAAGAAGAGTCACTATTGTGCTCCCATGGACGTACACAGGGCAAATAGCACTCGCGTCTGTTTTCAGCATGTACAGTCTATTGGACTGAAGAGGATGTACTGTTCTTGTCAGTTTCCTAAGCAGAATTGAACTAGATATGGCCGTGTGTGTAGGAAGCACAGTTCTCTTGTTCTGATCAAGCTCACTGTTCTGGCCCTATAGGAAGCACAGTAGAGTAGAAGAGTGCTCTTTTCTCAAAAGCAGAGTGTGTTTCTTGTAAGGCGAGCTAGCGTTTGTTTCCCAGTCCTAAATGGAGTTCAATCACATGCAGTTTTTGGTCCTACCAGCAAGAGATGTTTTCTAGTAAGGAAAATCACTATTGCGCTCCCTTTGCCATACACAGTGCAAATAGCACTCGTGTCTGTTCCCGGCAAGTACAGTGTATTGGACTGAAGAGGAGCTACTGTTCTTGTCATTTTCCTAAGTGGAGTTGAACTCGATATGTCCCATTTGTGTAGGAAACACAGTTCTTTTGTTCTGAGAAACCACACTGTGCAGACACCAAAGGAAACACAGTAGAGTAGATGAGTGCCCTTTTCTCAGAATTAGATTGTGTTTCTTGAAAGGCGAGCTAGTGTTTGCTTCCCAGTCAGAAATGGAGTTGAATCCCATGCAGTTTCTGGTCCTACGAGCAAGAGTTGTTTTCTGGTAAGAAGAGTCACTATTGCGCTCCCATTGCCATACACAGTGCAAATAGTACTGGCGCCTGTTCCCAGCAAGTACAGTGTATTGGACTGAAGAGCAGCTACTATTCTTGTCAGTTTTCTAAGCAGAGTTGAACTAGATATGGCCCGTGTGTTTAGGAAGCACAGTTTATTTGTTCTGAGCAAGCTCACTGTTCGGACACCATAGGAAACACAGTAAAGTAGAAGAGTGCTCTTCTCTCAAAAGCAGAGTGTGTTTCTTGTAAGGCGAGCTAGCGTTTGTTTCCCAGTCTTAAATGGAGTTGAATCACATGCAGTTTCTGGTCCTATGAGCAAGAGTTGTTTTCTGGTAAGAAGAGTCAATATTGCGCTCCCATTGTCATACACAGGGCAAATAGCACTGGCATCGGTTCCCAGCATGTACAGTGTATTGGACTGAAGAGAATCTACTGTTCTTGTCAGTTTCCCAAGCAGAATTGAACTAGATATGGCCGTGTGTGTAGGAAGCACAGTTCTTTTGTTCTGAGCAAGCTCACTGTTCGGACCCCATAGGAAACACAATGGAGTAGAAGAGTGCTCTTTTCTCAAAAGCAGAGTGTGTTTCTTGTAAGGCGAGCTGGCGTTTGTTTCCCAGTCCTAAATGGAGTTGAATCACATGCAGTTTCTGGTCCAACGAGCAAGACTTGTTTTCTAGTAAGAAGAGTCACTATTGCGCTCCCATTGTCATACACAGGGCAAATAGCACTGGCATCGGTTTCCAGCATGTACAATGTATTGAACTGAAGAGGATCTACTGTTCTTGTCAGGTTCCTAAGCAGAATTGAATTAGATATGGCCGTGTGTGTAGGAAGCACAGTTCTTTTGTTCTGAGCAAGCTCACTGTTCGGACACCATAGGAAACACAGTAGAGTAGAAGTGTGCTCTTTTCACAATATCAGAGTGTTTTTCTTGGAAGGTGAGCTAGCGTTTGTTTCCCAGTCCTAAATGGAGTTGAGTCACATGCAGTTTGTGGTCCTATGAGCAAGAGATGTTTTCTGGTAAGAAGAGTCACTATTGCGCTCCTATTGCCATACACAGTACAAATAGCACATGCGTCTGTTCCCAGCAAATACACTGTATTGGACTGAAGAGGAGCTACTGTTCCTGTCAGTTTCCTAAGCAGAGTTGAATTAGATATGGCCCATGTGTGTAGGAAGCACAGTTCTTTTGTTCTGAGCAAGCTCACTGTTCGGACCCCATAGGAAACACAGTAGAGTAGAAGAGTGCTCTTTTCTCAAAAGCAGAGTGTGTTTCTTGTAAGGCGAGCTAGCGTTTGTTTCCCAGTCCTAAATGGAGGTGAGTGACATGCAGTTTGTGGTCCTACCAGCAAGAGTTGTTTTCTAGTAAGGAAAGTCACTATTGCGCTCCCATTGCCAAACAGTGCAAATAGCACTGGCGCCTGTTCCCAGCAAGTACAGTGTATTGGACTGAAGAGCAGCTACGGTTCTTGTCAGTTTTCTAAGCAGAGTTGAACTAGATATGGCCCGTGTGTGTAGGAAGCACAGTTCTTTTGTCCTGAGCAAGCTCACTGTTCTGGCCCTATAGGAAACACAGTAGAGTAGAAGAGTGCTCTTTTCTCAAAAGCAGAGTGTGTTTCTTGTAAGGCGAGCTAGCGTTTGTTTCCCAGTTTTAAATGGAGTTGAATCACATGCAGTTTCTGGTCTATGAGCAAGAGTTGTTTTCTGGTAAGAAGAGTCAATATGGCGCTCCCATTGTCATACACAGGGCAAATAGCTCTGGCGTCGGTTACCAGCATGTACAGTGTATTGCACTGAAGAGAATCTACTGTTCTTGTCAGTTTCCTAAGCAGAATTGAACTAGATATGGCCGTGTGTGTAGGAAGCACAGTTCTCTTGTTCTGATCAAGCTCACTGTTCTGGCCCTATTGGAAACTCATTAGAGTAGAAGAGTGCTCTTTTCACAAAAGCAGAGTGTTTTTCTTGGAAGGCGAGCTAGCGTTTGTTTCCCAGTCCTAAATGGAGTTGAGTGACATGCAGTTTGTGGTCCTACCAGCAAGAGTTGTTTTCTAGTAAGGAAAGTCACTATTGCGCTCCCATTGCCATACACAGTGCAAATAGCACTGGCGCCTGTTCCCAGCAAGTACAGTGTATTGGACTGAAGAGCAGCTACTGTTCTTGTCAGTTTTCTAAGCAGAGTTGAACTAGATATGGCCCGTGTGTGTAGGAAGCACAGTTCTTTTGTTCTGAGCAAGCTCACTGTTCTGGCCCTATAGGAAACACAGTAGAGTAGAAGAGTGCTCTTTTCTCAAAAGCAGAGTGTGTTTCTTGTAAGGCAAGCTAGCGTTTGTTTCCCAGTCCTAAATGGAGTTGAATCACATGCAGTTTCTGGTCTATGAGCAAGAGTTGTTTTCTGGTAAGAAGAGTCAGTATTGTGCCCCCATTGTCATACACAGGGCAAATAGCTCTGGCGTCGGTTACCACCATGTACAGTCTATTGGACTGAAGAGAATCTACTGTTCTTGTCAGTTTCCTAAGCAGAATTGAACTAGATATGGCCGTGTGTGTAGGAAGCACAGTTCTCTTGTTCTGATCAAGCTCACTGTTCTGGCCCTATTGGAAACACATTAGAGTAGAAGAGTGCTCTTTTCTCAAAAGCAGAGTGTGTTTCTTGGAAGGCGAGCTAGCGTTTGTTTCCCAGTCCTAAATGGAGTTGAGTGACATGCAGTTTGTGGTCCTACCAGCAAGAGTTGTTTTCTAGTAAGGAAAGTCAATATTGCGCTCCCATTGTCATACACAGGGCAAATAGCACTGGCGTCGGTTCCCAGCATGTACAGTGTATTGGACTGAAGAGAATCTTCTGTTCTTGTCAGTTTTCTAAGCAGAATTGAACTAGATATGGCCGTGTGTTTAGGAAGCACACTTCTTTTGTTCTGTGCAAGCTTACTGTTCTGGCCCTATAGGAAACACAGTAGAGTAGAAGAGTGCTCTTTTCTCAAAAGCAGAGTGTGTTTCTTTTAAGGCGAGCTAACATTTATTTCCCAGTTCTAAATGGAGTTGTATCACATGCAGTTTTTGTTTTATGAGCAAGAGTTGTTTTCTGGTAAGGAATGTCACTATTGTGCTCTCATTGCCATACACAGTGCAAATAGCACTCGCGTCTGTTCCCAGCAAGTACAGTGTATTGGACTGAAGAGGAGCTACTGTTCTTGTCATTTTCCTAAGAGGAGTTGAACTAGATATGTCCCGTGTGTGTAGGAAACACAGTTCTTTTGTTCTGAGCAAGCTCACTGTTCGGACACCATAGGAAACACAGTAGAGTAGATAAGTGCTCCTTTCTCAAAATTAGATTGTGTTTCTTGAAAGGCGAGCTAGTATTTACTTCCCAGTCAGAAATGGAGTTGAATCCCATGCAGTTTCTGGTCCTACGAGCAAGAGTTATTTTCTGGTAAGAAGAGTCACTATTGCGCTCCCATTGGCATACACAGTGCAAATAGCACTCGCGTCTGTTCCCAGCAAGTACAGTGTATTGGACTGAAGAGCAGCTACTGTTCTTGTCATTTTTCTAAGAAGAGTTGAACTAGATATGGCCCGTGTGTGTAGGAAGCACAGTTCTTTTGTTCTGAGCTAGCTCACTGTTCGGACACCATAGGAAACACAGTAGAGTAGAAGAGTGCTCTTTTCTCAAAAGCAGAGTGTGTTTCTGGTAAGGCAAGCTAGCGTTTGTTTCCCAGTCCTAAATGAGTTGATTCCCATGCAGTTTCTTGTCCAACGAGCAAGAGCTGTTTTCTCGTAAGAAGAGTCACTATTGCGCTCCCATTGTCGTACACAGGGCAAATAGCACTGGCGTCTGTTCCCAGCATGTACAGTGTATTGGACTGAAGAGGATCTACTGTTCTTGTCAGTTTCCTAAGCAGAATTGCACTAGATATGGCCGTGTGTGTAGGAAGCACAATTCTCTTGTTCTAATCAAGCTCAATGTTCTGGCCCTATAGGAAACACAGTAGAGTAAAAGAGTGCTCTTTTCTCAAAAGCAGAGTGTGTTTCTTGTAAGGCGAGCTAGCGTTTGTTTCCCAGTCCTAAATGGAGTTGAATCACATGCAATTTCTGGTACTATGAGCAAGAGTTGTTTTCTGGTAAGGAAAGTCACTATTGCGCTCCCATTGCCATATGTAGTGCAAATAGCACTCGCGTCTGTTCCCAGCAAGTACAGTGTATTGGAGTGAAGAGGAGCTACTCTTCTTGTCATTTTCCTAAGAGGAGTTGAACCAGATGTGGCCCATGTGTGTAGGAAGCACAGTTCTTTTGTTCTGAGCAAGCTCACTGTTCGGACCCCATAGGAAACACAGTAGAGTAGAAGAGTGCTCTTTTCACAAAAGCATATTGTGTTTCTTGTAAGGCGAGCTAGCGTTTGTTTCCCAGTCCTAAATGGAGTTGAGTGACATGCAATTTGTGGTCCTACCAGCAAGAGTTGTTTTCTAGTAAGGAAAGTCACTATTGCGCTCCCATTGCCATATACAGTGCAAATAGCACTGGCGCCTGTTCCCAGCAAGTACAGTGTATTGGACTGAAGAGCAGCTACTGTTCTTGTCAGTTTTCTAAGCAGAGTTGAACTAGATATGGCCCGTGTGTGTAGGAAGCACAGTTCTTTTGTTCTGAGCAAGATCACTGTTCTGGCCCTATAGGAAACACAGTAGAGTAGAAGAGTGCTCTTTTCTCAAAAGCAGAGTGTGTTTCTTGTAAGGCGAGCTAGCGTTTGTTTCCCAGTCCTAAATGGAGTTGAATCACATGCAGTTTCTGGTCTATGAGCAAGAGTTGTTTTCTGGTAAGAAGAGTCAATATGGCGCTCCCATTGTCATACACAGGGCAAATAGCTCTGGCGTCGGTTACCAGCATCTAGAGTGTATTGGACTGAAGAGAATCTACTTTTCTTGTCAGTTTCCTAAGCAGAATTGAACTAGATATGGCCGTGTGTGTAGGAAGCACAGTCCTCTTGTTCTGATCAAGCTCACTGTTCTGGCCCTATTGGAGACACAGTAGAGTAGAAGAGTGCTCTTTTCTCAAAAGCAGAGTGTGTTTCTTGAAAGGTGAGCTAGCATTTGTTTCCCAGTCCTAAATGGAGTTGAATCACATGCAGTTTCTGGTCCTACGAGCAAGAGTTGTTTTCTGGTAAGAAGAGTCACTATTTTGCTCCCATTGTCATACACAGGGCAAATAGCACTGGCATCGGTTCCCAGCATGTACAATGTATTGAACTGAAGAGGATCTACTGTTCTTGTCAGGTTCCTAAGCAGAATTGAATTAGATATGGCCGTGTGTTTAGGAAGCACAGTTCTTTTGTTCTGAGCAAGCTCACTGTTCGGACCCCATTGGAAACACAGTAGAGTAGAAGAGTGCTCTTTTCACAAAAGCAGAGTGTTTTTCCTGGAAGGCGAGCTCGCGTTTGTTTCCCAGTCCTAAATGGAGTTGAGTGACATGCAGTTTGTGGTCCTACCAGCAAGAGTTGTTTTCTAGTAAGGAAAGTCAATATTGCGCCCCCATTGTCATACACAGGGCAAATAGCACTGGCGTCGGTTCCCAGCATGTACAGTGTATTGGACTGAAGAGAATCTACTCTTCTTGTCAGTTTTCTAAGCAGAATTGAACTAGATATGGCCGTGTGTAGGAAGCACAGTTCTCTTGTTCTGATCAAGCTCACTGTTCTGGCCCTATTGGAAACTCATTAGAGTAGAAGAGTGCTCTTTTCTCAAAAGTAGAGTGTGTTTCTTGAAAGGCGAGCTAGCGTTTGTTTCCCAGTCCTAAATGGAGTTGAATCACATGCAGTTTCTGGTCCTACGAGCAAGAGTTGTTTTCTGGTAAGAAGAGTCACTGTTGCGCTCCCATTGTCATACACAGGGCAAATAGCACTGGCATCGGTTCCCAGCATGTACAATGTATTGAACTGAAGAGGATCTACTGTTCTTGTCAGGTTCCTAAGCAGAAATGAATTAGATATGCCCGTGTGTGTAGGAAGCACAGTTCTTTTGTTCTGAGCAAGCTCACTCTTCGGACCCCATAGGAAAAACATTAGAGTAGAAGAGTGCTCTTTTCACAAAAGCAGAGTGTTTTTCTTGGAAGGCGAGCTAGCGTTTGTTTCCCAGTCCTAAATGGAGTTGAGTCACATGCAGTTTGTGGTCCTATGAGCAAGAGTTGTTTTCTGGTAAGAAGAGTCACTATTTTGCTCCCATTGCCATACACAGTACAAATAGCACACGCGTCTGTTCCCAGCAAATACACTGTATTGGACTGAGGAGGAGCTACTGTTCTTGTCAGTTTCCTAAGCAGAATTGCACTAGATATGGCCGTGTGTGTAGGAAGCACAGTTCTCTTGTTCTGAGCAAGCTCACTGTTCTGGCCCTATAGGAAACACAGTAGAGTAGAAGAGTGCTCTTTTCTCAAAAGCAGAGTGTGTTTCTTGTAAGGCGAGCTAGCGTTTGTTTCCCAGTCCTAAATGGTGTTGAATCACATGCAATTTCTGGTACTATGAGCAGGAGTTGTTTTCTGGTAAGGAAAGTCACTATTGCGCTCTCATTGCCATACGTAGTGCAAATAGCACTTGCGTCTGTTCCCAGCAAGTACAGTGTATTTGACTGAAGATGAGCCACTCTTCTTGTCATTTTCCTAAGAGGAGTTGAACCAGATATGGCCCATGTGTGTAGGAAGCACAGTTCTTTTGTTCTGAGCAAGCTCACTGTTCGGACCCCATAGGAAACACAGTAGAGTAGAAGAGTGCTCTTTTCACAAAAGCATATTGTGTTTCTTGTAAGGCGAGCTAGCGTTTGTTTCCCAGTCCTAAATGGAGTTGAGTGACATGCAGTTTGTGGTCCTACCAGCAAGAGTTGTTTTCCAGTAAGGAAAGTCAATATTGCGCTCCCATTGTCATACACAGGGCAAATAGCACTGGCGTCGGTTCCCAGCATGTACAGTGTATTGGACTGAAGAGAATCTACTGTTCTTGTCAGTTTTCTAAGCAGAATTGAACTAGATATGGCCATGTGTTTAGGAAGCACACTTCTTTTGTTCTGTGCAAGCTTACTGTTCTGGCCCTATAGGAAACACAGTATAGTAGAAGAATGCTCTTTTCTCAAAAGCAGAGTGTGTTTCTTTTAAGGCGAGCTAACATTTATTTTCCAGTTCTAAATGGAGTTATATCACATGCAGTTTTTGTTCCTATGAGCAAGAGTTGTTTTCTGGTAAGGAATGTCACTATTGTGCTCTCATTGCCATACACAGTGCAAATAGCACTCGCGTCTGTTCCCAGCAAGTACAGTGTATTGGACTGAAGAGGAGCTACTGTTCTTGTCATTTTCCTAAGAGGAGTTGAACTAGATATGTCCCGTGTGTGTAGGAAACACAGTTCTTTTGTTCTGAGCAAGCTCACTGTTCGGACACCATAGGAAACACAGTAGAGTAGATGAGTGCTCTTTTCTCAAAATTAGATTGTGTTTCTTGAAAGGCGAGCTAGTATTTGCTTCCCAGTCAGAAATGGAGTTAAATCCCATGCAGTTTCTGGTCCTACGAGCAAGAGTTGTTTTCTGGTAAGAAGAGTAACTATTGCGCTCCCATTGCCATACACAGTGCAAATAGCACTCGCGTCTGTTCCCAGCAAGTACAGTGTATTGGACTGAAGAGCAGCTACTGTTCTTGTCATTTTTCTAAGCAGAGTTGAACTAGATATGGCCCGTGTGTGTAGGAAGCACAGTTCTTTTGTTCTGAGCTAGCTCACTCTTCAGACACCTTAGGAAACACAGTACAGTAGAAGAGTGCTCTTTTCTCAAATGTATTGTGTGTTTCTTGTAAGGCGAGCTAGCGTTTGTTTCCCAGTCCTAAATGGAGTTGAATCACATGCAGCTTCTGGTCCTACGAGCCAGAGTTGTTTTCTGGTAAGAAGAGTCAATATTACGCTCCCATTGTCATACACAGGGCAAATAGCAATGGCATCTGTTCCCAGCATGTACAGTGTATTGGACTGAAGAGAATCTACTGTTCTTGTCAGTTTCCTAAGCAGAATTGAACTAGATATGGCCGTGTGTGTAGGAAGCACAGTTCTTTTGTTCTGAGCAAGCTCACTGTTCGGACCCCATAGGAAACACAATGGAGTAGAAGAGTGCTCTTTTCTCAAAAGCAGAGTGTGTTTCTTGTAAGGCGAGCTAGCGTTTGTTTCCCAGTCCTAAATGGAATTGAATCACATGCAGTTTCTGGTCCTACGAGCAAGAGTTGTTTTCTGGTAAGAAGAGTCACTATTGTGCTCCCATTGTCATATACAGGGCAAATAGCACTGGCATCGGTTCCCAGCATGTACAATGTATTGAACTGAAGAGGATCTACTGTTCTTGTCAGGTTCCTAAGCAGAATTGAATTAGATATGGCCGTGTGTTTAGGAAGCACAGTTCTATTGTTCTGGGCAGGCTCACTGTTCGGACCCCATAGGAAACACAGTAGATTAGAAGAGTGCTCCTTTCACAAAAGCAGAGTGTGTTTCTTGGAAGGTGAGCTAGCGTTTGTTTCCCTGTCCTAAATGGAGTTGAGTCACATTCAGTTTGTGGTCCCATGAGCAAGAGTTGTTTTCTGGTAAGAAGAGTCACTATTGCGCTCCCATTGCATTACACAGGGCAAATAGCACACGCGTCTGTTCCCCGCAAACACACTGTATTGGACTGAAGAGGAGCTACTGTTCCTGTCAGTTTCCTAAGCAGAGTTGAATTAGATATGGCCCATGTGTATAGGAAGCACAGTTCTTTTGTTCTGAGCAAGCTCACTGTTCGGACCCCATAGGAAACACAGTAGAGTAGAAGAGTGCTCTTTTCTCAAAAGCAGAGTGTGTTTCTTGTAAGGCAAGCTAGAGTTTGTTTCCCAGTCCTAAATGGAGTTGAATCCCATGCAGTTTCTTGTCCAAAGAGCAAGAGCTGTTTTCTGGTAAGAAGAGTCACTATTGTGCTCCCATGGACGTACACAGGGCAAATAGCACTCGCGATTGTTTTCAGCATGTACAGTCTATTGGACTGAAGAGGATGTACTGTTCTTGTCAGTTTCCTAAGCAGAATTGAACTAGATATGGCCGTGTGTGTAGGAAGCACAGTTCTCTTGTTCTGATCAAGCTCACTGTTCTGGCCCTATAGGAAGCACAGTAGAGTAGAAGAGTGCTCTTTTCTCAAAAGCAGAGTGTGTTTATTGTAAGGCGAGCTAGCGTTTGTTTCCCAGTCCTAAATGGAGTTCAATCACATGCCGTTTTTGGTCCTACCAGCAAGAGATGTTTTCTAGTAACGAAAATCACTATTGTGCTCCCTTTGCCATACACAGTGCAAATAGCACTCGTGTCTGTTCCCGGCAAGTACAGTGTATTGGACTGAAGAGGAGCTACTGTTCTTGTCATTTTCCTAAGAGGAGTTGAACTCGATATGTCCCATTTGTGTAGGAAACACAGTTCTTTTGTTCTGAGAAACCACACTGTGCAGACACCAAAGGAAACACAGTAGAGTAGATGAGTGCCCTTTTCTCAGAATTAGATTGTGTTTCTTGAAAGGCGAGCTAGTGTTTGCTTCCCAGTCAGAAATGGATTTGAATCCCATGCAGTTTCTGGTCCTACGAGCAAGAGTTGTTTTCTGGTAAGAAGAGTCACTATTGCGCTCCCATTGCCATACACAGTGCAAATAGTACTGGCGCCTGTTCCCAGCAAGTACAGTGTATTGGACTGAAGAGCAGCTACTGTTCTTGTCAGTTTTCTAAGCAGAGTTGAACTAGATATGGCCCGTGTGTTTAGGAAGCACAGTTTATTTGTTCTGAGCAAGCTCACTGTTCGGACACCATAGGAAACACAGTAAAGTAGAAGAGTGCTCTTTTCTCAAAAGCAGAGTGTGTTTCTTGTAAGGCGAGCCAGTGTTTGTTTCCCAGTCCTAAATGGAGTTGAATCACATGCAGTTTCTGGTCCAACGAGCAAGACTTGTTTTCTGGTAAGAAGCTTCACTATTGCGCTCCCATTGTCATACACAGGGCAAATAGCACTGGCATCGGTTTCCAGCATGTACAATGTATTGAACTGAAGAGGATCTACTGTTCTTGTCAGGTTCCTAAGCAGAATTGAATTAGATATGGCCGTGTGTGTAGGAAGCACAGTTCTTTTGTTCTGAGCAAGCTCACTGTTCGGACACCATAGGAAACACAGTAGAGTAGAAGTGTGCTCTTTTCACAATATCAGAGTGTTTTTCTTGGAAGGTGAGCTAGCATTTGTTTTCCAGTCCTAAATGGAGTTGAGTCACATGCAGTTTGTGGTCCTATGAGCAAGAGATATTTTCTGGTAAGAAGAGTCACTATTGCGCTCCTATTGCCATACACAGTACAAATAGCACATGCGTCTGTTCCCAGCAAATACACTGTATTGGACTGAAGAGGAGCTACTGTTCCTGTCAGTTTCCTAAGCAGAGTTGAATTAGATATGGCCCATGTGTGTAGGAAGCACAGTTCTTTTGTTCTGAGCAAGCTCACTGTTCGGACCCCATAGGAAACACAGTAGAGTAGAAGAGTGCTCTTTTCTCAAAAGCAGAGTGTGTTTCTTGTAAGGCGAGCTAGCGTTTGTTTCCCAGTCCTAAATGGAGTTGAGTGACATGCAGTTTGTGGTCCTACCAGCAAGAGTTGTTTTCTAGTAAGGAAAGTCACTATTGCGCTCCCATTGCCAAACAGTGCAAATAGCACTGGCGCCTGTTCCCAGCAAGTACAGTGTATTGGACTGAAGAGCAGCTACTGTTCTTGTCAGTTTTCTAAGCAGAGTTGAACTAGATATGGCCCGTGTGTGTAGGAAGCACAGTTCTTTTGTCCTGAGCAAGCTCACTGTTCTGGCCCTATAGGAAACACAGTAGAGTAGAAGAGTGCTCTTTTCTCAAAAGCAGAGTGTGTTTCTTGTAAGGCGAGCTAGCGTTTGTTTCCCAGTCTTAAATGGAGTTGAATCACATGCAGTTTCTGGTCTATGAGCAAGAGTTGTTTTCTGGTAAGAAGAGTCAATATGGCGCTCCCATTGTCATCCACAGGGCAAATAGCTCTGGCGTCGGTTACCAGCATGTACAGTGTATTGCACTGAAGAGAATCTACTGTTCTTGTCAGTTTCCTAAGCAGAATTGAACTAGATATGGCCGTGTGTGTAGGAAGCACAGTTCTCTTGTTCTGATCAAGCTCACTGTTCTGGCCCTATTGGAAACTCATTAGAGTAGAAGAGTGCTCTTTTCTCAAAAGCAGAGTGTGTTTCTTGAAAGGCGAGCTAGCGTTTGTTTCCCAGTCCTAAATTTATTTGAATCACATGCAGTTTCTGGTCCTACGAGCAAGAGTTGTTTTCTGGTAAGAAGAGTCACTGTTGCGCTCCCATTGTCATACACAGGGCAAATAGCACTGGCATCGGTTCCCAGCATGTACAATGTATTGAACTGAAGAGGATCTACTGTTCTTGTCAGGTTCCTAAGCAGAAATGAATTAGATATGCCCGTGTGTGTAGGAAGCACAGTTCTTTTGTTCTGAGCAAGCTTACTGTTCGGACCCCATAGGAAACACATTAGAGTAGAAGAGTGCTCTTTTCACAAAAGCAGAGTGTTTTTCTTGGAAGGCGAGCTAGCGTTTGTTTCCCAGTCCTAAATGGAGTTGAGTCACATGCAGTTTGTGGTCCTATGAGCAAGAGTTGTTTTCTGGTAAGAAGAGTCACTATTTTGCTCCCATTGCCATACACAGTACAAATAGCACACGCGTCTGTTCCCAGCAAATACACTGTATTGGACTGAGGAGGAGCTACTGTTCTTGTCAGTTTCCTAAGCAGAATTGCACTAGATATGGCCGTGTGTGTAGGAAGCACAGTTCTCTTGTTCTGATCAAGCTCACTGTTCTGGCCCTATAGGAAACACAGTAGAGTAGAAGAGTGCTCTTTTCTCAAAAGCAGAGTGTGTTTCTTGTAAGGCGAGCTAGCGTTTGAGTCCCAGTCCTAATTGGTGTTGAAACACATGCAATTTCTGGTCCTATGAGCAAGAGTTGTTTTCTGGTAAGGAAAGTCACCATTGCGCTCCCATTGCCATACGTAGTGCAAATTGCACTTTCGTCTGTTCCCAGCAAGTACAGTGTATTTGACTGAAGAGGAGCCACTCTTCTTGTCATTTTCCTAAGAGGAGTTGAACCAAATATGGCCCATGTGTGTAGGAAGCACAGTTCTTTTGTTCTGAGCAAGCTCACTGTTCGGACCCCATAGGAAACACAGTAGAGTAGAAGAGTGCTCTTTTGACAAAAGCAGAGTGTGTTTCTTGTAAGGCGAGCTAGCGTTTGTTTCCCAGTCCTAAATGGAGTTGAGTGACATGCAGTTTGTGGTCCTACCAGCAAGAGTTGTTTTCTAGTAAGGAAAGTCACTATTGTGCTCCCATTGCCATACACAGTGCAAATAGCACTGGCGCCTGTTCCCAGCAAGTACAGTGTATTGGACTGAAGAGCAGCTACTGTTCTTGTCAGTTTTCTAAGCAGAGTTGAACTAGATATGGCCCGTGTGTGTAGGAAGCACAGTTCTTTTGTTCTGAGCAAGCTCACTGTTCTGGCCCTATAGGAAACACAGTAGAGTAGAAGAGTGCTCTTTTCTCAAAAGCAGAGTGTGTTTCTTGTAAGGCGAGCTACCTTTTGTTTCCCAGTCCTAAATGGAGTTGAATCACATGCAGTTTCTGGTCTATGAGCAAGAGTTGTTTTCTGGTAAGAAGAGTCAGTATTGCGCTCCCATTGTCATACACAGGGCAAATAGCTCTGGCGTCGGTTACCAGCATGTACAGTGTATTGGACTGAAGAGAATCTACTGTTCTTGTCAGTTTCCTAAGCAGAATTGAACTAGATATGGCCGTGTGTGTAGGAAGCACAGTTCTCTTGTTCTGATCAAGCTCACTGTTCTGGCCCTATTGGAAACACATTAGAGTAGAAGAGTGCTCTTTTCTCAAAAGCAGAGTGTGTTTCTTGTAAGGCGAGCTAGCGTTTGTTTCCCAGTCCGAAATGGAGTTGAGTGACATGCAGTTTGTGGTCCTACCAGCAAGAGTTGTTTTCTAGTAAGGAAAGTCAATATTGTGCTCCCATTGTCATACACAGGGCAAATAGCACTGGCGTCGGTTCCCAGCATGTACAGTGTCTTGGACTGAAGAGAATCTACTGTTCTTGTCAGTTTTCTAAGCAGAATTGAACTAGATATGGCCGTGTGTTTAGGAAGCACACTTCTTTTGTTCTGTGCAAGCTTACTCTTCTGGCCCTATAGGAAACACAGTAGAATAGAAGAGTGCTCTTTTCTCAAAAGCAGAGTGTGTTTCTTTTAAGGCGAGCTAACATTTATTTCCCAGTTCTAAATGGAGTTGTATCACATGCAGTTTTTGTTCCTATGAGCAAGAGTTGTTTTCTGGTAAGGATTGTCACTATTGTGCTCTCATTGCCATACACAGTGCAAATAGCACTCGCGTCTGTTCCCAGCAAGTACAGTGTATTGGACTGAAGAGGAGCTACTGTTCTTGTCATTTTCCTAAGAGGAGTTGAACTAGATATGTCCCGTGTGTGTAGGAAACACAGTTCTTTTGTTCTGAGCAAGCTAACTGTTCGGACACCATAGGAAACACAGTAGAGTAGATGAGTGCTCCTTTCTCAAAATTAGATTGTGTTTCTTGAAAGGCAAGCTAGTATTTGCTTCCCAGTCAGAAATGGAGTTGAATCCCATGCAGTTTCTGGTCCTACGAGCCAGAGTTGTTTTCTGGTAAGAAGAGTCAATATTACGCTCCCATTGTCATACACAGGGCAAATAGCACTGGCATCTGTTCCCAGCATGTACAGTGTTTTGGACTGAAGAGAATCTACTGTTCTTGTCAGTTTCCTAAGTAGAATTGAACTAGATATGGCCGTGTGTGTAGGAAGCACATTTCTTTTGTTCTGAGCAAGCTCACTGTTCGGACCCCATAGGAAACACAATGGAGTAGAAGAGTGCTCTTTTCTCAAAAGCAGAGTGTGTTTCTTGGAAGGTGAGCTAGCGTTTGATTCCCTGTCCTAAATGGAGTTGAGTCACATGCAGTTTGTGGTCCTATGAGCAAGAGTTGTTTTCTGGTAAGAAGAGTCACTATTGCGCTCCCATTGCCATACACAAGGCAAATAGCACACGCGTCTGTTCCCAGCAAACACACTGTATTGGACTGAAGAGGAGCTACTGTTCCTGTCAGTTTCCTAAGCAGAGTTGAATTAGATATGGCCCATGTGTATAGGAAGCACAGTTCTTTTGTTCTGAGCAAGCTCACTGTTTGGACCCCATAGGAAACACAGTAGAGTAGAAGAGTGCTCTTTTCTCAAAAGCAGAGTGTGTTTCTTGTAAGGCAAGCTAGAGTTTGTTTCCCAGTCCTAAATGGAGTTGAATCCCATGCAGTTTCTTGTCCAACGAGCAAGAGCTGTTTTCTGGTAAGAAGAGTCACTATTGTGCTCCCATGGTCGTACACAGGGCAAATAGCACTCGCGTCTGTTTTCAGCATGTACAGTCTATTGGACTGAAGAGGATGTACTGTTCTTGTCAGTTTCCTAAGCAGAATTGAACTAGATATGGCCGTGTGTGTTAGAAGCACAGTTCTCTTGTTCTGATCAAGCTCACTGTTCTGGCCCTATAGGAAGCACAGTAGAGTAGAAGAGTGCTCTTTTCTCAAAAGCAGAGTGTATTTCTTGTAAGGCGAGCTAGTGTTTGTTTCCCAGTCCTAAATGGAGTTGAATCACATGCAGTTTCTGGTCCTATGAGCAAGAGTTGTTTTCTGGTAAGGAAAGTCACTATTGCGCACCCATTGCCATACATAGTGAAAATAGCACTCGCGTCTGTTCCTAGCAAGTACAGTGTATTGGACTGAAGAGGAGCTACTGTTCTTGTCATTTTCCTAAGAGGAGTCGAAATAGATATGTACCCGTGTGTAGAAAACACAGTTCTTTTGTTCTGAGAAAGCACACTGTGCAGACACCATAGGAAACACAGTAGAGTAAATGAGTGCTCTTTTCTCAAAATTAGATTATGTTTCTTGAAAGGCGAGATAATATTTGCTTCCCAGTCAGAAATGGAGTTGAATCCCATGCAGTTTCTGGTCCTACGAGCATGAGTTGTTTTCTGGTAAGAAGAGTCACTATTGTGCTCCCATTGCCATACACAGTGCAAATAGCACTGGCGCCTGTTCCCAGCAAGTACAGTGTATTGGACTGAAGAGCAGCTACTGTTCTTGTCATTTTTCTAAGAAGAGTTGAACTAGATATGGCCCGTGTGTGTAGGAAGCACAGTTCTTTTGTTCTGAGCAAGCTCACTGTTCGGACACCATAGGAAACACAGTAGAGTAGAAGAGTGCTCCTTTCTCAAAAGCAGAGTGTGTTTCTTGTAAGGCGAGCTGGCGTTTGTTTCCCAGTCCTAAATGGAGTTCAATCACATGCAGTTTCTGGTCCTAGGAGCAAGAGTTATTTTCTGGTAAGAAGAGTCACTATTGTGCTCCCATTGTCATACACAGGGCAAATAGCACTGGCATCGGTTCCCAGCATGTACAATGTATTGAACTGAAGAGAATCTACTGTCCTTGTCAGGTTCCTAAGCAGAATTCAATTAGATATGGCCGTGTGTGTAGGAAGCACAGTTCTTTTGTTCTGAGCAAGCTCACTGTTCGGACCCCATAGAAAACACAGTAGAGTAGAAGAGTGCTCTTTTCACAAAAGCAGAGTGTGTTTCTTGGAAGGTGAGCTAGTGTTTGTTTCCCTGTCCTAAATGGAGTTGAATCACATGCAGTTTCTGGTCCTATGAGCAAGAGTTGTTTTCTGGTAAGAAGAGTCACTATTGTGCTCCCATTGCCATACACAGAGCAAATAGCACACGCGTCTGTTCCCAGCAAATACACTGTATTGGACTGAAGAGGAGCTACTGTTCCTTTCAGTTTCCTAAGCACAGTTGTATTAGATATGGCCCATGTGTATAGGAAGCACAGTTCTTTTGTTCTGAGCAAGCTCACTGTTCGGACCCCATAGGAAACACAGTAGAGTAGAAGAGTGCTCTTTTCTCAAAAGCAGAGTGTGTTTCTTGTAAGGCAAGCTAGAGTTTGTTTCCCAGTGCTAAATGGAATTGAATCCCATGCAGTTTCTTGTCCAACGAGCAAGAGCTGTTTTCTTGTAAGAAAAGTAACTATTGCGCTCCCATTGCCGTACACAGGGCAAATAGCACTCGCCTCTGTTCCCAGCATGTACAGTCTATTGGACTGAAGAGGATCTACTGTTCTTGTCAGTTTTCTAAGCAGAGTTGAACTAGATATGGCCCGTGTGTGTAGGAAGCACAGTTCTTTTGTTCTGAGCAAGCTCACTGTTCGGACACCATAGGAAACATAGTAGAGTAGAAGAGTGCTCTTTTCTCAAAAGCAGAGTGTGTTTCTTGTAAGGCGAGCTAGCGTTTGTTTCCCAGTCCTAAATGGAGTTGAAAAACATGCAGTTTTTGGTCCTACCAGCAGAGTTGTTTTCTAGTAAGGAAAATCACTATTGCGCTCCCTTTGCCATACACAGTGCAAATAGCACTCGTGTCTGTTCCCGGCAAGTACAGTGTATTGGACTGAAGAGGAGCTACTGTTCTTGTCATTTTCCTAAGAGGAGTTGAACTAGATATGTCCCGTGTGTGTAGGAAACACAGTTCTTTTGTTCTGAGAAACCACACTGTGCAGACAAAAAAGGAAAAACAGTAGAGTAGATGAGTGCTCTTTTCTCAGAATTAGATTGTGTTTCTTGAAAGGCGAGCTAGTGTTTGCTTCCCACTCAGAAATGGAGTTGAATCCCATGCAGTTTCTGGTCCTATGAGCAAGAGTTGTTTTCTGGTAAGAAGAGTCACTATTGCGCTCCCATTGCCATACACAGTGCAAATAGCACTGGCGCCTGTTCAGAGCAAGTACAGTGTATTGGACTGAAGAGCAGCTACTGTTCTTGTCAGTTTTCTAAGCAGAATTGAACTAGATATGGCCCGTGTGTGTAGGAAGCACAGTTCATTTGTTCTGAGCAAGCTCACTCTTCAGACACCATAGGAAACACAGTAAAGTAGAAGAGTGCTCTTTTCTCAAAAGCAGAGTGTGTTTCTTGTAAGGCGAGCTAGCGTTTGTTTCCCAGTCTTAAATGAAGTTGAATCACATGCAGTTTCTGGTCCTATGGGCAAGAGTTGTTTTCTGGTAAGAAGAGTCAATATTGCGCTCCCATTTTCATACACAGGGCAAATAGCACTGGCGTCGGTTCCCAGCATGTACAGTGTATTGGACTGAAGAGAATCTACTGTTCTTGTCAGTTTCCTAAGCAGAATTGAACTAGATATGGCCGTGTGTAGGAAGCACAGTTCATTTGTTCTGAGCAAGCTCACTGTTCGGACCCCATAGGAAACACAATGGAGTAGAAGAGTGCTCTTTTCTCAAAAGCAGAGTGTGTTTCTTGTAAGGCGAGCCAGTGTTTGTTTCCCAGTCCTAAATGGAGTTGAATCACATGCAGTTTCTGGTCCTACGAGCAAGAGTTGTTTTCTGGTAAGAAGAGTCACTATTAAGCTCCCATTGTCATACACAGGGCAAAAAGCACTGGCATTGGTTCCCAGCAAGTACAGTGTATTGGACTGAAGAGGAGCTACTGTTCTTGTCAGTTTCCTAAGAAGAGTTGAACTAGATATGGCCCGTGTGTGTAGGAAGCACAGTTCTTTTGTTCTGAGCAAGCTCAGTGTTCTGGCCATATAGGAAACACAGTAGAGTAGAAGAGTGCTCTTTTCTCAAAAGCAGAGTGTGTTTCTTGTAAGGTGAGCTAGCGTTTGTTTCCCAGTCCTAAATGGAGTTGAGTCACATGCAGTTTTTTGTCCTGCCAGCAAGAGTTGTTTTCTGGTAAGGAAAGTCACTATTGCGTTCCCTTTGCCATACACAGTGCAAATAGCAATTGCGTCTTTTTCCAGCAAGTACAGTGTATTCGACTGAAGAGGAGCTACTGTTCTTGTCAGTTTCCTAAGCAGAGTTGAACTAGATATGGCCCGTGTGTGTAGGAAGCACAGTTCTTTTGTTCTGAGCAAGCTCACTGTTCGGACCCCATAGGAAACACAGTAGAGTAGAAGAGTGCTCTTTTCTCAAAAGCAGAGTGTGTTTCTTGTAAGGGGAGCTAGCGTTTGTTTCCCAGTCCTAAATGGAGTTGAGTCACATGCAGTTTTTGGTCCCACGAACAAGAGTAGTTTTCTGGTAAGAAGAGTCACTATTGGGCTCCCATTGCCATACACAGTACAAATAGCACTCGCGTCTGTTCCCAGCATGTACAGTGTATTGGACTGAAAAGGATCTATTGTTCTTGTCAGTTTCCTCAGCAGAATTGAACTAGATATGGCCATGTATGTAGGAAGCACAGTTCTTTTGTTCTGAGCAAGCTCTCTTTTCTGGCCCTATAGGAAACACAGTAGAGTAGAAGAGTGCTCTTTTCTCAAAAGCAGAGTGTGTTTCTTGTAAGGCGAGCTAGCGTTTGTTTCCCAGTGCTAAATGGAGTTGAATCACATGCAGTTTCTGGTCTATGAGCAAGAGTTGTTTTCTGGAAAGAAGAGTCAATATTGCGCTCCCATTGTCATACACAGGGCAAATAGCTCTGGCGTCGGTTACCAGCATGTACAGTGTATTGGACTGAAGAGAATCTACTGTTTTTGTCAGTTTCCTAAGCAGAATTGAACTAGATATGGCCGTGTGTGTACGAAGCACAGTTCTCTTGTTCTGATCAAGCTCACTGTTCTGGCCCTATTGGAAACACAGTAGAGTAGAAGAGTGCTCTTTTCTCAAATCAGAGTGTGTTTCTTGAAAGGCGAGCTAGCGTTTGTTTCCCAGTCCTAAATGGAGTTGAATCACATGCAGTTTCTGGTCCTACGAGCAAGAGTTGTTTTCTGGTAAGAAGAGTCACTATTGCGCTCCCATTGTCATACACAGGGCAAATAGCACTGGCATCGGTTCCCAGCATGTACAATGTATTGAACTGAAGAGGATCTGCTGTTCTTGTCAGGTTCCTAAGCATAATTGAATTAGATATGGCCGTGTGTGTAGGAAGCACAGTTCTTTTGTTCTGAGCAAGCTCACTGTTCGGACCCCATAGGAAACACATTAGAGTAGAAGAGTGCTCTTTTCTCAAAAGCAGAGTGTGTTTCTTGTAAGGCGAGCTAGCGTTCGTTTCCCAGTCCTAAATGTAGTTGAATCACATGCAGTTTCTGGTCCTACGAGCAAGAGTTGTTTTCTGGTAAGGAAAGTCACTATTGCGCTCCCATTGCCATACACACTGCAAATAGCAACTGGTGTCTGTTCCCAGCAAGTACAGTGTATTGGACTGTAGAGGAGCTACTGTTCTTGTCAGTTTCCTATGCAGAGTTGAACTAGATATGGCCCGTGTGTGTAGGAAGGACAGTTCTTTTGTTCTGAGCAATCTCACTGTTCCGACACCATAGGAAACACAGTAGAGTAGAAGTGTGCTCTTTTCTCAAAAGCAGAGTGTGTTTCTTGTAAGGCAAGTAAGCCTTTTTTTCCCAGTCCTATATGCAGTTGAATCACATGCAGTTTCTGGTCCTATGAGCAAGAGTTTTTATCTGGTAAGGAAAGTCTCTATTGCGCTCCCATTGCCATACACAGGGCAAATAGCTCCGGCGTCGGTTACCAGCATGTACAGTGTATTGGACTGAAGAGAATCTACTGTTCTTGTCAGTTTTCTAAGCAGAATTGAACTAGATATGGCCGTGTGTGTAGGAAGCACAATTCTCTTGTTCTGATAAAGCTCACCTTTCTGGCCCTATTGGAAACACATTAGAGTAGAAGAGTGCTCTTTTCTCAAAAGCAGAGTGTGTTTCTTGAAAGGCGAGTGAGCGTTTGTTTCCCAGTCCTAAATGGAGTTGAATCACATGCAGTTTCTGGTCCTACGAGCAAGAGTTGTTTTCTGCTAAGAAGAGTCACTATTGCGCTCCCATTGTCATACACAGGGCAAATAGCACTGGCATCGTTTCCCAGCATGTACAATGTATTGAACTGAAGAGGATCTACTGTTCTTGTCAGGTTCCTAAGCAGAAATGAATTAGATATGCCCGTGTGTGTAGGAAGCACAGTTCTTTTGTTCTGAGCAAGCTCACTGTTCGGACCCCATAGGAAACACATTAGAGTAGAAGAGGGCTCTTTTCTCAAAAGCAGAGTGTTTTTCTTGGAAGGCGAGCTAGCGTTTGTTTCCCAGTCCTAAATGGAGTTGAGTCACATGCAGTTTGTGGTCCTATGAGCAAGAGTTGTTTTCTGGTAAGAAGAGTCACTATTTTGGTCCCTTTGCCATACACAGTACAAATAGCACACGCGTCTGTTCCCAGCAAATACACTGTATTGGATTGAGGAGGAGCTACTGTTCTTGTCAGTTTCCTAAGCAGAATTGCACTAGATATGGCCGTGTGTGTAGGAAGCACAGTTCTCTTGTTCTGATCAAGCTCACTGTTATGCCCCTATAGGAAAAACAGTAGAGTAGAAGAGTGCTCTTTTCTCAAAAGCAGAGTGTGTTTCTTGTAAGGCGAGCTAGCGTTTGTTTCCCAGTCCTAAATGGAGTTGAATCACATGCAATTTCTGGTCCTATGAGCAAGAGTTGTTTTCTGGTAAGGAAAGTCACTATTGCGCTCCCATTGCCATACGTAGTGCAAATAGCACTTGCGTCTATTCCCAGCAAGTACAGTGTATTGGACTGAAGAGGAGCTACTCTTCTTGTCATTTTCCTAAGAGGAGTTGAACCAGATATGGCCCATGTGTGTAGGAAGCACAGTTCTTTTGTTCTGAGCAAGCTCACTGTTCGGACCCCATAGGAAACACAGTAGAGTAGAAGAGTGCTCTTTTCACAAAAGCAGAGTGTGTTTCTTGTAAGGCGAGCTAGCGTTTGTTTCCCAGTCCTAAATGGATTTGAGTGACATGCAGTTTGTGGTCCTACCAGCAAGAGTTGTTTTCTAGTAAGGAAAGTCACTATTGCGCTCCCATTGCCATACACAGTGCAAATAGCACTGGCACCAGTTCCCAGCAAGTACAGTGTATTGGACTGAAGAGCAGCTACTGTTCTTGTCAGTTTTCTAAGCAGAGTTGAACTAGATATGGCCCGTGTGTGTAGGAAGCACAGTTCTTTTGTTCTGAGCAAGCTCACTGTTCTGGCCTTATAGGAAACACAGTAGAGTAGAAGAGTGCTCTTTTCTCAAAAGCAGAGTGTGTTTCTTGTAAGGCGAGCTAGCGTTTGTTTCCAGTCCTAAATGGAGTTGAATCACATGCAGTTTCTGGTCCTATGAGCAAGAGTTGTTTTCTGGTAATAAGAGTCACTATTAAGCTCCCATTGTCATACACAGGGCAAATAGCACTGGCATTGGTTCCCAGCAAGTACAGTGTATTGGACTGAAGAGGAGCTACTGTTTTTGTCATTTTCCTAAGAGGAGTTGAACTAGATATGGCCCGTGTGTGTAGGAAGCACAGTTCTTTTGTTCTGAGCAAGCTCACTGTTCTGGCCCTATAGGAAACACAGTAGAGAAGAAGAGTGCTCTTTTCTCAAAAGCAGAGTGTGTTTCTTGTAAGGTGAGCTAGCGTTTGTTTCCCAGTCCTAAATGGAGTTGAGTCACATGCAGTTTTTGGTCCTGCCAGCAAGAGTTGTTTTCTGGTAAGGAAAGTCACTATTGCGTTCCCTTTGCCATACACAGTGCAAATAGCACTTGCGTCTTTTTCCAGCAAGTACAGTGTATTGGACTGAAGAGCAGCTACTGTTCTTGTCAGTTTTCTAAGCAGAGTTGAACTAGATATGGCCCGTGTGTGTAGGATGCACAGTTCTTTTGTTCTGAGCAAGCTCACTGTTCTGGCCCTATAGGAAACACAGTAGAGTAGAAGAGTGCTCTTTTCCCAAAAGCAGAGTGTGTTTCTTGTAAGGCGAGCTAGCGTTTGTTTCCCAGTCCTAAATGGAGTTGAATCACATGCAGTTTCTGGTCTATGAGCAACAGTTGTTTTCTGGTAAGAAGAGTAAATATTGCGCTCCCATTGTCATACACAGGGCAAATAGCTCTGGCGTCGGTTACCAGCATGTACAGTGTATTGGACTGAAGAGAATCTACTGTTCTTGTCAGTTTCCTAAGCAGAATTGAACTGGATATGGCCGTGTGTGTAGCAAGCACAGTTCTCTTGTTCTGATCAAGGTCACTGTTCTGGCCCTATTGGAAACACAATAGAGTAGAAGAGTGCCCTTTTCTCAAAAGCAGAGTGTGGTTTTTGAAAGGCGAGCTAGCGTTTGTTTCCCAGTCCTAAATGGAGTTGAATCAAATGCAGTTTCTGGTCCTACGAGCAAAAGTTGTTTTCTGGTAAGAAGAGTCACTCTTGCGCTCCCATTGTCATACACAGGGCAAATAGCACTGGCATCGGTTCCCAGCATGTACAATGTATTGAACTGAAGAGGATCTGCTGTTCTTGTCAGGTTCCTAAGCAGAATTGAATTAGATATGGCCGTGTGTGTAGGAAGCACAGTTCTTTTTTTCTGAGCAAGCTCACTGTTCGGACCCCATAGGAAACACATTAGAGTAGAAGAGTGCTCTTTTCTCAAAAGCAGAGTGTGTTTCTTGTAAGGCGAGCTAGCGTTTGTTTCCCAGTCCTAAATGTAGTTGAATCACATGCAGTTTCTGGTCCTATGAGCAAGAGTTGTTTTCTGGTAATAAGAGTCACTATTAAGCTCCCATTGTCATACACAGGGCAAATAGCACTGGCATTGGTTCCCAGCAAGTACTGTGTATTGGACTGAAGAGAAGCTACTGTTCTTGTCATTTTCCTAAGAGGAGTTGAACTAGATATGGCCCGTGTGTGTAGGAAGCACAGTTCTTTTTTTCTGAGCAAGCTCACTGTTCGGACCCCATAGGAAACACAGTAGAGTAGAAGAGTGCTCTTTCCTCAAAAGCAGAGTGTGTTTCTTGTAAGGCGACCTAGCGTTTGTTTCCCAGTCCTAAATGGAGTTGAGTCACATACAGTTTTTGGTCCCACGAACAAGAGTAGTTTTCTGGTAAGAAGAGTCACTATTGGGCTCCCATTGCCATACACAGTACAAATAGCACTCGCGTCTGTTCCCAGCATGTACAGTGTATTGGACTGAAAAGGATCTATTGTTCTTGTCAGTTTCCTCAGCAGAATTGAACTAGATATGGCCATGTATGTAGGAAGCACAGTTCTTTTGTTCTGAGCAAGCTCTCTTTTCTGGCCCTATAGGAAACACAGTAGAGTAGAAGAGTGCTCTTTTCTCAAAAGCAGAGTGTGTTTCTTTCAAGGCAAGCTAGCGTTTGTTTCACAGTCCTAAATTGAGTTGAATCACATGCAGTTTCTGGTCCTATGAGCAAGAGTTATTTTCTAGTAAGGAAAGTCACTATTGCGCTCCCATTGCCATACACACTGCAAATAGCACTGGCGTCTGTTCCCAGCAAGTTCAGTGTATTGGACTGAAGAGGAGCTTCTGTTCTTGTCAGTTTCCTATGCAGAGTTGAACTAGATATAGCCCGTGTGTGTAGGAAGGACAGTTCTTTTGTTCTGAGCAATCTCACTGTTCGGACACCATAGGAAACACAGTAGAGTAGAAGTGTGCTCTTTTCTCAAAAGCAGAGTGTGTTTCTTGTTAGGCGAGTAAGCCTTTTTTTCCCAGTCCTATATGCAGTTGAATCACATGCAGTTTCTGGTCCTATGAGCAAGAGTTTTTTTCTGGTAAGGAAAGTCACTATTGCGCTCCCATTGCCATACATAGTGCAAATAGCACTCGCTCTGTTCCCAGCATGTACAGTATATTGGAATGAAGAGAACCTACTGTTCTTGTCAGGTTCCTAAGCAGAATTGAACTAGATATTGCCGTGTGTGTAGGAAGCACAGTTCTTCTGTTCTGAGCAAGCTCACTGTTCGGACTCCGTTGGAAACACAATAGAGTAGAAGAGTGCTCTTTTCTCAAAAGCAGAGTGTGTTCCTTGTAAGGCGAGATAGCGTTTGTTTCCCAGTCCTAAATGGAGTTGAATCACATGCAGTTTTTGGTCCTATGAGCAAAACTTGTTTTCTGGTAAGGAATGTCACTATTGTGCTCTCATTGCCATACACAGTGCAAATTGCACTCGCGTCTGTTCCCAGCATGTACAGTGTATTGGACTGAAGAAGAGCTACATTTCTTCTCAGTTTACTAAGCAGAGTTGAACTAGATATGGCCCGTGTGTGTAAGAAGTACAGTTCTTTTGTTCTGAGCAAGCTCACTGTTCTGGCCCTATAGGAAACACAGTACAGTAAAAGAGTTCTCTTTTCTCAAAAGCAGAGTGTGTTTCTTGTAAGGCAAGCTAGCGTTTGTTTCCCAGTCCTAAATGGAGTTGAATCACATGCAGTTTCTGGTCGTATGAGCAAGAGTTGTTTTCTGGTAAGAAGAGTCACTATTGCGCTCCCATTGTCATACACAGGGCAAATAGCACTGGTGTCTGTTCCCAGCATATACAGTGTATTTTGACTGAAGAGGACATACTGTTCTTGTCAGTTTCCAAAGCAGAATTCAACTAGATATGCCCCGTGTGTGTAGGAAGCACAGTTCTTTTGTTCTGAGCAAGCTTTCTGTTCTGGCCCTACAGGAAACACAGTAGAGTAGAAGAGTGCTCTTTTCTCAAAAGCAGAATGTGTTTATTGTAAGGCGAGCTAGTGTTTCTTTCCCAGTCCAAAATGGAGTGGAGTTACATGCTGTTTCTGGTTCTATGAGCAAGCGTTGTTTTCTGGTAACAAGAGTCACTATTGCGCTCCCATTACCATACACATTGCAAATTGCACTCGCGTGTGTTCCCAGCCTTTACAGAGTATTGGACTTAAGAGGGGCTATTTTTCTTCTCAGATTCCTAAGCAGAGTTGAGCCAGATATGGCCTATGTGTGTAGGAAGCACAGTTCTTTTGTTCTGAGCAAGCTCATTGTTCTGGCCCTATAGGAAACACAGTAGAGTAGAAGAGTGCTCTTTTCTCAAAGGCAGAGTGTGTTTCTTGTAAGGCAAGCTAGCGTTTATTTCCCAGTCCTAAATGGAGTTGAATCAAATGCAGTTTCTGGTCCTAAGAGCAAGAGTTGTTTTCTGGTATGAAGAGACACTATTGCACTCCCATTGCCATACACAGTACAAATAGCACTCACATCTGTTCCCAGCAAGTACAGTGTGTTGTACTGAAGAGGATCTACTGTTCTTGTCAGTTTCCTAAGCAGAGTTGAACTAGATATGGCCCGTGTTTGTAGGAAGCACAGTTCTTTTGTTCTGAGCAAGCTCATTATTCGGACCCCATAGGAAACACAGTAGAGTAGAAGAGTGCTCTTTTCTCAAAAGCAGAGTGTGTTTCTTGTAAGGCGAGCTAGGATTTGTTTCCCAGTCCGAAATGGAGTTGAATCACATACAGTTTCTGGTCCTACGAGCAAGAGTAGTTTTCTGGTAAGAAGAGTGACTATTGTGCTCACATTGTCATACACAGGGCAAATAGCCCTGGCGTCGTTTCCCAGCAAGTACAGTGTATTGGACTGAAGAGGATCTACTGTTCTTGTCAGTTTCCTAAGCAGAATTGAACTAGATATGGCCGTGTGTGTAGGAAGCACAGTTCTCTTGTTCTGATCAAGCTCACTGTTCTGGCCCTATTGGAAACACATTAGAGTAGAAGAGTGCTCTTTTCACAAAAGCAGAGTGTTTTTCTTGGAAGGCGAGCTAGCGTTTGTTTCCCAGTCCTAAATGGAGTTGAGTCACATGCAGTTTGTGGTCCTATGAGCAAGAGTTGTTTTCTGGTAAGAAGAGTCACTATTGCGCTCCCATTGCCATACACAGGGCAAATAGCCCCGGCGTCGGTTACCAGCATGTACAGTGTATTGGACTGAAGAGAATCTACTGTTCTTGTCAGTTTCCTCAGTAGAATTGAACTAGATATGGCCGTGTGTGTAGGAAGCACAGTTCTTTTGTTCTGAGCAAGCTCACTGTTCGGACCCCATAGGAAACACATTAGAGTAGAAGAGTGCTCTTTTCTCAAAAGCAGAGTGTGTTTCTTGTAAGGCGAGCTAGCGTTTGTTTCCCAGTCCTAAATGTAGTTGAATCACATGCAGTTTCTGGTCCTACGAGCAAGAGTTGTTTTCTAGTAAGGAAAGTCACTATTGTGCTCCCATTGCCATACACACTGCAAATAGCACTGGTGTCTGTTCCCAGCAAGTACAGTGTATTGGACTGAAGAGGAGCTACTGTTCTTGTCAGTTTCCTATGCAGACTAGAACTAGATATGGCCCGTGTGTGTAGGAAGGACAGTTCTTTTGTTCTGAGCAAACTCACTGTTCGGACACCATAGGAAACACAGTAGAGTAGAAGTGTGCTCTTTTCTCAAAAGCAGAGTGTGTTTCTTGTAAGGCGAGTAAGCCTTTTTTTCCCAGTCCTATATGCAGTTGAATCACATGCAGTTTCTGGTCCTATGAGCAAGAGTTTTTATCTGGTAAGGAAAGTCTCTATTGCGCTCCCATTGCCATACACAGGGCAAATAGCTCCGGCGTCGGTTACCAGCATGTACAGTGTATTGGACTGAAGAGAATCTACTGTTCTTGTCAGTTTCCTCAGTAGAATTGAACTAGATATGGCCGTGTGTGTAGGAAGCACAGTTCTCTTGTTCTGATCAAGCTCACTGTTCTGGCCCTATTGGAAACACATTAGAGTAGAAGAGTGCTCTTTTCTCAAAAGCAGAGTGTGTTTCTTGGAAGGCGAGCTAGCGTTTGTTTCCCAGTACTAAATGGAGTTGAGTGACATGCAGTTTGTGGTCCTACCAGCAAGAGTTGTTTTCTAGTAAGGAAAGTCAATATTGCGCTCCCATTGTCATACACAGGGCAAATAGCTCCGGCGTCGGTTACCAGCATGTACAGTGTATTGGACTGAAGAGAATCTACTGTTCTTGTCAGTTTCCTCAGTAGAATTGAACTAGATAGGGCCGTGTGTGTAGGAAGCACAGTTCTCTTGTTCTGATCAAGCTCACTGTTCTGTCCCTATTGGAAACACATTAGAGTAGAAGAGTGCTTTTTTCTCAAAAGCAGAGTGTGTTTTTTGGAAGGCGAGCTAGCGTTTGTTTCCCAGTCCTAAATGGAGTTGAGTGACATGCAGTTTGTGGTCCTACCAGCAAGATTTGTTTTCTAGTAAGGAAAGTCAATATTGCGCTCCCATTGTCATACACAGGGCAAATAGCACTGGCGTCGGTTCCCAGCATGTACAGTGTATTGGACTGAAGAGAATCTACTGTTCTTGTCAGTTTTCTAAGCAGAATTGAACTAGATATGGCCGTGTGTGTAGGAAACATAATTCTCTTGTTCTGATAAAGCTCACTGTTCTGGCCCTATTGGAAACACATTAGAGTAGAAGAGTGCTCTTTTCTCAAAAGCAGAGTGTGTTTCTTGAAAGGCGAGTGAGCGTTTGTTTCCCAGTCCTAAATGGAGTTGAATCACATGCAGTTTCTGGTCCTACGAGCAAGAGTTGTTTTCTGCTAAGAAGAGTCACTATTGCGCTCCCATTGTCATACACAGGGCAAATAGCACTGGCATCGGTTCCCAGCATGTACAATGTATTGAACTGAAGAGGATCTACTGTTCTTGTCAGGTTCCTAAGCAGATATGAATTAGATATGCCCGTGTGTGTAGGAAGCACAGTTCTTTTGTTCTGAGCAAGCTCACTGTTCGGACCCCATAGGAAACACATTAGAGTAGAAGAGGGCTCTTTTCTCAAAAGCAGAGTGTTTTTCTTGGAAGGCGAGCTAGCGTTTGTTTCCCAGTCCTAAAGGGAGTTGAGTCACATGCAGTTTTTGGTCCCACGAACAAGAGTAGTTTTCTGGTAAGAAGAGTCACTATTGGGCTCCCATTGCCATACACAGTGCAAATAGCACTGGCGCCTGTTCCCAGCAAGTACAGTGTATTGGACTGAAGAGCAGCTACTGTTCTTGTCAGTTTTCTAAGCAGAGTTGAACTAGATATGGCCCGTGTGTGTAGGAAGCACAGTTCTTTTGTTCTGAGCAAGCTCACTGTTCTGGCCCTATAGGAAACACAGTAGAGTAGAAGAGTGCTCTTTTCCCAAAAGCAGAGTGTGTTTCTTGTAAGGCGAGCTAGCGTTTGTTTCCCAGTCCTAAATGGAGTTGAATCACATGCAGTTTCTGGTCCTATGAGCAAGAGTTTTTTTCTGGTAAGGAAAGTCACTATTGCGCTCCCATTGCCATACATAGTTCAAATAGCACTCGCTCTGTTCCCAGCAAGTACAGTGCATTGGAATGAAGAGAATCTACTGTTCTTGTCAGGTTCCTAAGCAGAATTGAACTAGATATTGCCGTGTGTGTAGGAAGCACAGTTCTTCTGTTCTGAGCAAGCTCACTGTTCGGACCCCTTTGGAAACACAATAGAGTAGAAGAGTGCTCTTTTCACAAAAGCAGAGTGTGTTTCTTGTAAGGCAAGCTAGCGTTTGTTTCCCAGTCCTAAATGGAGTTGAGTGACATGCAGTTTGTGGTCCTACCAGCAAGAGTTGTTTTCTAGTAAGGAAAGTCAGTATTGTGCTCCCATTGCCATACACAGTGCAAATAGCACCGGCGCCTGTTCCCAGCAAGTACAGTGTATTGGACTGAAGAGCAGCTACTGTTCTTGTCAGTTTTCTAAGCAGAGTTGAACTAGATATGGCCCGTGTGTGTAGGAAGCACAGTTCTTTTGTTCTGAGCAAGCTCACTGTTCTGGCCCTGTAGGAAACACAGTAGATTAGAAGAGTGCTCTTTTCCCAAAAGCAGAGTGTGTTTCTTGTAAGGCGAGCTAGCGTTTGTTTCCCAGTCCTAAATGGAGTTGAATCACATGCAGTTTCTGGTCTATGAGCAACAGTTTTTTTCTGGTAAGAAGAGTAAATATTGCGCTCCCATTGTCATACACAGGGCAAATAGCTCTGGCGTCGGTTACCAGCATGTACAGTGTATTGGACTGAAGAGAATCTACTGTTCTTGTCAGTTTCCTAAGCAGAATTGAACTAGATATGGCCGTGTGTGTAGGAAGCACAGTTCTTTTTTTCTGAGCAAGCTCACTGTTCGGACCCCATAGGAAACACATTAGAGTAGAAGAGTGCTCTTTTCTCAAAAGCAGAGTGTGTTTCTTGTAAGGCGAGCTAGCGTTTGTTTCCCAGTCCTAAATGGAGTTGAAACACATGCAGTTTCTGGTCCTATGAGCAAGAGTTGTTTTCTGGTAAGAAGAGTCACTATTAAGCTCCCATTGTCATACACAGGGCAAATAGCACTGGCATTGGTTCCCAGCAAGCACAGTGTATTGGACTGAAGAGAAGCTACTGTTCTTGTCATTTTCCTAAGAGGAGTTGAACTAGATATGGCCCGTGTGTGTAGGAAGCACAGTTCTTTTGTTCTGAGCAAGTTCACTTTTCGGACCCCATAGGAAACACAGTAGAGTAGAAGAGTGCTCTTTCCTCAAAAGCAGAGTGTGTTTCTTGTAAGGCGACCTAGCGTTTGTTTCCCATTCCAAAATGGAGTTGAGTCACATACAGTTTTTGGTCCCACGAACAAGAGAAGTTTTCTGGTAAGAAGAGTCACTATTGGGCTCCCATTGCCATACACAGTACAAATAGCACTCGCGTCTGTTCCCAGGATGTACAGTGTATTGGACTGAAAAGGATCTATTGTTCTTGTCAGTTTCCTCAGCAGAATTGAACTAGATATGGCCATGTATGGAGGAAGCACAGTTCTTTTGTTCTGAGCAAGCTCTCTTTTCTGGCCCTATAGGAAACACAGTAGAGTAGAAGAGTGCTCTTTTCTCAAAAGCAGAGTGTGTTTCTTTTAAGGCAAGCTAGCGTTTGTTTCACAGTCCTAAATGGAGTTGAATCACATGCAGTTTCTGGTCCTATGAGCAAGAGTTATTTTCTGGTAAGGAAAGTCACTATTGCGCTCCCATTGCCATACACACTGCAAATAGCACTGGCGTCTGTTCCCAGCAAGTACAGTGTATTGGACTGAAGAGGAGCTTCTGTTCTTGTCAGTTTCCTATGCAGAGTTGAACTAGATATAGCCCGTGTGTGTAGGAAGGACAGTTCTTTTGTTCTGAGCAATCTCACTGTTCGGACACCATAGGAAACACAGTAGAGTAGAAGTGTGCTCTTTTCTCAAAAGCAGAGTGTGTTTCTTGTTAGGCGAGTAAGCCTTTTTTTCCCAGTCCTATATGCAGTTGAATCACATGCAGTTTCTGGTCCTATGAGCAAGAGTTTTTTTCTGGTAAGGAAAGTCACTATTGCGCTCCCATTGCCATACATAGTGCAAATAGCACTTGCTCTGTTCCCAGCATGTACAGTATATTGGAATGAAGAGAACCTACTGTTCTTGTCAGGTTCCTAAGCAGAATTGAACTAGATATTGCCGTGTGTGTAGGAAGCACAGTTCTTCTGTTCTGAGCAAGCTCACTGTTCGGACCCCGTTGGAAACACAATAGAGTAGAAGAGTGCTCTTTTCTCAAAAGCAGAGTGTGTTCCTTGTAAGGCGAGATAGCGTTTGTTTCCCAGTCCTAAATGGAGTTGAATCACATGCAGTTTTTCGTCCTATGAGCAAAACATGTTTTCTGGTAAGGATTGTCACTATTGTGCTCTCATTGCCATACACAGTGCAAATTGCACTCGCGTCTGTTCCCAGCATGTACAGTGTATTGGACTGAAGAAGAGCTACATTTCTTCTCAGTTTACTAAGCAGAGTTGAACTAGATATGGCCCGTGTGTGTAAGAAGTACAGTTCTTTTGTTCTGAGCAAGCTCACTGTTCTGGCCCTATAGGAAACACAGTACAGTAAAAGAGTTCTCTTTTCTCAAAAGCAGAGTGTGTTTCTTGTAAGGCAAGCTAGCGTTTGTTTCCCAGTCCTAAATGGAGTTGAATCACATGCAGTTTCTGGTCGTATGAGCAAGAGTTGTTTTCTGGTAAGAAGAGTCACTATTGCGCTCCCATTGTCATACACAGGGCAAATAGCACTGGTGTCTGTTCCCAGCATATACAGTGTATTTTGACTGAAGAGGACATACTGTTCTTGTCAGTTTCCAAAGCAGAATTCAACTAGATATGCCCCGTGTGTGTAGGAAGCACAGTTCTTTTGTTCTGAGCAAGCTTTCTGTTCTGGCCCTACAGGAAACACAGTAGAGTAGAAGAGTGCTCTTTTCTCAAAAGCAGAATGTGTTTATTGTAAGGCGAGCTAGTGTTTCTTTCCCAGTCCAAAATGGAGTGGAATTACATGCTGTTTCTGGTTCTATGAGCAAGCGTTGTTTTCTGGTAACAAGAGTCACTATTGCGCTCCCATTACCATACACATAGCAAATTGCACTCGCGTGTGTTCCCAGCCTTTACAGAGTATTGGACTTAAGAGGGGCTATTTTTCTTCTCAGATTCCTAAGCAGAGTTGAGCCAGATATGGCCTATGTGTGTAGGAAGCACAGTTCTTTTGTTCTGAGCAAGCTCATTGTTCTGGCCCTATAGGAAACACAGTAGAGTAGAAGAGTGCTCTTTTCTCAAAGGCAGAGTGTGTTTCTTGTAAGGCGAGCTAGCGTTTGTTTCCCAGTCCTAAATGGAGTTGAATCAAATGCAGTTTCTGGTCCTAAGAGCAAGAGTTGTTTTCTGGTATGAAGAGACACTATTGCACTCCCATTGCCATACACAGTACAAATAGCACTCGCGTCTGTTCCCAGCAAGTACAGTGTATTGGACTGAAGAGGATCTACTGTTCTTGTCAGTTTCCTAAGCAGAGTTGAACTAGATATGGCCCGTGTTTGTAGGAAGCACAGTTCTTTTGTTCTGAGCAAGCTCATTATTCGGACCCCATAGGAAACACAGTAGAGTAGAAGAGTGCTCTTTTCTCAAAAGCAGAGTGTGTTTCTTGTAAGGCGAGCTAGGATTTGTTTCCCAGTCCTAAATGGAGTTGAATCACATACAGTTTCTGGTCCTACGAGCAAGAGTTGTTTTCTGGTAAGAAGAGTGACTATTGTGCTCACATTGTCATACACAGGGCAAATAGCCCTGGCGTCGGTTCCCAGCAAGTACAGTGTATTGGACTGAAGAGGATCTACTGTTCTTGTCAGTTTCCTAAGCAGAATTGAACTAGATATGGCCGTGTGTGTAGGAAGCACAGTTCTCTTGTTCTGATCAAGCTCACTGTTCTGGCCCTATTGGAAACACATTAGAGTAGAAGAGTGCTCTTTTCTCAAAAGCAGAGTGTGTTTCTTGAAAGGCGAGCTAGCGTTTGTTTCCCAGTCCTAAATGGAGTTGAATCACATGCAGTTTCTGGTCCTACGAGCAAGAGTTGTTTTCTGGTAAGAAGAGTCACTCTTGCGCTCCCATTGTCATACACAGGGCAAATAGCACTGGCATCGGTTCCCAGCATGTACAATGTATTGAACTGAAGAGGATCTACTGTTCTTGTCAGGTTCCTAAGCAGAAATGAATTAGATATGCCCGTGTGTGTAGGAAGCACAGTTCTTTTGTTCTGACCAAGCTCACTGTTCGGACCCCATAGGAAACACATTAGAGTAGAAGAGTGCTCTTTTCACAAAAGCAGAGTGTTTTTCTTGGAAGGCGAGCTAGCGTTTGTTTCCCAGTCCTAAATGGAGTTGAGTCACATGCAGTTTGTGGTCCTATGAGCAAGAGTTGTTTTCTGGTAAGAAGAGTCACTATTTTGCTCCCATTGCCATACACAGTACAAATAGCACACGCGTCTGTTCCCAGCAAATACACTGTATTGGACTGAGGAGGAGCTACTGTTCTTGTCAGTTTCCTAAGCAGAATTGCACTAGATATGGCCGTGTGTGTAGGAAGCACAGTTCTCTTGTTCTGATCAAGCTCACTGTTATGCCCCTATAGGAAACACAGTAGAGTAGAAGAGTGCTCTTTTCTCAAAAGCAGAGTGTTTTTCTTGTAAGGCGAGCTAGCGTTTGTTTCCCAGTCCTAAATGATGTTGAATCACATGCAATTTCTGGTCCTATGAGCAAGAGTTGTTTTCTGGTAAGGAAAGTCACAATTGCATTCCCTTTGCCATACGTAGTGCAAATAGCACTTGCGTCTGTTCCCAGCAAGTACAGTGTATTGGACTGAAGAGGAGCTACTCTTCTTGTCATTTTCCTAAGAGGAGTTGAACCAGATATGGCCCATGTGTGTAGGAAGCACAGTTCTCTTCTTCTGAGCAAGCTCACTGTTCGGACCCCATAGGAAACACAGTAGAGTAGAAGAGTGCTCTTTTCACAAAAGCAGAGTGTTTTTCTTGTAAGGCGAGCTAGCGTTTGTTTCCCAGTCCTAAATGGAGTTGCGTGACATGCAGTTTGTGGTCCTACCAGCAAGAGTTGTTTTCTAGTAAGGAAAGTCACTATTGCGCTCCCATTGCCAACACAGTGCAAATAGCACTGGCGCCTGTTCCCAGCAAGTACAGTGTATTGGACTGAAGAGCAGCAAATGTTCTTGTCAGTTTTCTAAGCAGAGTTGAACTAGATATGGCCTGTGTGTGTAGGAAGCACAGTTCTTTTGTTCTGAGCAAGCTCACTGTTCTGGCCCTATAGGAAACACAGTAGAGTAGAAGAGTGCTCTTTTCTCAAAAGCAGAGTGTGTTTCTTGTAAGTCGAGCTAGCATTTGTTTCCCAGTCCTAAATGGAGTTGAATCACATGCAGTTTCTGGTCTATGAGCAAGAGTTGTTTTCTGGTAAGGAGAGTCAATATTGCGCTCCCATTGTCATACACAGGGCAAATATCTCTGGCGTCGGTTACCAACATTTACAGTGTATCGACTGAAGAGAATCTACTGTTCTTGTCATTTTCCTAAGCAGAATTGAACTAGATATGGCCGTGTGTGTAGGAAGCACAGTTCTCTAGTTCTGAACAAGCTCACTGTTCTGGCCCTATTGGAAACACATTAGAGTAGAAGAGTGCTCTTTTCTCAAAAGCAGAGTGTGTTTCTTGAAAGGCGAGCTAGCGTTTGTTTCCCAGTCCTAAATGGAGTTGAATGACATGCAGTTTCTGGTCCTACGTGCAAGAGTTGTTTTCTGGTAAGAAGAGTCACTCTTGCGCTCCCATTGTCATACACAGGGCAAATAGCACTGGCATCGGTTCCCAGCATGTACAATGTATTGAACTGAAGAGGATCTACTGTTCTTGTCAGGTTCCTAAGCAGAAATGAATTAGATATGCCCGTGTGTGTAGGAACCACAGTTCTTTTTTCTGAGCAAGCTCACTGTTCGGACCCCATAGGAAACACATTAGAGTAGAAGAGTGCTCTTTTCACAAAAGCAGAGTGTTTTTCTTGGAAGGCGAGCTAGCGTTTGTTTCCCAGTCCTAAATGGAGTTGAGTCACATGCAGTTTGTGGTCCTATGAGCAAGAGTTGTTTTCTGGTAAGAAGAGACACTATTTTGCTCCCATTGCCATACACAGTACAAATAGCACACGCGTCTGTTCCCAGCAAATACACTGTATTGGACTGAGGAGGAGCTACTGTTCTTGTCAGTTTCCTAAGCAGAATTGCACTAGATATGGCCGTGTGTAGGAAGCACAGTTCTCTTGTTCTGATCAAGCTCACTGTTCTGGCCCTATAGGAAACACAGTAGAGTAGAAGAGTGCTCTTTTCTCAAAAGCAGAGTGTGTTTCTTGTAAGGCGAGCTAGCGTTTGTTTCCCAGTCCTAAATGGTGTTGAATCACATGCAATTTCTGGTCCTATGAGCAAGAGTTGTTTTCTGGTAAGGAAAGTCACTATTGCGCTCCCATTGCCATACGTAGTGCAAATAGCACTTGCGTCTGTTCCCAGCAAGTACAGTGTATTGGACTGAAGAGGAGCAACTGTTCTTGTCAGTTTCCTAAGCAGTGTTGAACTAGATATTGCCCATGTGTGTAGGAAGCACAGTTCTTTTGTTCTGAGCAAGCTCACTGTTCGGACCCCATAGGAAACACAGTAGAGTAGAAGTGTGCTCTTTTCTCAAAAGCAGAGTGTGTTTCTTGTAAGGCGAGTAAGCCTTTTTTTCCCAGTCCTATATGCAGTTGAATCACATGCAGTTTCTGGTCCTATGAGCAAGAGTTTTTTTCTGGTAAGGAAAGTCACTATTGCGCCTCCATTGCCATACATAGTGCAAATAGCACTCGCTCTGTTCCCAGCAAGTACAGTGTATTGGAATGAAGAGAATCTACTGCTCTTGTCAGGTTCCTAAGCAGAATTGAACTAGATATTGCTGTGTGTGTAGGAAGCACAGTTCTTCTGTTCTGAGCAAGCTCACTGTTCGGACCCCGTTGGAAACACAATAGAGTAGAAGAGTGCTCTTTTCTCAAAAGCAGAGTGTGTTTCTTGTAAGGCGAGATAGCGTTTGTTTCCCAGTCCTAAATGGAGTTGAATCACATGCAGTTTTTGGTCCTATGAGCAAAACTTGTTTTCTGGTAAGGAATGTCACTATTGTGCTCTCATTGCCATACACAGTGCAAATTGCACTCGCGTCTGTTCCCAGCATGTACAGTGTATTGGACTGAAGAAGAGCTACTTTTCTTCTCAGATTCCTAAGCAGAATTGAACTAGATATGGCCCGTGTGTGTAGGAAATACAGTTCTTTTGTTCTGAGCAAGCTTTCTGTTCTGGCCCTATAGGAAACACAGTAGAGTAGAGGAGTGCTCTTTTCTCAAAAGCAGAGTGTGTTTCTTGTAAGACAAGCTAGCGTTTGTTTCCCAGTCCTAAATGGAGTTGAATCACATGCAGTTTCTGGTCGTATGAGCAAGAGTTGTTTTCTGGTAAGAAGAATCACTATTGTGCTCACATTGTCATACACAGGGCAAATAGCACTGGTGTCTGTTCCCAGCATATACAGTGTGTTGGAATGAAGAGGATCTACTGTTCTTGTCAGTTTCCTAAGCAGAATTGAACTATATATGGCCCGTTTGTGTAGGAAGCACAGTTCTTTTGTTCTAAGCAAGCTTTCTGTTCTGGCCCTACAGGAAACACAGTAGAGTAGAAGAGTGCTCTTTTCTCAAAAGCAAAGAGTGTTTCTTATAAAACGAGCTAGCGTTTGTTTCCCAGTCCTAAATGGAGTTGAGTAACATTCAGTTTTTGGTCCTACGAGCAAGAGTTGTTTTCTAGTAAGAAGAGTCACTATTGTGCTCCCATTGCCATACACAGTGCAAATAGCACTCGCGTCTGTTCCCAGCAAGTACAGTGTATTGGACTGAAGAGGATCTACTGTTCTTGTCAGTTTCCTAAGCAGAGTTGAAGTAGATATGTCCCGTGTGTGTAGGAAGCACAGTTCTTTTGTTCTGAGCAAGCTCACTGTTCGGACCCCATAGGAAACACAGTAGAGTAGAAGAGTGCTCTTTTCTCAAAAGCAGAGTGTGTTTCTTGTAATCGAGCTAGCGTTTGTTTCCCAGTCCTAAATGGAGTTGAGTCACATGCAGTTTCTGGTCCTACGAGCAAGAGTTGTTTTTTGGTAAGAAGAGTCACTATTGCGCTCCAATTGTCAAACACAGTGCAAATAGCACTAGAGTCTATTCCCAGCAAGTGCAGTGTATTGGACTGAAGAGGATCTACTATTCTTGTCAGTTTCCTAAGCAGAGTTGAACTAGATATGGCCCGTGTGTGTAGGATGCACAGTTCTTTTGTTCTGAGCAAGCTCACTGTTCGGACCCCATAGGAAACACAGTAGAGTAGAAGAGTGCTCTTTTCTCAAAAGCAGAGTGTGTTCCTTGTAAGGCGAGCTAGCGTTTGTTTCCCAGTCCTAAATGGAGTTGAATCATATGCAGTTTTTTGTCCTACGTGCAAGATTTGTTTTCTGGTAAGGAAAGTCACTATTGTGCTCACTTTGCCATACACAGTGCAAATAGCACTCCCGTCTGTTCCCAGCAAGTGCAGTGTATTGGACTGAAGAGGATCTACTGTTCTTGTCAGTTTCCTAAGCAGAGTTGAACTAGATATGGCCCGTGTGTGTAGGAAGTACAGTTCTTTTGTTCTGAGCAAGCTCACTGTTCACACCACATAGGAAACACAGTAGAGTAGAAGAGTGCTCTTTTCTCAAAAGCGGAGTGTTTCTTGTAAGGCGAGCTAGTGTTTGTTTCCCAGTCCTAAATGGAGTTGAGTCACATGCAGTTTGTGGTCCTACGAGCACGAGTTGTTTTCTGGTAAGAAGAGTCACTATTGTGCTCCCATTGTCCTACACAGTGCAAAGAGCACTCGCGTCTGTTCCCAGCAATACAGTGTATTGGACTGAAGAGGATCTGCTGTTCTTGTCAGTTTCCTAAGCAGAGTTGAACTAGATATGGCTGTGTGTGTAGGAAGCACAGTTCTTTTGTTCTGAGCAAGCTCACTGTTCGAACCCCATAGGAAACACAGTAGAGTAGAAGAGTGCTCTTTTCTCAAAAGCAGAGTGTGTTTCTTGTAAGGCGAGCTAGCGTTTGTTTCCCAGTCCTTAATGGAGTTGAATCACATGCAGTTTCTGTTCCTAGGAGCAAGAGATGTTTTCTAGTAAGAAGAGTCACTATTGTGCTCCCATTGCCATACAGAGTGCAAATAGCACTCGCGTCTGTTCCTAGCAATTACAGTGTATTGGACTGAAGAGGAGCTACTGTTCTTGTCAGTTTCCTAAGCAGAGTTGAACTAGGTATGGCCCGTGTGTGTAGGAAGCAAAGTTTTTTTGTTCTGAGCAAGCTCACTGTTCGGACCCCATAGGAAACACAGTAGAGTACAAGAGTGCTCTTTTCTCAAAAAAAGTGTGTGTTTCTTGTAAGGTGAGCTAGTGTTTGTTTCCCAGTCCTAAATAGAGTTGAATCCCATGCAGTTTCTGGTCCTATGAGCAACAGTTGTTTTCTGGTAAGAAGAGTCATTATTGCGCTCGCGTTGTCATACACAGGGCAAATAGCACTGGCCTCTGTTACCAGCATGTACACTGTATTGGACTGAGGAGGATCTACTATTCTTGTCAGTTTCCTAAGCAGAATTGAAGTAGATATGGCCGTGTGTGTAGGAAGCTCAGTTCTTTTGTTCTGAGCAAGCTCACTGTTTTGGCCCTATAGGAAACACAGTAGAGTAGAAGAGTGCTCTTTTCTCAAAAGCAGAGTGTGTTTCTTGTAAGGCGAGCTAGCGTTTGTTTCCCGGTCCAAAATGGAGTTGAATTAAATGGACTTTTTTGTCCTATGAGCAGGAGTTGTTTTCTGGTAAGAAGAGTCACTATTTCGCTCCCATTGCCATACACAGTGCAAATAGCACTGGTGTCCATTCCCAGCATGTACAGTGTATTGGACTGAAGAGGATCTACTGTTCTTGTCAGTTTCCTAAATAGAATTGAACTAGATATGGCCCGTGTGTGTAGGAAGCACAGTTCTTTTGTTCTGAGCATGCTCACTGTTCTGGCCCTATAGGAAACCCAGTAGAGTAGAAGAGTGCTCTTTTCTCAAAAGCAGAGTGTGTTCCTTGTAAGACGAGCTAGTGTTTGTTTCCCAGTCCTAAATGGATTTGAGTCACATGCAGTTTCTGGTCCTACGAGCAAGAGTTGTTTTCTGGTAAGAAGAGTCACTATTGCCATCCCATTGCCATACAAAGTGCAATTAGCACTCACGTCTGTTCCCAGAGAGTACAGTGTATTGGACTGAAGAGGAGCCACTGTTCTTGTCAGTGTCCTAAGCAGAGTTGAACTAGATATGGCCCCTGTGTAGGAAGCACAGATTTTTGTTCTGAGCAAGCTCACTGTTCGGACACCATAGGAAACACAGTAGAGTAGAAGAGTGCTCTTTTCTCAAAAGCAGAGTTTGTTCCTTGTAAGGCGAGCTAGCGTTTGTTTCCCAGTCCTAAATGGAGTTGAATCACATGCAGTTTCTGGTCCTGCGAGCAAGAGTTGTTTTCTGGTAAGAAGAGACACTAGTGTGCTCCCATTGCCATACACAGTACAAATAGCACTCGCGTCTGTTCGCAGCATGTACAGTGTATTGGACTGAAAAGGATCTACTGTTCTTGTCAGTTTCCTAAGCAGAATTGAAGTAGATATGGCCGTGTGTGTAGGAAGCTCAGTTCTTTTGTTCTGAGCAAGCTCACTGTTTTGGCCCTATAGGAAACACAGTAGAGTAGAAGAGTGCTCTTTTCTCAAAAGCAGAGTGTGTTTCTTGTAAGGCGAGCTAGCGTTTGTTTCCCGGTCCGAAATGGAGTTGAATTAAATGGAGTTTTTTGTCCTATGAGCAGGAGTTGTTTTCTGGTAAGAAGAGTCACTATTTCGCTCCCATTGCCATACACAGTGCAAATAGCACTGGTGTCCATTCCCAGCATGTACAGTGTATTGGACTGAAGAGGATCTACTGTTCTTGTCAGTTTCCTAAATAGAATTGAACTAGATATGGCCCGTGTGTGTAGGAAGCACAGTTCTTTTGTTCTGAGCATGCTCACTGTTCTGGCCCTATAGGAAACCCAGTAGAGTAGAAGAGTGCTCTTTTCTCAAAAGCAGAGTGTGTTCCTTGTAAGACGAGCTAGTGTTTGTTTCCCAGTCCTAAATGGATTTGAGTCACATGCAGTTTCTGGTCCTACGAGCAAGAGTTGTTTTCTGGTAAGAAGAGTCACTATTGCCATCCCATTGCCATACAAAGTGCAAATAGCACTCACGTCTGTTCCCAGAGAGTACAGTGTATTGGACTGAAGAGGAGCCACTGTTCTTGTCAGTGTCCTAAGCAGAGTTGAACTAGATATGGCCCCTGTGTAGGAAGCACAGATTTTTGTTCTGAGCAAGCTCACTGTTCGGACACCATAGGAAACACAGTAGAGTAGAAGAGTGCTCTTTTCTCAAAAGCAGAGTTTGTTCCTTGTAAGGCGAGCTAGCGTTTGTTTCCCAGTCCTAAATGGAGTTGAATCACATGCAGTTTCTGGTCCTGCGAGCAAGAGTTGTTTTCTGGTAAGAAGAGACACTAGTGTGCTCCCATTGCCATACACAGTACAAATAGCACTCGCGTCTGTTCGCAGCATGTACAGTGTATTGGACTGAAAAGGATCTACTGTTCTTGTCAGTTTCCTAAGCAGAATTGAACTAGTTATGGCCGTGTATGTAGGAAGCACAGTTCTTTTGTTCTGAGCAAGCTTTCTGTTCTGGCCCTATAGGAAACACAGAAGAGTAGAGGAGTGCTCTTTTCTCAAAAGCAGAGTGTGTTTCTTGTAAGGCGAGCTATCCTTTGTTTCCCAGTCCTAAATGGAGTTGAATCATATGCAGTTTTTGGTCCTACGTGCAAGATTTGTTTTCTGGTAAGGAAAGTCACTATTGTAATCCCTTTGCCATACACAGTGCAAATAGCACTCCCGTCTGTTCCCAGCAAGTACAGTGTATTGGACTGAAGAGGATCTACTGTTCTTGTCAGTTTCCTAAGCAGAGTTGAACTAGATATGGCCCGTGTGTGTAGGAAGCACAGTTCTTTTGTTCTGAGCAAGCTCACTGTTCGGACCCCATAGGAAACACAGTAGAGTAGAAGAGTGCTCTTTTCTCAAAAGCAGAGGTTGTTTCTTGTAAGGCGAGCTAGCGTTTGTTTCCCAGTCCTAAATGGAGTTGAATCATATGCAGTTTTTTGTCCTACGTGCAAGATTTGTTTTCTGGTAAGGAAAGTCACTATTGTGCTCCCTTTGCCATACACAGTGCAAATAGCACTCCCGTCTGTTCCCAGCAAGTGCAGTGTATTGGACTGAAGAGGATCTACTGTTCTTGTCAGTTTCCTAAGCAGAGTTGAACTAGATATGGCCCGTGTGTGTAGGAAGTACAGTTCTTTTGTTCTGAGCAAGCTCACTGTTCACACCACATAGGAAACACAGTAGAGTAGAAGAGTGCTCTTTTCTCAAAAGCGGAGTGTTTCTTGTAAGGCGAGCTAGTGTTTGTTTCCCAGTCCTAAATGGAGTTGAGTCACATGCAGTTTGTGGTCCTACGAGCAAGAGTTGTTTTCTGGTAAGAAGAGTCACTATTGTGCTCCCATTGTCATACACAGTGCAAAGAGCACTCGCGTCTGTTCCCAGCAATACAGTGTATTGGACTGAAGAGGATCTACTGTTCTTGTCAGTTTCCTAAGCAGAGTTGAACTAGATATGGCTGTGTGTGTAGGAAGCACAGTTCTTTTGTTCTGAGCAAGCTCACTGTTCGAACCCCATAGGAAACACAGTAGAGTAGAAGAGTGCTCTTTTCTCAAAAGCAGAGTGTGTTTCTTGTAAGGCGAGCTAGCGTTTGTTTCCCAGTCCTTAATGGAGTTGAATCACATGCAGTTTCTGTTCCTAGGAGCAAGAGATGTTTTCTAGTAAGAAGAGTCACTATTGTGCTCCCATTGCCATACAGAGTGCAAATAGCACTCGCGTCTGTTCCTAGCAATTACAGTGTATTGGACTGAAGAGGAGCTACTGTTCTTGTCAGTTTCCTAAGCAGAGTTGAACTAGGTATGGCCCGTGTGTGTAGGAAGCAAAGTTTTTTTGTTCTGAGCAAGCTCACTGTTCGGACCCCATAGGAAACACAGTAGAGTACAAGAGTGCTCTTTTCTCAAAAAAAGTGTGTGTTTCTTGTAAGGTGAGCTAGTGTTTGTTTCCCAGTCCTAAATAGAGTTGAATCCCATGCAGTTTCTGGTCCTACGAGCAACAGTTGTTTTCTGGTAAGAAGAGTCATTATTGCGCTCGCGTTGTCATACACAGGGCAAATAGCACTGGCGTCTGTTACCAGCATGTACACTGTATTGGACTGAAGAGGATCTACTATTCTTGTCAGTTTCCTAAGCAGAATTGAAGTAGATATGGCCGTGTGTGTAGGAAGCTCAGTTCTTTTGTTCTGAGCAAGCTCACTGTTTTGGCCCTATAGGAAACACAGTAGAGTAGAAGAGTGCTCTTTTCTCAAAAGCAGAGTGTGTTTCTTGTAAGGCGAGCTAGCGTTTGTTTCCCGGTCCGAAATGGAGTTGAATTAAATGGAGTTTTTTGTCCTATGAGCAGGAGTTGTTTTCTGGTAAGAAGAGTCACTATTTCGCTCCCATTGCCATACACAGTGCAAATAGCACTGGTGTCCATTCCCAGCATGTACAGTGTATTGGACTGAAGAGGATCTACTGTTCTTGTCAGTTTCCTAAATAGAATTGAACTAGATATGGCCCGTGTGTGTAGGAAGCACAGTTCTTTTGTTCTGAGCATGCTCACTGTTCTGGCCCTATAGGAAACCCAGTAGAGTAGAAGAGTGCTCTTTTCTCAAAAGCAGAGTGTGTTCCTTGTAAGACGAGCTAGTGTTTGTTTCCCAGTCCTAAATGGATTTGAGTCACATGCAGTTTCTGGTCCTACGAGCAAGAGTTGTTTTCTGGTAAGAAGAGTCACTATTGCCATCCCATTGCCATACAAAGTGCAAATAGCACTCACGTCTGTTCCCAGAGAGTACAGTGTATTGGACTGAAGAGGAGCCACTGTTCTTGTCAGTGTCCTAAGCAGAGTTGAACTAGATATGGCCCCTGTGTAGGAAGCACAGATTTTTGTTCTGAGCAAGCTCACTGTTCGGACACCATAGGAAACACAGTAGAGTAGAAGAGTGCTCTTTTCTCAAAAGCAGAGTTTGTTCCTTGTAAGGCGAGCTAGCGTTTGTTTCCCAGTCCTAAATGGAGTTGAATCACATGCAGTTTCTGGTCCTGCGAGCAAGAGTTGTTTTCTGGTAAGAAGAGACACTAGTGTGCTCCCATTGCCATACACAGTACAAATAGCACTCGCGTCTGTTCGCAGCATGTACAGTGTATTGGACTGAAAAGGATCTACTGTTCTTGTCAGTTTCCTAAGCAGAATTGAAGTAGATATGGCCGTGTGTGTAGGAAGCTCAGTTCTTTTGTTCTGAGCAAGCTCACTGTTTTGGCCCTATAGGAAACACAGTAGAGTAGAAGAGTGCTCTTTTCTCAAAAGCAGAGTGTGTTTCTTGTAAGGCGAGCTAGCGTTTGTTTCCCGGTCCGAAATGGAGTTGAATTAAATGGAGTTTTTTGTCCTATGAGCAGGAGTTGTTTTCTGGTAAGAAGAGTCACTATTTCGCTCCCATTGCCATACACAGTGCAAATAGCACTGGTGTCCATTCCCAGCATGTACAGTGTATTGGACTGAAGAGGATCTACTGTTCTTGTCAGTTTCCTAAATAGAATTGAACTAGATATGGCCCGTGTGTGTAGGAAGCACAGTTCTTTTGTTCTGAGCATGCTCACTGTTCTGGCCCTATAGGAAACCCAGTAGAGTAGAAGAGTGCTCTTTTCTCAAAAGCAGAGTGTGTTCCTTGTAAGACGAGCTAGTGTTTGTTTCCCAGTCCTAAATGGATTTGAGTCACATGCAGTTTCTGGTCCTACGAGCAAGAGTTGTTTTCTGGTAAGAAGAGTCACTATTGCCATCCCATTGCCATACAAAGTGCAAATAGCACTCACGTCTGTTCCCAGAGAGTACAGTGTATTGGACTGAAGAGGAGCCACTGTTCTTGTCAGTGTCCTAAGCAGAGTTGAACTAGATATGGCCCCTGTGTAGGAAGCACAGATTTTTGTTCTGAGCAAGCTCACTGTTCGGACACCATAGGAAACACAGTAGAGTAGAAGAGTGCTCTTTTCTCAAAAGCAGAGTTTGTTCCTTGTAAGGCGAGCTAGCGTTTGTTTCCCAGTCCTAAATGGAGTTGAATCACATGCAGTTTCTGGTCCTGCGAGCAAGAGTTGTTTTCTGGTAAGAAGAGACACTAGTGTGCTCCCATTGCCATACACAGTACAAATAGCACTCGCGTCTGTTCGCAGCATGTACAGTGTATTGGACTGAAAAGGATCTACTGTTCTTGTCAGTTTCCTAAGCAGAATTGAACTAGTTATGGCCGTGTATGTAGGAAGCACAGTTCTTTTGTTCTGAGCAAGCTTTCTGTTCTGGCCCTATAGGAAACACAGAAGAGTAGAGGAGTGCTCTTTTCTCAAAAGCAGAGTGTGTTTCTTGTAAGGCGAGCTATCCTTTGTTTCCCAGTCCTAAATGGAGTTGAATCATATGCAGTTTTTGGTCCTACGTGCAAGATTTGTTTTCTGGTAAGGAAAGTCACTATTGTAATCCCTTTGCCATACACAGTGCAAATAGCACTCCCGTCTGTTCCCAGCAAGTACAGTGTATTGGACTGAAGAGGATCTACTGTTCTTGTCAGTTTCCTAAGCAGAGTTGAACTAGATATGGCCCGTGTGTGTAGGAAGCACAGTTCTTTTGTTCTGAGCAAGCTCACTGTTCGGACCCCATAGGAAACACAGTAGAGTAGAAGAGTGCTCTTTTCTCAAAAGCAGAGGTTGTTTCTTGTAAGGCGAGCTAGCGTTTGTTTCCCAGTCCTAAATGGAGTTGAATCATATGCAGTTTTTTGTCCTACGTGCAAGATTTGTTTTCTGGTAAGGAAAGTCACTATTGTGCTCCCTTTGCCATACACAGTGCAAATAGCACTCCCGTCTGTTCCCAGCAAGTGCAGTGTATTGGACTGAAGAGGATCTACTGTTCTTGTCAGTTTCCTAAGCAGAGTTGAACTAGATATGGCCCGTGTGTGTAGGAAGTACAGTTCTTTTGTTCTGAGCAAGCTCACTGTTCACACCACATAGGAAACACAGTAGAGTAGAAGAGTGCTCTTTTCTCAAAAGCGGAGTGTTTCTTGTAAGGCGAGCTAGTGTTTGTTTCCCAGTCCTAAATGGAGTTGAGTCACATGCAGTTTGTGGTCCTACGAGCAAGAGTTGTTTTCTGGTAAGAAGAGTCACTATTGTGCTCCCATTGTCATACACAGTGCAAAGAGCACTCGCGTCTGTTCCCAGCAATACAGTGTATTGGACTGAAGAGGATCTACTGTTCTTGTCAGTTTCCTAAGCAGAGTTGAACTAGATATGGCTGTGTGTGTAGGAAGCACAGTTCTTTTGTTCTGAGCAAGCTCACTGTTCGAACCCCATAGGAAACACAGTAGAGTAGAAGAGTGCTCTTTTCTCAAAAGCAGAGTGTGTTTCTTGTAAGGCGAGCTAGCGTTTGTTTCCCAGTCCTTAATGGAGTTGAATCACATGCAGTTTCTGTTCCTAGGAGCAAGAGATGTTTTCTAGTAAGAAGAGTCACTATTGTGCTCCCATTGCCATACAGAGTGCAAATAGCACTCGCGTCTGTTCCTAGCAATTACAGTGTATTGGACTGAAGAGGAGCTACTGTTCTTGTCAGTTTCCTAAGCAGAGTTGAACTAGGTATGGCCCGTGTGTGTAGGAAGCAAAGTTTTTTTGTTCTGAGCAAGCTCACTGTTCGGACCCCATAGGAAACACAGTAGAGTACAAGAGTGCTCTTTTCTCAAAAAAAGTGTGTGTTTCTTGTAAGGTGAGCTAGTGTTTGTTTCCCAGTCCTAAATAGAGTTGAATCCCATGCAGTTTCTGGTCCTACGAGCAACAGTTGTTTTCTGGTAAGAAGAGTCATTATTGCGCTCGCGTTGTCATACACAGGGCAAATAGCACTGGCGTCTGTTACCAGCATGTACACTGTATTGGACTGAAGAGGATCTACTATTCTTGTCAGTTTCCTAAGCAGAATTGAAGTAGATATGGCCGTGTGTGTAGGAAGCTCAGTTCTTTTGTTCTGAGCAAGCTCACTGTTTTGGCCCTATAGGAAACACAGTAGAGTAGAAGAGTGCTCTTTTCTCAAAAGCAGAGTGTGTTTCTTGTAAGGCGAGCTAGCGTTTGTTTCCCGGTCCGAAATGGAGTTGAATTAAATGGAGTTTTTTGTCCTATGAGCAGGAGTTGTTTTCTGGTAAGAAGAGTCACTATTTCGCTCCCATTGCCATACACAGTGCAAATAGCACTGGTGTCCATTCCCAGCATGTACAGTGTATTGGACTGAAGAGGATCTACTGTTCTTGTCAGTTTCCTAAATAGAATTGAACTAGATATGGCCCGTGTGTGTAGGAAGCACAGTTCTTTTGTTCTGAGCATGCTCACTGTTCTGGCCCTATAGGAAACCCAGTAGAGTAGAAGAGTGCTCTTTTCTCAAAAGCAGAGTGTGTTCCTTGTAAGACGAGCTAGTGTTTGTTTCCCAGTCCTAAATGGATTTGAGTCACATGCAGTTTCTGGTCCTACGAGCAAGAGTTGTTTTCTGGTAAGAAGAGTCACTATTGCCATCCCATTGCCATACAAAGTGCAAATAGCACTCACGTCTGTTCCCAGAGAGTACAGTGTATTGGACTGAAGAGGAGCCACTGTTCTTGTCAGTGTCCTAAGCAGAGTTGAACTAGATATGGCCCCTGTGTAGGAAGCACAGATTTTTGTTCTGAGCAAGCTCACTGTTCGGACACCATAGGAAACACAGTAGAGTAGAAGAGTGCTCTTTTCTCAAAAGCAGAGTTTGTTCCTTGTAAGGCGAGCTAGCGTTTGTTTCCCAGTCCTAAATGGAGTTGAATCACATGCAGTTTCTGGTCCTGCGAGCAAGAGTTGTTTTCTGGTAAGAAGAGACACTAGTGTGCTCCCATTGCCATACACAGTACAAATAGCACTCGCGTCTGTTCGCAGCATGTACAGTGTATTGGACTGAAAAGGATCTACTGTTCTTGTCAGTTTCCTAAGCAGAATTGAACTAGTTATGGCCGTGTATGTAGGAAGCACAGTTCTTTTGTTCTGAGCAAGCTTTCTGTTCTGGCCCTATAGGAAACACAGAAGAGTAGAGGAGTGCTCTTTTCTCAAAAGCAGAGTGTGTTTCTTGTAAGGCGAGCTATCCTTTGTTTCCCAGTCCTAAATGGAGTTGAATCATATGCAGTTTTTGGTCCTACGTGCAAGATTTGTTTTCTGGTAAGGAAAGTCACTATTGTAATCCCTTTGCCATACACAGTGCAAATAGCACTCCCGTCTGTTCCCAGCAAGTACAGTGTATTGGACTGAAGAGGATCTACTGTTCTTGTCAGTTTCCTAAGCAGAGTTGAACTAGATATGGCCCGTGTGTGTAGGAAGCACAGTTCTTTTGTTCTGAGCAAGCTCACTGTTCGGACCCCATAGGAAACACAGTAGAGTAGAAGAGTGCTCTTTTCTCAAAAGCAGAGTGTGTTTCTTGTAAGGCGAGCTAGTGTTTGTTTTCCAGTCTGAAATGGAGTTGAATCCCATGCAGTTTCTGGTCCTACGAGCAAGAGATGTTTTCTGGTAAGAATAGTCACTATTGCGCTCCCATTGCCATATACAGTGCAAATAGCTCTCGCGTCTGTGCCCAGCAAGTACAGTGTATTGGACTGAAGAGGAGCTACTGTTCTTGTCAGTTTCCTAAGCGGAGTTAAACTAGATATGGCCGTGTGTGTAGGAAGCACAGTTCTTTTTTTCTGAGCAAGCTCACTATTCTGGCCCTTTAGGAAACACAGAAGAGTAGAAGACTGCTCTTTTCTCAAAAGCAGAGTGTTTTTCCTGTAAAGCGAGCTAGCGTTTGTTTCCCAGTCCTTAATGGAGTTGAATCACATGCAGTTTCTGGTCCTACGAGCAAGAGTTGTTTTCTGGTAAGAAGAGTCACTATTGTGCTCCCATTGTCATACACAGGGCAAATAGCACTGGCATCTGTTCCCAGTAAGTACAGTGTATGGGACGGAAGAGGATCTACTGTTCCTGTCAGTTTCCTAAGCAGAATTGAACTAGATATGGCCGTGTGTATAGGAAGCACAGTTCTTTTGTTCTGAGCAAGCTCACTGTTTTGCCCCTATAGGAAACACAGTAGAGTAGAAGAGTGCTCTTTTCTCAAAAGCAGAGTGTGTTTCTTGTAAGGCGAGCTAGCGTTTGGTTCCCAGTCCTAAATGGAGTTGAATCACATGCAGTTTCTGGTCCGACGAGATAGAGTTGTTTTCTGGTAAAGGAAGTCACTATTGCGCTCCCATTGACATACACAGTGCAAACAGCACTCGCGTCTGTTCCCAGCAAGTAAAGTGTATTGGACTGAAGAGGAGCTACTGTTCTTGTCAGTTTCCTAAGGAGAGTTGAACTAGATATGGCCCGTGTGTGTAGGAAGCACAGTTCTTTTGTTCTGAGCAAGCTCACTGTTCGGACCCCTTAGAAAACACTGTAGAGTAGACGAGTGCTCTCATCTCAAAAGCAGAGTGGGTTTCTTGTAAGGCGAGCTGGCGGTTGTTTCGCAGTATTAAATGGAGTTGAATCAGTTGCAGTTTCTGGTCCTACGAGCAAGAGTTTTTTTCTGGTAAGAAGAGTCACTATTGAGTTCCCATTGTCATACACCGGGCAAATAGCACTGGCATCTGTTCCCACCATGTACAGTGTATTGGACTGAAGAGGAGCTACAGTTCTTGTCAGTTTCCTAAGCAGAGTTGAACTATATATAGCCCATGTGTGTAGGAAGCACAGTTCTTTTGTTCTGAGCAAGCTCACTATTCTGGTCCTATAGGAAACACAGTAGAGAAGAAGAGTGTTCTTTTCTCAAAAGCAGAGTGTGTTTCTTGTAAGGCGAGCTAGCGTTTGTTTCCCAGTCCTAAATGGAGTTGAATCACATGCAGTTTTTGGTCCTACGAGCTAGAGTTGTTTTCTGGTAAGGAAAGTCACTATTGCGCTCCCATTGCCACACACCGTGCAAAGAGGACTCGCGTCTGTTCCCATCAAGTACAGTGTATTGGACTGAAGAGGAGCTACTGTTCTTGTCAGATTCCTAAGCAGAGTTAAACTAGATATGCCCCCTGTGTGTAGGAAGCACAGTTCTTTTGTTCTGAGCAAGCTGACTGTTCGGACCCCATAGGAAACACAGTAGAGTAGAAGAGTGCTCTTTTCTCAAAAGCAGAGTGTGTTTCTTGTAAGGCGAACTAGTGCTTGTTTCCCAGTCTGAAATGCAGTTGAATCCCATGCAGTTTCTGGTCCTACGAGCAAGAGATGTTAACTGGTAAGAAGAGTCACTATTTGCGCTCCCATTGATATATACAGTGCAAATAGCTCTCGCGTCTGTTCCCAGCAAGTACAGTGTATTGGACTGAAGAGGATCTACTGTTCTTGTCAGTTTCCTAAGCGGAGTTAAACTAGATATGGCCCGTGTGTGTAGGAAGCACAGTTCTTTTGTTCTGAACAAGCTCACTGTTTGGACCCCTTAGGAAACACAGTAGAGTAGAAGAGTGCTCTTTTCTCAAAAGCAGAGTGTGTTTCTTGTAAGGCGAGCTAGCGTTTGTTTCCCAGTCCTAAATTGAGTTGAATCACATGCAGTTTTTGGTCCTACGAGCTAGAGTTGTTTTCTGGTAAGGAAAGTCACTATTGTGCTTCCATTGCCACACACAGTGCAAAGAGGACTCGCGTCTGTTCCCATCAAGTACAGTGTATTGGACTGAAGAGGAGCTACTGTTCTTGTCAGTTTCCTAAGCAGAGTTGAACTAGATATGGCCCGTGTGTGTAGGAAGCCCAGTTCTTTTGTACTGTAAGCTCACTGATCGAACCCATAGGAAACAGAGTAGAGTAGAAGAGTGCTCTTTTCTCAAAAGCAGAGTGTGTTTCCTGTAAGGCGAGCTAGCATTTTTTTCCCAGTCCTAAATGGAGTTGAATCACATGCAGTTTCTGGTCCTACGAGCAACAGCTGTTTTCTGGTAAGAAGAGTCACTATTGCGCTCCCATTGTCATACACAGGGCAAATAGCACTGGCGTCTGTTCCCAGCATGTACAGTGTATTGGACTGAAGAGGATCTACTGTTCTTGTCAGTTTCCTAAGCAGAATTGAACTAGATATGGCCGTGTGTGTAGGAAGCACAGTTCTTTTGTTCTGAGCAAGCTCACTGTTTTGGCCCTATAGGAAACACAGTAGAGTAGAAGAATGCTCTTTTCTCAAAAGCAGAGTGTGTTTCTTGTAAGTCGAGCTAGCGTTTGTTTCCCAGTCCTAAATGGAGTTGAATCACATGCAGTTTTTGGTCCTACGAGCTAGAGTTGTTTTCTGGTAAGGAAAGTCACTATTGCGCTCCCATTGCCACACACAGTGCAAAGAGGACGCGCGTCTCTTCCCATCAAGTACAGTGTATGGACTGAAGAGGAGCTACTGTTCTTGTCAGTTTCCTAAGGAGAGTTGAACTAGATATGGCCCCTGTGTGTAGGAAGCACAGTTCTTTTGTTCTGAGCAAGCTGACTGTTCGGACCCCATAGGAAACACAGTAGAGTAGAAGAGTGCTCTTTTCTCAAAAGCAAAGTGTGTTTCTTGTAAGGCGAACTAGTGCTTGTTTCCCAGTCTGAAATGCAGTTGAATCCCATGCAGTTTCTGGTCCTACGAGCAAGAGATGTTAACTGGTAAGAAGAGTCACTATTGCGCTCCCATTGATATATACAGTGCAAATAGCTCTCGCGTCTGTTCCCAGCAAGTACAGTGTATTGGACTGAAGAGGAGCTACTGTTCTTGTCAGTTTCCTTAGCGGAGTTAAACTAGATATGGCCCGTGTGTGTAGGAAGCACAGTTCTTTTGTTCTGAACAAGCTCACTGTTTGGACCCCTTAGGAAACACAGTAGAGTAGAAGAGTGCTCTTTTCTCAAAAGCAGAGTGTGTTTCTTGTAAGGCGAGCTAGCGTTTGTTTCCCAGTCCTAAATTGAGTTGAATCACATGCAGTTTTTGGTCCTACGAGCTAGAGTTGTTTTCTGGTAAGGAAAGTCACTATTGTGCTTCCATTGCAACACACAGTGCAAAGAGGACTCGCGTCTGTTCCCATCAAGTACAGTGTATTGGACTGAAGAGGAGCTACTGTTCTTTTCAGTTTCCTAAGCAGAGTTGAACTAGATATGGTCCGTGTGTGTAGGAAGCCCAGTTCTTTTGTACTGTAAGCTCACTGATCGAACACATAGGAAACAGAGTAGAGTAGAAGAGTGCTCTTTTCTCAAAAGCAGAGTGTGTTTCCTGTAAGGCGAGCTAGCATTTTTTTCCCAGTCCTAAATGGAGTTGAATCACATGCAGTTTCTGGTCCTAAGAGCAAGAGTTGTTTTCTGGTAAGAAGAGTCACTATTGCGCTCCCATTGTCATACACAGGGCAAATAGCACTGGCGTCTGTTCCCAGCATGTACAGTGTATTGGACTGAAGAGGATCTACTGTTCTTGTCAGTTTCCTAAGCAGAATTGAACTAGATATGGCCGTGTGTGTAGGAAGCACAGTTCTTTTGTTCTGAGCAAGCTCACTGTTTTGGCCCTATAGGAAACACAGTAGAGTAGAAGAATGCTCTTTTCTCAAAAGCAGAGTGTGTTTCTTGTAAGTCGAGCTAGCGTTTGTTTCCCAGTCCTTAATGGAGTTGAATCACATGCAGTTTTTGGTCCTACGAGCTAGAGTTGTTTTCTGGTAAGGAAAGTCACTATTGCGCTCCCATTGCCACACACAGTGCAAAGAGGACGCGCGTCTCTTCCCATCAAGTACAGTGTATGGACTGAAGTGGAGTTACTGTTCTTGTCAGTTTCCTAAGGAGAGTTGAACTAGATATGGCCCCTGTGTGTAGGAAGCACAGTTCTTTTGTTCTGAGCAAGCTGACTGTTCGGACCCCATAGGAAACACAGTAGAGTAGAAGAGTGCTCTTTTCTCAAAAGCAGAGTGTGTTTCTTGTAAGGCGAACTAGTGCTTGTTTCCCAGTCTGAAATGGAGTTGAATCCCATGCAGTTTCTGGTCCTGCGAGCAACACATGTTATCTGGTAAGAAGAGTCACTATTGTGCTCCCATTGCCATATACAGTGCAAATAGCTCTCACGTCTGTTCCCAGCAAGGACAGTGTATTGGACTGAAGAGGAGCTACTATTCTTGTCAGTTTCCTAAGTGGAGTTAAACTAGATATGGCCCGTGTGTGTAGGAAGCACAGTTCTTTTGTTCTGAGCAAGCTCACTGTTTGAACCCATAGTAAACACAGTAGATTAGAAGAGTGCTCTTTTCTCAAAAGCAGAGTGTGTTTCTTATAAGGCGAGCTAGCATTTGTTTCCCAGTCCTAAATGGAGTTGAATCCCATGCAGTTTCTGGTCCTACGAGCAAGAGATGTTATCTGGTAAGAAGAGTCACTATTGTGCTCCCATTGCCATATACAGTGCAAATAGCTCTCACGTCTGTTCCCAGCAAGGACAGTGTATTGGATTGAAGAGAAGCTACTGTTCTTGTCAGTTTCCTAAGTGGAGTTAAACTAGATATGGCCCGTGTGTGTAGGAAGCACAGTTCTTTTGTTCTGACCAGCTCACTGTTTGAACCCATAGTAAACACAGTAGATAAAAAGAGTGCTCTTTTCTCAAAAGCAGAGTGTGTTTCTTGTAAGGCGAACTAGTGCTTGTTTCCCATTCTGAAATGGAGTTGAATCCCATGCAGTTTCTTGTCCTACGAGCAAGAGATGTTAACTGGTAAGAAGAGTCACTATTGCCCTCCCATTGCCATAAACAGTGCAAATAGCTCTCGCGTTGTTCCCAGCAAGTACAGTATATTGGACTGAAGAGGAGCTACTGTTCTTGTTAGTTTCTTAAGCGGAGTTAAACTAGATATGGCCCTTGTGTGTAGGAAGCACAGTTCTTTTGTTCTGAGCAAGCTAACTATTCTGGCCCTATAGGAAACACAGTACAGTAGAAGAGTGCTCTTTTCTGAGAAGCAGAGTGTTTTTCTTGTAAGGCGAGCTAGCATTTGTTTCCCAGTCCTAAATGGAGTTGCATCACATGCAGTTTCTTGTCCTACGAGCAAGAGTTGTTTTCTGGTAAGAAGAGTCACTATTGCACTCCCATTTTCATACACAGGGCAAATAGCACTGGCGTCTGTTCCCAGCATGTACAGTGTATTGGACTGTAGAGGAGCTACTGTTCTTGTCAGTTTCCTAAGCAGAATTGAACTAGATATGGCCGTGTGTGTAGGAAGCACAGTTCTTTTGTTCTGAGCAAGCTCACTCTTTTGGCCCTATAGGAAACACAGTAGAGTAGAAGAGTGCTCTTTTCTCAAAAGCAGAGTGTGTTTCTTGTAAGGCGAGCTAGCGTTTGTTTCCCAGTCCTAAATTGAGTTGAATCACATGCAGTTTTTGGTCCTATGAGCTAGAGTTGTTTTCTTGTAAAGAAAGTCACTATTGCGCTCCCATTGCCACACACAGTGCAAAGAGGACTCGCATCTGTTCCCATCAAGTACAGTGTGTTGGACTGAAGAGGAGCTACTGTTCTTGTCAATTTCCTAAGCAGAGTTGAACTAGATATGGCCCGTGTGTGTAGGAAGCCCAGTTCTTTTGTACTGTAAGCTCACTGATCGAACACATAGGAAACAGAGTAGAGTAGAAGAGTGCTCTTTTCTCAAAAGCAGAGTGTGTTTCTTGTAAGGCGAGCTAGCATTTTTTTCCCAGTCCTAAATGGAGTTGAATCACATGCAGTTTCTGGTTCTACGAGCAAGAGTTGTTTTCTGGTAAGAAGAGTCACTATTGCGCTCGCATTGTCATACACAGGGCAAATAGCACTTGCGTCTGTTCCCAGCATGTACAGTGTATTGGACTGAAGAGGATCTACTTTTCTTGTCAGTTTCCTAAGCAGAATTGAATTAGATATGGCCGTGTGTGTAGGAAGCACAGTTCTTTTGTTCTGATCAAGCTCACTGTTTTGGCCCTATAGGAAACACAGTAGAGTAGAAGAGTGCCCTTTTCTCAAAAGCAGATTGAGTTTCTTGTAAGTCGAGCTGGCGTTTTTTCCCAGTCCTAAATGGAGTTGAATCACATGCAGTTTTTGGTCCTATGAGCTAGAGTTGTTTTCTGGTAAGGAAAGTCACTATTGCGCTCCCATTGCCACACACAGTGCAAAGAGGACTCGCGTCTGTTCCCATCAAGTACAGTGTATTGGACTGAAGAGGAGCTACTGTTCTTGTCAGTTTCCTAAGCAGAGTTGAACTAGATATGGCCCCTGTGTGTAGGAAGCACAGTTCTTTTGTTCTGAGCAAGCTGACTGTTAGGACCCCATAGGAAACACAGTAGAGTAGAAGAGTGCACTTTTCTCAAAAGCAGAGTGTGTTTCTTGTAAGGCGAACTAGTGCTTGTTTCCCAGTCTGAAATGGAGTTGAATCCCATGCAGTTTCTGGTCCTACGAGCAAGAGATGTTAACTGGTAAGAAGAGTCACTATTGCGCTGCCATTGCCATATACAGTGCAAATAGCTCTCGCGTCTGTTCCCAGCAAGTACAGTGTATTGGACTGAAGAGGAGCTACTGTTCTTTTCAGTTTCCTAAGCGGAGTTAAACTAGATATGGCCCGTGTGTGTAGGAAGCACAGTTCTTTTGTTCTGTGTAAGCTCACTGTTCTGACCCTATAGGAAATACTGTAGAGTAGAAGAGTGATCTTTTCTCAAAAGCAGAGTGTGTTTCTTGTAAGGGGAGCTAGCATTTGTTTCCCAGTCCTAAATGGAGTTAAATCACATGCAGTTTTTGATCCTACAAGCAAGAGTTGTTTTCTGGTAAGGAAAGTCACTATTGCGCTCCCATTGCCACACACAGTGCAAAGAGGACTCGCGTCTGTTCCCATCAAGTACAGTGTATTGGACTGAAGAGGAGCTACTGTTCTTGTCAGATTCCTAAGCAGAGTTGAACTAGATATGCCCCCTGTGTGTAGGAAGCACAGTTCTTTTGTTCTGAGCAAGCTGACTGTTCGGACCCCATAGGAAACACAGTAGAGTAGAAGAGTGCTCTTTTCTCAAAAGCAGAGTGTGTTTCTTGTAAGGCGAACTAGTGCTTGTTTCCCAGTCTGAAATGGAGTTGAATCCCATGCAGTTTTTGGTCCTACAAGCAAGAGATGTTAACTGGTAAGAAGAGTCACTATTGCGATTGCGCTCCCATTGATATATACAGTGCAAATAGCTCTCGCGTCTGTTCCCAGCAAGTACAGTGTATTGACTGAAGAGGAGCTAATGTTCTTGTCAGTTTCCTAAGCGGAGTTAAACTAGATATGGCCAGTGTGTGTAGGAAGCACAGTTCTTTTGTTCTGAGCAAGCTCACTGTTTGGACCCCATAGTAAACACAGTAGATTAAAAGAGTGCTCTTTTCTCAAAAGCAGAGTGTGTTTCTTGTAAGGCGAACTAGTGCTTGTTTCCCATTCTGAAATGGAGTTGAATTCCATGCAGTTTCTTGTCCTACGAGCAAGAGATGTTAACTGGTAAGAAGAGTCACTATTGCCCTCCCATTGCCATATACAGTTCAAATAGCTCTCGCGTTGTTCCCAGCAAGTACAGTATATTGGACTGAAGAGGAGCTACTGTTCTTGTTAGTTTCTTAAGCGGAGTTAAACTAGATATGGCCCTTGTGTGTAGGAAGCACAGTTCTTTTGTTCTGAGCAAGCTAACTATTCTGTCCCTATAGGAAACACAGTAGAGTAGAAGAGTGCTCTTTTCTGAGAAGCAGAGTGTGTTTCTTGTAAGGCGAGCTAGCATTTGTTTCCCAGTCCTAAATGGAGTTGCATCACATGCAGTTTCTGGTCCTACGAGCAAGAGTTGTTTTCTGGTAAGAAGAGTCACTATTGCACTCCCATTTTCATACACAGGGCAAATAGCACTGGCGTCTGTTCCCAGCATGTACAGTGTATTGGACTGAAGAGGAGCTACTGTTCTTGTCAGTTTCCTAAGCAGAATTGAATTAGATATGGCCGTGTGTGTAGGAAGCACAGTTCTTTTGTTCTGAGCAAGCTCACTCTTTTGGCCCTATAGGAAACACAGTAGAGTAGAAGAGTGCTCTTTTCTCAAAAGCAGAGTGTGTTTCTTGTAAGGCGAGCTAGCGTTTGTTTCCCAGTCCTAAATTGAGTTGAATCACATGCAGTTTTTGGTCCTACGAGCTAGAGTTGTTTACTTGTAAAGAAAGTCATTATTGCGCTCCCATTGCCACACACAGTGCAAAGAGGACTCGCGTCTGTTCCCATCAAGTACAGTGTGTTGGACTGAAGAGGAGCTACTGTTCTTGTCAATTTCCTAAGCAGAGTTGAACTAGATATGGCCCGTGTGTGTAGGAAGCCCAGTTCTTTTGTACTGTAAGCTCACTGATCGAACCCATAGGAAACAGAGTAGAGTAGAAGAGTGCTCTTTTCTCGAAAGCAGTGTGTGTTTCTTGTAAGGCGAGCTAGCATTTGTTTCCCAGTCCTAAATGGAGTTGAATCACATGCAGTTTCTGGTTCTATGATCAAGAGTTGTTTTCTGGTAAGAAGAGTCACTATTGTGCTCGCATTGTCATACACAGGGCAAATAGCACTGGCGTCTGTTCCCAGCATGTACAGTGTATTGGACTGAAGAGGATCTACTGTTCTTGTCAGTTTCCTAAGCAGAATTGAACTAGATATGGCCGTGTGTGTAGGAAGCACAGTTCTTTTGTTCTGATCAAGCTCACTGTTTTGGCCCTATAGGAAACACAGTAGAGTAGAAGAGTGCCCTTTTCTCAAAAGCAGATTGAGTTTCTTGTAAGTCGAGCTGGCGTTTTTTCCCAGTCCTAAATGGAGTTGAATCACATGCAGTTTTTGGTCCTATGAGCTAGAGTTGTTTTCTGGTAAGGAAAGTCACTATTGCGCTCCCATTGCCACACACAGTGCAAAGAGGACTCGCGTCTGTTCCCATCAAGTACAGTGTATTGGACTGAAGAGGAGCTACTGTTCTTGTCAGTTTCCTAAGCAGAGTTGAACTAGATATGGCCCCTGTGTGTAGGAAGCACAGTTCTTTTGTTCTGAGCAAGCTGACTGTTAGGACCCCATAGGAAACACAGTAGAGTAGAAGAGTGCACTTTTCTCAAAAGCAGAGTGTGTTTCTTGTAAGGCGAACTAGTGCTTGTTTCCCAGTCTGAAATGGAGTTGAATCCCATGCAGTTTCTGGTCCCACGAGCAAGAGATGTTAACTGGTAAGAAGAGTCACTATTGCGCTGCCATTGCCATATACAGTGCAAATAGCTCTCGCGTCTGTTCCCAGCAAGTACAGTGTATTGGACTGAAGAGGAGCTACTGTTCTTTTCAGTTTCCTAAGCGGAGTTAAACTAGATATGGCCCGTGTGTGTAGGAAGCACAGTTCTTTTGTTCTGAGAAAGCTCACTGTTCGAACCCATAGTAAACACAGTAGAGCAGAAGAGTGCTCTTTTCTCAAAAGCAGAGTGTGTTCCTTATAAGGCGAGCTAGCATTTGTTTCCCAGTCCTAAATGGAGTTGAATCACATGCAGTTTCTGGTCCTACGCGCAAGAGTTGTTTTCTGGTAAGAAGAGTGACTATTGCGCTCCCATTGTCATACACAGGGCAAATAGCACTTGCATCTGTTCCCAGCATGTACAGTGTATTGGACTGAAGAGGATCTACTGTTCTTGTCAGTTTCCTAAGCAGATTTGAACTAGATATGGCCATGTGTGTAGGAAGCACAGTTCTTTTGTTCTGAGTAAGCTCACTGTTCTGACCCTATAGGAAATACTGTAGAGTAGAAGAGTGATCTTTTCTCAAAAGCAGAGTGTGTTTCTTGTAAGGGGAGCTAGCATTTGTTTCCCAGTCCTAAATGGAGTTGAATCACATGCAGTTTTTGATCCTACGAGCAAGAGTTGTTTTCTGGTAAGGAAAGTCACTATTGCGCTCCCATTGCCACACACAGTGCAAAGAGGACTCGCGTCTGTTCCCATCAAGTACAGTGTATTGGACTGAAGAGGAGCTACTGTTCTTGTCAGATTCCTAAGCAGAGTTGAACTAGATATGCCCCCTGTGTGTAGGAAGCACAGTTCTTTTGTTCTGAGCAAGCTGACTGTTCGGACCCCATAGGAAACACAGTAGAGTAGAAGAGTGCTCTTTTCTCAAAAGCAGAGTGTGTTTCTTGTAAGGCGAACTAGTGCTTGTTTCCCAGTCTGAAATGGAGTTGAATCCCATGCAGTTTTTGGTCCTACGAGCAAGAGATGTTAACTGGTAAGAAGAGTCACTATTGCGCTCCCATTGATATATACAGTGCAAATAGCTCTCGCGTCTGTTCCCAGCAAGTACAGTGTATTGGACTGAAGAGGAGCTACTGTTCTTGTCAGTTTCCTAAGCGGAGTTAAACTAGATATGGCCCGTGTGTGTAGGAAGCACAGTTCTTTTGTTCTGAGCAAGCTCACTGTTTGGACCACTTAGGAAACACAGTAGAGTAGAAGAGTGCTCTTTTCTCAAAAGCAGAGTGTGTTTCTTGTAAGGCGAGCTTGCGTTTGTTTCCCAGTCCTAAATTGAGTTGAATCACATGCAGTTTTTGGTCCTACGAGCTAGAGTTGTTTTCTGGTAAGGAAAGTCACTATTGTGCTTCCATTGCCACACACAGTGCAAAGAGGACTCGCGTCTGTTCCCATCAAGTACAGTGTATTGGACTGAAGAGGAGCTACTGTTCTTGTCAGTTTCCTAAGCAGAGTTGAACTAGATATGGCCCGTGTGTGTAAGAAGCCCAGTTCTTTTGTACTGTAAGCTCACTGATCGAACACATAGGAAACAGAGTAGAGTAGAAGAGTGCTCTTTTCTCAAAAGCAGAGTGTGTTTCCTGTAAGGGGAGCTAGCATTTTTTTCCCAGTCCTAAAAGGAGTTGAATCACATGCAGTTTCTGGTCCTACAAGCAAGAGTTGTTTTCTGGTAAGAAGAGTCACTATTGCGCTCCCATTGTCATGCACAGGGCAAATAGCACTGGCGTCTGTTGCCAGCATGTACAGTGTATTGGACTGAAGAGGATCTACTGTTCTTGTCAGTTTCCTAAGCAGAATTGAACTAGATATGGCCGTGTGTGTAGGAAGCACAGTTCTTTTGTTCTGAGCAAGCTCACTGTTTGAACCCATAGTAAACACAGTAGATTAAAAGAGTGCTCTTTTCTCAGAAGCAGGTTGTGTTTCTTGTAAGGCGAACTAGTACTTGTTTCCCATTCTGAAATGGAGTTGAATCCCATGCAGTTTCTTGTCCTACGAGCAAGAGATGTTAACTGGTAAGAAGAGTCACTATTGCCCTCCCATTGCCATATACAGTGCAAATAGCTCTCGCGTTGTTCCCAGCAAGTACAGTATATTGGACTGAAGAGGAGCTACTGTTCTTGTTAGTTTCCTAAGCGGAGTTAAACTAGATATGGCCCTTGTGTGTAGGAAGCACAGTTCTTTTGTTCTGAGCAAGCTAACTATTCTGGCCCTATAGGAAACACAGTAGAGTAGAAGAGTGCTCTTTTCTGAGAAGCAGAGTGTGTTTTTTGTAAGGCGAGCTAGCATTTGTTTCCCAGTCCTAAATGGAGTTGCATCACATGCAGTTTCTGGTCCTACGAGCAAGAGTTGTTTTCTGGTAAGAAGAGTCACTATTGCACTCCCATTGTCATACACAGGGCAAATAGCACTGGCGTCTGTTCCCAGCATGTACAGTGTATTGGACTGAAGAGGAGCTACTGTTCTTGTCAGTTTCCTAAGCAGAATTGAACTAGATATGGCCGTGTGTGTAGGAAGCACAGTTCTTTTGTTCTGAGCAAGCTCACTCTTTTGGCCCTATAGGAAACACAGTAGAGTAGAAGAGTGCTCTTTTCTCAAAAGCAGAGTGTGTTTCTTGTATGGCGAGCTAGCGTTTGTTTCCCTGTCCTAAATTGAGTTGAATCACATGCAGTTTTTGGTCCTACGAGCTAGAGTTGTTTTCTGGTAAAGAAAGTCACTATTGCGCTCCCATTGCCACACACAGTGCAAAGAGGACTCGCGTCTGTTCCCATCAAGTACAGTGTGTTGGACTGCAGAGGAGCTACTGTTCTTGTCAATTTCCTAAGCAGAGTTGAACTAGATATGGCCCGTGTGTGTAGGAAGCACAGTTCTTTTGTTCTGAGCAAGCTCACTGTTCCGACACCATAGGAAACACAGTAGAGTAGAAGAGTGCTCTTTTCTCAAAAGCAGAGTGTGTTTCTTGTAATGCGAGCTAGCGTTTGTTTCCCAGTTGTAATGGAGTTGAATCCCATGCAGTTTCTGGTCCTACGAGCAAGAGATGTTTTCTGGTAAGAAGAGTCACTATTGCGTTCCCATTGCCATATACACTACAAATAGCTCTCGCGTCTGTGCCCAGCAAGTACAGTGTATTAGATTGAAGAGGAGCTACTGTTCTTCTCAGTTTCCAAGGCGGAGTTAAACTAGATATGGCCCGTGCGTGTAGGAAGCAACGTTCTTTTGTTCTGAGCAAGCTCACTGTTCTGGCCCTATAGGAAACACAGTAGAGTACAAGAGTGCTCTTTTCTCAAAAGGAGAGTATGTTTCTTGTAAGGTGAGCTAGTGTTTGTTTCCCAGTCCTAAATGGAGTTGAATCCCATGCAGTTTCTGGTCCTACGAGCAAGAGTTGTTATCTGGTAAGAAGAGTCACTATTGCGCTCCCATTGACATACACAGTGCAAACAGCACTCACGTCTATTCCCAGCAAGTACAGTGTATTGGACTGAAGGGGAGCTACTGTTCTTGTCAGTTTCCGAAGCAGAGTTGAAGTAGAGATGTCCCGTGTGTGTAGGAAGCACAGTTCTTTTGTTCTGAGCAAGCTCACTGTTCGGACAAAATAGGAAACACAGTAGAGTAGAAGAGTGCTCTTTTCTCAAAAGCAGAGTGTGTTTCTTGTAATGCTAGCTAGCATTTGTTTCCCAGTCCTTAATGGAGTTGAATCACATGCAGTTTCTGGTCCTACGAGCAAGAGTTGTTTTCTAGTAAAAAGAGTCACTATTGTGCTCCCATTGTCATACACAGGGCAAATAGCACTGGCGTCTGTTCCCAGCATGTACAGTGTATTGGACTGAAGAGGATCTACTGTTCTTGTCAGTTTCCTAAGCAGAATTGAACTAGATATGGCCGTGTGTGTAGGAAGCACAGTTCTTTAGTTCTGAGCAAGCCCACTGTTTTGGCCCTATAGGAAACACAGTAGAGAAGAAGAGTGTTCTTTTCTCAAAAGCAGAGTGTGTTTCTTGTAAGGCGAGCTAGCATTTGTTTCCCAGTCCTAAATGGAGTTGAATCACATGCAGTTTTTGGTCCTATGAGCTAGAGTTATTTTCTGGTAAGGAAAGTCACTATTGCGCTCCCATTGCCACACACCGTGCAAAGAGGACTCGCGTCTGTTCCCATCAAGTACAGAGTATTGGACTGAAGAGGAGCTACTGTTCTTGTCAGATTCCTAAGCAGAGTTAAACTAGATATGCCCCCTGTGTGTAGGAAGCACAGTTCTTTTGTTCTGAGCAAGCTGACTGTTCGGACCCCATAGGAAACAGAGTAGAGTAGAAGAGTGCTCTTTTCTCAAAAGCAGAGTGTGTTTCTTGTAAGGCGAACTAGTGATTGTTTCCCAGTCTGAAATGCAGTTGAATCCCATGCAGTTTCTGGTCCTACGGGCAAGAGATGTTAACTGGTAAGAAGAGTCACTATTGCGCTCCCATTGATATATACAGTGCAAATAGCTCTCGCGTCTGTTCCCAGCAAGTACAGTGTATTGGACTGAAGAGGAGCTACTGTTCTTGTCAGTTTCCTAAGCGGAGTTAAACTAGATATGGCCCGTGTGTGTAGGAAGCACAGTTCTTTTGTTCTGAGCAAGCTCACTGTTTGGACCACTTAGGAAACACAGTAGAGTAGAAGAGTGCTCTTTTCTCAAAAGCAGAGTGTGTTTCTTGTAAGGCGAGCTTGCGTTTGTTTCCCAGTCCTAAATTGAGTTGAATCACATGCAGTTTTTGGTCCTACGAGCTAGAGTTGTTTTCTGGTAAGGAAAGTCACTATTGTGCTTCCATTGCCACACACAGTGCAAAGAGGACTCGCGTCTGTTCCCATCAAGTACAGTGTATTGGACTGAAGAGGAGCTACTGTTCTTGTCAGTTTCCTAAGCAGAGTTGAACTAGATATGGCCCGTGTGTGTAAGAAGCCCAGTTCTTTTGTACTGTAAGCTCACTGATCGAACACATAGGAAACAGAGTAGAGTAGAAGAGTGCTCTTTTCTCAAAAGCAGAGTGTGTTTCCTGTAAGGGGAGCTAGCATTTTTTTCCCAGTCCTAAAAGGAGTTGAATCACATGCAGTTTCTGGTCCTACAAGCAAGAGTTGTTTTCTGGTAAGAAGAGTCACTATTGCGCTCCCATTGTCATGCACAGGGCAAATAGCACTGGCGTCTGTTGCCAGCATGTACAGTGTATTGGACTGAAGAGGATCTACTGTTCTTGTCAGTTTCCTAAGCAGAATTGAACTAGATATGGCCGTGTGTGTAGGAAGCACAGTTCTTTTGTTCTGAGCAAGCTCACTGTTTGAACCCATAGTAAACACAGTAGATTAAAAGAGTGCTCTTTTCTCAGAAGCAGGTTGTGTTTCTTGTAAGGCGAACTAGTACTTGTTTCCCATTCTGAAATGGAGTTGAATCCCATGCAGTTTCTTGTCCTACGAGCAAGAGATGTTAACTGGTAAGAAGAGTCACTATTGCCCTCCCATTGCCATATACAGTGCAAATAGCTCTCGCGTTGTTCCCAGCAAGTACAGTATATTGGACTGAAGAGGAGCTACTGTTCTTGTTAGTTTCCTAAGCGGAGTTAAACTAGATATGGCCCTTGTGAGTAGGAAGCACAGTTCTTTTGTTCTGAGCAAGCTAACTATTCTGGCCCTATAGGAAACACAGTAGAGTAGAAGAGTGCTCTTTTCTGAGAAGCAGAGTGTGTTTCTTGTAAGGCGAGCTAGCATTTGTTTCCCAGTCCTAAATGGAGTTGCATCACATGCAGTTTCTGGTCCTACGAGCAAGAGTTGTTTTCTGGTAAGAAGAGTCACTATTGCACTCCCATTGTCATACACAGGGCAAATAGCACTGGCGTCTGTTCCCAGCATGTACAGTGTATTGGACTGAAGAGGAGCTACTGTTCTTGTCAGTTTCCTAAGCAGAATTGAACTAGATATGGCCGTGTGTGTAGGAAGCACAGTTCTTTTGTTCTGAGCAAGCTCACTCTTTTGGCCCTATAGGAAACACAGTAGAGTAGAAGAGTGCTCTTTTCTCAAAAGCAGAGTGTGTTTCTTGTAAGGCGAGCTAGCGTTTGTTTCCCTGTCCTAAATTGAGTTGAATCACATGCAGTTTTTGGTCCTATGAGCTAGAGTTGTTTTCTGGTAAAGAAAGTCACTATTGCGCTCCCATTGCCACACACAGTGCAAAGAGGACTCGCGTCTGTTCCCATCAAGTACAGTGTGTTGGACTGCAGAGGAGCTACTGTTCTTGTCAATTTCCTAAGCAGAGTTGAACTAGATATGGCCCGTGTGTGTAGGAAGCACAGTTCTTTTGTTCTGAGCAAGCTCACTGTTCCGACACCATAGGAAACACAGTAGAGTAGAAGAGTGCTCTTTTCTCAAAAGCAGAGTGTGTTTCTTGTAATGCGAGCTAGCGTTTGTTTCCCAGTTGTAATGGAGTTGAATCCCATGCAGTTTCTGGTCCTACGAGCAAGAGATGTTTTCTGGTAAGAAGAGTCACTATTGCGCTCCCATTGCCATATACACTACAAATAGCTCTCGCGTCTGTGCCCAGCAAGTACAGTGTATTAGATTGAAGAGGAGCTACTGTTCTTCTCAGTTTCCAAGGCGGAGTTAAACTAGATATGGCCCGTGCGTGTAGGAAGCAACGTTCTTTTGTTCTGAGCAAGCTCACTGTTCTGGCCCTATAGGAAACACAGTAGAGTACAAGAGTGCTCTTTTCTCAAAAGGAGAGTATGTTTCTTGTAAGGTGAGCTAGTGTTTGTTTCCCAGTCCTAAATGGAGTTGAATCCCATGCAGTTTCTGGTCCTATGAGCAAGAGTTGTTATCTGGTAAGAAGAGTCACTATTGCGCTCCCATTGCCATACACAGTGCAAACAGCACTCACGTCTATTCCCAGCATGTACAGTGTATTGGACTGAAGGGGAGCTACTGTTCTTGTCAGTTTCCGAAGCAGAGTTGAAGTAGAGATGTCCCGTGTGTGTAGGAAGCACAGTTCTTTTGTTCTGAGCAAGCTCACTGTTCGGACAAAATAGGAAACACAGTAGAGTAGAAGAGTGCTCTTTTCTCAAAAGCAGAGTGTGTTTCTTGTAATGCTAGCTAGCATTTGTTTCCCAGTCCTTAATGGAGTTGAATCACATGCAGTTTCTGGTCCTATGAGCAAGAGTTGTTTTCTAGTAAAAAGAGTCACTATTGTGCTCCCATTGTCATACACAGGGCAAATAGCACTGGCGTCTGTTCCCAGCATGTACAGTGTATTGGACTGAAGAGGATCTACTGTTCTTGTCAGTTTCCTAAGCAGAATTGAACTAGATATGGCCGTGTGTGTAGGAAGCACAGTTCTTTAGTTCTGAGCAAGCCCACTGTTTTGGCCCTATAGGAAACACAGTAGAGAAGAAGAGTGTTCTTTTCTCAAAAGCAGAGTGTGTTTCTTGTAAGGCGAGCTAGCATTTGTTTCCCAGTCCTAAATGGAGTTGAATCACATGCAGTTTTTGGTCCTACGAGCTAGAGTTATTTTCTGGTAAGGAAAGTCACTATTGCGCTCCCATTGCCACACACCGTGCAAAGAGGACTCGCGTCTGTTCCCATCAAGTACAGTGTATTGGACTGAAGAGGAGCTACTGTTCTTGTCAGATTCCTAAGCAGAGTTAAACTAGATATGCCCCCTGTGTGTAGGAAGCACAGTTCTTTTGTTCTGAGCAAGCTGACTGTTCGGACCCCATAGGAAACACAGTAGAGTAGAAGAGTGCTCTTTTCTCAAAAGCAGAGTGTGTTTCTTGTAAGGCGAACTAGTGCTTGTTTCCCAGTCTGAAATGCAGTTGAATCCCATGCAGTTTCTGGTCCTACGGGCAAGAGATGTTAACTGGTAAGAAGAGTCACTATTGCGCTCCCATTGATATATACAGTGCAAATAGCTCTCGCGTCTGTTCCCAGCAAGTACAGTGTATCGGACTGAAGAGGAGCTACTGTTCTTGTCAGTTTCCTAAGCAGAGTTGAACTAGATATGGCCCGTGTGTGTACGAAGCACAGTTGTTTTGTTCTGAGCAAGCTCACTTTTCCGGCACTATAGGAAACACAGTAGAGTAGAAGAGTGCTCTTTTCTCAAAAGCAGAGTGTGTTTCTTGTAAGGCGAGCTAGCGTTTGTTTCCCAGTCCTAAATTGAGTTGAATCACATGCAGTTTTTGGTCCTACGTGCTAGAGTTGTTTTCTGGTAAGGAAAGTCACTATTGTGCTTCCATTGCCACACACAGTGCCAAGAGGACTCGCGTCTGTTCCCATCAATTACAGTGTATTGGACTGAAGAGGAGCTACTCTTCTTGTCAGTTTCCTAAGCAGAGTTGAACTAGATATGGCCCGTGTGTGTAGGAAGCCCAGTTCTTTTGTACTGTAAGCTCACTGATCGAACACATAGGAAACAGAGTAGAGTAGAAGAGTGCTCTTTTCTCAAAAGCAGAGTGTGTTTCTTGTAAGGCGAGCTAGCATTTGTTTCCCAGTCCTAAATGGAGTTGAATCACATGAAGTTTCTGGTCCTACGAGCAACAGTTGTTTTCTGGTAAGAAGAGTCACTATTGCGCTCCCATTGTCATACACAGGGCAAATAGCACTGGCATCTGTTCCCAGCATGTACAGTGTATTGGACTGAAGAGGATCTACTGTTCTTGTCAGTTTCCTAAGCAGAATTGAACTAGATATGGCCGTGTGTGTAGGAAGCACAGTTCTTTTGTTCTGAGCAAGCTCACTGTTTTGGCCCTATTGGAAACACAGTAGAGTAGAAGAATGCTCTTTTCTCAAAAGCAGAGTGTGTTTCTTGTAAGGCGAGCTAGCGTTTGTTTCCCAGTCCTAAATGGAGTTGAATCACATGCAGTTTTTGGTCCTACGAGCTAGAGTTGTTTTCTGGTAAGGAAAGTCACTATTGCGCTCCCATTGCCACACACAGTGCAAAGAGGACGCGCGTCTCTTCCCATCAAGTACAGTGTATGGACTGAAGGGGAGCTATTGTTCTTGTCAGTTTCCTAAGGAGAGTTGAACTAGATATGGCCCCTGTGTGTAGGAAGCACAGTTCTTTTGTTCTGAGCAAGCTGACTGTTCGGACCCCATAGGAAACACAGTAGAGTAGAAGAGTGCTCTTTTCTCAAAAGCAGAGTGTGTTTCTTGTAAGGCGAACTAGTGCTTGTTTCCCAGTCTGAAATGGAGTTGAATCCCATGCAGTTTCTGGTCCTGCGAGCAACAGATGTTATCTGGTAAGAAGAGTCACTATTGTGCTCCCATTGCCATATACCGTGCAAATAGCTCTCACGTCTGTTCCCAGCAAGGACAGTGTATTGGACTGAAGAGGAGCTACTGTTCTTGTCAGTTTCCTAAGCGGAGTTAAACTAGATATGGCCCGTGTGTGTAGGAAGCACAGTTCTTTTGTTCTGAGCAAGCTCACTGTTTGAACCCATAGTAAACACAGTAGATTTGAAGAGTGCTCTTTTCTCAAAAGCAGAGTGTGTTTCTTATAAGGCGAGCTAGCATTTGTTTCCCAGTCCTAAATGGAGTTGAATCCCATGCAGTTTCTGGTCCTATGAGTCAGAGATGTTATGTGGTAAGAAGAGTCACTATTTTGCTCCCATTGCCATATACAGTGCAAATAGCTCTCACGTCTGTTCCCAGCAAGGACAGTGTATTGGACTGAAGAGGAGCTACTGTTCTTGTCAGTTTCCTAAGTGGAGTTAAACTAGATATGGCCCGTGTGTGTAGGAAGCACAGTTCTTTTGTTCTGAGCAAGCTCACTGTTTGAACCCATAGTAAACACAGTAGATTAAAAGAGTGCTCTTTTCTCAAAAGCAGAGTGTGTTTCTTGTAAGGCGAACTAGTGCTTGTTTCCCATTGAAATGGAGTTGAATCCCATGCAGTTTCTTGTCCTAGGAGCAAGAGATGTTAACTGGTAAGAAGAGTCACTATTGCCCTCCCATTGCCATATACAGTGCAAATAGCTCTCGCGTTGTTCCAGCAAGTACAGTATATTGGACTGAAGAGGAGCTACTGTTCTTGTTAGTTTCTTAAGCGGAGTTAAACTAGATATGGCCCTTGTGTGTAGGAAGCACAGTTCTTTTGTTCTGAGAAAGCTAACTATTCTGGCCCTATAGGAAACACAGTAGAGTAGAAGAGTTCTCTTTTCTGAGAAGCAGAGTGTGTTTCTTGTAAGGCGAGCTAGCATTTGTTTCCCAGTCCTAAATGGAGTTGCATCACATGCAGTTTCTTGTCCTACGAGCAAGAGTTGTTTTCTGGTAAGAAGAGTCACTATTGCACTCCCATTTTCATACACAGGGCAAATAGCACTGGCGTCTGTTCCCAGCATGTACAGTGTATTGGACTGAAGAGGAGCTACTGTCCTTGTCAGTTTCCTAAGCAGAATTGAACTAGATATGGCCGTGTGTGTAGGAAGCACAGTTCTTTTGTTCTGAGCAAGCTCACTCTTTTGGCCCTATAGGAAACACAGTAGAGTAGAAGAGTGCTCTTTTCTCAAAAGCAGAGTATGTTTCTTGTAAGGCGAGCTAGCGTTTGTTTCCCAGTCTGAAATGGAGTTGAATCCCATGCAGGTTCTGGTCCTATGAGCAAGAGATGTTAACTGGTAAGAAGAGTCACTATTGCGCTCCCATTGATATATACAGTGCAAATAGCTCTCGCGTCTGTTCCCAGCAAGTACAGTGTATTGGACTGAAGAGGAGCTACTGTTCTTGTCAGTTTCCTAAGCGGAGTTAAACTAGATATGGCCCGTGTGTGTAGGAAGCACAGTTCTTTTGTTCTGAGCCAGCTCACTGTTTGGACCCCTTAGGAAACACAGTAGAGTAGAAGAGTGCTCTTTTCTCAAAAGCAGAGTGTGTTTCTTGTAAGGCGAGCTAGCGTTTGTTTCCCTGTCCTAAATTGAGTTGAATCACATGCAGTTTTTGGTCCTACGAGCTAGAGTTGTTTTCTGGTAAGGAAAGTCACTATTGTGCTTCCATTGCCACACACAGTGCAAAGAGGACTCGCGTCTGTTCCCATCAAGTACAGTGTATTGGACTGAAGAGGAGCTACTGTTCTTGTCAGTTTCCTAAGCAGAGTTGAACTAGATATGGCCCGTGTGTGTAAGAAGCCCAGTTCTTTTGTACTGTAAGCTCACTGATCGAACACATAGGAAACAGAGTAGAGTAGAAGAGTGCTCTTTTCTCAAAAGCAGAGTGTGTTTCCTGTAAGGGGAGCTAGCATTTTTTCCCAGTCCTAAATGGAGTTGAATCACATGCAGTTTCTGGTTCTACGAGCAAGAGTTGTTTTCTGGTAAGAAGAGTCACTATTGCGCTCCCATTGTCATACACAGGGCAAATAGCACTGGCGTCTGTTCCCAGCATGTACAGTGTATTGGACTGAAGAGGATCTACTGTTCTTGTCAGTTTCCTAAGCAGAATTGAACTAGATATGGCCGTGTGTGTAGGAAGCACAGTTCTTTTGTTCTGAGCAAGCTCACTGTTTTGGCCCTATAGGAAACACAGTAGAGTAGAAGAGTGCCCTTTTCTCAAAAGCAGAGTGAGTTTCTTGTAAGTCGAGCTAGCGTTTTTTCCCAGTCCTAAATGGAGTTGAATCACATGCAGTTTTTGGTCCTATGAGCTAGAGTTGTTTTCTGGTAAGGAAAGTCACTATTGCGCTTCCATTGCTACACACATTGCAAAGAGGACTCGCGTCTGTTCCCATCAAGTACAGTGTATTGGACTGAAGAGGAGCTACTGTTCTTGTCAGTTTCCTAAGCAGAGTTGAACTAGATATGGCCCCTGTGTGTAGGAAGCACAGTTCTTTTGTTCTGAGCAAGCTGACTGTTCGGACCCCATAGGAAACACAGTAGAGTAGAAGAGTGCACTTTTCTCAAAAGCAGAGTGTGTTTCTTGTAAGGAGAACTAGTGCTTGTTACCCAGTCAGAAACGGAGTTGAATCCCATGCAGTTTCTGGTCCTACAAGCAAGAGTTGTTTTCTGGTAAGAAGAGTCACTATTTCGCTCCCTTTGCCATACACAGTGCAAATAGCACTCGCGTCTGCTCCCAGCAAGTACAGTGTATTGGACTGAAGAGGAGCTACTGTTCTTGTCAGTTTCCTAAGTAGAGTTGAACTAGACATAGCCCGTGTGTGTAGGAAGCACAGTTCTTTTGTTCTGAGCAAGCTCACTGTTCTGGCCCTATAGGAAACACAGTAGAGTAGAAGAGTGCTCTTTTCTCAAATCAGAGTGTGTTTCTTGTAAGGTGAGCTAGCGTTTGTTTCCCAGTCCTAAATGGAGTTGAATCACATGCAGTTTCTGGTCCTACGAGCAAGAGTTGTTTTCTGGTAAGAAGAGTCACTGTTGTGCTCCCATTGTCATACACAGGGCAAATAGCACTGGCGTCTGTTCCCAGCATGTAAAGTGTATTGGACTGAAGAGGATCTACTGTTCTTGTCAGTTTCCTAAGCAGAGTTGAACTAGATATGGCCCGTGTGTGTAGGAAACACAGTTCATTTGTTCTGAGCAAGCTCACTGTTCGGACCCCATAGGAAACACAGTAGAATAGAAGAGTGCTCTTTTCTCAAAAGCAGAATGTGTTTCTTGTAAGGCGAGCTAGCGTTTGTTTCCCAGTTCAAAATCGAGTTGAATCACATGCAGTTTCTGGTCCTACGAGCAAGAGTTGTTTTCTGGTAAAAAGAGTCACTATTGTACTACCATTACCATACTCAGTGCAAATAGCACTCGCGTCTGTTCCCAGCAAGTACAGTGTATTGGACAGAAGAGGAGCTACTGTTCTTGTCAGTTTCCTAAGCAGAGTTGAACTAGATGTGGCCTGTGTGTGTGAAGCACAGTTCTTTTGTTCTGAGCAAGCTCAATTTTCGGACACCCTAGTAAACACTGTAGAGTAGAAGAGTGCTCTTTTCTCAAAAGAAGAGTATGTTTCTTGTAAGGCTAGCTAGTGTTTGTTTCCCAGTCAGAAACGGAGTTGAATCCCATGCTGTTTCTGGTCCTAGGAGCAAGAGTTGTTTTCTGGTAAGAAGAGTCACTATTTCGCTCCCATTGTCATACACAGTGCAAATAGCACTCGCGTCTGCTCCCAGCAAGTACAGTGTATTGGACTGAATAGGAGCTACTGTTCTTGTCAGTTTCCTAAGCAGAGTTGAACTAGATAGAGCCCTTGTGTGTAGGAAGCACAGTTCTTTTGTTCTGAGCAAGCTCACTGTTCTGGCCCTATAGGAAACACAGTAGAGTAGAAGAGTGCTCTTTTCTCAAAAGCAGAGCATGTTTCTTGTAAGGCAAGCAAGCGTTTGTTTCCCAGTCCTAAATGGAGTTGAATCAAAAGCAGTTTTTGGTCCTACAAGCAAGAGTTGTTTTCTGGTAAGAAGAGTCACTATTGTGCTCCCATTGCCATACACAGTACAAATAGCACTCGCGTCTGTTCCCAGCAAGTACAGTGTATTGGACTGCAGAGGAGCTACTGTTCTTGTCAGTTTCCTAAGTAGAGATGAACCAGATATGACCCGTGTGTGTACTAAGCACAGTTCTTTTGTTCTGAGCAAGCTCACTGTTTGAACCCCATAGGAAACACAGTAGAGTAGAAGAGTGCACTTTTCTCAAAAGCAGAGTGTGTTTCTTGTAAGGCGAGCTAGCGTTTGTTTCCCAGTCCTAAATGGAGTTGAAATACACATGCAGTTTCTGGTCCTATGAGCTAGAATTGTTTTCTGGTAAGAAGAGTCACTATTGCGCTCCATTTCCCGTATACAGTGCAAATAGCACTAGCGTCTGTTCCCAGCAAGTACAGTGTATTAGACTGAAAAGGAGCTACTGTTCTTGTCAGTTTCCTAAGCAGAGTTGAACTAGATATGACCCGTGTGTGTAGGAAGCACAGTTCTTTTGTTCTGGGCAAGCTCACTGTTCTCGCCCTACAGGAAACACAGTAGAGTAGAAGAGTGCTCTATTCTCAAAAGCAGAGTGTGTTTCTTGAAAGGCGAGTTAGCGTTTGTTTCCCAGTCCTAAATTGAGTTGAATCACATGCAGTTTCCGTTCCTATGAGCAAGAGTTGTTTTTTGGTAAGAAAAGTCACTATTGCGCTCCCATTGCCATACACAGTGCAAATAGCACTCCCGTCTGTTCACAGCAAGTACAGTGTATTGGACTGAAGAGGAGCTACTGTTCTTGTCAGTTTCCTAAGCAGAATTGAACTAGATATGGCCGTGTGTGTAGGAAGCACAGTTCTTTAGTTCTGAGCAAGCCCACTGTTTTGGCCCTATAGGAAACACAGTAGAGAAGAAGAGTGTTCTTTTCTCAAAAGCAGAGTGTGTTCCTTGTAAGGCGAGCTAGCGTTTGTTTCCCAGTCCTAAATGGAGTTGAATCACATGCAGTTTTTGGTCCTACGAGCTAGAGTTATTTTCTGGTAAGGAAAGTCACTATTGCGCTCCCATTGCCACACACCGTGCAAAGAGGACTCGCGTCTGTTCCCATCAAGTACAGTGTATTGGACTGAAGAGGAGCTACTGTTCTTGTCAGATTCCTAAGCAGAGTTAAACTAGATATGCCCCCTGTGTGTAGGAAGCACAGTTCTTTTGTTCTGAGCAAGCTGACTGTTCGGACCCCATAGGAAACACAGTAGAGTAGAAGAGTGCTCTTTTCTCAAAAGCAGAGTGTGTTTCTTGTAAGGCGAACTAGTGCTTGTTTCCCAGTCTGAAATGCAGTTGAATCCCATGCAGTTTCTGGTCCTACGGGCAAGAGATGTTAACTGGTAAGAAGAGTCACTATTGCGCTCCCATTGATATATACAGTGCAAATAGCTCTCGCGTCTGTTCCCAGCAAGTACAGTGTATCGGACTGAAGAGGAGCTACTGTTCTTGTCAGTTTCCTAAGCAGAGTTGAACTAGATATGGCCCGTGTGTGTAGGAAGCACAGTTCTTTTGTTCTGAGCAAGCTGACTATCGGACCCCATAGGAAACACAGTAGAGTAGAAGAGTGCTCTTTTCTCAAAAGCTGAGTGTGTTTCTTGTAAGGCGAACTAGTGCTTGTTTCCCAGTCTGAAATGGAGTTGAATCCCATGCAGGTTCTGGTCCTATGAGCAAGAGATGTTAACTGGTAAGAAGAGTCACTATTGCGCTCCCATTGATATATACAGTGCAAATAGCTCTCGCGTCTGTTCCCAGCAAGTACAGTGTATTGGACTGAAGAGGAGCTACTGTTCTTGTCAGTTTCCTAAGCGGAGTTAAACTAGATATGGCCCGTGTGTGTAGGAAGCACAGTTCTTTTGTTCTGAGCCAGCTCACTGTTTGGACCCCTTAGGAAACACAGTAGAGTAGAAGAGTGCTCTTTTCTCAAAAGCAGAGTGTGTTTCTTGTAAGGCGAGCTAGCGTTTGTTTCCCAGTCCTAAATTGAGTTGAATCACATGCAGTTTTTGGTCCTACGAGCTAGAGTTGTTTTCTGGTAAGGAAAGTCACTATTGTGCTTCCATTGCAACACACAGTGCAAAGAGGACTCGCGTCTGTTCCCATCAAGTACAGTGTATTGGACTGAAGAGGAGCTACTGTTCTTGTCAGTTTCCTAAGCAGAGTTGAACTAGATATGGCCCGTGTGTGTAAGAAGCCCAGTTCTTTTGTACTGTAAGCTCACCGATCGAACACATAGGAAACAGAGTAGAGTAGAGGAGTGCTCTTTTCTCAAAAGCAGAGTGTGTTTCCTGTAAGGGGAGCTACCTTTTTTTCCCAGTCCTAAATGGAGTTGAATCACATGCAGTTTCTGGTCCTACGAGCAACAGTTGTTTTCTGGTAAGAAGAGTCACTATTGCGCTCCCATTGTCATACACAGGGCAAATAGCACTGGCGTCTGTTCCCAGCATGTACAGTGTATTGGACTGAAGAGGATCTACTGTTCTTGTCAGTTTCCTAAGCAGAATTGAACTAGATATGGCCGTGTGTGTAGGAAGCACAGTTCTTTTGTTCTGAGCAAGCTCGCTGTTTTGGCCCTATAGGAAACACAGTAGAGTAGAAGAATGCTCTTTTCTCAAAAGCAGAGTGTGTTTCTTGTAAGGCGAACTAGTGCTTGTTTCCCAGTCTGAAATGGAGTTGAATCCCATGCAGTTTCTGGTCCTGCGAGCAACAGATGTTATCTGGTAAGAAGAGTCACTATTGTGCTCCCATTGCCATATACAGTGCAAATAGCTCTCGCGTCTGTTCCCAGCAAGGACAGTGTATTGGACTGAAGAGGAGCTACTGTTCTTTCAGTTTCCTAAGTGGAGTTAAACTAGATATGGCCCGTGTGTGTAGGAAGCACAGTTCTTTTGTTCTGAGCAAGCTCACTGTTTGAACCCATAGTAAACACAGTAGATTAGAAGAGTGGTCTTTTCTCAAAAGCAGAGTGTGTTTCTTATAAGGCGAGCTAGCATTTGTTTCCCAGTCCTAAATGGAGTTGAATCCCATGCAGTTTCTGGTCCTAAGAGCAAGAGATGTTATCTGGTAAGAAGAGTCACTATTGTGCTCCCATTGCCATATACAGTGCAAATAGCTCTCACGTCTGTTCCCAGCAAGGACAGTGTATTGGACTGAAGAGGAGCTACTGTTCTTGTAAGTTTCCTAAGTGGAGTTAAACTAGATATGGCCCGTGTGTGTAGGAAGCACAGTTCTTTTGTTCTGAGCAAGCTTACTGTTTGAACCCATAGTAAACACAGTAGATTAAAAGAGTGCTCTTTTCTCAAAAGCAGAGTGTGTTTCTTGTAAGGCGAACTAGTGCTTGTTTCCCATTCTGAAATGGAGTTGAATCCCATGCAGTTTCATGCCCTACGAGCAAGAGATGTTAACTGGTAAGAAGAGTCACTATTGCCCTCCCATTGCCATATACAGTGCAAATAGCTCTCGCGTTGTTCCCAGCAAGTACAGTATATTGGACTGATGAGGAGCTACTGTTCTTGTTAGTTTCCTAAGCGGAGTTAAACTAGATATGGCCCTTGTGTGTAGGAAGCACAGTTCTTTTGTTCTGAGCAAGCTAACTATTCTGGCCCTATAGGAAACACAGTAGAATAGAAGAGTGCTCTTTTCTGAGAAGCAGAGTGTGTTTCTTGTAAGGCGAGCTAGCATTTGTTTCCCAGTCCTAAATGGAGTTGCATCACATGCAGTTTCTGGTCCTACGAGCAAGAGTTGTTTTCTGGTAAGAAGAGTCACTATTGCACTCCCATTGTCATACACAGGGCAAATAGCACTGGCGTCTGTTCCCAGCATGTACAGTGTATTGGAATGAAGAGGAGCTACTGTTCTTGTCAGTTTCCTAAGCAGAATTGAACTAGATATGGCCGTGTGTGTAGGAAGCACAGTTCTTTTGTTCTGAGCAAGCTCACTCTTTTGGCCCTATAGGAAACACAGTAGAGTAGAAGAGTGCTCTTTTCTCAAAAGCAGAGTGTGTTTCTTGTAAGGCGAGCTAGCGTTTGTTTCCCAGTCCTAAATTGAGTTGAATCACATGCAGTTTTTGGTCCTACAAGCAAGAGTTGTTTTCTGGTAAAGAAAGTCACTATTGCGCTCCCATTGCCACACACAGTGCAAAGAGGACTCGCGTCGGTTCCCATCAAGTACAGTGTGTTGGACTGAAGACTAGCTACTGTTCTTGTCAATTTCCTAAGCAGAGTTGAACTAGATATGGCCCGTGTGTGTAGGAAGCCCAGTTCTTTTGTACTGTAAGCTCACTGATCGAACCCATAGGAAAAAGAGTAGAGTATAAGAGTGCTCTTTTCTCAAAAGCAGAGTGTGTTTCTTGTAAGGCGAGCTAGCATTTGTTTCCCAGTCCTAAATGGAGTTGAATCACATGCAGTTTCTGGTTCTATGATCAAGAGTTGTTTTCTGGTAAGAAGAGTCACTATTGCGCTCCCATTGTCATACACAGGGCAAATAGCACTGGCGTCTGTTCGCAGCATATACAGTGTATTGGACTGAAGAGGATCTACTGTTCTTGTCAGTTTCCTAAGCAGAATTGAACTAGATATGGCCGTGTGTGTAGGAAGCACAGTTCTTTTGTTCTGAGCAAGCTCACTGTTTTGGCCCTATAGGAAACACAGTAGAGTAGAAGAGTGCCCTTTTCTCAAAAGCAGAGTGAGTTTCTTGTAAGTCGAGCTAGCGTTTTTTCCCAGTCTTAAATGGAGTTGAATCACATGCAGTTTTTGGTCCTATGAGCTAGAGTTGTTTTCTGGTAAGGAAAGTCACTATTGCGCTTCCATTGCTACACACAGTGCAAAGAGGACTCGCGTCTGTTCCCATCATGTACAGTGTATTGGACTGAAGAGGAGCTACTGTTCTTGTCCGTTTCCTAAGCAGAGTTGAACTAGATATGGCCCCTGTGTGTAGGAAGCACAGTTCTTTTGTTCTGAGCAAGCTGACTGTTCGGACCCCATAGGAAACACAGTAGAGTAGAAGAGTGCACTTTTCTCAAAAGAAGAGTATGTTTCTTGTAAGGCGAACTAGTGCTTGTTACCCAGTCAGAAACGGAGTTGAATCCCATGCAGTTTCTGGTCCTACAAGCAAGAGTTGTTTTCTGGTAAGAAGAGTCACTATTTTGCTCCCTTTGCCATACACAGTGCAAATAGCACTCGCGTCTGCTCCCAGCAAGTACAGTGTATTGGACTGAAGAGGAGCTACTGTTCTTGTCAGTTTCCTAAGTAGAGTTGAACTAGATATAGCCCGTGTGTGTAGGAAGCACAGTTCTTTTGTTCTGAGCAAGCTCACTGTTCTGGCCCTATAGGAAACACAGTAGAGTAGAAGAGTGCTCTTTTCTCAAAAGCAGAGTGTGTTTCTTGTAAGGTGAGCTAGCGTTTGTTTCCCAGTCCTAAATGGAGTTGAATCACATGCAGTTTCTGGTCCTACGAGCAAGAGTTGTTTTCTGGTAAGAAGAGTCACTGTTGTGCTCCCATTGTCATACACAGGGCAAATAGCACTGGCGTCTGTTCCCAGCATGTAAAGTGTATTGGACTGAAGAGGATCTACTGTTCTTGTCAGTTTCCTAAGCAGAGTTGAACTAGATATGACCCGTGTGTGTAGGAAACACAGTTCATTTGTTCTGAGCAAGCTCACTGTTCGGACCCCATAGGAAACACAGTAGAATAGAAGAGTGCTCTTTTCTCAAAAGCAGAATGTGTTTCTTGTAAGGCGAGCTAGCGTTTGTTTTCCAGTTCAAAATCGAGTTGAATCACATGCAGTTTCTGGTCCTACGAGCAAGAGTTGTTTTCTGGTAAAAAGAGTCACTATTGTACTACCATTACCATACTCAGTGCAAATAGCACTCGCGTCTGTTCCCAGCAAGTAAAGTGTATTGGACAGAAGAGGAGCTACTGTTCTTGTCAGTTTCCTAAGCAGAGTTGAACTACATATGGCCTGTGTGTGTGAAGCACAGTTCTTTTGTTCTGAGCAAGCTCAATTTTCGGACACCCTAGTAAACACTGTAGAGTAGAAGAGTGCTCTTTTCTCAAAAGAAGAGTATGTTTCTTGTAAGGCTAGCTAGTGTTTGTTTCCCAGTCAGAAACGGAGTTGAATCCCATGCTGTTTCTGGTCCTAGGAGCAAGAGTTGTTTTCTGGTAAGAAGAGTCACTATTTCGCTCCCATTGACATACAAAGTGCAAATAGCACTCGCGTCTGCTCCCAGCAAGTACAGTGTATTGGACTGAATAGGAGCTACTGTTCTTGTCAGATTCCTAAGCAGAGTTGAACTAGATAGAGCCCTTGTGTGTAGGAAGCACAGTTCTTTTGTTCTGAGCAAGCTCACTGTTCTGTCCCTATAGGAAACACAGTAGAGTAGAAGAGTGCTCTTTTCTCAAAAGCAGAGCATGTTTCTTGTAAGGCAAGCAAGCGTTTGTTTCCCAGTCCTAAATGGAGTTGAATCAAAAGCAGTTTTTGGACCTACAAGCAAGAGTTGTTTTCTGGTAAGAAGAGTCACTATTGTGCTCCCATTGCCATACACAGTACAAATAGCACTCGCGTCTGTTCCCAGCAAGTACAGTGTATTGGACTGCAGAGGAGCTACTGTTCTTGTCAGTTTCCTAAGTAGAGATGAACCAGATATGACCCGTGTGTGTACTAAGCACAGTTCTTTTGTTCTGAGCAAGCTCACTGTTTGATCCCCATAGGAAACACAGTAGAGTAGAAGAGTGCACTTTTCTCAAAAGCAGAGTGTGTTTCTTGTAAGGTGAGCTAGCGTTTGTTTCCCAGTCCTAAATGGAGTTGAAATACACATGCAGTTTCTGGTCCTATGAGCTAGAGTTGTTTTCTGGTAAGAAGAGTCACTATTGCGCTCCATTTCCCGTATACAGTGCAAATAGCACTCGCTTCTGTTCCCAGCAAGTACAGTGTATTAGACTGAAAAGGAGCTACTGTTCTTGTCAGTTTCCTAAGCAGAGTTGAACTAGATATGACCCGTGTGTGTAGGAAGCACAGTTCTTTTGTTCTGGGCAAGCTCACTGTTCTCGCCCTACAGGAAACACAGTAGAGTAGAAGAGTGCTCTATTCTCAAAAGCAGAGTGTGTTTCTTGAAAGGCGAGTTAGCGTTTGTTTCCCAGTCCTAAATTGAGTTGAATCACATGCAGTTTCCGGTCCTATGAGCAAGAGTTGTTTTTTGGTAAGGAAAGTCACTATTGCGCTCCCATTGCCATACACAGTGCAAATAGCACTCCCGTCTGTTCACAGCAAGTACAGTGTATTGGACTGAAGAGGAGCTACTGTTCTTGTCAGTTTCCTAAGCAGAGTTGAACTAGATATGACTCGTGTGTAGGAAGCACAGTTCTTTTGTTCTGAGCAAGCTCACTGTTTGGAACTCTTAGGAAACACAGTAGAGTAGATGAGTGCCCAATTCTCAAAAGCAGAGTGTGTTTCTTGTAAGGCGAGCTGGCGTTTCTTTCCCAATCAAATGGAGTTGAATCACATGCATTTTCTTGTCCTACGAGCAAGAGTTGTTTTTTGGTAAGAAGAGTCACTATTGTGCTCCCTTTGCCATACACAGTACAAATAGCACTCGCATCTGTTTCCAGCAAGTACAGTGTATTTGAATGAAGAGGAGCTACTGTTTTTCTCAGTTTCCTAAGGAGAGTTGAACTAGATATGACCCGTGTGTGTAGAAAGCACAGTTCATTTGTTCTGAGCAAGCTCACTGTTCGGACCCCATAGGAAACACAGTAGAGTAGAAGAGTACTCTTTTCTCAAAAGCAGAGTGTGTTTCTTGTAAGGCGAGCTAGCTTTTGTTTCCCAGTCGTAAATGAAGTTGAATCACATGCAGTTTCTGGTCCTACGAGTAGAGTTGTTTTTTGGTAAGAAGAGTCACTATTGAGCTCCCATTGCCATACACAGTGCAAATAGCACTTGCATCTGTTCCAATCAAGTACAGTGTATTGGACTGAAGAGGAGCTACTGTTCTTGTCACTTTCCTAAGCAGAGTTGAACTGATATGGCCCGTGTGTATAGGAAGCACAGTTCTTTTGTTTTGAGCAAGCTCACTTTCTGGCCCTATAGAAAACACAGTAGAGTAGAAGAGTGCTCTTTTCTCAAAAGCAGAGTGTGTTTCTTGTAAGGCGAGCTAGCGTTTGTTTCCCAGTCCTAAATGGAGTTGAATCACATGCAGCTTCTGGACGTACAAGCAAGAGTTGTTTTCTGGTAAGGAAAGTCATTATTGCACTCCTATTGCCAAGCATAGTGCAAATAGCACTCGATTCTGTTCCCAGCAAGTACAGTGTATTGGACTGAAGAGGAGCTACTATTCTTGTCAGTTTCCTAATCAGAGTTGAACTAGATATGGCCCGTGTGTTTAGGAAGCACAGTTCTTTTGTTCTGAGAAAGCTCACTGTTTGGACACCATAGGAAACACAGTAGAGTAGAAGAGTGCTCTTTTCTCAAAAGCAGAGTGTGTTTTTTGTAAGGTGAGCTAGCGTTTGTTTCCCACCCCTAAATGGAGTTTAATCACATGCAGTTTTTGGTCCTACGAGCAAGAGTTGTTTTCTGGTAAGGAAAGTCACTATTGAGCTCCCCTTGCCATACACAGCACAAATAGCACTCACGTCTGTTCCCAGCAAGTACAGTGTATTGGACTGAAGAGGAGCTACTGTTCTTGTCAGTTTCCTAAGCAGAGTTGAACTAGATATGGCCCGTGTGTATAGGAAGCACAGTCTTTTGTTCTGAGCAAGCTCACTGTGCGGACCCCATAGGAAACTCAGTGCTCTTTTCTCAAAAGCAGAGTGTGTTTCTTTTAAGGCGAGATAGCATTTGCTTCCCAGACATAAATGGAGTTGAATCCCATGCAGTTTCTGGTCCTACAAGCAAGAGTTGTTTTCTGGTAAGAAGAGTCACTATTGCGCTCGCATTGTCATACACAGGGCAAATAGCACTGGCATCTGTTCCCTGCATGTACATTGTATTGGACTTAAGAGGATCTACTGTTCTTGTCAGTTTCCTAAGCAGAATTGAACTGGATATGGCCCGTGTGTGTAGGAAGCACAGTTGCTTTGTTCTGAGCAAGCTCACTGTTCGGACCCCATAGGAATCACTCTAGAGTAGGAGAGTAATCTTTTTTCAAAAGCAGAGTGTGTTTCTAGTAAGGCGAGCTAGCTTTTGTTTCGCAGTCCTAAATGGAGTTGAATCCCATGCAGTTTCTGGTCCTACGAGCAAGAGTTGTTTTCTGGTAAGAAGAGTCACTATTGCGCTCCCATTGTCATACACAGGGCAAATAGCACTGGCGTCTGTTCCCAGCATGTACAGTGTATTGGACTGAAGAGGATCTACTGTTCTTGTCAGTTTCCTAAGCAGAGTTGAACTAGATATAGTCGGTGTGTGTAGGAAGCACAGTTCTTTTGTTCTGAGCAAGGTCACTATTCTGGCCCTACAAAAAACACATTAGAGTAGAAGAGGGCTGTTTTCTCAAAAGCAGAGTGTGTTTATTGTAAGGCGAGCTAGTGTTTGTTTCCCAGTTCTAAATGGAGTTGAATCACATGCAGTTTCTGTTCCTACGAGCAAGAGATGTTTTCTGGTAAGAAGAGTCACTATTGTGCTCCCATTGTCATACACAGGGCAAATAGCACTGGCTTCTTCTCCCAGCATGTACAGTGTATTGCACTGAAGAGGATCTACTGTTCTTGTCAGTTTCCTAAGCAGAATTGAACTAGATATGGCCATGTGTGCAGGAAGTACAGTTCTTTTTTTCTGAGCAAGCTCACTGTTCGGACCCCATAGGAAATACAGTAGAGTAGAAGAGTGCTCTTTTCTCAAAAGCAGAGTGTGTTTCTTGTAAGGCGAACCAGCGTTTGTTTCCCAGTCCTAAATGGAGTTGAATCACATGTAGTTTTTGGTCCTACGCGCAAGAGTTGTTTTCTGGTAAGGAAAGTCACTATTGTGCTCCCATTGCCAAACACAGTGCAAATAGCACTCGCATCTGTTCCCAGCAAGTACAGTGTATTGGACTGAAGAAGAGCTACTGTTCTTGTCAATTTCCTAAGCAGAATTGAACTGGATATGACCCGTGTGTGTAGGAAGCACAGTTCTTTTGTTCTGAGCAAGCTCACTGTTGGAACCCCATAGGAAACACAGTAGAGTAGCTGTGTGCCCTATTCTCAAAAGCAGAGCGTGTTTCTTGTAAGACGAGCAAGCGTTTGTTTCCCAGTCCTAAATGGATTGAATCAAATGCAGTTTCTGGTCCTAAGAGGAAGAGTTGTTTCCTGGTAAGAAGTGTCACTATTGTGCTCCCATTGCCGTACACAGTGCAAATAGCACTTGCGTCTGTTCCCAGTAAGTACAGTGTATTGGACTGAACAGGAGCTACTGTTTTCATCAGTTTCCTAAGCAGAGTTGAACTAGATATGGCCCCTGTGTGTAGGAAGCACAGTTCTTTTGTTCTGAGCAAGCTCACTGTTCTGGCCCTATAGGAAACACAGTAGAGTAGAAGAGTGCTCTTTTCTCAAAAGCAGAGCGTGTTTCTTGTAAGGCAAGCTAGCGTTTGTTTCCCAGTCCTTAATGGAGTTGAATCAAAAGCAGTTTTGGTCCTACAAGCAAGAGTTGTTTTCTGGTAAGAAGAGTCACTATTGTGCTCCCATTGCCATACACAGTACAAACAGCACTCGCGTCTGTTCCCAGCAAGTACACTGTATTGGACTGCAGAGGAGCTACTGTTCTTGTCAGTTTCCTAAGTAGAGATGAACCAGATATGACCCGTGTGTGTACTAAGCACAGTTCTTTTGTTCTGAGCAAGCTCACTGTTTGAACCCCATAGGAAACACAGTAGAGTAGAAGAGTGCACTTTTCTCAAAAGCAGAGTGTGTTTCTTGTAAGGCGAGCTAGCGTTTGTTTCCCAGTCCTAAATGGAGTTGAAATACACATGCAGTTTCTGGTCCTATGAGTTAGAGTTGTTTTCTGGTAAGAAGAATCACTATTGCGCTCCATTTCCCGTATACAGTGCAAATAGCACTCGCGTCTGTTCCCAGCAAGTACAGTGTATTGGACTGAAGAGGAGCTACTGTTCTTGTCAGTTTCCTAAGCAGAGTTGAACTAGATATGACCCGTGTGTGTAGGAAGCACAGTTCTTTTGTTCTGAGCAAGCTCACTGTTGGAACCCCATAGGAAACACAGTAGAGTGGAAGAGTGCACTTTTCTCAAAAGCAGAGTGTGTTTCTTGTAAGGCGAGCTAGCGTTTGTTTCCCAGTCCTAAATAAAGTTGAAATACACATGCAGTTTCTGGTCCTATGATCTATAGTTGTTTTCTGGTAAGAAGAGTCACTATTGCGCTCCCTTTGCCATACACAGTGCAAATTGCACTCGCGTCTCTTCCCAGCAAGTACAGTGTATTGGACTGAAGAGGAGCTACTGTTCTTGTCAGTTTCCTAAGCAGAGTTGAACTAGATATGGCCCGTGTGTGTAGGAAGAACAGTTCTTTTGTTCTGGGCAAGCTCACTGTTCTCGCCCTAAAGGAAACACAGTAGAGTAGAAGAGTGCTCTATTCTCAAAAGCAGAGTGTGTTTCTTGAAAGGCGAGTTAGCGTTTGTTTCCCAGTCCTAAATTGAGTTGAATCACATGCAGTTTCTGGTCCTATGAGCAAGAGTTGTTTTTTGGTAAGGAAAGTCACTATTGCGCTCCCATTGCCATACACAGTGCAAATAGCACTCCCGTCTGTTCACAGCAAGTACAGTGTATTGGACTGAAGAGGAGCTACTGTTCTTGTCAGTTTCCTAAGCAGAGTTGAACTAGATATGACTCGTGTGTAGGAAGCACAGTTCTTTTGTTCTGAGCAAGCTCACTGTTTGGAACTCATAGGAAACACAGTAGAGTAGATGAGTGCCCAATTCTCATAAGCAGAGTGTGTTTCTTGTAAGGCGAGCTGGCGTTTGTTTCCCAATCAAATGGAGTTGAATCACATGCAGTTTCTAGTCCTACGAGCAAGAGTTGTTTTCTGGTAAGAAGAGTCACTATTGTGCTCCCATTGCCATACACAGTACAAATAGCACTCGCATCTGTTTCCAACAAGGACAGTGTATTTGAATGAAGAGGAGCTACTGTTTTTGTCAGTTTCCTAAGGAGAGTTGAACTAGATATGACCCGTGTGTGTAGGAAGCACAGTTCATTTGTTCTGAGCAAGCTCACTGTTCGGACCCCATAGGAAACACAGTAGAGTAGAAGAGTACTCTTTTCTCAAAAGCAGAGTGTGTTTCTTGTAAGGCGAGCTAGCTTTTGTTCCCCAGTCGTAAATGAAGTTGAATCACATGCAGTTTCTGGTCCGACGAGTAGAGTTGTTTTTTGGTAAGAAGAGTCACTATTGAGCTCCCATTGCCATACACAGTGCAAATACCCCTTGCGTCTGTTCCAATCAAGTACAGTGTATTGGACTGAAGAGGAGCTACTGTTCTTGTCACTTTCCTAAGCAGAGTTGAACTGATATGGCCCGTGTGTATAGGAAGCACAGTTCTTTTGTTTTGAGCAAGCTCACTTTCTGGCCCTATAGAAAACACAGTAGAGTAGAAGAGTGCTCTTTTCTCAAAAGCAGAGTGTGTTTCTTGTAAGGCGAGCTAGCGTTTGTTTCCCAGTCCTAAATGGAGTTGAATCACATGCAGCTTCTGGACGTACAAGCAAGAGTTGTTTTCTGGTAAGGAAAGTCATTATTGCACTCCTATTGCCAAGCATAGTGCAAATAGCACTCGATTCTGTTCCCAGCAAGTACAGTGTATTGGACTGAAGAGGAGCTACTATTCTTGTCAGTTTCCTAATCAGAGTTGAACTAGATATGGCCCGTGTGTTTAGGAAGCACAGTTCTTTTGTTCTGAGAAAGCTCACTGTTTGGACACCATAGGAAACACAGTAGAGTAGAAGAGTGCTCTTTTCTCAAAAGCAGAGTGTGTTTTTTGTAAGGTGAGCTAGCGTTTGTTTCCCACCCCTAAATGGAGTTTAATCACATGCAGTTTTTGGTCCTACGAGCAAGAGTTGTTTTCTGGTAAGGAAAGTCACTATTGCGCTCCCCTTGCCATACACAGCACAAATAGCACTCACGTCTGTTCCCAGCAAGTACAGTGTATTGGACTGAAGAGGAGCTACTGTTCTTGTCAGTTTCCTAAGCAGAGTTGAACTAGATATGGCCCGTGTGTATAGGAAGCACAGTCTTTTGTTCTGAGCAAGCTCACTGTGCGGACCCCATAGGAAACTCAGTGCTCTTTTCTCAAAAGCAGAGTGTGTTTCTTTTAAGGCGAGATAGCATTTGCTTCCCAGACATAAATGGAGTTGAATCCCATGCAGTTTCTGGTCCTACAAGCAAGAGTTGTTTTCTGGTAAGAAGAGTCACTATTGCGCTCGCATTGTCATACACAGGGCAAATAGCACTGGCATCTGTTCCCTGCATGTACATTGTATTGGACTTAAAAGGATCTACTGTTCTTGTCAGTTTCCTAAGCAGAATTGAACTGGATATGGCCCGTGTGTGTAGGAAGCACAGTTGCTTTGTTCTGAGCAAGCTCACTGTTCGGACCCCATAGGAATCACTCTAGAGTAGGAGAGTAATCTTTTTTCAAAAGCAGAGTGTGTTTCTAGTAAGGCGAGCTAGCTTTTGTTTCGCAGTCCTAAATGGAGTTGAATCCCATGCAGTTTCTGGTCCTACGAGCAAGAGTTGTTTTCTGGTAAGAAGAGTCACTATTGCGCTCCCATTGTCATACACAGGGCAAATAGCACTGGCGTCTGTTCCCAGCATGTACAGTGTATTGGACTGAAGAGGATCTACTGTTCTTGTCAGTTTCCTAAGCAGAGTTGAACTAGATATAGTCGGTGTGTGTAGGAAGCACAGTTCTTTTGTTCTGAGCAAGGTCACTATTCTGGCCCTACAAAAAACACATTAGAGTAGAAGAGGGCTGTTTTCTCAAAAGCAGAGTGTGTTTATTGTAAGGCGAGCTAGTGTTTGTTTCCCAGTTCTAAATGGAGTTGAATCACATGCAGTTTCTGTTCCTATGAGCAAGAGATGTTTTCTGGTAAGAAGAGTCACTATTGTGCTCCCATTGTCATACACAGGGCAAATAGCACTGGCTTCTTCTCCCAGCATGTACAGTGTATTGCACTGAAGAGGATCTACTGTTCTTGTCAGTTTCCTAAGCAGAATTGAACTAGATATGGCCATGTGTGCAGGAAGTACAGTTCTTTTTTTCTGAGCAAGCTCACTGTTCGGACCCCATAGGAAATACAGTAGAGTAGAAGAGTACTCTTTTCTCAAAAGCAGAGTGTGTTTCTTGTAAGGCGAACCAGCGTTTGTTTCCCAGTCCTAAATGGAGTTGAATCACATGTAGTTTTTGGTCCTACGCGCAAGAGTTGTTTTCTGGTAAGGAAAGTCACTCTTGCGCTCCCATTGCCAAACACAGTGCAAATAGCACTCGCATCTGTTCCCAGCAAGTACAGTGTATTGGACTGAAGAAGAGCTACTGTTCTTGTCAATTTCCTAAGCAGAATTGAACTGGATATGACCCGTGTGTGTAGGAAGCACAGTTCTTTTGTTCTGAGCAAGCTCACTGTTGGAACCGCATAGGAAACACAGTAGAGTAGAAGAGTACTCTTTTCTCAAAAGCAGAGTGTGTTTCTTGTAAGGCGAGCTAGCTTTTGTTTCCCAGTCGTAAATGAAGTTGAATCACATGCAGTTTCTGGTCCGACGAGTAGAGTTGTTTTTTGGTAAGAAGAGTCACTATTGAGCTCCCATTGCCATACACAGTGCAAATACCCCTTGCGTCTGTTCCAATCAAGTACAGTGTATTGGACTGAAGAGGAGCTACTGTTCTTGTCACTTTCCTAAGCAGAGTTGAACTGATATGGCCCGTGTGTATAGGAAGCACAGTTCTTTTGTTTTGAGCAAGCTCACTTTCTGGCCCTATAGAAAACACAGTAGAGTAGAAGAGTGCTCTTTTCTCAAAAGCAGAGTGTGTTTCTTGTAAGGCGAGCTAGCGTTTGTTTCCCAGTCCTAAATGGAGTTGAATCACATGCAGCTTCTGGACGTACAAGCAAGAGTTGTTTTCTGGTAAGGAAAGTCATTATTGCACTCCTATTGCCAAGCATAGTGCAAATAGCACTCGATTCTGTTCCCAGCAAGTACAGTGTATTGGACTGAAGAGGAGCTACTATTCTTGTCAGTTTCCTAATCAGAGTTGAACTAGATATGGCCCGTGTGTTTAGGAAGCACAGTTCTTTTGTTCTGAGAAAGCTCACTGTTTGGACACCATAGGAAACACAGTAGAGTAGAAGAGTGCTCTTTTCTCAAAAGCAGAGTGTGTTTTTTGTAAGGTGAGCTAGCGTTTGTTTCCCACCCCTAAATGGAGTTTAATCACATGCAGTTTTTGGTCCTACGAGCAAGAGTTGTTTTCTGGTAAGGAAAGTCACTATTGCGCTCCCCTTGCCATACACAGCACAAATAGCACTCACGTCTGTTCCCAGCAAGTACAGTGTATTGGACTGAAGAGGAGCTACTGTTCTTGTCAGTTTCCTAAGCAGAGTTGAACTAGATATGGCCCGTGTGTATAGGAAGCACAGTCTTTTGTTCTGAGCAAGCTCACTGTGCGGACCCCATAGGAAACTCAGTGCTCTTTTCTCAAAAGCAGAGTGTGTTTCTTTTAAGGCGAGATAGCATTTGCTTCCCAGACATAAATGGAGTTGAATCCCATGCAGTTTCTGGTCCTACAAGCAAGAGTTGTTTTCTGGTAAGAAGAGTCACTATTGCGCTCGCATTGTCATACACAGGGCAAATAGCACTGGCATCTGTTCCCTGCATGTACATTGTATTGGACTTAAGAGGATCTACTGTTCTTGTCAGTTTCCTAAGCAGAATTGAACTGGATATGGCCCGTGTGTGTAGGAAGCACAGTTGCTTTGTTCTGAGCAAGCTCACTGTTCGGACCCCATAGGAATCACTCTAGAGTAGGAGAGTAATCTTTTTTCAAAAGCAGAGTGTGTTTCTAGTAAGGCGAGCTAGCTTTTGTTTCGCAGTCCTAAATGGAGTTGAATCCCATGCAGTTTCTGGTCCTACGAGCAAGAGTTGTTTTCTGGTAAGAAGAGTCACTATTGCGCTCCCATTGTCATACACAGGGCAAATAGCACTGGCGTCTGTTCCCAGCATGTACAGTGTATTGGACTGAAGAGGATCTACAGTTCTTGTCAGTTTCCTAAGCAGAGTTGAACTAGATACAGTCGGTGTGTGTAGGAAGCACAGTTCTTTTGTTCTGAGCAAGGTCACTATTCTGGCCCTACAAAAAACACATTAGAGTAGAAGAGGGCTGTTTTCTCAAAAGCAGAGTGTGTTTATTGTAAGGCGAGCTAGTGTTTGTTTCCCAGTTCTAAATGGAGTTGAATCACATGCAGTTTCTGTTCCTACGAGCAAGAGATGTTTTCTGGTAAGAAGAGTCACTATTGTGCTCCCATTGTCATACACAGGGCAAATAGCACTGGCTTCTTCTCCCAGCATGTACAGTGTATTGCACTGAAGAGGATCTACTGTTCTTGTCAGTTTCCTAAGCAGAATTGAACTAGATATGGCCATGTGTGCAGGAAGTACAGTTCTTTTTTTCTGAGCAAGCTCACTGTTCGGACCCCATAGGAAATACAGTAGAGTAGAAGAGTGCTCTTTTCTCAAAAGCAGAGTGTGTTTCTTGTAAGGCGAACCAGCGTTTGTTTCCCAGTCCTAAATGGAGTTGAATCACATGTAGTTTTTGGTCCTACGCGCAAGAGTTGTTTTCTGGTAAGGAAAGTCACTATTGTGCTCCCATTGCCAAACACAGTGCAAATAGCACTCGCATCTGTTCCCAGCAAGTACAGTGTATTGGACTGAAGAAGAGCTACTGTTCTTGTCAATTTCCTAAGCAGAATTGAACTGGATATGACCCGTGTGTGTAGGAAGCACAGTTCTTTTGTTCTGAGCAAGCTCACTGTTGGAACCCCATAGGAAACACAGTAGAGTAGCTGTGTGCCCTATTCTCAAAAGCAGAGCGTGTTTCTTGTAAGACGAGCAAGCGTTTGTTTTCCAGTCCTAAATGGATTGAATCAAATGCAGTTTCTGGTCCTAAGAGGAAGAGTTGTTTCCTGGTAAGAAGTGTCACTATTGTGCTCCCATTGCCGTACACAGTGCAAATAGCACTTGCGTCTGTTCCCAGTAAGTACAGTGTATTGGACTGAACAGGAGCTACTGTTTTCATCAGTTTCCTAAGCAGAGTTGAACTAGATATGGCCCCTGTGTGTAGGAAGCACAGTTCTTTTGTTCTGAGCAAGCTCACTGTTCTGGCCCTATAGGAAACACAGTAGAGTAGAAGAGTGCTCTTTTCTCAAAAGCAGAGCGTGTTTCTTGTAAGGCAAGCTAGTGTTTGTTTCCCAGTCCTTAATGGAGTTGAATCAAAAGCAGTTTTGGTCCTACAAGCAAGAGTTGTTTTCTGGTAAGAAGAGTCACTATTGTGCTCCCATTGCCATACACAGTACAAACAGCACTCGCGTCTGTTCCCAGCAAGTACACTGTATTGGACTGCAGAGGAGCTACTGTTCTTGTCAGTTTCCTAAGTAGAGATGAACCAGATATGACCCGTGTGTGTACTAAGCACAGTTCTTTTGTTCTGAGCAAGCTCACTGTTTGAACCCCATAGGAAACACAGTAGAGTAGAAGAGTGCACTTTTCTCAAAAGCAGAGTGTGTTTCTTGTAAGGCGAGCTAGCGTTTGTTTCCCAGTCCTAAATGGAGTTGAAATACACATGCAGTTTCTGGTCCTATGAGTTAGAGTTGTTTTCTGGTAAGAAGAATCACTATTGCGCTCCATTTCCCGTATACAGTGCAAATAGCACTCGCGTCTGTTCCCAGCAAGTACAGTGTATTAGACTGAAAAGGAGCTACTGTTCTTGTCAGTTTCCTAAGCAGAGTTGAACTAGATATGACCCGTGTGTGTAGGAAGCACAGTTCTTTTGTTCTGAGCAAGCTCACTGTTGGAACCCCATAGGAAACACAGTAGAGTGGAAGAGTGCACTTTTCTCAAAAGCAGAGTGTGTTTCTTGTAAGGCGAGCTAGCGTTTGTTTCCCAGTCCTAAATAAAGTTGAAATACACATGCAGTTTCTGGTCCTATGATCTATAGTTGTTTTCTGGTAAGAAGAGTCACTATTGCGCTCCCTTTGCCATACACAGTGCAAATTGCACTCGCGTCTCTTCCCAGCAAGTACAGTGTATTGGACTGAAGAGGAGCTACTGTTCTTGTCAGTTTCCTAAGCAGAGTTGAACTAGATATGGCCCGTGTGTGTAGGAAGAACAGTTCTTTTGTTCTGGGCAAGCTCACTGTTCTCGCCCTACAGGAAACACAGTAGAGTAGAAGAGTGCTCTATTCTCAAAAGCAGAGTGTGTTTCTTGAAAGGCGAGTTAGCGTTTGTTTCCCAGTCCTAAATTGAGTTGAATCACATGCAGTTTCCGGTCCTATGAGCAAGAGTTGTTTTTTGGTAAGGAAAGTCACTATTGCGCTCCCATTGCCATACACAGTGCAAATAGCACTCCCGTCTGTTCACAGCAAGTACAGTGTATTGGACTGAAGAGGAGCTACTGTTCTTGTCAGTTTCCTAAGCAGAGTTGAACTAGATATGACTCGTGTGTAGGAAGCACAGTTCTTTTGTTCTGAGCAAGCTCACTGTTTGGAACTCTTAGGAAACACAGTAGAGTAGATGAGTGCCCAATTCTCAAAAGCAGAGTGTGTTTCTTGTAAGGCGAGCTGGCGTTTGTTTCCCAATCAAATGGAGTTGAATCACATGCATTTTCTTGTCCTATGAGCAAGAGTTGTTTTTTGGTAAGAAGAGTCACTATTGTGCTCCCTTTGCCATACACAGTACAAATAGCACTCGCATCTGTTTCCAGCAAGTACAGTGTATTTGAATGAAGAGGAGCTACTGTTTTTCTCAGTTTCCTAAGGAGAGTTGAACTAGATATGACCCGTGTGTGTAGAAAGCACAGTTCATTTGTTCTGAGCAAGCTCACTGTTCGGACCCCATAGGAAACACAGTAGAGTAGAAGAGTACTCTTTTCTCAAAAGCAGAGTGTGTTTCTTGTAAGGCGAGCTGGCGTTTGTTTCCCAATCAAATGGAGTTGAATCACATGCAGTTTCTAGTCCTACGAGCAAGAGTTGTTTTCTGGTAAGAAGAGTCACTATTGTGCTCCCATTGCCATACACAGTACAAATAGCACTCGCATCTGTTTCCAACAAGGACAGTGTATTTGAATGAAGAGGAGCTACTGTTTTTGTCAGTTTCCTAAGGAGAGTTGAACTAGATATGACCCGTGTGTGTAGGAAGCACAGTTCATTTGTTCTGAGCAAGCTCACTGTTCGGACCCCATAGGAAACACAGTAGAGTAGAAGAGTACTCTTTTCTCAAAAGCAGAGTGTGTTTCTTGTAAGGCGAGCTAGCTTTTGTTCCCCAGTCGTAAATGAAGTTGAATCACATGCAGTTTCTGGTCCGACGAGTAGAGTTGTTTTTTGGTAAGAAGAGTCACTATTGAGCTCCCATTGCCATACACAGTGCAAATACCCCTTGCGTCTGTTCCAATCAAGTACAGTGTATTGGACTGAAGAGGAGCTACTGTTCTTGTCACTTTCCTAAGCAGAGTTGAACTGATATGGCCCGTGTGTATAGGAAGCACAGTTCTTTTGTTTTGAGCAAGCTCACTTTCTGGCCCTATAGAAAACACAGTAGAGTAGAAGAGTGCTCTTTTCTCAAAAGCAGAGTGTGTTTCTTGTAAGGCGAGCTAGCGTTTGTTTCCCAGTCCTAAATGGAGTTGAATCACATGCAGCTTCTGGACGTACAAGCAAGAGTTGTTTTCTGGTAAGGAAAGTCATTATTGCACTCCTATTGCCAAGCATAGTGCAAATAGCACTCGATTCTGTTCCCAGCAAGTACAGTGTATTGGACTGAAGAGGAGCTACTATTCTTGTCAGTTTCCTAATCAGAGTTGAACTAGATATGGCCCGTGTGTTTAGGAAGCACAGTTCTTTTGTTCTGAGAAAGCTCACTGTTTGGACACCATAGGAAACACAGTAGAGTAGAAGAGTGCTCTTTTCTCAAAAGCAGAGTGTGTTTTTTGTAAGGTGAGCTAGCGTTTGTTTCCCACCCCTAAATGGAGTTTAATCACATGCAGTTTTTGGTCCTACGAGCAAGAGTTGTTTTCTGGTAAGGAAAGTCACTATTGCGCTCCCCTTGCCATACACAGCACAAATAGCACTCACGTCTGTTCCCAGCAAGTACAGTGTATTGGACTGAAGAGGAGCTACTGTTCTTGTCAGTTTCCTAAGCAGAGTTGAACTAGATATGGCCCGTGTGTATAGGAAGCACAGTCTTTTGTTCTGAGCAAGCTCACTGTGCGGACCCCATAGGAAACTCAGTGCTCTTTTCTCAAAAGCAGAGTGTGTTTCTTTTAAGGCGAGATAGCATTTGCTTCCCAGACATAAATGGAGTTGAATCCCATGCAGTTTCTGGTCCTACAAGCAAGAGTTGTTTTCTGGTAAGAAGAGTCACTATTGCGCTCGCATTGTCATACACAGGGCAAATAGCACTGGCATCTGTTCCCTGCATGTACATTGTATTGGACTTAAAAGGATCTACTGTTCTTGTCAGTTTCCTAAGCAGAATTGAACTGGATATGGCCCGTGTGTGTAGGAAGCACAGTTGCTTTGTTCTGAGCAAGCTCACTGTTCGGACCCCATAGGAATCACTCTAGAGTAGGAGAGTAATCTTTTTTCAAAAGCAGAGTGTGTTTCTAGTAAGGCGAGCTAGCTTTTGTTTCGCAGTCCTAAATGGAGTTGAATCCCATGCAGTTTCTGGTCCTACGAGCAAGAGTTGTTTTCTGGTAAGAAGAGTCACTATTGCGCTCCCATTGTCATACACAGGGCAAATAGCACTGGCGTCTGTTCCCAGCATGTACAGTGTATTGGACTGAAGAGGATCTTCTGTTCTTGTCAGTTTCCTAAGCAGAGTTGAACTAGATATAGTCGGTGTGTGTAGGAAGCACAGTTCTTTTGTTCTGAGCAAGGTCACTATTCTGGCCCTACAAAAAACACATTAGAGTAGAAGAGGGCTGTTTTCTCAAAAGCAGAGTGTGTTTATTGTAAGGCGAGCTAGTGTTTGTTTCCCAGTTCTAAATGGAGTTGAATCACATGCAGTTTCTGTTCCTATGAGCAAGAGATGTTTTCTGGTAAGAAGAGTCACTATTGTGCTCCCATTGTCATACACAGGGCAAATAGCACTGGCTTCTTCTCCCAGCATGTACAGTGTATTGCACTGAAGAGGATCTACTGTTCTTGTCAGTTTCCTAAGCAGAATTGAACTAGATATGGCCATGTGTGCAGGAAGTACAGTTCTTTTTTTCTGAGCAAGCTCACTGTTCGGACCCCATAGGAAATACAGTAGAGTAGAAGAGTACTCTTTTCTCAAAAGCAGAGTGTGTTTCTTGTAAGGCGAACCAGCGTTTGTTTCCCAGTCCTAAATGGAGTTGAATCACATGTAGTTTTTGGTCCTACGCGCAAGAGTTGTTTTCTGGTAAGGAAAGTCACTCTTGCGCTCCCATTGCCAAACACAGTGCAAATAGCACTCGCATCTGTTCCCAGCAAGTACAGTGTATTGGACTGAAGAAGAGCTACTGTTCTTGTCAATTTCCTAAGCAGAATTGAACTGGATATGACCCGTGTGTGTAGGAAGCACAGTTCTTTTGTTCTGAGCAAGCTCACTGTTGGAACCGCATAGGAAACACAGTAGAGTAGAAGAGTACTCTTTTCTCAAAAGCAGAGTGTGTTTCTTGTAAGGCGAGCTAGCTTTTGTTTCCCAGTCGTAAATGAAGTTGAATCACATGCAGTTTCTGGTCCGACGAGTAGAGTTGTTTTTTGGTAAGAAGAGTCACTATTGAGCTCCCATTGCCATACACAGTGCAAATACCCCTTGCGTCTGTTCCAATCAAGTACAGTGTATTGGACTGAAGAGGAGCTACTGTTCTTGTCACTTTCCTAAGCAGAGTTGAACTGATATGGCCCGTGTGTATAGGAAGCACAGTTCTTTTGTTTTGAGCAAGCTCACTTTCTGGCCCTATAGAAAACACAGTAGAGTAGAAGAGTGCTCTTTTCTCAAAAGCAGAGTGTGTTTCTTGTAAGGCGAGCTAGCGTTTGTTTCCCAGTCCTAAATGGAGTTGAATCACATGCAGCTTCTGGACGTACAAGCAAGAGTTGTTTTCTGGTAAGGAAAGTCATTATTGCACTCCTATTGCCAAGCATAGTGCAAATAGCACTCGATTCTGTTCCCAGCAAGTACAGTGTATTGGACTGAAGAGGAGCTACTATTCTTGTCAGTTTCCTAATCAGAGTTGAACTAGATATGGCCCGTGTGTTTAGGAAGCACAGTTCTTTTGTTCTGAGAAAGCTCACTGTTTGGACACCATAGGAAACACAGTAGAGTAGAAGAGTGCTCTTTTCTCAAAAGCAGAGTGTGTTTTTTGTAAGGTGAGCTAGCGTTTGTTTCCCACCCCTAAATGGAGTTTAATCACATGCAGTTTTTGGTCCTACGAGCAAGAGTTGTTTTCTGGTAAGGAAAGTCACTATTGCGCTCCCCTTGCCATACACAGCACAAATAGCACTCACGTCTGTTCCCAGCAAGTACAGTGTATTGGACTGAAGAGGAGCTACTGTTCTTGTCAGTTTCCTAAGCAGAGTTGAACTAGATATGGCCCGTGTGTATAGGAAGCACAGTCTTTTGTTCTGAGCAAGCTCACTGTGCGGACCCCATAGGAAACTCAGTGCTCTTTTCTCAAAAGCAGAGTGTGTTTCTTTTAAGGCGAGATAGCATTTGCTTCCCAGACATAAATGGAGTTGAATCCCATGCAGTTTCTGGTCCTACAAGCAAGAGTTGTTTTCTGGTAAGAAGAGTCACTATTGCGCTCGCATTGTCATACACAGGGCAAATAGCACTGGCATCTGTTCCCTGCATGTACATTGTATTGGACTTAAGAGGATCTACTGTTCTTGTCAGTTTCCTAAGCAGAATTGAACTGGATATGGCCCGTGTGTGTAGGAAGCACAGTTGCTTTGTTCTGAGCAAGCTCACTGTTCGGACCCCATAGGAATCACTCTAGAGTAGGAGAGTAATCTTTTTTCAAAAGCAGAGTGTGTTTCTAGTAAGGCGAGCTAGCTTTTGTTTCGCAGTCCTAAATGGAGTTGAATCCCATGCAGTTTCTGGTCCTACGAGCAAGAGTTGTTTTCTGGTAAGAAGAGTCACTATTGCGCTCCCATTGTCATACACAGGGCAAATAGCACTGGCGTCTGTTCCCAGCATGTACAGTGTATTGGACTGAAGAGGATCTACAGTTCTTGTCAGTTTCCTAAGCAGAGTTGAACTAGATACAGTCGGTGTGTGTAGGAAGCACAGTTCTTTTGTTCTGAGCAAGGTCACTATTCTGGCCCTACAAAAAACACATTAGAGTAGAAGAGGGCTGTTTTCTCAAAAGCAGAGTGTGTTTATTGTAAGGCGAGCTAGTGTTTGTTTCCCAGTTCTAAATGGAGTTGAATCACATGCAGTTTCTGTTCCTACGAGCAAGAGATGTTTTCTGGTAAGAAGAGTCACTATTGTGCTCCCATTGTCATACACAGGGCAAATAGCACTGGCTTCTTCTCCCAGCATGTACAGTGTATTGCACTGAAGAGGATCTACTGTTCTTGTCAGTTTCCTAAGCAGAATTGAACTAGATATGGCCATGTGTGCAGGAAGTACAGTTCTTTTTTTCTGAGCAAGCTCACTGTTCGGACCCCATAGGAAATACAGTAGAGTAGAAGAGTGCTCTTTTCTCAAAAGCAGAGTGTGTTTCTTGTAAGGCGAACCAGCGTTTGTTTCCCAGTCCTAAATGGAGTTGAATCACATGTAGTTTTTGGTCCTACGCGCAAGAGTTGTTTTCTGGTAAGGAAAGTCACTATTGTGCTCCCATTGCCAAACACAGTGCAAATAGCACTCGCATCTGTTCCCAGCAAGTACAGTGTATTGGACTGAAGAAGAGCTACTGTTCTTGTCAATTTCCTAAGCAGAATTGAACTGGATATGACCCGTGTGTGTAGGAAGCACAGTTCTTTTGTTCTGAGCAAGCTCACTGTTGGAACCCCATAGGAAACACAGTAGAGTAGCTGTGTGCCCTATTCTCAAAAGCAGAGCGTGTTTCTTGTAAGACGAGCAAGCGTTTGTTTTCCAGTCCTAAATGGATTGAATCAAATGCAGTTTCTGGTCCTAAGAGGAAGAGTTGTTTCCTGGTAAGAAGTGTCACTATTGTGCTCCCATTGCCGTACACAGTGCAAATAGCACTTGCGTCTGTTCCCAGTAAGTACAGTGTATTGGACTGAACAGGAGCTACTGTTTTCATCAGTTTCCTAAGCAGAGTTGAACTAGATATGGCCCCTGTGTGTAGGAAGCACAGTTCTTTTGTTCTGAGCAAGCTCACTGTTCTGGCCCTATAGGAAACACAGTAGAGTAGAAGAGTGCTCTTTTCTCAAAAGCAGAGCGTGTTTCTTGTAAGGCAAGCTAGTGTTTGTTTCCCAGTCCTTAATGGAGTTGAATCAAAAGCAGTTTTGGTCCTACAAGCAAGAGTTGTTTTCTGGTAAGAAGAGTCACTATTGTGCTCCCATTGCCATACACAGTACAAACAGCACTCGCGTCTGTTCCCAGCAAGTACACTGTATTGGACTGCAGAGGAGCTACTGTTCTTGTCAGTTTCCTAAGTAGAGATGAACCAGATATGACCCGTGTGTGTACTAAGCACAGTTCTTTTGTTCTGAGCAAGCTCACTGTTTGAACCCCATAGGAAACACAGTAGAGTAGAAGAGTGCACTTTTCTCAAAAGCAGAGTGTGTTTCTTGTAAGGCGAGCTAGCGTTTGTTTCCCAGTCCTAAATGGAGTTGAAATACACATGCAGTTTCTGGTCCTATGAGTTAGAGTTGTTTTCTGGTAAGAAGAATCACTATTGCGCTCCATTTCTCGTATACAGTGCAAATAGCACTCGCGTCTGTTCCCAGCAAGTACAGTGTATTAGACTGAAAAGGAGCTACTGTTCTTGTCAGTTTCCTAAGCAGAGTTGAACTAGATATGACCCGTGTGTGTAGGAAGCACAGTTCTTTTGTTCTGAGCAAGCTCACTGTTGGAACCCCATAGGAAACACAGTAGAGTGGAAGAGTGCACTTTTCTCAAAAGCAGAGTGTGTTTCTTGTAAGGCGAGCTAGCGTTTGTTTCCCAGTCCTAAATAAAGTTGAAATACACATGCAGTTTCTGGTCCTATGATCTATAGTTGTTTTCTGGTAAGAAGAGTCACTATTGCGCTCCCTTTGCCATACACAGTGCAAATTGCACTCGCGTCTCTTCCCAGCAAGTACAGTGTATTGGACTGAAGAGGAGCTACTGTTCTTGTCAGTTTCCTAAGCAGAGTTGAACTAGATATGGCCCGTGTGTGTAGGAAGAACAGTTCTTTTGTTCTGGGCAAGCTCACTGTTCTCGCCCTACAGGAAACACAGTAGAGTAGAAGAGTGCTCTATTCTCAAAAGCAGAGTGTGTTTCTTGAAAGGCGAGTTAGCGTTTGTTTCCCAGTCCTAAATTGAGTTGAATCACATGCAGTTTCCGGTCCTATGAGCAAGAGTTGTTTTTTGGTAAGGAAAGTCACTATTGCGCTCCCATTGCCATACACAGTGCAAATAGCACTCCCGTCTGTTCACAGCAAGTACAGTGTATTGGACTGAAGAGGAGCTACTGTTCTTGTCAGTTTCCTAAGCAGAGTTGAACTAGATATGACTCGTGTGTAGGAAGCACAGTTCTTTTGTTCTGAGCAAGCTCACTGTTTGGAACTCTTAGGAAACACAGTAGAGTAGATGAGTGCCCAATTCTCAAAAGCAGAGTGTGTTTCTTGTAAGGCGAGCTGGCGTTTGTTTCCCAATCAAATGGAGTTGAATCACATGCATTTTCTTGTCCTATGAGCAAGAGTTGTTTTTTGGTAAGAAGAGTCACTATTGTGCTCCCTTTGCCATACACAGTACAAATAGCACTCGCATCTGTTTCCAGCAAGTACAGTGTATTTGAATGAAGAGGAGCTACTGTTTTTCTCAGTTTCCTAAGGAGAGTTGAACTAGATATGACCCGTGTGTGTAGAAAGCACAGTTCATTTGTTCTGAGCAAGCTCACTGTTCGGACCCCATAGGAAACACAGTAGAGTAGAAGAGTACTCTTTTCTCAAAAGCAGAGTGTGTTTCTTGTAAGGCGAGCTAGCTTTTGTTTCCCAGTCGTAAATGAAGTTGAATCACATGCAGTTTCTGGTCCTACGAGTAGAGTTGTTTTTTGGTAAGAAGAGTCACTATTGAGCTCCCATTGCCATACACAGTGCAAATAGCACTTGCATCTGTTCCAATCAAGTACAGTGTATTGGACTGAAGAGGAGCTACTGTTCTTGTCACTTTCCTAAGCAGAGTTGAACTGATATGGCCCGTGTGTATAGAAAGCACAGTTCTTTTGTTTTGAGCAAGCTCACTTTCTGGCCCTATAGAAAACACAGTAGAGTAGAAGAGTGCTCTTTTCTCAAAAGCAGAGTGTGTTTCTTGTAAGGCGAGCTAGCGTTTGTTTCCCAGTCCTAAATGGAGTTGAATCACATGCAGCTTCTGGACGTACAAGCAAGAGTTGTTTTCTGGTAAGGAAAGTCATTATTGCACTCCTATTGCCAAGCATAGTGCAAATAGCACTCGATTCTGTTCCCAGCAAGTACAGTGTATTGGACTGAAGAGGAGCTACTATTCTTGTCAGTTTCCTAATCAGAGTTGAACTAGATATGGCCCGTGTGTTTAGGAAGCACAGTTCTTTTGTTCTGAGAAAGCTCACTGTTTGGACACCATAGGAAACACAGTAGAGTAGAAGAGTGCTCTTTTCTCAAAAGCAGAGTGTGTTTTTTGTAAGGTGAGCTAGCGTTTGTTTCCCACCCCTAAATGGAGTTTAATCACATGCAGTTTTTGGTCCTACGAGCAAGAGTTGTTTTCTGGTAAGGAAAGTCACTATTGCGCTCCCCTTGCCATACACAGCACAAATAGCACTCACGTCTGTTCCCAGCAAGTACAGTGTATTGGACTGAAGAGGAGCTACTGTTCTTGTCAGTTTCCTAAGCAGAGTTGAACTAGATATGGCCCGTGTGTATAGGAAGCACAGTCTTTTGTTCTGAGCAAGCTCACTGTGCGGACCCCATAGGAAACTCAGTGCTCTTTTCTCAAAAGCAGAGTGTGTTTCTTTTAAGGCGAGATAGCATTTGCTTCCCAGACATAAATGGAGTTGAATCCCATGCAGTTTCTGGTCCTACAAGCAAGAGTTGTTTTCTGGTAAGAAGAGTCACTATTGCGCTCGCATTGTCATACACAGGGCAAATAGCACTGGCATCTGTTCCCTGCATGTACATTGTATTGGACTTAAGAGGATCTACTGTTCTTGTCAGTTTCCTAAGCAGAATTGAACTGGATATGGCCCGTGTGTGTAGGAAGCACAGTTGCTTTGTTCTGAGCAAGCTCACTGTTCGGACCCCATAGGAATCACTCTAGAGTAGGAGAGTAATCTTTTTTCAAAAGCAGAGTGTGTTTCTAGTAAGGCGAGCTAGCTTTTGTTTCGCAGTCCTAAATGGAGTTGAATCCCATGCAGTTTCTGGTCCTACGAGCAAGAGTTGTTTTCTGGTAAGAAGAGTCACTATTGCGCTCCCATTGTCATACACAGGGCAAATAGCACTGGCGTCTGTTCCCAGCATGTACAGTGTATTGGACTGAAGAGGATCTACTGTTCTTGTCAGTTTCCTAAGCAGAGTTGAACTAGATATAGTCGGTGTGTGTAGGAAGCACAGTTCTTTTGTTCTGAGCAAGGTCACTATTCTGGCCCTACAAAAAACACATTAGAGTAGAAGAGGGCTGTTTTCTCAAAAGCAGAGTGTGTTTATTGTAAGGCAAGCTAGTGTTTGTTTCCCAGTTCTAAATGGAGTTGAATCACATGCAGTTTCTGTTCCTACGAGCAAGAGATGTTTTCTGGTAAGAAGAGTCACTATTGTGCTCCCATTGTCATACACAGGGCAAATAGCACTGGCTTCTTCTCCCAGCATGTACAGTGTATTGCACTGAAGAGGATCTACTGTTCTTGTCAGTTTCCTAAGCAGAATTGAACTAGATATGGCCATGTGTGCAGGAAGTACAGTTCTTTTTTTCTGAGCAAGCTCACTGTTCGGACCCCATAGGAAATACAGTAGAGTAGAAGAGTGCTCTTTTCTCAAAAGCAGAGTGTGTTTCTTGTAAGGCGAACCAGCGTTTGTTTCCCAGTCCTAAATGGAGTTGAATCACATGTAGTTTTTGGTCCTACGCGCAAGAGTTGTTTTCTGGTAAGGAAAGTCACTATTGTGCTCCCATTGCCAAACACAGTGCAAATAGCACTCGCATCTGTTCCCAGCAAGTACAGTGTATTGGACTGAAGAAGAGCTACTGTTCTTGTCAATTTCCTAAGCAGAATTGAACTGGATATGACCCGTGTGTGTAGGAAGCACAGTTCTTTTGTTCTGAGCAAGCTCACTGTTGGAACCCCATAGGAAACACAGTAGAGTAGCTGTGTGCCCTATTCTCAAAAGCAGAGCGTGTTTCTTGTAAGACGAGCAAGCGTTTGTTTCCCAGTCCTAAATGGATTGAATCAAATGCAGTTTCTGGTCCTAAGAGGAAGAGTTGTTTCCTGGTAAGAAGTGTCACTATTGTGCTCCCATTGCCGTACACAGTGCAAATAGCACTTGCCTCTGTTCCCAGTAAGTACAGTGTATTGGACTGAACAGGAGCTACTGTTTTCATCAGTTTCCTAAGCAGAGTTGAACTAGATATGGCCCCTGTGTGTAGGAAGCACAGTTCTTTTGTTCTGAGCAAGCTCACTGTTCTGGCCCTATAGGAAACACAGTAGAGTAGAAGAGTGCTCTTTTCTCAAAAGCAGAGCGTGTTTCTTGTAAGGCAAGCTAGCGTTTGTTTCCCAGTCCTTAATGGAGTTGAATCAAAAGCAGTTTTGGTCCTACAAGCAAGAGTTGTTTTCTGGTAAGAAGAGTCACTATTGTGCTCCCATTGCCATACACAGTACAAACAGCACTCGCGTCTGTTCCCAGCAAGTACACTGTATTGGACTGCAGAGGAGCTACTGTTCTTGTCAGTTTCCTAAGTAGAGATGAACCAGATATGACCCGTGTGTGTACTAAGCACAGTTCTTTTGTTCTGAGCAAGCTCACTGTTTGAACCCCATAGGAAACACAGTAGAGTAGAAGAGTGCACTTTTCTCAAAAGCAGAGTGTGTTTCTTGTAAGGCGAGCTAGCGTTTGTTTCCCAGTCCTAAATGGAGTTGAAATACACATGCAGTTTCTGGTCCTATGAGTTAGAGTTGTTTTCTGGTAAGAAGAATCACTATTGCGCTCCATTTCCCGTATACAGTGCAAATAGCACTCGCGTCTGTTCCCAGCAAGTACAGTGTATTAGACTGAAAAGGAGCTACTGTTCTTGTCAGTTTCCTAAGCAGAGTTGAACTAGATATGACCCGTGTGTGTAGGAAGCACAGTTCTTTTGTTCTGAGCAAGCTCACTGTTGGAACCCCATAGGAAACACAGTAGAGTGGAAGAGTGCACTTTTCTCAAAAGCAGAGTGTGTTTCTTGTAAGGCGAGCTAGCGTTTGTTTCCCAGTCCTAAATAAAGTTGAAATACACATGCAGTTTCTGGTCCTATGATCTATAGTTGTTTTCTGGTAAGAAGAGTCACTATTGCGCTCCCTTTGCCATACACAGTGCAAATTGCACTCGCGTCTCTTCCCAGCAAGTACAGTGTATTGGACTGAAGAGGAGCTACTGTTCTTGTCAGTTTCCTAAGCAGAGTTGAACTAGATATGGCCCGTGTGTGTAGGAAGAACAGTTCTTTTGTTCTGGGCAAGCTCACTGTTCTCGCCCTAAAGGAAACACAGTAGAGTAGAAGAGTGCTCTATTCTCAAAAGCAGAGTGTGTTTCTTGAAAGGCGAGTTAGCGTTTGTTTCCCAGTCCTAAATTGAGTTGAATCACATGCAGTTTCTGGTCCTATGAGCAAGAGTTGTTTTTTGGTAAGGAAAGTCACTATTGCGCTCCCATTGCCATACACAGTGCAAATAGCACTCCCGTCTGTTCACAGCAAGTACAGTGTATTGGACTGAAGAGGAGCTACTGTTCTTGTCAGTTTCCTAAGCAGAGTTGAACTAGATATGACTCGTGTGTAGGAAGCACAGTTCTTTTGTTCTGAGCAAGCTCACTGTTTGGAACTCATAGGAAACACAGTAGAGTAGATGAGTGCCCAATTCTCATAAGCAGAGTGTGTTTCTTGTAAGGCGAGCTGGCGTTTGTTTCCCAATCAAATGGAGTTGAATCACATGCAGTTTCTAGTCCTACGAGCAAGAGTTGTTTTCTGGTAAGAAGAGTCACTATTGCGCTCCCATTGCCATACACAGTACAAATAGCACTCGCATCTGTTTCCAACAAGGACAGTGTATTTGAATGAAGAGGAGCTACTGTTTTTGTCAGTTTCCTAAGGAGAGTTGAACTAGATATGACCCGTGTGTGTAGGAAGCACAGTTCATTTGTTCTGAGCAAGCTCACTGTTCGGACCCCATAGGAAACACAGTAGAGTAGAAGAGTACTCTTTTCTCAAAAGCAGAGTGTGTTTCTTGTAAGGCGAGCTAGCTTTTGTTCCCCAGTCGTAAATGAAGTTGAATCACATGCAGTTTCTGGTCCGACGAGTAGAGTTGTTTTTTGGTAAGAAGAGTCACTATTGAGCTCCCATTGCCATACACAGTGCAAATACCCCTTGCGTCTGTTCCAATCAAGTACAGTGTATTGGACTGAAGAGGAGCTACTGTTCTTGTCACTTTCCTAAGCAGAGTTGAACTGATATGGCCCGTGTGTATAGGAAGCACAGTTCTTTTGTTTTGAGCAAGCTCACTTTCTGGCCCTATAGAAAACACAGTAGAGTAGAAGAGTGCTCTTTTCTCAAAAGCAGAGTGTGTTTCTTGTAAGGCGAGCTAGCGTTTGTTTCCCACCCCTAAATGGAGTTGAATCACATGCAGTTTTTGGTCCTACGAGCAAGAGTTGTTTTCTGGTAAGGAAAGTCACTATTGCGCTCCCCTTGCCATACACAGCACAAATAGCACTCACGTCTGTTCCCAGCAAGTACAGTGTATTGGACTGAAGAGGAGCTACTGTTCTTGTCAGTTTCCTAAGCAGAGTTGAACTAGATATGGCCCGTGTGTATAGGAAGCACAGTCTTTTGTTCTGAGCAAGCTCACTGTGCGGACCCCATAGGAAACTCAGTGCTCTTTTCTCAAAAGCAGAGTGTGTTTCTTTTAAGGCGAGATAGCATTTGCTTCCCAGACATAAATGGAGTTGAATCACATGCAGTTTCTGGTCCTACAAGCAAGAGTTGTTTTCTGGTAAGAAGAGTCACTATTGCGCTCGCATTGTCATACACAGGGCAAATAGCACTGGCTCCTTCTCCCAGCATGTACAGTGTATTGCACTGAAGAGGATCTACTGTTCTTGTCAGTTTCCTAAGCAGAATTGAACTAGATATGGCCATGTGTGCAGGAAGTTCATTTCTTTTTTTCTGAGCAAGCTCACTGTTCGGACCCCATAGGAAATACAGTAGAGTAGAAGAGTGTTCTTTTCTCAAAAGCAGAGTGTGTTTCTTGTAAGGCAAGCTAGCATTTGTTTCCCAGTCCTAAATGGAGTTGAATCACATGCAGTTTTTGGTCCTACGCGCAAGAGTTGTGTTCTGGTAAGGAAAGTCACTATTGTGCTCCCATTGCCAAACACAGTGCAAATAGCACTCGCATCTGTTCTCAGCAAGTACAGTGTATTGGACTGAAGAGGAGCTACTGTTCTTGTCAGTTTCCTAACCAGAATTGAACTGTATATGGCCATTTGTGTAGGAAGCACAGTTCTTTTGTTCTGAGCAAGCTCACTGTACTGGCCCTATAGGAAACAATGTAGAGTAGAAGACTGCTCTTTTCTCAAAAGCAGAGTGTGTTTCTTGTAAGGTGAGCTAGCGTTTGTTTCCCAGTCCTAAATGGAGTTGAATCACATGCAGTTTTTGGTACTACGAGCAAGAGTTGTTTTCTGGTAAGGAAAGTCACTATTGCGCTCCCATTGCCAAACACAGTGCAAATAGCACTCGCATCTGTTCCCAGCAAGTACAGTGTATTGGACTCAAGCGGAGCTACTGTTCTTGTCAGTTTCCTAAACAGAGTTGAACTAGATATGGCCCGTGTGCGTAGGAAGCACAGTTCTTTTGTTCTGAGCAAGCTCACTGTTCGGAACCCATAGGACACATAGTAGAGAAGAAGAGTGCTCTTTTCTCAAAAGCAGAGTGTGTTTCTTGTAAGGCGAGCTAGCTTTTGTTTCCCAGTCCTAAATGAATTTGAATCACATGCAGTTTCTGGTCCTACGAGTAGAGTTATTTTTTGGTAAGAAGAGTCACTATTGCGCTCCCATTGCCATACACAGTACAAATAGCACTTGCGTCTGTTCCAATCAAGTACAGTGTATTGGACTGAAGAGGAGCTACTGTTCTTGTCAGTTTCCTAAGCAGAGTTGAACTAGATGTGGCCCGTGTGTATAGGAAGCACAGTTCTTTTGTTCTGAGTAAGCTCACTTTTGTGACCACATAGGAAACACAGTAGAGTAGAAGAGTGCTCTTTTCTCAAAATCCGAGTGTGTTTCTTGTAATGCGAGCTAGTGTTTGCTACCCAGTCCTAAATGGATTTAAATCACATGCAGTTTCTGGTCCTACAAGCAAGAGTTTTTTCTGGTAATAAAAGTCACTATAGAGCCGGACAGTGGTGGCGCACGCCTTTAATACCAGCACTTGGGAGGCCGAGCCAGGTGGATCTCTGTGAGTTCGAGGCAAACCTGGGCTACCAAGTGAGTCCCAGGAAAGGCGCAAAGCTACACAGAGAAACACTGTCTTGAAAAACCAAAAAAAAAAAAAAGTCACTATTGGGCTCCCATTTTCATGCACAGTGCAAATAACACTGACGTCTGTTCCCAGCAAGTACAGTGTATTGGACTGAAGAGGATCTACTGTTCTTGTCAGTTTCCTAAGCAGAATTGAACTAGATATGGCCCGTGTGTGTAGGAAGCACAGTTCTTTTGTTCTGAGCAAGCTCACTGTTTGGACCCCATAGGAAACACAGTAGAGTAGAAGTGTGCCCTATTCTCAAAAGCAGAGCTTGTTTCTTGTAAGGCGAGCTAGCGTTTGTTTCCCAGTCCTAAATTGAGTTGAATCACATGCAGTTTCTGGTCCTATGAGCAAGAGTTGTTTTTTGGTAAGGAAAGTCACTATTGCGCTCCCATTGCCATACACAGTGCAAATAGCACTCCCGTCTGTTCACAGCAAGTACAGTGTATTGGACTGAAGAGGAGCTACTGTTCTTGTCAGTTTCCTAAGCAGAGTTGAACTAGATATGACTCGTGTGTAGGAAGCACAGTTCTTTTGTTCTGAGCAAGCTCACTGTTTGGAACTCATAGGAAACACAGTAGAGTAGATGAGTGCCCAATTCTCATAAGCAGAGTGTGTTTCTTGTAAGGCGAGCTGGCGTTTGTTTCCCAATCAAATGGAGTTGAATCACATGCAGTTTCTAGTCCTACGAGCAAGAGTTGTTTTCTGGTAAGAAGAGTCACTATTGCGCTCCCATTGCCATACACAGTACAAATAGCACTCGCATCTGTTTCCAACAAGGACAGTGTATTTGAATGAAGAGGAGCTACTGTTTTTGTCAGTTTCCTAAGGAGAGTTGAACTAGATATGACCCGTGTGTGTAGGAAGCACAGTTCATTTGTTCTGAGCAAGCTCACTGTTCGGACCCCATAGGAAACACAGTAGAGTAGAAGAGTACTCTTTTCTCAAAAGCAGAGTGTGTTTCTTGTAAGGCGAGCTAGCTTTTGTTCCCCAGTCGTAAATGAAGTTGAATCACATGCAGTTTCTGGTCCGACGAGTAGAGTTGTTTTTTGGTAAGAAGAGTCACTATTGAGCTCCCATTGCCATACACAGTGCAAATACCCCTTGCGTCTGTTCCAATCAAGTACAGTGTATTGGACTGAAGAGGAGCTACTGTTCTTGTCACTTTCCTAAGCAGAGTTGAACTGATATGGCCCGTGTGTATAGGAAGCACAGTTCTTTTGTTTTGAGCAAGCTCACTTTCTGGCCCTATAGAAAACACAGTAGAGTAGAAGAGTGCTCTTTTCTCAAAAGCAGAGTGTGTTTCTTGTAAGGCGAGCTAGCGTTTGTTTCCCAGTCCTAAATGGAGTTGAATCACATGCAGCTTCTGGACGTACAAGCAAGAGTTGTTTTCTGGTAAGGAAAGTCATTATTGCACTCCCATTGCCATGCACAGTGCAAATAGCACTCGATTCTGTTCCCAGCAAGTACAGTGTATTGGACTGAAGAGGAGCTACTATTCTTGTCAGTTTCCTAATCAGAGTTGAACTAGATATGGCCCGTGTGTTTAGGAAGCACAGTTCTTTTGTTCTGAGAAAGCTCACTGTTTGGACACCATAGGAAACACAGTAGAGTAGAAGAGTGCTCTTTTCTCAAAAGCAGAGTGTGTTTTTTGTAAGGTGAGCTAGCGTTTGTTTCCCACCCCTAAATGGAGTTTAATCACATGCAGTTTTTGGTCCTACGAGCAAGAGTTGTTTTCTGGTAAGGAAAGTCACTATTGCGCTCCCCTTGCCATACACAGCACAAATAGCACTCACGTCTGTTCCCAGCAAGTACAGTGTATTGGACTGAAGAGGAGCTACTGTTCTTGTCAGTTTCCTAAGCAGAGTTGAACTAGATATGGCCCGTGTGTATAGGAAGCACAGTCTTTTGTTCTGAGCAAGCTCACTGTGCGGACCCCATAGGAAACTCAGTGCTCTTTTCTCAAAAGCAGAGTGTGTTTCTTTTAAGGCGAGATAGCATTTGCTTCCCAGACATAAATGGAGTTGAATCACATGCAGTTTCTGGTCCTACAAGCAAGAGTTGTTTTCTGGTAAGAAGAGTCACTATTGCGCTCGCATTGTCATACACAGGGCAAATAGCACTGGCTCCTTCTCCCAGCATGTACAGTGTATTGCACTGAAGAGGATCTACTGTTCTTGTCAGTTTCCTAAGCAGAATTGAACTAGATATGGCCATGTGTGCAGGAAGTTCATTTCTTTTTTTCTGAGCAAGCTCACTGTTCGGACCCCATAGGAAATACAGTAGAGTAGAAGAGTGTTCTTTTCTCAAAAGCAGAGTGTGTTTCTTGTAAGGCAAGCTAGCATTTGTTTCCCAGTCCTAAATGGAGTTGAATCACATGCAGTTTTTGGTCCTACGCGCAAGAGTTGTGTTCTGGTAAGGAAAGTCACTATTGTGCTCCCATTGCCAAACACAGTGCAAATAGCACTCGCATCTGTTCTCAGCAAGTACAGTGTATTGGACTGAAGAGGAGCTACTGTTCTTGTCAGTTTCCTAACCAGAATTGAACTGTATATGGCCATTTGTGTAGGAAGCACAGTTCTTTTGTTCTGAGCAAGCTCACTGTACTGGCCCTATAGGAAACAATGTAGAGTAGAAGACTGCTCTTTTCTCAAAAGCAGAGTGTGTTTCTTGTAAGGTGAGCTAGCGTTTGTTTCCCAGTCCTAAATGGAGTTGAATCACATGCAGTTTTTGGTACTACGAGCAAGAGTTGTTTTCTGGTAAGGAAAGTCACTATTGCGCTCCCATTGCCAAACACAGTGCAAATAGCACTCGCATCTGTTCCCAGCAAGTACAGTGTATTGGACTCAAGCGGAGCTACTGTTCTTGTCAGTTTCCTAAACAGAGTTGAACTAGATATGGCCCGTGTGCGTAGGAAGCACAGTTCTTTTGTTCTGAGCAAGCTCACTGTTCGGAACCCATAGGACACATAGTAGAGAAGAAGAGTGCTCTTTTCTCAAAAGCAGAGTGTGTTTCTTGTAAGGCGAGCTAGCTTTTGTTTCCCAGTCCTAAATGAATTTGAATCACATGCAGTTTCTGGTCCTACGAGTAGAGTTATTTTTTGGTAAGAAGAGTCACTATTGCGCTCCCATTGCCATACACAGTACAAATAGCACTTGCGTCTGTTCCAATCAAGTACAGTGTATTGGACTGAAGAGGAGCTACTGTTCTTGTCAGTTTCCTAAGCAGAGTTGAACTAGATGTGGCCCGTGTGTATAGGAAGCACAGTTCTTTTGTTCTGAGTAAGCTCACTTTTGTGACCACATAGGAAACACAGTAGAGTAGAAGAGTGCTCTTTTCTCAAAATCCGAGTGTGTTTCTTGTAATGCGAGCTAGTGTTTGCTACCCAGTCCTAAATGGATTTAAATCACATGCAGTTTCTGGTCCTACAAGCAAGAGTTTTTTCTGGTAATAAAAGTCACTATAGAGCCGGACAGTGGTGGCGCACGCCTTTAATACCAGCACTTGGGAGGCCGAGCCAGGTGGATCTCTGTGAGTTCGAGGCAAACCTGGGCTACCAAGTGAGTCCCAGGAAAGGCGCAAAGCTACACAGAGAAACACTGTCTTGAAAAACCAAAAAAAAAAAAAAGTCACTATTGGGCTCCCATTTTCATGCACAGTGCAAATAACACTGACGTCTGTTCCCAGCAAGTACAGTGTATTGGACTGAAGAGGATCTACTGTTCTTGTCAGTTTCCTAAGCAGAATTGAACTAGATATGGCCCGTGTGTGTAGGAAGCACAGTTCTTTTGTTCTGAGCAAGCTCACTGTTTGGACCCCATAGGAAACACAGTAGAGTAGAAGTGTGCCCTATTCTCAAAAGCAGAGCTTGTTTCTTGTAAGGCGAGCTAGCGTTTGTTTCCCAGTCCTAAATTGAGTTGAATCACATGCAGTTTCTGGTCCTATGAGCAAGAGTTGTTTTTTGGTAAGGAAAGTCACTATTGCGCTCCCATTGCCATACACAGTGCAAATAGCACTCCCGTCTGTTCACAGCAAGTACAGTGTATTGGACTGAAGAGGAGCTACTGTTCTTGTCAGTTTCCTAAGCAGAGTTGAACTAGATATGACTCGTGTGTAGGAAGCACAGTTCTTTTGTTCTGAGCAAGCTCACTGTTTGGAACTCATAGGAAACACAGTAGAGTAGATGAGTGCCCAATTCTCATAAGCAGAGTGTGTTTCTTGTAAGGCGAGCTGGCGTTTGTTTCCCAATCAAATGGAGTTGAATCACATGCAGTTTCTAGTCCTACGAGCAAGAGTTGTTTTCTGGTAAGAAGAGTCACTATTGCGCTCCCATTGCCATACACAGTACAAAAAGCACTCGCATCTGTTTCCAACAAGGACAGTGTATTTGAATGAAGAGGAGCTACTGTTTTTGTCAGTTTCCTAAGGAGAGTTGAACTAGATATGACCCGTGTGTGTAGGAAGCACAGTTCATTTGTTCTGAGCAAGCTCACTGTTCGGACCCCATAGGAAACACAGTAGAGTAGAAGAGTACTCTTTTCTCAAAAGCAGAGTGTGTTTCTTGTAAGGCGAGCTAGCTTTTGTTCCCCAGTCGTAAATGAAGTTGAATCACATGCAGTTTCTGGTCCGACGAGTAGAGTTGTTTTTTGGTAAGAAGAGTCACTATTGAGCTCCCATTGCCATACACAGTGCAAATACCCCTTGCGTCTGTTCCAATCAAGTACAGTGTATTGGACTGAAGAGGAGCTACTGTTCTTGTCACTTTCCTAAGCAGAGTTGAACTGATATGGCCCGTGTGTATAGGAAGCACAGTTCTTTTGTTTTGAGCAAGCTCACTTTCTGGCCCTATAGAAAACACAGTAGAGTAGAAGAGTGCTCTTTTCTCAAAAGCAGAGTGTGTTTCTTGTAAGGCGAGCTAGCGTTTGTTTCCCAGTCCTAAATGGAGTTGAATCACATGCAGCTTCTGGACGTACAAGCAAGAGTTGTTTTCTGGTAAGGAAAGTCATTATTGCACTCCCATTGCCATGCACAGTGCAAATAGCACTCGATTCTGTTCCCAGCAAGTACAGTGTATTGGACTGAAGAGGAGCTACTATTCTTGTCAGTTTCCTAATCAGAGTTGAACTAGATATGGCCCGTGTGTTTAGGAAGCACAGTTCTTTTGTTCTGAGAAAGCTCACTGTTTGGACACCATAGGAAACACAGTAGAGTAGAAGAGTGCTCTTTTCTCAAAAGCAGAGTGTGTTTTTTGTAAGGTGAGCTAGCGTTTGTTTCCCACCCCTAAATGGAGTTTAATCACATGCAGTTTTTGGTCCTACGAGCAAGAGTTGTTTTCTGGTAAGGAAAGTCACTATTGTGCTCCCCTTGCCATACACAGCACAAATAGCACTCACGTCTGTTCCCAGCAAGTACAGTGTATTGGACTGAAGAGGAGCTACTGTTCTTGTCAGTTTCCTAAGCAGAGTTGAACTAGATATGGCCCGTGTGTATAGGAAGCACAGTCTTTTGTTCTGAGCAAGCTCACTGTGCGGACCCCATAGGAAACTCAGTGCTCTTTTCTCAAAAGCAGAGTGTGTTTCTTTTAAGGCGAGATAGCATTTGCTTCCCAGACATAAATGGAGTTGAATCACATGCAGTTTCTGGTCCTACAAGCAAGAGTTGTTTTCTGGTAAGAAGAGTCACTATTGCGCTCGCATTGTCATACACAGGGCAAATAGCACTGGCTCCTTCTCCCAGCATGTACAGTGTATTGCACTGAAGAGGATCTACTGTTCTTGTCAGTTTCCTAAGCAGAATTGAACTAGATATGGCCATGTGTGCAGGAAGTTCATTTCTTTTTTTCTGAGCAAGCTCACTGTTCGGACCCCATAGGAAATACAGTAGAGTAGAAGAGTGTTCTTTTCTCAAAAGCAGAGTGTGTTTCTTGTAAGGCAAGCTAGCATTTGTTTCCCAGTCCTAAATGGAGTTGAATCACATGCAGTTTTTGGTCCTACGCGCAAGAGTTGTGTTCTGGTAAGGAAAGTCACTATTGTGCTCCCATTGCCAAACACAGTGCAAATAGCACTCGCATCTGTTCTCAGCAAGTACAGTGTATTGGACTGAAGAGGAGCTACTGTTCTTGTCAGTTTCCTAACCAGAATTGAACTGTATATGGCCATTTGTGTAGGAAGCACAGTTCTTTTGTTCTGAGCAAGCTCACTGTACTGGCCCTATAGGAAACAATGTAGAGTAGAAGACTGCTCTTTTCTCAAAAGCAGAGTGTGTTTCTTGTAAGGTGAGCTAGCGTTTGTTTCCCAGTCCTAAATGGAGTTGAATCACATGCAGTTTTTGGTACTACGAGCAAGAGTTGTTTTCTGGTAAGGAAAGTCACTATTGCGCTCCCATTGCCAAACACAGTGCAAATAGCACTCGCATCTGTTCCCAGCAAGTACAGTGTATTGGACTCAAGCGGAGCTACTGTTCTTGTCAGTTTCCTAAACAGAGTTGAACTAGATATGGCCCGTGTGCGTAGGAAGCACAGTTCTTTTGTTCTGAGCAAGCTCACTGTTCGGACCCCATAGGAAACACAGTAGAATAGAAGAGTGCTCTTTTCTCAAAAGCAGAATGTGTTTCTTGTAAGGCGAGCTAGCGTTTGTTTCCCAGTTCAAAATCGAGTTGAATCACATGCAGTTTCTGGTCCTACGAGCAAGAGTTGTTTTCTGGTAAAAAGAGTCACTATTGTACTACCATTACCATACTCAGTGCAAATAGCACTCGCGTCTGTTCCCAGCAAGTAAAGTGTATTGGACAGAAGAGGAGCTACTGTTCTTGTCAGTTTCCTAAGCAGAGTTGAACTACATATGGCCTGTGTGTGTGAAGCACAGTTCTTTTGTTCTGAGCAAGCTCAATTTTCGGACACCCTAGTAAACACTGTAGAGTAGAAGAGTGCTCTTTTCTAAAAAGAAGAGTATGTTTCTTGTAAGGCTAGCTAGTGTTTGTTTCCCAGTCAGAAACGGAGTTGAATCCCATGCTGTTTCTGGTCCTAGGAGCAAGAGTTGTTTTCTGGTAAGAAGAGTCACTATTTCGCTCCCATTGACATACAAAGTGCAAATAGCACTCGCGTCTGCTCCCAGCAAGTACAGTGTATTGGACTGAATAGGAGCTACTGTTCTTGTCAGATTCCTAAGCAGAGTTGAACTAGATAGAGCCCTTGTGTGTAGGAAGCACAGTTCTTTTGTTCTGAGCAAGCTCACTGTTCTGTCCCTATAGGAAACACAGTAGAGTAGAAGAGTGCTCTTTTCTCAAAAGCAGAGCATGTTTCTTGTAAGGCAAGCAAGCGTTTGTTTCCCAGTCCTAAATGGAGTTGAATCAAAAGCAGTTTTTGGACCTACAAGCAAGAGTTGTTTTCTGGTAAGAAGAGTCACTATTGTGCTCCCATTGCCATACACAGTACAAATAGCACTCGCGTCTGTTCCCAGCAAGTACAGTGTATTGGACTGCAGAGGAGCTACTGTTCTTGTCAGTTTCCTAAGTAGAGATGAACCAGATATGACCCGTGTGTGTACTAAGCACAGTTCTTTTGTTCTGAGCAAGCTCACTGTTTGATCCCCATAGGAAACACAGTAGAGTAGAAGAGTGCACTTTTCTCAAAAGCAGAGTGTGTTTCTTGTAAGGTGAGCTAGCGTTTGTTTCCCAGTCCTAAATGGAGTTGAAATACACATGCAGTTTCTGGTCCTATGAGCTAGAGTTGTTTTCTGGTAAGAAGAGTCACTATTGCGCTCCATTTCCCGTATACAGTGCAAATAGCACTCGCGTCTGTTCCCAGCAAGTACAGTGTATTAGACTGAAAAGGAGCTACTGTTCTTGTCAGTTTCCTAAGCAGAGTTGAACTAGATATGACCCGTGTGTGTAGGAAGCACAGTTCTTTTGTTCTGGGCAAGCTCACTGTTCTCGCCCTACAGGAAACACAGTAGAGTAGAAGAGTGCTCTATTCTCAAAAGCAGAGTGTGTTTCTTGAAAGGCGAGTTAGCGTTTGTTTCCCAGTCCTAAATTGAGTTGAATCACATGCAGTTTCCGGTCCTATGAGCAAGAGTTGTTTTTTGGTAAGGAAAGTCACTATTGCGCTCCCATTGCCATACACAGTGCAAATAGCACTCCCGTCTGTTCACAGCAAGTACAGTGTATTGGACTGAAGAGGAGCTACTGTTCTTGTCAGTTTCCTAAGCAGAGTTGAACTAGATATGACTCGTGTGTAGGAAGCACAGTTCTTTTGTTCTGAGCAAGCTCACTGTTTGGAACTCTTAGGAAACACAGTAGAGTAGATGAGTGCCCAATTCTCAAAAGCAGAGTGTGTTTCTTGTAAGGCGAGCTGGCGTTTGTTTCCCAATCAAATGGAGTTGAATCACATGCATTTTCTTGTCCTACGAGCAAGAGTTGTTTTTTGGTAAGAAGAGTCACTATTGTGCTCCCTTTGCCATACACAGTACAAATAGCACTCGCATCTGTTTCCAGCAAGTACAGTGTATTTGAATGAAGAGGAGCTACTGTTTTTCTCAGTTTCCTAAGGAGAGTTGAACTAGATATGACCCGTGTGTGTAGAAAGCACAGTTCATTTGTTCTGAGCAAGCTCACTGTTCGGACCCCATAGGAAACACAGTAGAGTAGAAGAGTACTCTTTTCTCAAAAGCAGAGTGTGTTTCTTGTAAGGCGAGCTAGCTTTTGTTTCCCAGTCGTAAATGAAGTTGAATCACATGCAGTTTCTGGTCCTACGAGTAGAGTTGTTTTTTGGTAAGAAGAGTCACTATTGAGCTCCCATTGCCATACACAGTGCAAATAGCACTTGCATCTGTTCCAATCAAGTACAGTGTATTGGACTGAAGAGGAGCTACTGTTCTTGTCACTTTCCTAAGCAGAGTTGAACTGATATGGCCCGTGTGTATAGGAAGCACAGTTCTTTTGTTTTGAGCAAGCTCACTTTCTGGCCCTATAGAAAACACAGTAGAGTAGAAGAGTGCTCTTTTCTCAAAAGCAGAGTGTGTTTCTTGTAAGGCGAGCTAGCGTTTGTTTCCCAGTCCTAAATGGAGTTGAATCACATGCAGCTTCTGGACGTACAAGCAAGAGTTGTTTTCTGGTAAGGAAAGTCATTATTGCACTCCTATTGCCAAGCATAGTGCAAATAGCACTCGATTCTGTTCCCAGCAAGTACAGTGTATTGGACTGAAGAGGAGCTACTATTCTTGTCAGTTTCCTAATCAGAGTTGAACTAGATATGGCCCGTGTGTTTAGGAAGCACAGTTCTTTTGTTCTGAGAAAGCTCACTGTTTGGACACCATAGGAAACACAGTAGAGTAGAAGAGTGCTCTTTTCTCAAAAGCAGAGTGTGTTTTTTGTAAGGTGAGCTAGCGTTTGTTTCCCACCCCTAAATGGAGTTTAATCACATGCAGTTTTTGGTCCTACGAGCAAGAGTTGTTTTCTGGTAAGGAAAGTCACTATTGCGCTCCCCTTGCCATACACAGCACAAATAGCACTCACGTCTGTTCCCAGCAAGTACAGTGTATTGGACTGAAGAGGAGCTACTGTTCTTGTCAGTTTCCTAAGCAGAGTTGAACTAGATATGGCCCGTGTGTATAGGAAGCACAGTCTTTTGTTCTGAGCAAGCTCACTGTGCGGACCCCATAGGAAACTCAGTGCTCTTTTCTCAAAAGCAGAGTGTGTTTCTTTTAAGGCGAGATAGCATTTGCTTCCCAGACATAAATGGAGTTGAATCCCATGCAGTTTCTGGTCCTACAAGCAAGAGTTGTTTTCTGGTAAGAAGAGTCACTATTGCGCTCGCATTGTCATACACAGGGCAAATAGCACTGGCATCTGTTCCCTGCATGTACATTGTATTGGACTTAAGAGGATCTACTGTTCTTGTCAGTTTCCTAAGCAGAATTGAACTGGATATGGCCCGTGTGTGTAGGAAGCACAGTTGCTTTGTTCTGAGCAAGCTCACTGTTCGGACCCCATAGGAATCACTCTAGAGTAGGAGAGTAATCTTTTTTCAAAAGCAGAGTGTGTTTCTAGTAAGGCGAGCTAGCTTTTGTTTCGCAGTCCTAAATGGAGTTGAATCCCATGCAGTTTCTGGTCCTACGAGCAAGAGTTGTTTTCTGGTAAGAAGAGTCACTATTGCGCTCCCATTGTCATACACAGGGCAAATAGCACTGGCGTCTGTTCCCAGCATGTACAGTGTATTGGACTGAAGAGGATCTACTGTTCTTGTCAGTTTCCTAAGCAGAGTTGAACTAGATATAGTCGGTGTGTGTAGGAAGCACAGTTCTTTTGTTCTGAGCAAGGTCACTATTCTGGCCCTACAAAAAACACATTAGAGTAGAAGAGGGCTGTTTTCTCAAAAGCAGAGTGTGTTTATTGTAAGGCGAGCTAGTGTTTGTTTCCCAGTTCTAAATGGAGTTGAATCACATGCAGTTTCTGTTCCTACGAGCAAGAGATGTTTTCTGGTAAGAAGAGTCACTATTGTGCTCCCATTGTCATACACAGGGCAAATAGCACTGGCTTCTTCTCCCAGCATGTACAGTGTATTGCACTGAAGAGGATCTACTGTTCTTGTCAGTTTCCTAAGCAGAATTGAACTAGATATGGCCATGTGTGCAGGAAGTACAGTTCTTTTTTTCTGAGCAAGCTCACTGTTCGGACCCCATAGGAAATACAGTAGAGTAGAAGAGTGCTCTTTTCTCAAAAGCAGAGTGTGTTTCTTGTAAGGCGAACCAGCGTTTGTTTCCCAGTCCTAAATGGAGTTGAATCACATGTAGTTTTTGGTCCTACGCGCAAGAGTTGTTTTCTGGTAAGGAAAGTCACTATTGTGCTCCCATTGCCAAACACAGTGCAAATAGCACTCGCATCTGTTCCCAGCAAGTACAGTGTATTGGACTGAAGAAGAGCTACTGTTCTTGTCAATTTCCTAAGCAGAATTGAACTGGATATGACCCGTGTGTGTAGGAAGCACAGTTCTTTTGTTCTGAGCAAGCTCACTGTTGGAACCCCATAGGAAACACAGTAGAGTAGCTGTGTGCCCTATTCTCAAAAGCAGAGCGTGTTTCTTGTAAGACGAGCAAGCGTTTGTTTCCCAGTCCTAAATGGATTGAATCAAATGCAGTTTCTGGTCCTAAGAGGAAGAGTTGTTTCCTGGTAAGAAGTGTCACTATTGTGCTCCCATTGCCGTACACAGTGCAAATAGCACTTGCGTCTGTTCCCAGTAAGTACAGTGTATTGGACTGAACAGGAGCTACTGTTTTCATCAGTTTCCTAAGCAGAGTTGAACTAGATATGGCCCCTGTGTGTAGGAAGCACAGTTCTTTTGTTCTGAGCAAGCTCACTGTTCTGGCCCTATAGGAAACACAGTAGAGTAGAAGAGTGCTCTTTTCTCAAAAGCAGAGCGTGTTTCTTGTAAGGCAAGCTAGCGTTTGTTTCCCAGTCCTTAATGGAGTTGAATCAAAAGCAGTTTTGGTCCTACAAGCAAGAGTTGTTTTCTGGTAAGAAGAGTCACTATTGTGCTCCCATTGCCATACACAGTACAAACAGCACTCGCGTCTGTTCCCAGCAAGTACACTGTATTGGACTGCAGAGGAGCTACTGTTCTTGTCAGTTTCCTAAGTAGAGATGAACCAGATATGACCCGTGTGTGTACTAAGCACAGTTCTTTTGTTCTGAGCAAGCTCACTGTTTGAACCCCATAGGAAACACAGTAGAGTAGAAGAGTGCACTTTTCTCAAAAGCAGAGTGTGTTTCTTGTAAGGCGAGCTAGCGTTTGTTTCCCAGTCCTAAATGGAGTTGAAATACACATGCAGTTTCTGGTCCTATGAGTTAGAGTTGTTTTCTGGTAAGAAGAATCACTATTGCGCTCCATTTCCCGTATACAGTGCAAATAGCACTCGCGTCTGTTCCCAGCAAGTACAGTGTATTAGACTGAAAAGGAGCTACTGTTCTTGTCAGTTTCCTAAGCAGAGTTGAACTAGATATGACCCGTGTGTGTAGGAAGCACAGTTCTTTTGTTCTGAGCAAGCTCACTGTTGGAACCCCATAGGAAACACAGTAGAGTGGAAGAGTGCACTTTTCTCAAAAGCAGAGTGTGTTTCTTGTAAGGCGAGCTAGCGTTTGTTTCCCAGTCCTAAATAAAGTTGAAATACACATGCAGTTTCTGGTCCTATGATCTATAGTTGTTTTCTGGTAAGAAGAGTCACTATTGCGCTCCCTTTGCCATACACAGTGCAAATTGCACTCGCGTCTCTTCCCAGCAAGTACAGTGTATTGGACTGAAGAGGAGCTACTGTTCTTGTCAGTTTCCTAAGCAGAGTTGAACTAGATATGGCCCGTGTGTGTAGGAAGAACAGTTCTTTTGTTCTGGGCAAGCTCACTGTTCTCGCCCTAAAGGAAACACAGTAGAGTAGAAGAGTGCTCTATTCTCAAAAGCAGAGTGTGTTTCTTGAAAGGCGAGTTAGCGTTTGTTTCCCAGTCCTAAATTGAGTTGAATCACATGCAGTTTCTGGTCCTATGAGCAAGAGTTGTTTTTTGGTAAGGAAAGTCACTATTGCGCTCCCATTGCCATACACAGTGCAAATAGCACTCCCGTCTGTTCACAGCAAGTACAGTGTATTGGACTGAAGAGGAGCTACTGTTCTTGTCAGTTTCCTAAGCAGAGTTGAACTAGATATGACTCGTGTGTAGGAAGCACAGTTCTTTTGTTCTGAGCAAGCTCACTGTTTGGAACTCATAGGAAACACAGTAGAGTAGATGAGTGCCCAATTCTCATAAGCAGAGTGTGTTTCTTGTAAGGCGAGCTGGCGTTTGTTTCCCAATCAAATGGAGTTGAATCACATGCAGTTTCTAGTCCTACGAGCAAGAGTTGTTTTCTGGTAAGAAGAGTCACTATTGCGCTCCCATTGCCATACACAGTACAAATAGCACTCGCATCTGTTTCCAACAAGGACAGTGTATTTGAATGAAGAGGAGCTACTGTTTTTGTCAGTTTCCTAAGGAGAGTTGAACTAGATATGACCCGTGTGTGTAGGAAGCACAGTTCATTTGTTCTGAGCAAGCTCACTGTTCGGACCCCATAGGAAACACAGTAGAGTAGAAGAGTACTCTTTTCTCAAAAGCAGAGTGTGTTTCTTGTAAGGCGAGCTAGCTTTTGTTCCCCAGTCGTAAATGAAGTTGAATCACATGCAGTTTCTGGTCCGACGAGTAGAGTTGTTTTTTGGTAAGAAGAGTCACTATTGAGCTCCCATTGCCATACACAGTGCAAATACCCCTTGCGTCTGTTCCAATCAAGTACAGTGTATTGGACTGAAGAGGAGCTACTGTTCTTGTCACTTTCCTAAGCAGAGTTGAACTGATATGGCCCGTGTGTATAGGAAGCACAGTTCTTTTGTTTTGAGCAAGCTCACTTTCTGGCCCTATAGAAAACACAGTAGAGTAGAAGAGTGCTCTTTTCTCAAAAGCAGAGTGTGTTTCTTGTAAGGCGAGCTAGCGTTTGTTTCCCAGTCCTAAATGGAGTTGAATCACATGCAGCTTCTGGACGTACAAGCAAGAGTTGTTTTCTGGTAAGGAAAGTCATTATTGCACTCCTATTGCCAAGCATAGTGCAAATAGCACTCGATTCTGTTCCCAGCAAGTACAGTGTATTGGACTGAAGAGGAGCTACTATTCTTGTCAGTTTCCTAATCAGAGTTGAACTAGATATGGCCCGTGTGTTTAGGAAGCACAGTTCTTTTGTTCTGAGAAAGCTCACTGTTTGGACACCATAGGAAACACAGTAGAGTAGAAGAGTGCTCTTTTCTCAAAAGCAGAGTGTGTTTTTTGTAAGGTGAGCTAGCGTTTGTTTCCCACCCCTAAATGGAGTTTAATCACATGCAGTTTTTGGTCCTACGAGCAAGAGTTGTTTTCTGGTAAGGAAAGTCACTATTGCGCTCCCCTTGCCATACACAGCACAAATAGCACTCACGTCTGTTCCCAGCAAGTACAGTGTATTGGACTGAAGAGGAGCTACTGTTCTTGTCAGTTTCCTAAGCAGAGTTGAACTAGATATGGCCCGTGTGTATAGGAAGCACAGTCTTTTGTTCTGAGCAAGCTCACTGTGCGGACCCCATAGGAAACTCAGTGCTCTTTTCTCAAAAGCAGAGTGTGTTTCTTTTAAGGCGAGATAGCATTTGCTTCCCAGACATAAATGGAGTTGAATCCCATGCAGTTTCTGGTCCTACAAGCAAGAGTTGTTTTCTGGTAAGAAGAGTCACTATTGCGCTCGCATTGTCATACACAGGGCAAATAGCACTGGCATCTGTTCCCTGCATGTACATTGTATTGGACTTAAGAGGATCTACTGTTCTTGTCAGTTTCCTAAGCAGAATTGAACTGGATATGGCCCGTGTGTGTAGGAAGCACAGTTGCTTTGTTCTGAGCAAGCTCACTGTTCGGACCCCATAGGAATCACTCTAGAGTAGGAGAGTAATCTTTTTTCAAAAGCAGAGTGTGTTTCTAGTAAGGCGAGCTAGCTTTTGTTTCGCAGTCCTAAATGGAGTTGAATCCCATGCAGTTTCTGGTCCTACGAGCAAGAGTTGTTTTCTGGTAAGAAGAGTCACTATTGCGCTCCCATTGTCATACACAGGGCAAATAGCACTGGCGTCTGTTCCCAGCATGTACAGTGTATTGGACTGAAGAGGATCTACTGTTCTTGTCAGTTTCCTAAGCAGAGTTGAACTAGATATAGTCGGTGTGTGTAGGAAGCACAGTTCTTTTGTTCTGAGCAAGGTCACTATTCTGGCCCTACAAAAAACACATTAGAGTAGAAGAGGGCTGTTTTCTCAAAAGCAGAGTGTGTTTATTGTAAGGCGAGCTAGTGTTTGTTTCCCAGTTCTAAATGGAGTTGAATCACATGCAGTTTCTGTTCCTATGAGCAAGAGATGTTTTCTGGTAAGAAGAGTCACTATTGTGCTCCCATTGTCATACACAGGGCAAATAGCACTGGCTTCTTCTCCCAGCATGTACAGTGTATTGCACTGAAGAGGATCTACTGTTCTTGTCAGTTTCCTAAGCAGAATTGAACTAGATATGGCCATGTGTGCAGGAAGTACAGTTCTTTTTTTCTGAGCAAGCTCACTGTTCGGACCCCATAGGAAATACAGTAGAGTAGAAGAGTGCTCTTTTCTCAAAAGCAGAGTGTGTTTCTTGTAAGGCGAACCAGCGTTTGTTTCCCAGTCCTAAATGGAGTTGAATCACATGTAGTTTTTGGTCCTACGCGCAAGAGTTGTTTTCTGGTAAGGAAAGTCACTATTGTGCTCCCATTGCCAAACACAGTGCAAATAGCACTCGCATCTGTTCCCAGCAAGTACAGTGTATTGGACTGAAGAAGAGCTACTGTTCTTGTCAATTTCCTAAGCAGAATTGAACTGGATATGACCCGTGTGTGTAGGAAGCACAGTTCTTTTGTTCTGAGCAAGCTCACTGTTGGAACCCCATAGGAAACACAGTAGAGTAGAAGAGTACTCTTTTCTCAAAAGCAGAGTGTGTTTCTTGTAAGGCGAGCTAGCTTTTGTTCCCCAGTCGTAAATGAAGTTGAATCACATGCAGTTTCTGGTCCGACGAGTAGAGTTGTTTTTTGGTAAGAAGAGTCACTATTGAGCTCCCATTGCCATACACAGTGCAAATAGCACTTGCGTCTGTTCCAATCAAGTACAGTGTATTGGACTGAAGAGGAGCTACTGTTCTTGTCAGTTTCCTAAGCAGAGTTGAACTGATATGGCCCGTGTGTATAGGAAGCACAGTTCTTTTGTTTTGAGCAAGCTCACTTTCTGGCCCTATAGAAAACACAGTAGAGTAGAAGAGTGCTCTTTTCTCAAAAGCAGAGTGTGTTTCTTGTAAGGCGAGCTAGCGTTTGTTTCCCAGTCCTAAATGGAGTTGAATCACATGCAGCTTCTGGACGTACAAGCAAGAGTTGTTTTCTGGTAAGGAAAGTCATTATTGCACTCCTATTGCCAAGCATAGTGCAAATAGCACTCGATTCTGTTCCCAGCAAGTACAGTGTATTGGACTGAAGAGGAGCTACTATTCTTGTCAGTTTCCTAATCAGAGTTGAACTAGATATGGCCCGTGTGTTTAGGAAGCACAGTTCTTTTGTTCTGAGAAAGCTCACTGTTTGGACACCATAGGAAACACAGTAGAGTAGAAGAGTGCTCTTTTCTCAAAAGCAGAGTGTGTTTTTTGTAAGGTGAGCTAGCGTTTGTTTCCCACCCCTAAATGGAGTTTAATCACATGCAGTTTTTGGTCCTACGAGCAAGAGTTGTTTTCTGGTAAGGAAAGTCACTATTGCGCTCCCCTTGCCATACACAGCACAAATAGCACTCACGTCTGTTCCCAGCAAGTACAGTGTATTGGACTGAAGAGGAGCTACTGTTCTTGTCAGTTTCCTAAGCAGAGTTGAACTAGATATGGCCCGTGTGTATAGGAAGCACAGTCTTTTGTTCTGAGCAAGCTCACTGTGCGGACCCCATAGGAAACTCAGTGCTCTTTTCTCAAAAGCAGAGTGTGTTTCTTTTAAGGCGAGATAGCATTTGCTTCCCAGACATAAATGGAGTTGAATCCCATGCAGTTTCTGGTCCTACAAGCAAGAGTTGTTTTCTGGTAAGAAGAGTCACTATTGCGCTCGCATTGTCATACACAGGGCAAATAGCACTGGCATCTGTTCCCTGCATGTACATTGTATTGGACTTAAGAGGATCTACTGTTCTTGTCAGTTTCCTAAGCAGAATTGAACTGGATATGGCCCGTGTGTGTAGGAAGCACAGTTGCTTTGTTCTGAGCAAGCTCACTGTTCGGACCCCATAGGAATCACTCTAGAGTAGGAGAGTAATCTTTTTTCAAAAGCAGAGTGTGTTTCTAGTAAGGCGAGCTAGCTTTTGTTTCGCAGTCCTAAATGGAGTTGAATCCCATGCAGTTTCTGGTCCTACGAGCAAGAGTTGTTTTCTGGTAAGAAGAGTCACTATTGCGCTCCCATTGTCATACACAGGGCAAATAGCACTGGCGTCTGTTCCCAGCATGTACAGTGTATTGGACTGAAGAGGATCTACAGTTCTTGTCAGTTTCCTAAGCAGAGTTGAACTAGATATAGTCGGTGTGTGTAGGAAGCACAGTTCTTTTGTTCTGAGCAAGGTCACTATTCTGGCCCTACAAAAAACACATTAGAGTAGAAGAGGGCTGTTTTCTCAAAAGCAGAGTGTGTTTATTGTAAGGCGAGCTAGTGTTTGTTTCCCAGTTCTAAATGGAGTTGAATCACATGCAGTTTCTGTTCCTACGAGCAAGAGATGTTTTCTGGTAAGAAGAGTCACTATTGTGCTCCCATTGTCATACACAGGGCAAATAGCACTGGCTTCTTCTCCCAGCATGTACAGTGTATTGCACTGAAGAGGATCTACTGTTCTTGTCAGTTTCCTAAGCAGAATTGAACTAGATATGGCCATGTGTGCAGGAAGTACAGTTCTTTTTTTCTGAGCAAGCTCACTGTTCGGACCCCATAGGAAATACAGTAGAGTAGAAGAGTGCTCTTTTCTCAAAAGCAGAGTGTGTTTCTTGTAAGGCGAACCAGCGTTTGTTTCCCAGTCCTAAATGGAGTTGAATCACATGTAGTTTTTGGTCCTACGCGCAAGAGTTGTTTTCTGGTAAGGAAAGTCACTATTGTGCTCCCATTGCCAAACACAGTGCAAATAGCACTCGCATCTGTTCCCAGCAAGTACAGTGTATTGGACTGAAGAAGAGCTACTGTTCTTGTCAATTTCCTAAGCAGAATTGAACTGGATATGACCCGTGTGTGTAGGAAGCACAGTTCTTTTGTTCTGAGCAAGCTCACTGTTGGAACCCCATAGGAAACACAGTAGAGTAGCTGTGTGCCCTATTCTCAAAAGCAGAGCGTGTTTCTTGTAAGACGAGCAAGCGTTTGTTTTCCAGTCCTAAATGGATTGAATCAAATGCAGTTTCTGGTCCTAAGAGGAAGAGTTGTTTCCTGGTAAGAAGTGTCACTATTGTGCTCCCATTGCCGTACACAGTGCAAATAGCACTTGCGTCTGTTCCCAGTAAGTACAGTGTATTGGACTGAACAGGAGCTACTGTTTTCATCAGTTTCCTAAGCAGAGTTGAACTAGATATGGCCCCTGTGTGTAGGAAGCACAGTTCTTTTGTTCTGAGCAAGCTCACTGTTCTGGCCCTATAGGAAACACAGTAGAGTAGAAGAGTGCTCTTTTCTCAAAAGCAGAGCGTGTTTCTTGTAAGGCAAGCTAGTGTTTGTTTCCCAGTCCTTAATGGAGTTGAATCAAAAGCAGTTTTGGTCCTACAAGCAAGAGTTGTTTTCTGGTAAGAAGAGTCACTATTGTGCTCCCATTGCCATACACAGTACAAACAGCACTCGCGTCTGTTCCCAGCAAGTACACTGTATTGGACTGCAGAGGAGCTACTGTTCTTGTCAGTTTCCTAAGTAGAGATGAACCAGTTATGACCCGTGTGTGTACTAAGCACAGTTCTTTTGTTCTGAGCAAGCTCACTGTTTGAACCCCATAGGAAACACAGTAGAGTAGAAGAGTGCACTTTTCTCAAAAGCAGAGTGTGTTTCTTGTAAGGCGAGCTAGCGTTTGTTTCCCAGTCCTAAATGGAGTTGAAATACACATGCAGTTTCTGGTCCTATGAGTTAGAGTTGTTTTCTGGTAAGAAGAATCACTATTGCGCTCCATTTCCCGTATACAGTGCAAATAGCACTCGCGTCTGTTCCCAGCAAGTACAGTGTATTAGACTGAAAAGGAGCTACTGTTCTTGTCAGTTTCCTAAGCAGAGTTGAACTAGATATGACCCGTGTGTGTAGGAAGCACAGTTCTTTTGTTCTGAGCAAGCTCACTGTTGGAACCCCATAGGAAACACAGTAGAGTGGAAGAGTGCACTTTTCTCAAAAGCAGAGTGTGTTTCTTGTAAGGCGAGCTAGCGTTTGTTTCCCAGTCCTAAATAAAGTTGAAATACACATGCAGTTTCTGGTCCTATGATCTATAGTTGTTTTCTGGTAAGAAGAGTCACTATTGCGCTCCCTTTGCCATACACAGTGCAAATTGCACTCGCGTCTCTTCCCAGCAAGTACAGTGTATTGGACTGAAGAGGAGCTACTGTTCTTGTCAGTTTCCTAAGCAGAGTTGAACTAGATATGGCCCGTGTGTGTAGGAAGAACAGTTCTTTTGTTCTGGGCAAGCTCACTGTTCTCGCCCTACAGGAAACACAGTAGAGTAGAAGAGTGCTCTATTCTCAAAAGCAGAGTGTGTTTCTTGAAAGGCGAGTTAGCGTTTGTTTCCCAGTCCTAAATTGAGTTGAATCACATGCAGTTTCCGGTCCTATGAGCAAGAGTTGTTTTTTGGTAAGGAAAGTCACTATTGCGCTCCCATTGCCATACACAGTGCAAATAGCACTCCCGTCTGTTCACAGCAAGTACAGTGTATTGGACTGAAGAGGAGCTACTGTTCTTGTCAGTTTCCTAAGCAGAGTTGAACTAGATATGACTCGTGTGTAGGAAGCACAGTTCTTTTGTTCTGAGCAAGCTCACTGTTTGGAACTCTTAGGAAACACAGTAGAGTAGATGAGTGCCCAATTCTCAAAAGCAGAGTGTGTTTCTTGTAAGGCGAGCTGGCGTTTGTTTCCCAATCAAATGGAGTTGAATCACATGCATTTTCTTGTCCTACGAGCAAGAGTTGTTTTTTGGTAAGAAGAGTCACTATTGTGCTCCCTTTGCCATACACAGTACAAATAGCACTCGCATCTGTTTCCAGCAAGTACAGTGTATTTGAATGAAGAGGAGCTACTGTTTTTCTCAGTTTCCTAAGGAGAGTTGAACTAGATATGACCCGTGTGTGTAGAAAGCACAGTTCATTTGTTCTGAGCAAGCTCACTGTTCGGACCCCATAGGAAACACAGTAGAGTAGAAGAGTACTCTTTTCTCAAAAGCAGAGTGTGTTTCTTGTAAGGCGAGCTAGCTTTTGTTTCCCAGTCGTAAATGAAGTTGAATCACATGCAGTTTCTGGTCCTACGAGTAGAGTTGTTTTTTGGTAAGAAGAGTCACTATTGAGCTCCCATTGCCATACACAGTGCAAATAGCACTTGCATCTGTTCCAATCAAGTACAGTGTATTGGACTGAAGAGGAGCTACTGTTCTTGTCACTTTCCTAAGCAGAGTTGAACTGATATGGCCCGTGTGTATAGGAAGCACAGTTCTTTTGTTTTGAGCAAGCTCACTTTCTGGCCCTATAGAAAACACAGTAGAGTAGAAGAGTGCTCTTTTCTCAAAAGCAGAGTGTGTTTCTTGTAAGGCGAGCTAGCGTTTGTTTCCCAGTCCTAAATGGAGTTGAATCACATGCAGCTTCTGGACGTACAAGCAAGAGTTGTTTTCTGGTAAGGAAAGTCATTATTGCACTCCTATTGCCAAGCATAGTGCAAATAGCACTCGATTCTGTTCCCAGCAAGTACAGTGTATTGGACTGAAGAGGAGCTACTATTCTTGTCAGTTTCCTAATCAGAGTTGAACTAGATATGGCCCGTGTGTTTAGGAAGCACAGTTCTTTTGTTCTGAGAAAGCTCACTGTTTGGACACCATAGGAAACACAGTAGAGTAGAAGAGTGCTCTTTTCTCAAAAGCAGAGTGTGTTTTTTGTAAGGTGAGCTAGCGTTTGTTTCCCACCCCTAAATGGAGTTTAATCACATGCAGTTTTTGGTCCTACGAGCAAGAGTTGTTTTCTGGTAAGGAAAGTCACTATTGCGCTCCCCTTGCCATACACAGCACAAATAGCACTCACGTCTGTTCCCAGCAAGTACAGTGTATTGGACTGAAGAGGAGCTACTGTTCTTGTCAGTTTCCTAAGCAGAGTTGAACTAGATATGGCCCGTGTGTATAGGAAGCACAGTCTTTTGTTCTGAGCAAGCTCACTGTGCGGACCCCATAGGAAACTCAGTGCTCTTTTCTCAAAAGCAGAGTGTGTTTCTTTTAAGGCGAGATAGCATTTGCTTCCCAGACATAAATGGAGTTGAATCCCATGCAGTTTCTGGTCCTACAAGCAAGAGTTGTTTTCTGGTAAGAAGAGTCACTATTGCGCTCGCATTGTCATACACAGGGCAAATAGCACTGGCATCTGTTCCCTGCATGTACATTGTATTGGACTTAAGAGGATCTACTGTTCTTGTCAGTTTCCTAAGCAGAATTGAACTGGATATGGCCCGTGTGTGTAGGAAGCACAGTTGCTTTGTTCTGAGCAAGCTCACTGTTCGGACCCCATAGGAATCACTCTAGAGTAGGAGAGTAATCTTTTTTCAAAAGCAGAGTGTGTTTCTAGTAAGGCGAGCTAGCTTTTGTTTCGCAGTCCTAAATGGAGTTGAATCCCATGCAGTTTCTGGTCCTACGAGCAAGAGTTGTTTTCTGGTAAGAAGAGTCACTATTGCGCTCCCATTGTCATACACAGGGCAAATAGCACTGGCGTCTGTTCCCAGCATGTACAGTGTATTGGACTGAAGAGGATCTACTGTTCTTGTCAGTTTCCTAAGCAGAGTTGAACTAGATATAGTCGGTGTGTGTAGGAAGCACAGTTCTTTTGTTCTGAGCAAGGTCACTATTCTGGCCCTACAAAAAACACATTAGAGTAGAAGAGGGCTGTTTTCTCAAAAGCAGAGTGTGTTTATTGTAAGGCGAGCTAGTGTTTGTTTCCCAGTTCTAAATGGAGTTGAATCACATGCAGTTTCTGTTCCTACGAGCAAGAGATGTTTTCTGGTAAGAAGAGTCACTATTGTGCTCCCATTGTCATACACAGGGCAAATAGCACTGGCTTCTTCTCCCAGCATGTACAGTGTATTGCACTGAAGAGGATCTACTGTTCTTGTCAGTTTCCTAAGCAGAATTGAACTAGATATGGCCATGTGTGCAGGAAGTACAGTTCTTTTTTTCTGAGCAAGCTCACTGTTCGGACCCCATAGGAAATACAGTAGAGTAGAAGAGTGCTCTTTTCTCAAAAGCAGAGTGTGTTTCTTGTAAGGCGAACCAGCGTTTGTTTCCCAGTCCTAAATGGAGTTGAATCACATGTAGTTTTTGGTCCTACGCGCAAGAGTTGTTTTCTGGTAAGGAAAGTCACTATTGTGCTCCCATTGCCAAACACAGTGCAAATAGCACTCGCATCTGTTCCCAGCAAGTACAGTGTATTGGACTGAAGAAGAGCTACTGTTCTTGTCAATTTCCTAAGCAGAATTGAACTGGATATGACCCGTGTGTGTAGGAAGCACAGTTCTTTTGTTCTGAGCAAGCTCACTGTTGGAACCCCATAGGAAACACAGTAGAGTAGCTGTGTGCCCTATTCTCAAAAGCAGAGCGTGTTTCTTGTAAGACGAGCAAGCGTTTGTTTCCCAGTCCTAAATGGATTGAATCAAATGCAGTTTCTGGTCCTAAGAGGAAGAGTTGTTTCCTGGTAAGAAGTGTCACTATTGTGCTCCCATTGCCGTACACAGTGCAAATAGCACTTGCGTCTGTTCCCAGTAAGTACAGTGTATTGGACTGAACAGGAGCTACTGTTTTCATCAGTTTCCTAAGCAGAGTTGAACTAGATATGGCCCCTGTGTGTAGGAAGCACAGTTCTTTTGTTCTGAGCAAGCTCACTGTTCTGGCCCTATAGGAAACACAGTAGAGTAGAAGAGTGCTCTTTTCTCAAAAGCAGAGCGTGTTTCTTGTAAGGCAAGCTAGCGTTTGTTTCCCAGTCCTTAATGGAGTTGAATCAAAAGCAGTTTTGGTCCTACAAGCAAGAGTTGTTTTCTGGTAAGAAGAGTCACTATTGTGCTCCCATTGCCATACACAGTACAAACAGCACTCGCGTCTGTTCCCAGCAAGTACACTGTATTGGACTGCAGAGGAGCTACTGTTCTTGTCAGTTTCCTAAGTAGAGATGAACCAGATATGACCCGTGTGTGTACTAAGCACAGTTCTTTTGTTCTGAGCAAGCTCACTGTTTGAACCCCATAGGAAACACAGTAGAGTAGAAGAGTGCACTTTTCTCAAAAGCAGAGTGTGTTTCTTGTAAGGCGAGCTAGCGTTTGTTTCCCAGTCCTAAATGGAGTTGAAATACACATGCAGTTTCTGGTCCTATGAGTTAGAGTTGTTTTCTGGTAAGAAGAATCACTATTGCGCTCCATTTCCCGTATACAGTGCAAATAGCACTCGCGTCTGTTCCCAGCAAGTACAGTGTATTAGACTGAAAAGGAGCTACTGTTCTTGTCAGTTTCCTAAGCAGAGTTGAACTAGATATGACCCGTGTGTGTAGGAAGCACAGTTCTTTTGTTCTGAGCAAGCTCACTGTTGGAACCCCATAGGAAACACAGTAGAGTGGAAGAGTGCACTTTTCTCAAAAGCAGAGTGTGTTTCTTGTAAGGCGAGCTAGCGTTTGTTTCCCAGTCCTAAATAAAGTTGAAATACACATGCAGTTTCTGGTCCTATGATCTATAGTTGTTTTCTGGTAAGAAGAGTCACTATTGCGCTCCCTTTGCCATACACAGTGCAAATTGCACTCGCGTCTCTTCCCAGCAAGTACAGTGTATTGGACTGAAGAGGAGCTACTGTTCTTGTCAGTTTCCTAAGCAGAGTTGAACTAGATATGGCCCGTGTGTGTAGGAAGAACAGTTCTTTTGTTCTGGGCAAGCTCACTGTTCTCGCCCTAAAGGAAACACAGTAGAGTAGAAGAGTGCTCTATTCTCAAAAGCAGAGTGTGTTTCTTGAAAGGCGAGTTAGCGTTTGTTTCCCAGTCCTAAATTGAGTTGAATCACATGCAGTTTCTGGTCCTATGAGCAAGAGTTGTTTTTTGGTAAGGAAAGTCACTATTGCGCTCCCATTGCCATACACAGTGCAAATAGCACTCCCGTCTGTTCACAGCAAGTACAGTGTATTGGACTGAAGAGGAGCTACTGTTCTTGTCAGTTTCCTAAGCAGAGTTGAACTAGATATGACTCGTGTGTAGGAAGCACAGTTCTTTTGTTCTGAGCAAGCTCACTGTTTGGAACTCATAGGAAACACAGTAGAGTAGATGAGTGCCCAATTCTCATAAGCAGAGTGTGTTTCTTGTAAGGCGAGCTGGCGTTTGTTTCCCAATCAAATGGAGTTGAATCACATGCAGTTTCTAGTCCTACGAGCAAGAGTTGTTTTCTGGTAAGAAGAGTCACTATTGCGCTCCCATTGCCATACACAGTACAAAAAGCACTCGCATCTGTTTCCAACAAGGACAGTGTATTTGAATGAAGAGGAGCTACTGTTTTTGTCAGTTTCCTAAGGAGAGTTGAACTAGATATGACCCGTGTGTGTAGGAAGCACAGTTCATTTGTTCTGAGCAAGCTCACTGTTCGGACCCCATAGGAAACACAGTAGAGTAGAAGAGTACTCTTTTCTCAAAAGCAGAGTGTGTTTCTTGTAAGGCGAGCTAGCTTTTGTTCCCCAGTCGTAAATGAAGTTGAATCACATGCAGTTTCTGGTCCGACGAGTAGAGTTGTTTTTTGGTAAGAAGAGTCACTATTGAGCTCCCATTGCCATACACAGTGCAAATACCCCTTGCGTCTGTTCCAATCAAGTACAGTGTATTGGACTGAAGAGGAGCTACTGTTCTTGTCACTTTCCTAAGCAGAGTTGAACTGATATGGCCCGTGTGTATAGGAAGCACAGTTCTTTTGTTTTGAGCAAGCTCACTTTCTGGCCCTATAGAAAACACAGTAGAGTAGAAGAGTGCTCTTTTCTCAAAAGCAGAGTGTGTTTCTTGTAAGGCGAGCTAGCGTTTGTTTCCCAGTCCTAAATGGAGTTGAATCACATGCAGCTTCTGGACGTACAAGCAAGAGTTGTTTTCTGGTAAGGAAAGTCATTATTGCACTCCCATTGCCATGCACAGTGCAAATAGCACTCGATTCTGTTCCCAGCAAGTACAGTGTATTGGACTGAAGAGGAGCTACTATTCTTGTCAGTTTCCTAATCAGAGTTGAACTAGATATGGCCCGTGTGTTTAGGAAGCACAGTTCTTTTGTTCTGAGAAAGCTCACTGTTTGGACACCATAGGAAACACAGTAGAGTAGAAGAGTGCTCTTTTCTCAAAAGCAGAGTGTGTTTTTTGTAAGGTGAGCTAGCGTTTGTTTCCCACCCCTAAATGGAGTTTAATCACATGCAGTTTTTGGTCCTACGAGCAAGAGTTGTTTTCTGGTAAGGAAAGTCACTATTGCGCTCCCCTTGCCATACACAGCACAAATAGCACTCACGTCTGTTCCCAGCAAGTACAGTGTATTGGACTGAAGAGGAGCTACTGTTCTTGTCAGTTTCCTAAGCAGAGTTGAACTAGATATGGCCCGTGTGTATAGGAAGCACAGTCTTTTGTTCTGAGCAAGCTCACTGTGCGGACCCCATAGGAAACTCAGTGCTCTTTTCTCAAAAGCAGAGTGTGTTTCTTTTAAGGCGAGATAGCATTTGCTTCCCAGACATAAATGGAGTTGAATCACATGCAGTTTCTGGTCCTACAAGCAAGAGTTGTTTTCTGGTAAGAAGAGTCACTATTGCGCTCGCATTGTCATACACAGGGCAAATAGCACTGGCTCCTTCTCCCAGCATGTACAGTGTATTGCACTGAAGAGGATCTACTGTTCTTGTCAGTTTCCTAAGCAGAATTGAACTAGATATGGCCATGTGTGCAGGAAGTTCATTTCTTTTTTTCTGAGCAAGCTCACTGTTCGGACCCCATAGGAAATACAGTAGAGTAGAAGAGTGTTCTTTTCTCAAAAGCAGAGTGTGTTTCTTGTAAGGCAAGCTAGCATTTGTTTCCCAGTCCTAAATGGAGTTGAATCACATGCAGTTTTTGGTCCTACGCGCAAGAGTTGTGTTCTGGTAAGGAAAGTCACTATTGTGCTCCCATTGCCAAACACAGTGCAAATAGCACTCGCATCTGTTCTCAGCAAGTACAGTGTATTGGACTGAAGAGGAGCTACTGTTCTTGTCAGTTTCCTAACCAGAATTGAACTGTATATGGCCATTTGTGTAGGAAGCACAGTTCTTTTGTTCTGAGCAAGCTCACTGTACTGGCCCTATAGGAAACAATGTAGAGTAGAAGACTGCTCTTTTCTCAAAAGCAGAGTGTGTTTCTTGTAAGGTGAGCTAGCGTTTGTTTCCCAGTCCTAAATGGAGTTGAATCACATGCAGTTTTTGGTACTACGAGCAAGAGTTGTTTTCTGGTAAGGAAAGTCACTATTGCGCTCCCATTGCCAAACACAGTGCAAATAGCACTCGCATCTGTTCCCAGCAAGTACAGTGTATTGGACTCAAGCGGAGCTACTGTTCTTGTCAGTTTCCTAAACAGAGTTGAACTAGATATGGCCCGTGTGCGTAGGAAGCACAGTTCTTTTGTTCTGAGCAAGCTCACTGTTCGGAACCCATAGGACACATAGTAGAGAAGAAGAGTGCTCTTTTCTCAAAAGCAGAGTGTGTTTCTTGTAAGGCGAGCTAGCTTTTGTTTCCCAGTCCTAAATGAATTTGAATCACATGCAGTTTCTGGTCCTACGAGTAGAGTTATTTTTTGGTAAGAAGAGTCACTATTGCGCTCCCATTGCCATACACAGTACAAATAGCACTTGCGTCTGTTCCAATCAAGTACAGTGTATTGGACTGAAGAGGAGCTACTGTTCTTGTCAGTTTCCTAAGCAGAGTTGAACTAGATGTGGCCCGTGTGTATAGGAAGCACAGTTCTTTTGTTCTGAGTAAGCTCACTTTTGTGACCACATAGGAAACACAGTAGAGTAGAAGAGTGCTCTTTTCTCAAAATCCGAGTGTGTTTCTTATAATGCGAGCTAGTGTTTGCTACCCAGTCCTAAATGGATTTAAATCACATGCAGTTTCTGGTCCTACAAGCAAGAGTTTTTTCTGGTAATAAAAGTCACTATAGAGCCGGACAGTGGTGGCGCACGCCTTTAATACCAGCACTTGGGAGGCCGAGCCAGGTGGATCTCTGTGAGTTCGAGGCAAACCTGGGCTACCAAGTGAGTCCCAGGAAAGGCGCAAAGCTACACAGAGAAACACTGTCTTGAAAAACCAAAAAAAAAAAAAAGTCACTATTGGGCTCCCATTTTCATGCACAGTGCAAATAACACTGACGTCTGTTCCCAGCAAGTACAGTGTATTGGACTGAAGAGGATCTACTGTTCTTGTCAGTTTCCTAAGCAGAATTGAACTAGATATGGCCCGTGTGTGTAGGAAGCACAGTTCTTTTGTTCTGAGCAAGCTCACTGTTTGGACCCCATAGGAAACACAGTAGAGTAGAAGTGTGCCCTATTCTCAAAAGCAGAGCTTGTTTCTTGTAAGGCGAGCTAGCGTTTGTTTCCCAGTCCTAAATTGAGTTGAATCACATGCAGTTTCTGGTCCTATGAGCAAGAGTTGTTTTTTGGTAAGGAAAGTCACTATTGCGCTCCCATTGCCATACACAGTGCAAATAGCACTCCCGTCTGTTCACAGCAAGTACAGTGTATTGGACTGAAGAGGAGCTACTGTTCTTTTCAGTTTCCTAAGCAGAGTTGAACTAGATATGACTCGTGTGTAGGAAGCACAGTTCTTTTGTTCTGAGCAAGCTCACTGTTTGGAACTCATAGGAAACACAGTAGAGTAGATGAGTGCCCAATTCTCATAAGCAGAGTGTGTTTCTTGTAAGGCGAGCTGGCGTTTGTTTCCCAATCAAATGGAGTTGAATCACATGCAGTTTCTAGTCCTACGAGCAAGAGTTGTTTTCTGGTAAGAAGAGTCACTATTGCGCTCCCATTGCCATACACAGTACAAAAAGCACTCGCATCTGTTTCCAACAAGGACAGTGTATTTGAATGAAGAGGAGCTACTGTTTTTGTCAGTTTCCTAAGGAGAGTTGAACTAGATATGACCCGTGTGTGTAGGAAGCACAGTTCATTTGTTCTGAGCAAGCTCACTGTTCGGACCCCATAGGAAACACAGTAGAGTAGAAGAGTACTCTTTTCTCAAAAGCAGAGTGTGTTTCTTGTAAGGCGAGCTAGCTTTTGTTCCCCAGTCGTAAATGAAGTTGAATCACATGCAGTTTCTGGTCCGACGAGTAGAGTTGTTTTTTGGTAAGAAGAGTCACTATTGAGCTCCCATTGCCATACACAGTGCAAATACCCCTTGCGTCTGTTCCAATCAAGTACAGTGTATTGGACTGAAGAGGAGCTACTGTTCTTGTCACTTTCCTAAGCAGAGTTGAACTGATATGGCCCGTGTGTATAGGAAGCACAGTTCTTTTGTTTTGAGCAAGCTCACTTTCTGGCCCTATAGAAAACACAGTAGAGTAGAAGAGTGCTCTTTTCTCAAAAGCAGAGTGTGTTTCTTGTAAGGCGAGCTAGCGTTTGTTTCCCAGTCCTAAATGGAGTTGAATCACATGCAGCTTCTGGACGTACAAGCAAGAGTTGTTTTCTGGTAAGGAAAGTCATTATTGCACTCCCATTGCCATGCACAGTGCAAATAGCACTCGATTCTGTTCCCAGCAAGTACAGTGTATTGGACTGAAGAGGAGCTACTATTCTTGTCAGTTTCCTAATCAGAGTTGAACTAGATATGGCCCGTGTGTTTAGGAAGCACAGTTCTTTTGTTCTGAGAAAGCTCACTGTTTGGACACCATAGGAAACACAGTAGAGTAGAAGAGTGCTCTTTTCTCAAAAGCAGAGTGTGTTTTTTGTAAGGTGAGCTAGCGTTTGTTTCCCACCCCTAAATGGAGTTTAATCACATGCAGTTTTTGGTCCTACGAGCAAGAGTTGTTTTCTGGTAAGGAAAGTCACTATTGCGCTCCCCTTGCCATACACAGCACAAATAGCACTCACGTCTGTTCCCAGCAAGTACAGTGTATTGGACTGAAGAGGAGCTACTGTTCTTGTCAGTTTCCTAAGCAGAGTTGAACTAGATATGGCCCGTGTGTATAGGAAGCACAGTCTTTTGTTCTGAGCAAGCTCACTGTGCGGACCCCATAGGAAACTCAGTGCTCTTTTCTCAAAAGCAGAGTGTGTTTCTTTTAAGGCGAGATAGCATTTGCTTCCCAGACATAAATGGAGTTGAATCACATGCAGTTTCTGGTCCTACAAGCAAGAGTTGTTTTCTGGTAAGAAGAGTCACTATTGCGCTCGCATTGTCATACACAGGGCAAATAGCACTGGCTCCTTCTCCCAGCATGTACAGTGTATTGCACTGAAGAGGATCTACTGTTCTTGTCAGTTTCCTAAGCAGAATTGAACTAGATATGGCCATGTGTGCAGGAAGTTCATTTCTTTTTTTCTGAGCAAGCTCACTGTTCGGACCCCATAGGAAATACAGTAGAGTAGAAGAGTGTTCTTTTCTCAAAAGCAGAGTGTGTTTCTTGTAAGGCAAGCTAGCATTTGTTTCCCAGTCCTAAATGGAGTTGAATCACAAGCAGTTTTTGGTCCTACGCGCAAGAGTTGTGTTCTGGTAAGGAAAGTCACTATTGTGCTCCCATTGCCAAACACAGTGCAAATAGCACTCGCATCTGTTCTCAGCAAGTACAGTGTATTGGACTGAAGAGGAGCTACTGTTCTTGTCAGTTTCCTAACCAGAATTGAACTGTATATGGCCATTTGTGTAGGAAGCACAGTTCTTTTGTTCTGAGCAAGCTCACTGTACTGGCCCTATAGGAAACAATGTAGAGTAGAAGACTGCTCTTTTCTCAAAAGCAGAGTGTGTTTCTTGTAAGGTGAGCTAGCGTTTGTTTCCCAGTCCTAAATGGAGTTGAATCACATGCAGTTTTTGGTACTACGAGCAAGAGTTGTTTTCTGGTAAGGAAAGTCACTATTGCGCTCCCATTGCCAAACACAGTGCAAATAGCACTCGCATCTGTTCCCAGCAAGTACAGTGTATTGGACTCAAGCGGAGCTACTGTTCTTGTCAGTTTCCTAAACAGAGTTGAACTAGATATGGCCCGTGTGCGTAGGAAGCACAGTTCTTTTGTTCTGAGCAAGCTCACTGTTCGGAACCCATAGGACACATAGTAGAGAAGAAGAGTGCTCTTTTCTCAAAAGCAGAGTGTGTTTCTTGTAAGGCGAGCTAGCTTTTGTTTCCCAGTCCTAAATGAATTTGAATCACATGCAGTTTCTGGTCCTACGAGTAGAGTTATTTTTTGGTAAGAAGAGTCACTATTGCGCTCCCATTGCCATACACAGTACAAATAGCACTTGCGTCTGTTCCAATCAAGTACAGTGTATTGGACTGAAGAGGAGCTACTGTTCTTGTCAGTTTCCTAAGCAGAGTTGAACTAGATGTGGCCCGTGTGTATAGGAAGCACAGTTCTTTTGTTCTGAGTAAGCTCACTTTTGTGACCACATAGGAAACACAGTAGAGTAGAAGAGTGCTCTTTTCTCAAAATCCGAGTGTGTTTCTTGTAATGCGAGCTAGTGTTTGCTACCCAGTCCTAAATGGATTTAAATCACATGCAGTTTCTGGTCCTACAAGCAAGAGTTTTTTCTGGTAATAAAAGTCACTATAGAGCCGGACAGTGGTGGCGCACGCCTTTAACACCAGCACTTGGGAGGCCGAGCCAGGTGGATCTCTGTGAGTTCGAGGCAAACCTGGGCTACCAAGTGAGTCCCAGGAAAGGCGCAAAGCTACACAGAGAAACACTGTCTTGAAAAACCAAAAAAAAAAAAAAAAGTCACTATTGGGCTCCCATTTTCATGCACAGTGCAAATAACACTGACGTCTGTTCCCAGCAAGTACAGTGTATTGGACTGAAGAGGATCTACTGTTCTTGTCAGTTTCCTAAGCAGAATTGAACTAGATATGGCCCGTGTGTGTAGGAAGCACAGTTCTTTTGTTCTGAGCAAGCTCACTGTTTGGACCCCATAGGAAACACAGTAGAGTAGAAGTGTGCCCTATTCTCAAAAGCAGAGCTTGTTTCTTGTAAGGCGAGCTAGCGTTTGTTTCCCAGTCCTAAGTGGATTGAATCAAATGCAGTTTCTGGTCCTAAGAACAAGAGGTGTTTTCTGGTAAGAAGAGTCACTATTGTGCTCCAATTGCTGTACACAGTGCAAATAGCACTCGCGTCTGTTTCCAGTAAGTACAGTGCATTGGAGTGTAGAAGAGCTACTGTTCTCATCAGTTTCCTAAGCAGAGTTGAACTAGATATGGCCCGTGTGTGTAGGAAGCACAGTTCTTTTGTTCTGAGCAAGCTCACTGTTCAGACCCCATAGGAAACCCAGTAGAGTAGAAGTGTGCTCTTTTTTCAAAAGCAGAGTGTGTTTCTTGTAAGGCGAGCTAGCGTTTGTTTCCCAGTTCTAAATGAGTTTGAATCACATGCAGTTTCCGGTCCTACGAGTAGAGTTATTTTTTGTAAGAAGAGTCACTATTGGGCTCCCATTGCCATGCACAGTACAAATAACACTTGCGTCTGTTCCAATCAAGTACAGTGTATTGGACTGAAGAGGAGCTACTATTCTTGTCAGTTTCCTAAGCAAAGTTGAACTAGATATGGCCCGTGTGTATAGGAAGCACAGTTCTTTTGTTCTGAGCAAGCTCACTGTTCAGACCCCATAGGAAACACAGTAGAGCAGAAGAGTGTTCTTTTCTCAAAAGCAGAGTGTGTTTCTTGTAAGGCGAGCTAGCGTTTGTTTCCCAGTCCTAAATGGAGTTGAATCACATGCAGTTTTTGGTCCTACGCGCAAGAGTTGTTTTCTGGTAAGGAAAGTCACTATTGTGCTCCCATTGCCAAACACAGTGCAAATAGCACTCGCATCTGTTCCCAGCAAGTACAGTGTATTGGACTGAAGAGGAGCTATTGTTCTTGTCAGTTTCCTAAGCAGAATTGAACTGGATATGGCCATTTGTGTAGGAAGCACAGTTCTTTTGTTCTGAGCAAGCTCACTGTACTGGCCCTATAGGAAACAGAGTAGAGTAGAAGAGTGCTCTTTTCAGAAAAGCAGAGTGTGTTTCTTGTAAGGCGAGCTAGCGTTTGATTCCCAGTCCTAAATGGAGTTGAACCACATGCAGTTTTTGGTCCTACGAGCAAGAGTTTTTTCTCGTAAGGATAGTCACTATTGTGCTCCCATTGATATACACAGTGCAAATAGCACTTGCGTCTGTTCCCAGCAAGTACAGTGTATTGGACTGAAGAGGAGCTACTGTTCTTGTCAGTTTCCTAACCAGAGTTGAACTAAATATGGCCCGTGTGTGTAGGAAGCACAGTTCTTTTGTTCTGAGCAAGCTCACTGTTTGGACCCCGTAGGAAACACAGTAGAGTAGAAGAGTGCTCTTTGCTCAAAAGCCGAGTGTGTTTAGTGTAAGGCGACCTAGCGTTTGCTTCCCAGTCCAAAATGGAGTTGAATCACATGCAGTTTCTGGTCCTAAGAGCAAGAGTTGTTTTCTGGTAAGAAGTGTCACTATTGCGCTCCCATTGCCATACACAGTGCAAATAGCACTGGCGTCTGCTCCCAGCAAGTACAGTGTATTGGATTGAAGAGGAGCTACTGTACTTGTCAGTTTCTTAAGCAGACTTGAACTAGATATGGCCCGTGTGTGTAGGAAGCACAGTTCATTTGTTCTGAGCAAGCTCACTGTTCGGACCCCATAGGAAACACAGTAGAGTAGAAGAGTACTCTTTTCTCAAAAGCAGAGTGTGTTTCTTGTAAGGCGAGCTAGCTTTTGTTTCCCAGTCGTAAATGCAGTTGAATCACATGCAGTTTCTGGTCCTACGAGTAGAGTTGTTTTTGGTAAGAAGAGTCACTATTGAGCTCCCATTGCCATACACAATGCAAATAGCACTTGCGTCTGTTCCAATCAAGTACAGTGTATTGGAGTGAAGAGGAGCTCCTGTTCTTGTCAGTTTCCTAAGCAGAGTTGAACTAGATATGGCCCGTGTGTGTATGAAGCACATTTCTTTTGTTCTGAGCAATCTCACTGTTCTGGCCCTATAGGAAACACAGTAGAGTAGATGTGTGCCCTATTCTCAAAAGCAGAGTGTGTTTCTTGTAAGGCGAGCTGGCATTTGTTTCCCAATCCAAAATGGAGTTGAATCACATGCAGTTTCTGGTCCTACGAGCAAGAGTTGTTTTCTGGTAAGAAGAGTCACTATTGTGCTCCCATTGCTGTATACAGTGCAAATAGCACTCGCTTCTGTTCCCAGCAAGTACAGTGTATTGGACTGAAGGGGATCTACTCTTCTTGTCAGTTTCCTAAGCAGAGTTGAACTAGATATGGCCCGTGTGTATAGGAAGCACAGTTCTTTTGTTCTGAGCATGCTCACTGTTCGGACCCCATAGGAAACACAGTAGAGTAGAAGAGTGCTCTTTTCTCAAAAGCAGAGTGTGCTTCTTGTAAGGCGAGCTAGCGTTTGCTTCCCAGGCCTATATGGATTTGAATCACATGCAGTTTCTGGTCCTACAAGCAAGAATTTTTTCTGGTAAGAAAAGTCAGTATTGGGCTCCCATTGTCATACAAAGTACAAATAGCACTGGCGTCTGTTCCCAGCAAGTACAGTGTATTGGACTGAAGGGGATCTACTGTTCTTGTCAGTTTCCTAAGCAGAATTGAACTAGATATGGCCCGTGTGTGTAGGAAGCACAGTTCTTTTGTTCTGAGCAAGCTCACTGTTTGGACCCCATAGAAAACACAGTAGAGTAGATGTGTGCCCTATTCTCAAAAGCAGAGCGTGTTTCTTGTAAGGCGAGCTAGTGTTTGTTTCCCAGTCCTAATGGATTGAATCAAATGCAGTTTCTGGTCCTAAGAGGAAGAGTTGTTTTCTGGTAAGAAGAGTCACTATTGTGCTCCAATTGCCGAACACAGTGCAAATAGCACTCGCGTCTGTTCCCAGTAAGTACAGTGTATTGGACTGAAGAGTAGCTACTGTTCACATCAGTTTCCTAAGCAGAGTTGAACTAGATATGACCCGTGTGTGTAGGATGCACAGTTCTTTTGTTCTGAGCAAGCTCACTGTTCGGACCCCATAGGAAACACAGTAGAGTAGAAGAGTGCTCTTTTCTCAAAAGCAGAGTGTGTTTCTTGTAAGGCGAGCTAGCGTTTGCTTCCCAGTCCTAAATGGATTTGAATCACATGCAGTTTCTGGTCCTACAAGCAAGAGTTTTTTCTGGTAACAAAAGTCACTACTGGGCTCCCATTGTCATACATGGCGCAAATAGCACTGGCGTCTGTTCCCAGCAAGTAAAGTGTATTGGACTGAAGAGGAGCTACTGTTCTTGTCAGTTTCCTAAGCAGAGTTGAACTAGATATGGCCCGTGTGTGTAGGAAGCACAGTTCTTTTGTTCTGAGCAAGCTCACTGTTCAGACTCCATAGGAACCACAGTAGAGTAGAAGAGTGCTCTTTTCTCAAAAGCAGAGTATGCTTCTTGTAGGCGAGCTAGCGTTTGTTTCCCAGTCCTAAATGGAGTTGAAATACACATGCAGTTTCTAGTCCTATGAGCTAGAGTTGTTTTTTGGTAAGAAGAGTCACTATTGCGTTCCCTTTGCCTTACACTGTGCAAATAGCACTCGCGTCTGTTCCCAGCAAGTACAGTGTATTGGACTGAACAGGAGCTACTCTTCTTGTCAGTTTCCTAAGCAGAGTTGAACTAGATATGGCCCGTGTGTATAGGAAGCACAGTTCTTTTGTTCTGAGCAAGCTCACTGTTCTGGCCCTACAGGAAACACAGTAGAGTAGAAGAGTGCTCTATTCTCAAAAGCAGAGTGTGTTTCTTGTAAGGCGAGCTAGCGTTTGTTTCCCAGTCCTAAATGGAGTTGAATCACATCCAGTTTCAGGTCCTACGAGCAAGAGTTGTTTTTTGGTAAGGAAAGTCACTATTGCGCTCCCATTGCCATACACAGTGCAAATAGCACTCGCGTCTGTTCCCAGCAAGTAAAGTGTATTGGACTGAAGAGGAGCTACTGTTCTTGTCAGTTTCCTAAGCAGAGTTGAACTAGATATGACCTGTGTGTGTAGGAAGCACAATTCTTTTGTTTTGAGCAAGCTCACTGTTTGGACCCCATAGGAAACACAGTAGAGAAGATGTGTGCCCTATTCTCCAAAGCAGAGCGTGTTTCTTGTAAGGTGAACTAGCGTTTGTTTCCCAGTCCTAAGTGGATTGAATCAAATGCAGTTTCTGGTCTTACGAGCAAGAGTTGTTTTCTGGTAAGAAGAGTCACTATTGTGCTCCCATTGCCATATACAGTGCAAATAGCACTCGCATCTGTTCCCAGCAAGTACAGTATATTTGACTGAAGAGGAGCTACTGTTTTTGTCAGTTTCCTAAGCAGAGTTGAACTAGATATTACCCGTGTGTGTAGGAAGCACAGTTCTTTTGTTCTGAGCAAGCACACTGTTTGGACCCCATAGGAAATACATTAGAGTAGATGTGTGCCCTATTCTCAAAAGCAGAGCATGTTTCTTGTAAGGCGAGATAGCGTTTGTTTCCCAGTCCTAAGTGGATTGAATCAAATGCAGTTTCTGGTCCTAAGAGCAAGAGTTGTTTTCTGATAAGAAGAGTCACTATTGTGCTCCAATTGCCGTACACAGTGCAAATAGCACTCGCGTCTGTTCCCAGTAAGTACAGTATATTGGACTGAAGAGGAGCTACTGTTTTTGTCAGTTTCCAAAGCAGAGTTGAACTATATATGGCCCGTGTGTGTAGGAAGCACAGTTCTTTTGTTCTGAGCAAGCTCACTGTTCTGGCCCTATAGGAAACACAGTAGAGTAGAAGAGTGCTCTTTTTTCAAAAGCAGACTGTGTTTCTTTAAGGCAAGCTAGCGTTTTTTTTCCCTGTCCTAAATGGAGTTGAATCACATGCAGTTTTTGGTCCTACGAGCAAGAGTTTTTTTCTGGTAAGAAGAGTCACTATTGCGCTCCCATTGTCATACACAGGGCAAATAGCACTGGCGTGTGTTCCCAGCATGCACAGTGTATTGGACTGAAGAAGATCTACTGTTTTTGTCAGGTTCCTAAGCAGGGTTGAACTAGATATGGCCCATGTGTGTAGGAGGCACAGTTCTTTTGTACTCAGCAAGCTCACTGTTCTGGCCCTATGGGAAACACAGTAGAGTAGAAGAGTGCTCTTTCCTCAAAAGCAGAGTGTGTTTCTTGTAAGGCAAGCTAGCGTTTGTTTCCCAGTCCTAAATGGAGTTGAATCACATGCAATTTTTGGTCGTACGCGCAAGAGTTGTTTTCTGGTAAGGAAAGTCACTATTGCGCTCCCATTGCCATACACAGTGCAAATAGCACTCGCGTCTGTTCCCAGCAAGTACAGTGTATTGGACTGAAGAGGAGCTACTGTTCTCATCAGTTTCCTAAGCAGAGTTGAACTAGATATGGCCCGTGTGTGTAGGAAGCACAGTTCTTTGGTTCTGAGCAAGCTCACTGTTCAGACTCCATAGGAAACACAGTAGAGTAGAAGAGTGCTCTTTTCTCAAAAGCAGAGTGTGTTTCTTGAAAGGCGAACTAGCGTTTGTTTCCCAGTCCTAAATTGAGTTGAATCACATGCAGTTTCTGGTCCTATGAGCAAGAGTTGTTTTTTGGTAAGGAAAGTCACTATTGCGCTCCCATTGCCATACACAGTGCAAATAGCACTCCCGTCTGTTCACAGCAAGTACAGTGTATTGGACTGAAGAGGAGCTACTGTTCTTGTCAGTTTCCTAAGCAGAGATGAACTAGTTGTGACCCGTTTGTAGGAAGCACAGTTCTTTTGTTCTGAGCAAGCTCACTGTTTGGAACCCATAGGAAACACAGTAGAGTAGATGAGTGCCCTATTCTCAAAAGCAGAGTGTGTTTTTTGTAAGGCGAGCTGGCATTTGTTTCCCAATCCTAAATGGAGTTGAATCACATGCAGTTTCTAGTCCTATGAGCAAGAGTTGTTTTCTGGTAAGAAGAGTCACTATTGCGCTCCCATTGCCATAGACAGTACAAATAGCACTCGCGTCTGTTTCCAGCAAGTACAGTGTATTTGACTGAAGAGGAGCTACTGTTTTTGTCAGTTTCCTAAACAGAGTTGAACTAGATATGACCTGTGTGTGTAGGAAGCACATTTTTTTTGTTCTGAGCAAGCACACTGTTTGGACACCATAGGAAACACAGTAGAGTAGAAGAGTGCTCTTTTCTCAAAAGCAGATTGTGTTTTTTGTTAGGCGAGCTAGCGTTTGTTTCCCAGTCCTAAATTGAGTTGAATCACATGCAGTTTCTGGTCCTACAAGCAAGAGTTTTTTGTGGTAAGAGGAATCACTATTGCGCTCCCTTTGTCATACACAGGGCAAATAGCACTGGTTTCTCTTCCCAGCATGTACAGTGTATTGGACTGAAGAGGATCTACTGTTCTTGTCAGGTTCCTAAGAGAGTTGAACTAGATACGGCCAGTGTGTGTAGGAAGCACGGTTCTTTTGTTCTGAGCAAGCTAACTGTTTTGAGCTTATAGGAAACACAGTAGAGTAGATGTGTGCCCTATTCTCCAAAGCAGACTGTGTTTCTTGTAAGGCGAGCCAGCGTTTGTTTCCCAATCCTAAATGGAGTTGAATCACATGCAGTTTCTGGTAGTACGAGCAAGAGTTGTTTTTGGTAAGAAGAGTCACTATTGCGCTCCCATTGCCATTCAAGTACAAATAGCACTCGTGTCTGTTTCCAGCAAGTACAGTGTATTGGTCTGAAGAGGAGCTACTGTTCTTGTCAGTTTCCTAAGCAGAGTTGAACTAGATATGGCCCGTGTGTGTAGGAAGCACAGTTCTTTTGTACTCAGCAAGCTCACTGTTCTGACCTTATAGGAAACACAGTAGAGTAGAAGAGTGCTCTTTCCTCAAAAGCAGAATGTGTTTCTTGTAAGGCGAGCTAGCATTTGTTTCCCAGTCCTAAATGGAGTTGATTCACATGCAGTTTCAGGTCCTACGAGCAAGAGTTGTTTTCTGGTAAGGAAAGTAAGTATTGCGCTCCCATTGCCATATACCGGGCAAATAGCACTGGCGTCTGTTCCCAGCATGTACAGTGTATTGGACTGAAGAGGATCTACTGTTCTTGTCAGGTTCCTAACAGAGTTGAACTAGATATGACCCGTGTGTGTAGGAAGCACAGTTCTTTTGTTCTCAGCAAGCTCTCTGTTTTGGCACTACAGGAAACACAGTACAGTAAAAGAGTGCTCTTTTCTCAAAAGCAGAGTGTGTTTCTTGTAAGGCGAGCTAGTGTTTGGTTCCCAGTCCTAAATGGAGTTGAATCACATGCAGTTTCTGGTCCTACGAGCAAGAGTTGTTTTCTGGTAACAAGAGTCACTATTGGGCTCCCATATTCATACACAGTGCAAATAGCACTGGCGTCTGTTCCCAGCAAGTACAGTGTATTGGACTGAAGAGAAGCTACTGTCCTTGTCAGTTTCCTAAGCAGAGTTGAACTACATATGGCCCGGGTGTAGGAAGCACAGTTCTTTTGTTCTGAGCAAGTTCTCTGTTTGGACCCCATAGGAAACACAGTAGAGTAGAAGAGTGCTCTTTTCTCAAAAGCAGAGTGTGTTTCTTGTAAGGCGAGCTAGCGTTTGTTTCCCAGTCCTAAATGGATTTGAATCCCATGCAGTTTATGGTCCTAAGAGCACGAGTAGTTTTCTGGTAAAAAGAGTCACTATTTTGTTCCCATTGCCATACACAGTGCAAATAGCACTCGCGTCTGTTCCCAGTAAGTACAGTGTATTGGACTGAAGAGGAGCTATTGTTCTCATCAGTTTCCTAAGCAGAGTTGAACTAGAGATGGCCCGTGTGTAGGAAGCACAGTTCTTTTGTTCTGAGCAAGCTCACTGTTTGGACCCCATAGGAAACACAGTAGAGTAGATGTGTGCCCTATTCTCAAAAGCAGAGTATGTTTCTTGTAAGGTGAGCTAGCGTTTGTTTCCCAATCCTAAATGGAGTTGAATCCCATGCAGTTTCTGGTCCTACAAGCAAGAGTTTTTTTCTGGTAAGAAGAGTCACTATTGTGCTCCCATTGCCATTCACAGTACAAATAGCACTCGCGTCTGTTTCCTGCAAGTACATTGTATTGGTCTGAAGAGGAGCTACTGTTCTTGTCAGATTCCTAAGCAGAGTTGAACTAGATATGGCCCGTGTGTGTAGGAAGCACAGTTCTTTTGTACTCAGCAAGCTCACTTTTCTGGCCCTATAGGAAACACAGTAGAGTAGAAGAGTGCTCTTTCCTCAAAAGCAGAGTGTGTTTCTTGTAACGCGAGCTAGCGTTTGTTTCCCAGTCCTAAATGGAGTTGAATCACATGCAGTTTCAGGTCCTACGAGCAAGAGTTGTTTTCTGGTAAGGAAAATCACTATTGTGCTCCCATTGCCATACACAGTGCAAATAGCACTGGCGTCTGTTCCCAGCAAGTACAGTGTATTGGACTGAAGAGGAGCTACTCTTCTTTTCAGTTTCCTAAGCAGAGTTGAACTAGATATGACCCGTGTGTGTAGGAAGCAAAATTCTTTTGTTCAGAGCAAGCTCACTGTTTGGACCCCATAGGAAACACAGTAGAGAAGATGTGTGCCCTATTCTCAAAAGCAGAGCTTGTTTCTTGTAAGGCGAGCTAGCGTTTGTTTCCCAGTCCTAAGTGGATTGAATCAAATGCAGTTTCTGGTCCTAAGAGCAAGAGTTGTTTTCTGGTAAGAAGAGTCTCTATTGTGCTCCCATTGTGCACACAGTGCAAATAACACTCGCGTCTGTTCCCAGTAAGTACAGTGTATTGGACTGAAGAGGAGCTACTGTTCTCCTCAGTTTCCTAAGCAGAGTTGAACTAGATATGGACCGTGTGTGTAGGAAGCACAGTTCTTTTGTTCTGAGCAAGCTCACTGTTCGGACCCCACAGGAAACACAGTAGAGTAGAAGAGTGCTCTTTTCTCAAAAGCAGAGTGTGTTTCTTGTAAGGCGAGCTAGCGTTTGTTTCCCAGTCCTAAATGGAGTTGAATCAAAAGCAGTTTTTGATACTACGAGCAAGAGTTGTTTTCTGGTAAAGAAGGGTCACTATTGCGCTCCCATTGCCATACACAATACAAATAGCACTCGCGTCTGTTCCCAGCAAGTACAGTGTATTGGACTGAAGAGGAGCTACTGTTCTTGTCAGTTTCCTAAGCAGAGTTGAACTAGATATGGCCTGTGTGTGTAGGAAGCACAGTTCTTTTATTCTGAGCAAGCTCACTGTTCGAACCCCATAAGAAACACAGTAGAGTAGAAGAGTGCTCTTTTCTCAAAAGCAGAGTGTGTTTTTGTAAGGCGAGCTACCGTTTGTTTCCCAGTCCTAAATGGAGTTGAATCAAATGCAGTTTTTGATCCTACAAGCAAGAGGTGTTTTCTGGTAAGAAGAGTCACTATTGTGCTCCCATTTCCACACACAGTACAAATAGCACTCACGTCTGTTCCTAGCAAGTACAGTTTATTGGACTGCAGAGGAGCTACTGTTCTTGTCAGTTTCCTAAGCAGAGATGAACTAGATATGGCCCGTGTGTGTAGGAAGCACAGTTCTTTTGTTCTGAGCAAGCTCACCATTGGAACCCCATAGGAAACACAGTAGAATAGGAGTGCACTTTTCTCAAAAGCAGAGTGTGTTTCTTGTAAGGCGAGCTAGCGTTTGTTTCCAAGTCCTAAATTGAGTTGAAATACACGTGCAGTTTCTGGTCCTATGAGCTAGAGTTGTTTTCTGGTAAGAAGAGTCACTATTGCGCTCCCTTTGCCATACACAGTGCAAATAGCACTCGCGTCTGTTCCCAGCAAGTACAGTGTATTGGACTGAAGAGGAGCTACTGTTCTTGTCAGTTTCCTAAGCAGAGTTGAACTAGATATGGCCCGTGTGTGTAGGAAGCACAGTTCTTTTGTTCTGACCAAGCGCACTCTTCGAACCCCATAGGAAACACAGTAGAGTAGAAGAGTGCTCTTTTCTCAAAAGCAGAGTGTGATTCTTGTAAGGCGAGCTAGCGTTTGTTTTCCAGTCCTAAATGGAGTTGAATCACATGCAGTTTCAGGTCCTACGAGCAAGAGTTGTTTTCTGGTAAGGAAAGTCACTATTGCGCTCCCATTGCCATACACAGTGCAAATAGCACTCGCGTCTGTTCCCAGCAAGTACAGTGTATTGGACTGAAGAGGAGCTACTGTTCTTGTCAGTTTTCTAATTAGAGTTGAACTAGATATGACCCGTGTGTGTAGGAAGCAAAATTCTTTTGTTCTGAGCAAGCTCACTGTTTGGATACCATAGGAAACACAGTAGAGAAGATGGGTGCCCTATTCTCAAAAGCAGAGCGTGTTTCTTGTAAGGCGAGCTAGCGTTTGTTTCCCAGTCCTAAGTGGATTGAATCAAATGCAGTTTCTGGTCCTAAGAGCAAGAGTTGTTTTCTGGTAAGAAGAGTCACTATTGTGCTCCCATTGCCGTACACAATGCAAATAGCACTCGCGTCTGTTCCCAGTAAGTACAGTGTATTGGACTGAAGAGGAGCTACTGTTCTTGTCAGTTTCCTAAGCAGAGTTGAACTAGATATGGCCCTTGTGTGTAGGAAGCACAGTTCTTTTGTTCTGAGGAAGCTCACTGTTCGAACCACATAGGAAACACAGTAGAGTAGAAGGGTGCTCTTTTCTCAAAAGCAGAGTGTGTTTCTTGTAAGGGGAGCTAGCATTTGTTTCCCAGTCCTAAATGGAGTTCAAACACACATGCAGTTTCTGGTCCTACAAGCAAGTGTTGTTTTCTGGTTAGAAGAGTCACTATTGTGCTCCCTTTGCCATACACAGTGCAAACAGCCCTTGCGTCTGTTCCCAGCAAGTACAGTGTATTGGACTGAAGAGGATCTACTGTTCTTGTCAGGATCCTAAGCAGAGTTGAACTAGATATGGCCCATGTGTGTAGGAAGCACAATTCTTTTGTAGTCAGCAAGCTCACTGTTCTGGCCATATAGGAAACACAGTAGAGTAGAAAAATGCTCTTTCCACAAAAGCAGAGTGTATTTCTTGTAAGTCGAGCTAGCGTTTCTTTCCCAGTCCTAAATGTAGTTGAATCACATGCAGTTTCTGGTCCTACGAGCAAGACTTGTTTTGTGGTAAGAGGAGTCACTATTGCGCTCCCATTGTCATACACAATGCAAATAGCACTGGCGTCTGTTCCCAGCAAGTACAGAGTATTGGACTGAAGAGTATCTACTGTTCTTGTCAGTTTCCTAAGCAAAATTGAACTAGATATGGCCATGTGTAGGAAGCACAGTTCTTTTGTTATGAGCAAGCTGACGGTTCTGGCCCTAAAGGAAACACAGTAGTGTAAAAGAGTGCTTTTTTCTCAAAAGCAGAGTGTGTTTCTTGTAAGGTGAGCTAGCGTTTGTTTCCCAGTCCTAAATGGAGTTGAGTTTTATGCAGTTTCTGGTCCTATGAGCAAGAGTTGTTTTCTGGTAAGAAGAGTCAATATTGTGCTCCCATTGTCATACACAGGGCAAATAGCACTGGCGTCGGTTTCCAGCATGTACTGCGTATTGGACTGAAGAGAATCTACTGTTCTAGTCAGGTTCCTAAGCAGAATTGAACTAGATATGGCCCTGTGTGTAGGAAGCACAGTTCTTTTGTTCTGAGCAAGCTCACTGTTCAGACCACATAGGAAACAAAATAGAGTAGAAGAGTGCTATTTTCTCAAAAGCACATGTGTGTTTCTCGTAAGGCGAGCTAGCATTTGTTTCCCAGTCCTAAATGGAGTTGAATCACATGCAGTTTCAGGTCCTATGAGCAAGAGTTTTTCTGGTAAGGAAAGTCACTATTGCGCTCACATTACCATACAGAGTGCTAATAGTACTTGTGTCTGTTCCCAGCAAGTACAGTGTATTGGACTGAAGAGGAGCCACTGTTCTTGTCAGTTTCCTAAGCAGAGTTGAACCAGATATGGCCCGTGTGTGTAGGAAGCACAGGTCTTTTGTTCTGAGTAAGCTCACTGTTCGGACCCCATAGGAAAAACAATTAAGTAGAAGAGTGCACTTTTCTCAAAAGCAGAGTGTGTTTCTTGTAAGGCAAGCTAGCGTTTGTTTCCCAGTCCTAAATGGAGTTGAATCACATGCAGTTTCTGGTCCTATGAGCAAGAGTTGTTTTCTGGTAAGAAGAGTCACTATTGCGGTCCCATTGTCATACACAGGGCAAATAGCACTGGCGTCTGTTCCCAGCATGTACAGTGTATTGGACTGAAGAGAATCTACTCTTCTTGTCAGCTTCCTATGCAGAATTGAACTAGATATGGCCCTTGTGTGTAGGAAGCACAGTTCTTTTGTTCTGAGCAAGCTCACTGTTCTGGCCCTAAAGGAAACACAATTGAGTAGAAGAGTGCACTTTTCTCAAAAGCAGAGTGTGTTTCTTATAAGGCGAGCTAGTGTTTGTTTCCCAGTCCTAAATGGAGTTGAATCACATGCAGTTTTTGGTCCTACCAGCAAGAGTTGTTTTCTTGTAAGGAAAGTCACTATTGCGCTTCCTTTGCCAAACACAGTGCAAATAGCACTCGTGTGTGTTTCCAGCAAGTACAGTGTATTGGACTGAAGAGGAGCTACTGTTCTTGTCAGTTTCCTAAGCAGAGTTGAATTAGATATGGCCCGTGTGTGTAGGAAGCACAGTTCTTTTGTTCTGAGCAAGCTCACTGTTCGGACCCATAGGAAACACAGTAGAGTAGAAGAGTGCTCTTTTCTCAAAAGCAGAGTGTGTTTCTTGTAAGGCGAGCTAGCGTTTGTTTCCCAGTCCTAATGGAGTTGAATCACATGCGGTTTCTGGTCCTATGAGCAAGAGTTGTTTTCTGGTAAGAAGAGTCACTATTGCGCTCCCATTGTCATACACAGGGCAAATACAACTGGTGTCTGTTCCCAGCATGTGCAGTGTATTTGCCTGAAGAGGGTATACTGTTCTTGTCAGTTTGCTAAGCTGAATTGAACTAGATATGGCCGTGTGTGTAGGAAGCACACTTCTTTTGTTCTGTGCAAGCTTACTGTCCTGGCCCTATAGGAAACACAGTAGAGTAGAAGAGTGCTCTTTTCTCAAAAGCAGAGTGTGTTTCTTGTAAGGCGAGCTAGCTTTTGTTTCCCAGTCCTAAATGGAGTTGAATCACATGCAGTTTTTGGTCCTACCAGCTAGAGTTGTTTGCTAGTAAGGAAAGTCACTATTGTGCTCCCTTTGCCATACACAGTGCAAATAGCACTAGCGTCTGTTTCCAGCAGGTACAGTGTATTTGGCTGAAGAGGAGCTACTGTTCTTGTCAGTTTCCTAAGCAGAGTTGAACTAGATATGACCCGTGTGTGTAGGAAGCACAGTTCTTTGTTCTGAGCAAGCTCACTGTTCTGGCCCTATAGGAAACACAGTAGAGTAGAAGAGTGCTCTTTTATCAAAAGCAGTGTGTGTTTCTTGTATGGCGAGCTAGCGTTTGTTTCCCAGTCCTAAATGGAGTTGAATCACATGCAGTTTCTGGTCCTACGAGCAAGAGATGTTTTCTGGTAAGAAGAGTCACTATTGTGCTCCCATTTCCATACACAGTGCAAATACACTCGCGTATGTTCCCAGCAAGTACAGTGTATTGGTCTGAAGAGGAGCTACTGTTCTTGTCAGTTTCCTAAGCAGAGTTGAACTAGATATGGCCCCTGTGTGTAGGAAGCACAGTTCTTTTGTTCTGAGCAAGCTCACTGTTACGACCCCATAGGAAACACGGTAGAGTAAAAGAGTGCTCTTTTCTTAAAAGCAGAGTGTGTTTCTCGTAAGGCGAGCTAGCATTTGTTTCCCAGTCCTAAATGGAGTTGAATCACATGCAGTTTCTGGTCCTACGAGCAACATTTTTTTTCTGGTAATAAGAGTCACTATTGCGCTCCCATTGCCATACACAGTGCATATAGCTCTGGCGTCTGTTCCCTGCATGTACAGTGTATTGGACTGAAGAGGATCTACTGTTCTTGTTAGTTTCCTAAGCAGAATTGAACTAGATATGGCCCGTGTGTGTAGGAAGCACAGTTCTTTTGTTCTGAGCAAGCTTACTGTTCTGGCCCTATAGGAAACACAGTAGAGTAGAAGAGTGCTCTTCTCTCAAAAGCCGAGTGTGTTTAGTGTGAGGCGACATAGCGTTTGCTTCCCAGTCCTAAATGGAGTTGAATCACATGCAGTTTCTGGTCCTACATGCAAGAGTTGTTTTCTGGTAAGAAGAGTCACTATTGCCCTCCCATTGTCATACACAGGGCAAATAGCACTGGCGTCTGTTCCCAGCATGTACAGTGTATTGGACTGAAGAGGATCTACTGTTCTTGTCAGTTTCCTAAGCAGAATTGAACTAGATACGGCCATGCGTGTAGGAAGCACAGTTCTTTTGTTCTGAGCAAGCTCACTGTTCTGGCCCTATAGGAAACACAGTAGAGTAGAAGAGTGCTCTTTTCTCCAAAGCAGAGTGTGTTTCTTGTAAGGTGAGCTAGCGTTTGTTTCCCACCCATAAATGGAGTTGAATCACATGCAGTTTTTGGTCATACGAGCAAGAGTTGTTTTCTGATAAGGAAAGTCACTATTGCGCTCCCTTTGCCATACACAGCAAAAATAGCACTCACGTCTGTTCCCAGCAAGTACAGTGTATTGGACTGAAGAGGAGCTACTGTTCTTGTCAGTTTCCTAAGCAGAGTTGAACTAGATATGGCCCGTGTGTATAGGAAGCCCAGTTCTTTTGTTCTGAGCATGCTCACTGTGCGGACCCCGTAGGAAACTCAGTGCTCTTTTCTCAAAAGCAGAGTGTGTTTCTTGTAAGGCGAGATAGCGTTTGCTTCCCAGACCTAAATGGAGATGAATCACATGCAGTTTCTGGTCCTACAAGCAAGAGTTGTTTTCTGGTAAGAAGAGTCACTATTGCGCTCCCATTGCCATACACAGGGCAAATAGCACTGGTGTCTGTTCCCAGCATGTACAGAGTATTGGACTGAATAGGAGCTACTGTTCTTGTCAGTTTCCTAGGCAGAGTTGAACTAGATATGGCCCCTGTGTGTAGGAAGCACAGTTCTTTTGTTCTGAGCAAGTTCACTGTTCTGGCCCTATAGGAAACACAGTAGAGTAGAAGAGTGCTCTTTTCTCAAAAGCAGTGTGTGTTTCTTGTAATGCAAGCTAGCGTTTTTTTCCCAGTCTTAAATGGAGTTGAGTCACATGCAGTTTCTGGTCCTAGAAGCAAGAGTTGTTTTCTGGTAAGGAAAGTCACTATTGCCCTCCCTTTGCCATACACAGTGCAAATAGCACTCGCGTCTGCTTCCAGCAAGTGCAGTGTATTGGACTGAAGAGGAGCTACTGTTCTTGTCAGTTTCGTAAGCAGAGTTGAACTAGATATGGCCCGTGTGTGTAGGAAGCACAGTTCTTTTGTTCTGAGCAAGCTCACTGCTCGGACCCCATAGGAAACAAGGTAGAGTAGAAGAGTGCTCTTTTCTCAAAAGCAGATTGTGTTTCTTGTAAGGCGAGCTAGCGTTTCTTTCCCAGTCCTAAATGGAGTTGTGTCACATGCAGTTTCTGGTCCTACGAGCAAGAGTTGTTTTCTGGTAAGAAGAATCACTATTGCGCTCCTACTGTCATACACAGGGCAAATAGCACTGGTGTCTGTTCCCAGCATGTGCAGTGTATTTGACTGAAGAGGGTTTACTGTTCTTGTCAGTTTCCTAAGCAGAATTGAACTAGATATGGCCCGTGTGTGTAGGAAGCACAGTCCTTTTGTTCTGAGCAAGATCACTGTTCAGGCCATGGAGGAAACACTGTAGAGTAGAAGAGTGCTCTTTTCTCAAAAGCAGAGTGTGTTTCCTGTGAGCAGAGCTAGCGTTTGTTTCCCAGTCCTACATGGAGTTGAGTCACATGCAGTTTGTGGTCCTAAGAGCAAGAGTTGTTTTCTGGTAAGAAGATTCACTATTGCGCTCCCATTGTCATACACAGTACAAATAGCACTCGTGTCTGTTCTCAGCAAGTACAGTGTATTGGACTGAAGAGGAGCTACTGTTCTTGTCAGTTTCCTAAGCAGAGTTGAACTAGATATGGCCCGTGTGTGTAGGAAGGACAGTTCTTTTGTACTGAGCAAGCTCACTGTTCGGACACCATAGGAAACACAGTAGAGTAGAAGAGTGCTCTTTTCTCAAAAGCAGAGTGTGTTTCTTGTAAGGCGAGCTAGCGTTTTTTTCCCAATCTTATATGGAGTTGAATCACATGCAGTTTCTGGTCCTACGAGCAAGAGATGTTTTCTGGTAGAAGAGTCACTATTGCGCTCCCATTGTCATACACAGGGCAAATATCATTGGCGTCAGTTCCCAGCATGTACAGTGTATTGGACTGAATAGGATCTACTGTTCTTGTCAGGTTCCTAAGCAGAATTGAACTAGATATGGCCCGTGTGTGTAGGAAGCACAGTTCTTTTGTTCTGAGCAAGCTCACTGTTCGGAAACCATAGGAAACACAGTAGAGTAGAAGAGTGCTCTTTTCTCAAAAGCAGAGTGTGTTTCTTGTAAGGCAAGCTATCGTTTGTTTCCCAATCCTAAATGGAGTTGAATCACATGCAGTTTCTGGTCCTATGAGCAAGAGTTGTTTTGTGGTAAGAAGAGTCACTATTGTGCTCCCATTGCTGTACACAGTGCAAATAGCACTCACGTCTGTTCCCAAAAGTACAGTGTATTGGACTGAAGAGGAGCTACTGTTCTCGTCAGTTTCCTAATCATAGTTGAACTAGATATGGCCCGTGTGTGTAGGAAGCACAGTTCTTTCGTTCTGAGCACTGTTCTGGCCCTATAGGAAACACAGTAGAGTAGAAGTGTGCCCTTTTCTCAAAAGCAGAGTGTGTTTCTTGTAAGGCGAGCTAGCGTTTGTTTCCCACTCCTATATGGAGTTGAATCACATGCAGTTTCTGGTATTAAGAGCAAGAGTTGTTTTCTGGTAAAAAAAAGTCCCTATTGGGCTCCCATTGTCATACACAGGGCAAATAGCACTGGCGTCTATTCCTAGCAAGTACAGTGTATTGGACTGAAGAGGAGCTACTGTTCTTGTCAGTTTCTTAAGCAGAGTTGTACCAGATATGGCCCGTGTGTGTAGGAAGCACAGTTCTTTTGTTCTGAGCAAGCTCACTGTTTGGACCCCATAGGAAACACCGTAGAGTAGAAGAGTGCCCTTTTATCAAAAGCAGAGTGTGTTTCTTGAAAGGCGAGCTAGTGTTTTTTTCCCAGTCAGAAATGTAGTTGAATCCCATGCAGTTTCTGGTCCTACATGCAAGAGCTTTTTCGGGTAAGAAGAGTCACTATTGCGCTCCCATTGCCATACACACTGCAAATAGCACTGGCGTCTATTCCCAGCAAGTACAGCATATTGGACTGAAGAGGATCTACTGTTCTTTTCAGTTTCCTAAGCATAGTTGAACTAGATATGGCCCGTGTGTATAGGAAGCACAGTTCTTTTGTTCTGAGCAAGCTCACTGTTCGGACCCCATAGGAAACACAGTAGAGTAGAAGAGTGCTCTTTTCTCAAAAGCAGAGTGTGTTTCTTGTAAGACGAGCTATCGTTTGTTTCCCAGTCCTAAATGGAGTTGAATCACATGCAGTTTCTGGTCATACGAGCAAGAGTTGTTTTCTGGAAAGAAGAGTCACTATTGTGCTCCCATTTTCACACACAGGGCAAATAGCACTGGCGTCTGTTGCCAGCATGTACAGTGTTGGACTGAAGAGGTTCTAATGTTCTTGTCAGTTTCCTAAGCAGAATTGAACTAGATATGGCCCGTTTGTGTAGGAAGCACAGTTCTTTTGTTCTGAGCAAGCTCACTGTACTGGCCCTATTGGAAACACAGTAGAGTAGAAGAGTGCTCTTTTCTCAAAAGCAGAGTGTGTTTCTTGTAAGGCGAGCTAGGGTTTGTTTCCCAGTCCTAAATGGAGTTGAGTCACATGCAGTTTTTGGTCCTACGAGCAAGAGTAGTTTTCTGGTAAGAAGAGTCACTATTGGGTTCCCATTGCCATACACAGTACAAACAGTACTCGCATCTGTTCCCAGCATGTACAGTGTATTGGACTGAAAAGGATCTATTGTTCTTGTCAGTTTCCTAAGCAGAATTGAACTAGATATGTCCATGTATGCAGGAAGCACAGTTCTTTTGTTCTGAGCAAGCTCTCTGTTCTGGCCCTGTAGGAAACACAGTAGAGTAGAAGAGTGCTGTTTTCTCAAAAGCAGAGTGTGTTTCTTGTAAGGCGAGCTAGCGTTTGTTTCCCAGTCCTAAATGGAGTTGAATTAAATGCAGTTATTGGTCCTACCAGCAAGAGTTGTTTTCTGGTAAGGAAAGTCACTATTGTGCTCCCTTTGCCATACACAGTGCAAATAGCACTCGCGTCTGTTCCCAGCAAGTACAGTGTATTGGACTGAAGAGGAGCTACTGTTTTTGTCATTTTCCTAAGCAGAGTTGAACTAGATATGGCCCGTGTGTGTAGGAAGCACAGTTCTTTTGTTCTGAGCAAGCTCACTGTTCGATAACCATAGGAAACACAGTAGAGTAGAAGAGTGCTCTTTTCTCAAAAGCAGAGAGTGTTTCTTGTAAGGCGAGCTAGCGTTTGTTTCCCAGTCCTAAATGGAGTTGAATCACATGCAGTTTCTGGTCCTAAGAGCAAGAGTTGTTTTCTGGTAAGAAGAGTCACTATTGCGCTCCCATTGCCATACACAGTGCAAATAGCACTCGCGTCTGCTCCCAGCAAGTACAGTGTATTGGATTGAAGAGGAGCTACTGTTCTTGTCAGTTTCCTAAGCAGACTTGAACTAGATATGGTCCGTGTGTGTTGGAAGCACAGTTCATTTGTTCTGAGCAAGCTCACTGTTCGGACCCCATAGGAAACACAGTAGAGTAGAAGAGTGCTCTTTTCTCAAAAGCACAGTGTTTTTCTTGTAAGGCGAGCTAGCGTTTGTTTCCCAGTCCTAAATGGAGTTGAATCACATGCAGTTTCTGGTCCTAGGAGCAAGAGTTGTTTTCTGGTAAGAAGAGTCACTATTGAGCTCTCATTGTCATACACAGAGCAAATAGTACTGGCGTCTGTTCCCAGCATGTACAGTGTATGGACTGAAGACGATCTACTGTTCTTGTCAGTTTCCTAAGCAGAATTGAATAGATATGGCCCCTGTGTGCAGGAAGCACAGTTCTTTTGTTCTGAGGAAACTCACTCTTCTGGCTCTATAGGAAACACAGTAGTGTAGAAGAGTGCTCTTTTCTCTAAAGCAGAGTGTGTTTCTTGTAAGGCGAAGTAGCGTTTGTTTCCCAGTTCTAAATGGAGTTGAATCACATGCAGTTTCTGGTCCTACGAGCAAGAGTTGTTTTATGGTAAGAATAGTCACTATTGCGCTGCCATTGCCATACACAGGACAAATAGCACTGGCGTCTGTTCCCAGCAAGTACAGTGTATTGGACTGAAGAGGATCTACTGTTCTTGTCAGGTTCCTAATCAGAATTGAAATAGATATGGCCGTGTGTGTAGGAAGCACAGTTCCTTTGTACTGAGCAAGCTCACTCTTTTGACCACAGCGGAAACACAGTAAAGTAGAATAGTGCTCTTTTCTCAAAAGCAGAGGGTGTTTCTTTTAAGGCGAGCTAGCGTTTGTTTCCCAGTCCTAAATGGAGTTGAATCACATGCAGTTTCTGGTCCTATGAGCAAGAGTAGTTTTCTGGTAAGGAAAGTCACTATTGTGTTCCCATTGCCATACAAAGTGCAAAGAGCACTCGCGTCTGTTCCCAGCAAGTACAGTGTATCGGACTGAAGAGGAGCTACTGTTCTTGTCAGTTTCCTAAGCAAAGTTGAACGAGATATGGCCCGTGTGTGTAGGAAGAACAGTTCTCTTGTTCTGAGCAAGCGCACTGTTCTGGCCCTATAGGAAACACAGTAGAGTAGAAGAGTGCTCTTTTCTCAAAAGCAGAGTGTGTTTCATGTAAGGCGAGCTAGCATTTGTTTCTCAGTCTTAAATGGAGTTGAATCACATGCAGTTTCTGGTCCTACGAGCAAGAGTTGTTTTCTGATAAGGAAAGACACTATTGCGCTCCCATTGCCATACATAGTGCAAATAGCACTCGGTCCGTTCCCAGCAAGTACAGTGCATCGGACTGAAGAGGAGCTACTGTTCTTGTCAGTTTCCTAAGCAGAGTTGAACTAGATATGGTCCGTGTGTAGGAAGCAAAGTTTTCTGTTCTGAGCAAGCTCACTGTTTGGACCCCATAGGAAACACAGTAGAGTAGAAGAGTCCTCTTTTCTCAAATGCAGAATGTGTTTCTTGTAAGGCGAGCTAGTGTTTGTTTCCCAGTCCTAAATGGAGTTGAATCACATGCAGTTTTGGGTCCTACGAGCAAGAGTTGGTTTTCTGGTAAGAAGAGTCACTATTGCACTGCCATTGCCATACAAAAGACAATTAGCACTGGCGTCTGTTCCCAGCAACTACAGTGTATTGGACTGAAGAGGATCTACTGTTCTTGTCAGGTTTATAAGCAGAATTGAACTAGATATGGCCGTGTGTGTAGGAAGCACAGTTTTTTTGTTCTGAGCAAGCTCACTGTTCGGACCCCATAGGAAACACAGTAGAGTAGAGGAGTGCTCTTTTCTCTAAAGCAGAGTGTGTTTCTTGTAAGGCGAGCTAGCATTTGTTTCCCAGTCCTAAATGGAGTTGAATCACATGCAGTTTCTGGTCCTACGAGCAAGAGTTGTTTTATGGTAAGAATAGTCACTATTGCGCTGCCATTGCCATACACAGGACAAATAGCACTGGCATCTGTTCCCACCAAATACAGTGTATTGGACTGAACAGGATCTACTGTTCTTGTCAGGTTCCTAATCAGAATTGAACTAGATATGGCCGTGTGTGTAGGAAGCACAGTTTTTTTTTGTTCTGAGCAAGCTCACTGTTCTGGCCCTACAGGAAACACAGTAGAGTAGAAGAGTGCTCTTTTCTCAAAAGCAGAGGGCGTTTCTTGTAAGGCGAGCTAGCATTTGTTTCCCAGTCCTAAATGGAGTTGAGTCCCATGCAGTTTCTGGTCCTACGAGCAAGAGTTGTGTTCTGGTAAGAAGAGTCACTATTGTGCTGCCATTGCCATACACAGGACAAATAGCACTGTTGTCTGTTCCCAGCAAGTACACTGTATTGGACTGAAGAGTATCTACTCTTCATGTCAGGTTCCTAAGCAGAATTGAACTACATATGGCCGTGTTTGTAGGAAGCACAGTTCTTTTGTTCTGAGCAAGCTCACTGTTCTGGCCCTATAGGAAACACAGTAGAGTAGAAGAGTGCTCTTTTCTCAAAAGCAGAGTGTGTTTCTTGTAAGGCGAGCTAGTGTTTTTTTTCCCAGTCCTAAATGGAGTTGAATCTCATGCAGTTTCTGGTCCTACGAGCAAGAGTTGTTTTCTGGTAAGGAAAGTCACTATTGTGTTCCCATTGCCATACACAGTGCAAAGGGCACTCGCGTCTGTTCCCAGCAAGTACAGTGTATTGGACTAAAGAGGAGCTACTGTTCTTGTCAGTTTCCTAAGCAGAGTTGAACGAGATATGGCGTGTGTGTGTAGGAAGAACAGTTCTCTTGTTCTGAGCAAGCTCACTGTTCTGGCCCTATAAGAAACACAGTAGAGTAGAAGAGTGCTCTTTTCTCTAAAGCAGAGTGTGTTTCATGTAAGGCGAGCTAGCATTTGTTTCCCGGTCCTAAATGGAGTTGAGTCCCATGCAGTTTCTGGTCCTACGATTAAGAGTTGGTTTCTGGTAAGGAAAGACACTATTGCGATCCCATTGCCATACATAGAGCAAATAGCACACGGTCCGTTCCCAGCAAGTACAGTGCATCGGACTGAAGAGGAGCTACTGTTCTTGTCAGTTTCCTAAGCAGAGTTGAACTAGATATGGCCCGTGTGAAGGAAGCACAGTTCTTTTGTTCTGATCAAGCTCAATATTCTGGCCTCTAGGAAACACAGTAGAGTAGAAGAGTGCTCTTTTCTCAAAAGCAGAGTGTTTTTCTTGTAAGGCGAGCTTGTGTTTCTTTCCCAGTCCTAAATGGAGTTGAGACAAATGCAGTTTTTGGTCCTACGAGCAAGAGTTTTTTTTCTGGTAAGAAGAGTCACTATTGCACTCCCATTGCCATACACAGTGCAAATATCACTTGCATCTGTTCCCAGCAAGTACAGTGTACTGGACTGAAGAGGATCTACTGTTCTGGTCAGTTTCCTAAGCAGAGTTGATCTAGATATGGCCCGTGTGTAGGAAGCACAGTTCTTTTGTTCTGAGCAAGCTCACTCTTCGGATCCCATAGGAGACTCAGTAGAGTAGAAGAGTACTCTTTTCTCAAAAGCAGAGTGTTTTTCATGTAAGGCGAGCTAGCATTTGTTTCCCAGTCCTAAATGGAGTTGAATCACATGCAGTTTCTGGTCCTACGAGCAAGAGTTGTTTTCTGGTAAGAAGAGTCCCTATTGCGCTCCCATTGTCATACACAGAGCAAATAGTCCTGGCTATTTTCCTAGCATGTACAGTGAATTGGACTGAAGAGGAGCTACTGTTCTTGTCAGTTTCCTAAGCAGAGTTGAACTAGATATGGCCCGTGTGTGTAGAAGCACAGTTCTTTTGTTCTGAGCAAGCTCACTGTTCCCACGCATAGGAAACACAGTAGAGTAGAAGAGTGCTCTTTTCTCAAAAGCAGAGTGTGTTTCATGTACGGCGAGCTAGCATTTGTTTCCCAGTCCTAAATGGAGTTGAATCACATGCAGTTTCTGGTCCTACGAGCAAGAGTTGTTTTCTGATAAGAAAAGTCACTATTGCGCTCCCATTGCCATACACAATGCAAATAGCACTCGCGTGTGTTCCCAGCTAGTACAGGGTATCATACTGAAGAGGAGCTACTGTTTTTGTCAGTTTCCTCAGCAGAGTTGAACTAGATATGGCCCATGTGTGTAGGAAGCACAGCTTTTTTTTTCTGAGCAAGATCACTGTTCTGGATCTATAGGAAACACTTTAGAGTATAAGAGGGCTCTTTTCTCAAAAGCAGAGTGTGTTTCTTGTAATGCGAGCTAGCGTTTGTTGCCCAGTCCAAAATGGAGTTGAATCTCATGCAGTTTCTGGTCCTACAAGCAAGAGTTGTTTTATGGTAAGAAGAGTCACTATTGTACTCCCATTGCCATACACAGTGCAAATAGCACTCGCGTCTGTTCCCAGCAAGTACAGTGTATCAGACTGAAGAGTAGCTACTGTTGTTGTCAGTTTCCTAAACAGAGTTGAACGAGATATGGCCCGTGTGTGTAGGAAGCTCAGTTCTTTTGTTCTGAGCAAGCTCACTGTTTTGACGACATAGGAAACACAGTAGAGTAGAAGAGTGCTCTTTTCTGAAAAGCAAGGTGTGTTTCTTGTAAGGCAAGCTAGTGTTTGTTTCCCAGTTTTAAATGGAGTTGAATCACATGCAGTTTCTGGTCCTACGAGCAAGAGTTGTTTTCTGGTAAGGAAAGTCACTATTGCGCTGCCATTGCCATACACAGGACAAATAGCACTCGCGTCTGTTCCCAGCAAGTACAGTGTATTGGACTGAAGAGGATCTACTGTTCTTGTCAGGTTCCTAATCAGAATTGAACTAGATATGGCCGTGTGTGTAGGAAGCACAGTTTTTTTGTTCTGAGCAAGCTCACTGTTCGGACCCCATAGGAAACACAGTAGAGTAGAGGAGTGCTCTTTTCTCTAAAGCAGAGTGTGTTTCTTGTAAGGCGAGCTAGCATTTGTTTCCCAGTCCTAAATGGAGTTGAATCACATGCAGTTTCTGGTCCTACGAGCAAGAGTTGTTTTATGGTAAGAATAGTAACTATTGCGCTGCCATTGCCATACACAGGACAAATAGCACTGGCGTCTGTTCCCACCAAGTACAGTGTATTGGACTGAAGAGGATCTACTGTTCTTGTCAGGTTCCTAATCAGAATTGAAATAGATATGGCCGTGTGTGTAGGAAGCACAGTTTTTTTGTTCTGAGCAAGCTCACTGTTCTGGTCCTACAGGAAACACAGTAGAGTAGAAGAGTGCTCTTTTCTCAAAAGCAGAGTGTTTTTCTTGTAAGGCGAGCTAGTGTTTTTTTTCCCAGTCCTAAATGGAGTTGAATCTCATGCATTTTCTGGTCCTACGAGCAAGAGTTGTTTTCTGGTAAGGAAAGTCACTATTGTGTTCCCATTGCCATACACAGTGCAAAGAGCACTCGCGTCTGTTCCCAGCAAGTACAGTGTATCGGACTGAAGAGGAGCTACTGTTCTTGTCAGTTTCCTAAGCAGAGTTGAACGAGATATGGTGCGTGTGTGTAGGAAGAACAGTTCTCTTGTTCTGAGCAAGCTCACTGTTCTGTCCCTATAAGAAAAACAGTAGAGTAGAAGAGTACTCTTTTCTCTAAAGCAGAGTGTGTTTCATGTAAGGCGTGCTAGCATTTGTTTCCCAGTCCTAAATGGAGTTGAATCACATGCAGATTCTGGTCCTACGATTAAGAGTTGGTTTCTGGTAAGGAAAGACACTATTGTGCTCCCATTGCCATACATAGAGCAAATAGCACTCGGTCCGTTCCCAGCAAGTACAGTGCATCGGACTGAAGAGGAGCTACTGTTCTTGTCAGTTTCCTAAGCAGAGTTGAACTAGATATGGCCCGTGTGTGTAGGAAGCACAGTTCTTTTGTTCTGAGCAAGCTCACTGTTCCCACCCATAGGAAACACAGTAGAGTAGAAGAGTGCTCTTTTCTCAAAAGCAGAGTGTGTTTCTTGTAAGGCGAGCTAGTGTTTGTTTCCCAGTTTTAAATGGAGTTGAATCACATGCAGTTTCTGGTCCTCCGAGCAAGAGTTGTTTTCTGGTAAGGAAAGTCACTATTGCGCTCCCATTGCCATACACAGTGCAAATAGCACTCGCGTCTGTTCCCAGCAATTACAGTGTATGGGACTGAAGAGGAGCTACTGTTTTTGTCAGTTTCCTAAGCAGAGTTGAACTAGATATGGTCCGTGTGTAGGAAGCAATGTTTTCTGTTCTGAGCAAGCTCACTGTTTGGACCCCATAGGAAACACAGTAGAGTAGAAGAGTGCTCTTTTCTCAAATGCAGAATGTGTTTCTTGTAAGGCGAGCTAGTGTTTGTTTCCCAGTCCTAAATGGAGTTGAATCACATGCAGTTTTGGGTACTACGAGCAAGAGTTGTTTTCTGGTAAGAAGAGTCACTATTGCACTGCCATTGCCATACAAAAGACATTTAGCACTGGCGTCTGTTCCCAGCAAGTACAGTATATTGGACTGAAGAGGATCTATTGTTCTTGTCAGGTTTATAAGCAGAATTGAACTAGATATGTCCATGTGTGTAGGAAGCACAGTTTTTTTGTTCTGAGCAAGGTCACTGTTCGGACACCATAGGAAACACAGTAGAGTAGAGGTGTGCTCTTTTCTCTAAAGCAGAGTGTGTTTCTTGTAAGGTGAGCTAGTGTTTGTTTCCCAGTCCTAAATGGAGTTGAATCACATGCAGTTTCTGGTCCTACGAGCAAGAGTTGTTTTCTGGTAAGAAGAGTCACTATTGCGCTCCCATTGCCATACACAGGACATATAGCACTGGCGTCTGTTCCCACCAAGTACAGTGTATTGGACTGAAGAGGATCTACTGTTCTTGTCAGGTTCCTAATCAGAATTGAACTAGATATGGCCGTGTGTGTAGGAAGCACAGTTCTTTTGTTCTGAGCAAGCTCACTGTTCTGGCCCTACTGGAAACACAGTAGAGTAGAAGAGTGCTCTTTTCTCAAAAGCAGAGGATGTTTCTTGTAAGGCGAGCTAGCATTTATTTCCCAGTCCTAAATGGAGTTGAATCCCATGCAGTTTCTGGTCCTACTACCAAGAGTTGTGTTGTGGTAAGAAGAGTCACTATTGTGCTGCCATTGCCATACACAGGACAAATAGCACTGTTGTCTGTTCCCAGCAAGTACACTGTATTGGACTGAAGAGGATCTACTCTTCATGTCAGGTTCCTAAGCAGAATTGAACTGCATATGGCCGTGTGTGTAGGAAGCACAGTTCTTTTGTTCTGAGCAAGCTCACTGTTCTGGCCTTATAGGAAACACAGTAGAGTAGAAGAGTGCTCTTTTCTCAAAAGCAGAGTGTGTTTCTTGTAAGGTGAGCTAGTGTTTTTTTTCCCAGTCCTAAATGGAGTTGAATCTCATGCAGTTTCTGGTCCTACGAACAAGAGTTGTTTTCTGGTAAGGAAAGTCACTATTGTGTTCCCATTGCCATACTCAGTGCAAAGAGCACTCGCGTCTGTTCCCAGCAAGTACAGTGTATCAGACTGAAGAGGAGCTACTGTTCTTGTCAGTTTTCTAAGCAGAGTTGAACGAGATATACGCGTGTGTGTAGGAAGAACAGTTCTCTTGTTCTGAGCAAGCTCACTGTTCTGGCCCTATAAGAAACACAGTAGAGTAGAAGAGTGCTCTTTTCTCTAAAGCAGAGTGTGTTTCATGTAAGGCGAGCTAGCATTTGTTTCCCAGTCCTAAATGGAGTTGAATCCCATGCAGTTTCTGGTCCTACGACTAAGAGTTGGTTTCTGGTAAGGAAAGACACTATTGCGCTCCCATTGCCATACATAGAGCAAATAGCACTCGGTCCGTTCCTAGCAAGTACAGTGTATCGGACTGAAGAGGAGCTACTGTTCTTGTCAGTTTCCTAAGCAGAGTTGAACTAGATATGGCCCGTGTGAAGGAAGCACAGTTCTTTTGTTCTGATCAAGCTCACTCTTCTGGCCCTATAGGAAACACAGTAGAGTAGAAGAGTGCTCTTTTCTCAAAAGCAGAGTGTTTTTCCTGTAAGTCGAGCTTGCGTTTCTTTTCCAGTCCTAAATGGAGTTGAATCACATGCAGTTTCTGGTCCTACGAGCAAGAGTTGTTTTCTGGTAAGAAGAGTCCCTATTGCACCCCCATTGTCATACACAGAGCAAATAGTCCTGGCGTCTGTTCCTAGCATGTACAGTGAATTGGAGTGAAGAGGAGATACTGTTCTTGTCAGCTTCGTAAGCAGAGTTAAACTAGATATGGCCCGTGTGTGTAGGAAGCACAGTTCTTTTGTTCTGAGCAAGCTCACTGTTCCCACCCATAGGAAACACAGTAGAGTAGAAGAGTGCTCTTTTCTCAAAAGCAGAGTGTGTTTCTTGTAAGGCGAGGTAGTGTTTGTTTCCCAGTCCTAAATGGAGTTGAATCACACCCAGTTTCTGGTCCTACGAGCAAGAGTTGTTTTCTCGTAAGGAAAGTCACTATTGTGCTCCCATTGTGATACACAGTGCAAATAGCACTCACGTCTGTTCCCAGCAATTACAGTGTATCGGACTGAAAAGGAGCTACTGTTCTTGTCGGTTTCCTAAGCAGAGTTGAACTAGATATGGTCCGTGTGTAGGAAGCACAGTTTTCTGTTCTGAGCAAGCTCACTGTTTGGACCCCATAGGAAACACAGTAGAGTAGAAGAGTGCTCTTTTCTCTACAAGAGTGCTCTTTTCTCAAAAGCAGAGTGTGTTTCTTGTAAGGCGAGCTAGCATTTGTTTCCCAGTCCTAAATGGAGTTGAATCTCATGCAGTTTCTGGTCCTACGAGCAATAGTTGTTTTATGGTAAGAATGGTCACTATTGCGCTGCCATTGCCATACACGGGACAAATAGCACTGGCGTCTGTTCCCACCAAATACAGTGTATTGGACTGAACAGGATCTACTGTTCTTGTCAGGTTCCTAATCAGAATTGAACTAGATATGGCCGTGTGTGTAGGAAGCACAGTTTTTTTGTTCTGAGCAAGCTCACTGTTCTGGCCCTACAGGAAACACAGTAGAGTAGAAGAGTGCTCTTTTCTCAAAAGCAGAGGGTGTTTCTTGTAAGGCGAGCTAGCATTTGTTTCCCAGTCCTAAATGGAGTTGAGTCCCATGCAGTTTCTGGTCCTACGAGCAAGAGTTGTGTTCTGGTAAGAAGAGTCACTATTGTGCTGCCATTGCCATACACAGGACAAATAGCACTGTTGTCTGTTCCCAGCAAGTACACTGTATTGGACTGAAGAGTATCTACTCTTCATGTCAGGTTCCTAAGCAGAATTGAACTACATATGGCCGTGTTTGTAGGAAGCACAGTTCTTTTGTTCTGAGCAAGCTCACTGTTCTGGCCCTATAGGAAACACAGTAGAGTAGAAGAGTGCTCTTTTCTCAAAAGCAGAGTGTGTTTCTTGTAAAATGAGCTATCGTTTGTTTCCTAGTCCTAAATGGAGTTGAATCACATGCAGTTTCTGGTCCTATGAGCAAGAGATGTTTTCTGGTAAGAAGAGTCACTATTGTGCTCCCATTGTCATACACAGGGCAAATAGCGCTGGCGTCTGTTCCCAGCATGTACAGTGTATTGGACTGAAGAAGATCTACTGTTCTTGTCAGGTTCCTAAGCAGAGTTGAACTAGATATGGCCGTGTGTGTAGGAAGCACAGTTCTTTTGTTCTGAGCAAGCTCACTGTTCTGGCCCTATAGGAAACACAGTAGAGTAGAAGAGTGCTCTTTTCTCTAAAGCAGAGTGTGTTTCTTGTAAAGCGAGATCGCCTTTGTTTCCCAGTCCTAAATGGAGTTGAGTCACATGCAGTTTTTGGTCCTACGAGCAAGAGTTGTTTTCTAGTAAGAAGAGTCACTATTTCGCTCCAATTGCCATACACAGTGCAAATAGCACTCGCGTCTGTTCCCAGCAAGTACAGTGTATTGGACTGAATAGGAGCTACTGTTCCTGTTAGTTTCCAAAGCATAGTTGAACTAGATATGGTCCGTTTTTGTAGCAAGCACAGTTCTTTTGTTCTCAGCAAGCTCACTCTTCTGGCCCTATAGGAAACACAGTAGAGTAGAACAGTGCTCTTTTCTCAAAAGCAGAGTGTGTTTCTTCTAAGGCGAGCTAGCGTTTGTGTCCCATTCCTAAATGGAGTTGAATCACATGCAGTTTCTGGTCCTACGAGCAAGAGTTGTTTTATGGTAAGAATAGTCACTATTGCGCTGCCATTGCCATACACAGGACAAATAGCCCTGGCATCTGTTGCCAGCAAGTACAGTGTATTGCACTGAAGAGGATCTATTCTTCTTGTCAATTTCCTAAGCAGAATTGAACTAGATATGACCGTATGTGTAGGAAGCACAGTTCTTTTGTTCTGAGCATGCTCACTGTTTTGGTCTTAATGGAAACAGAGTTGAGTAGAAGAGTGCTCTTTTCTCAAAAGCAGAGTGTGTTTCTTGTAAGGCGAACTCGCGTTTGTTTCCCAGTACTAAATGGAGTTGAGTCAAATGCAGTTTTTTGTCCTACGAGCAAGAGTTGTTTTCTGGTAAGAAGAGTCACTATTGTGCTCTAATTGCCATACACAGTGCAAATAGCACTCGCGTCTGTTCCCAGCAAGTACAGTGTATTGGACTGAAGAGGAGCTACTGTTCTTGTCAGGTTCCTAAGCAGAGTTGAACTAGATATGGTCCGTGTGTGTAGGAAGCACAGTTCTTTTGTTCTGAGCAAGCTCACTGTTTGGACCCCATAGGAAACACAGTAGAGTAGAAGAGTGCTCTCTTCTCAAAAGCAGAGTGTGTTTCTTGTAAGGTGAGCTAGCGTTTGTTTCCCAGTCTTAACTGGAGTTGAATCCCATGCAGTTTCTGGTCCTAGGAGCAAGAGTTGTTTTCTGGTAAGAAGAGTCACTATTGCGCTCCCATTGTCATACACAGGGCATATAGCACTCGCGTCTGTTCCCAGCAAGTACAGTGTTTTGGACTGAAGAGGATCTACTATTCTTGTCAGTTTCCTAAGCAGAATTGAAGTAGATATGACTGTGTGTTTAGGAAGCACAGTTCTTTTGTTCTGAGCAAGCTCACTCTTTTGGCCCTATAGGAAACACAGTAGAGTAGAGGAGTGCTCTTTTCTCAAAAGCAGAGTGTGTTTCTTGTAAGGCGAGCTCGCGTTTGTTTAACAGTCCTAAATGGAGTTGAGTCACATGCAGTTTTTGCTCCTACGAAAAAGAGTTGTTTTCTGGTAAGAAGAGTCACTATTGTGCTCCAATTGTCATACACAGTGCAAATAGCACTCGCGTCTGTTCCCAGCAAGTACAGTGTATTGGACTGAATAGGAGCTACTGTTCTTGTCAGTTTACTAAGCAGAGTTGAACTAGATATGGTCCATGTGTGTAGGAAGCACAGTTCTTTTGTTCTCGGCAAGCAAACTGTTCTGGCCCGATAGGAAACACAGTAGAGTAGAAGAGTGCTCTTTTCTCAAAAGCAGAGTGTGTTTCTTGTAAGGCGAGCTAGCGTTTGTTTCCCAGTCCTAAATGGAGTTGAATCACATGCAGTTTCTGGTCCTACGAGCAAGTGTTGTTTTCTGGTGAGGAAGTAACTGTTGTGCTCCCATTGCCATACACAGTGCAAATAGCACTCGCGTCTGTTCCCAGCAAGTACAGTGTATCGGACTGAAGAGGAGCTACTGTTCTTGTCAGTTTCCTAAGCAGAGTTGAACTAGATATTGTCCGTATGTAGGAAACACAGTTTTTTGTTCTGAGCAAGCTCACTGTTTAGACCCGATAGGAAACACAGTAAAGTAGAAGAGTGCTCTTTTCTCAAAAGCAGAGTGTGTTTCTTGTAAGGCGAGCTAGTGTTTGTTTCCCAGTCCTAAATGGAGTTGAATCACATGCAGTTTCTTGTCCTAAGAGCAAGAGTTGTTTTCTGGAAAGAAGAGTCACTATTGCGCTGCCATTGCCATACACAGGACAAATAGCACTGTTGTCTGTTCCCAGCAAGTACAGTGTATTGGACTGAAGAGGATCTACTGTTCTTGTCAGGTTTATAAGCAGAATTGAACTAGATAATGCCATGTGTGTAGGAAGCACAGTTTTTTTGTTCTGAGCAAGCTCACTGTTCGGACCCCATAGGAAACACAGTAGAGTAGAAGAGTGCTCTTTTCTCTAAAGCAGATTGTGTTTATTGTAAGGCGAGCTAGCATTTGTTTCCCAGTCCTAAATGGAGTTGAATCACATACAGTTTCTGGTCCTACGAGCAAGAGTTGTTTTCTGTTAAGGAAAGTCACTATTGGGCTCCCATTGCCATACACAGTGCAAATAGCACTCGCGTCTGTTTCCAGCAAGTACAGTGTATCGGACTGAAGAGGAGCTACTGTTCTAGTCAGTTTCCTAAGCAGAGTTGAACTAGATATGGCCCGTGTGTGTAGGAAGCTCAGTTCTTTTGTTCTGAGTAAGCTCACTGTTTGGACCCCATAGGAAACACAGTAGAGTAGAACAGTGCTCTTTTCTCTAAAGCGAGTGTTTTTCTTGTAAGGTGAGCTCACGTTTGTTTCCCAGTCCAAAATGGAGTTGAGACACATACAGTTTTTTGTCCTACGAGCAAGAGTTATTTTCTGGTAAGAAGAGTCACTATTGCGCTCCAATTGCCATACACAGTGCAAATAGTACTCGCGTCTGTTCCTTTCAAGTACAGTGTATTGGACTGATTAGGAGCTACTGTTCTTGTCAGTTTCCTCAGCACAGTTGAACTAGATATGATCCGTGTGTGTAGGAAGCACAGTTCTTTTGTTCTGAGCAAGCTCACTGTTTGGACCCCATTGTAAACACAGTAGAGTAGAAGAGTGCTCTTTTCTCAAAAGCAGAGTGTGTTTCTTGTAAGGCAAGCTAGCATTTGTTTCCCAGTCCTAAATGGAGTTGAATCACATGCAGTTTCTGGTCCTACGAGCAAGAGTTGTGTTCTGGTATGAAGAGTCACTATTGTGCGCCAATTGTCATACGCAGGACAAATAGCACTGGCGTCTGTTCCCAGTATGTACAGTGTATTGGACTGAACAGGATCTACTGTTCTTGTCAGGTTCCTAAGCAGAGTTGAACTAGATATGGCCGTGTGTGTAGGAAGCACAGTTCTTTTGTTCTGAGCAAGCTCACTGTTCTGGCACTATAGGAAACACAGTAGAGTAGAACAGTGCTCTTTTCTCAAAAGTCGAGTGTGTTTCTTGTAAGGCGATCCAGCGTTTGTTTCCCAGTCCTAAATGGAGTGGATTCACATGCAGTTTCTGGTCCTACGAGCAAGAGTTTTTTTCTGGTAAGGAAGTCACTATTGTGCTCCCATTGCCATACACAGTGCAAATAGCACTCGCGTCTGTTCCCAGCAAGTACAGTGTATCAGACTGAAGAGGAGCTACTGTTCTTGTCACTTTCCTAAGCAGAGCTGAACGAGATATGGCCCGTGTGTGTAGGAAGCACAGTTCTTTTGTTCTGAGCAAGCTCACTGTTTGGACCACATAGGAAACACAGTAGAGTAGAAGAGTGCTCTTTTCTCAAAAGCAGAGTGTGTTTCATGTAAGGGGAGCTAGCATTTGTTTCCCAGTCCTAAATGGAGTTGAATCCCATGCAGTTTCTGGTCCTACAAGCAAGAGTTGTTTTCTGGTAAGGAAAGTCACTATTGTGCTCCCATTGCCATACACAGTGCAAATAGCACTCGCGTCTGTTCCCAGCAATTACAGTGTATTGGACTGATGAGGAGCTACTGTTCTTGTCAGTTCCCTAAGCAGAGTTGAACTAGATATGGCCCGTGTGTAGGAAGCACAGTTCTTTTGTTCTGAGCAAGCTCACTGTTTGGACAACATAGGAAACACAGTGGAGTAGAAGAGTGCTCTTTTCTCAAAAGCAGAGTGTGTTTCTTGTAAGGCGAGCTAGCGTTTGTTTCCCAGTCCTAAATGGAGTTGAATCACATGCAGTTTCTGGTCCTACAAGCAAGAGTTGTTTTCTGGTAAGAAGAGTCACTATTGAGCTGCCATTTCCATACACAGGACAAATAACACTGGTGTCTTTTCCCAGCAAGTACAGTGTATTGGTTGGAAGAGGATCTACTGTTCTTGTCAGGTTCCTAAGCAGACTTGAACTAGATATGGCCGTGTGTGTAGGAAGCACAGTTTTTTTGTTCTGAGCAAGCTCACTGTTCGGACCCCATAGGAAAGACAGTGGAGTAGAAGAGTGCTCTTTTCTCAAAAGCAGAGTGTGTTTCATGTAAGGCGAGCTAGCATTTGTTTCCCAGGCCTAAATTGATTTGAATCACATGCAGTTTCTGGTCCTACGAGCAAGAGTTGTTTTCTGGTAAGGAAAGTCTCTATTGCGCTCCCATTGCCATACACAGTGCAAATAGCACTCGCGTCTGTTCCCAGCAAGTACAGTGTATTGGACTGAATAAAAGCTACTGTTCTTGTCAGTTTCCTAAGCAGAGTTGAACTAGATATGGCCCGTGTGTAGGAAGCACAGTTCTTTTTTTCTGAGCAAGCTCACTGTTCTGGCCCTACAGGAAACAAAGTAGAGTAGAAGAGTGCTCTGTCTCTAACGCAGAGTGTGTTTCTTGTAAGGCGAGCCAGCGTTTGTTTCCCAGTCCTAAATGGAGTTGAATCACATGCAGTTTCTGGTCCTACAAGCAAGAGTTGTTTCATGGTAAGAATAGTCACTATTGCGCTGCCATTGCCATAAACAGGACAAATAGCACTGGCGTCTGTTCCCAGCAAGTACAGTGTATTGGAATGAAGAGGATCTACTGTTCTTGTCAGGTTCCTAATCAGAATTGAACTAGATATGGCCGTGTGTGTTGGAAGCACAGTTCTTTTGTTCTGAGCAAGCTCACTGTTCTGGCCCTACAGGAAACACTTTAGAGTAGAAGAGTGCTCTTTTCAATAAAGCAGAGTGTGTTTCTTGTAAGGCGAGCTAGCGTTTGTTTCCCAGTCCTAAATGGAGTTGAATCCCATGCAGTTTCTGGTCCTAGGAGCAAGAGTTGTTTCTGGTAAGAAAAGTCACTATTGTGCTGCCATTGCCATACACAGGACAAATAGCACTGGCGTCTCTTCCCAGCAAGTACAGTGTATTGGACGGAAGAGAATCTACTGTTCTTGTCAGGTTCCTAATCAGACTTGAACTAGATATGGCCATGTTTGTAGGAAGCACAGTTTTTTTGTTCTGAGCAAGCTCACTGTTCGGACCCCATAGGGAACACAGTAGAGTAGAAGAGTGCTCTTTTCTCTAAAGCAGAGTGTGTTTCTTGTAAGGCGAGCTCACCTTTGTTTACCAGTCCTAAATGGAGTTTTCACAGGCAGTTTTTGGTCGTACGATCAAGAGTTGTTTTCTGGTAAGAAGAGTCACTATTGAGTTTCAATTGCCATACACAGTGCAAATAGCACTCGTGTCTGTTCCCAGCAAGTACAGTGTATTGGACTGAATAAAAGCTACTGTTCTTGTCAGTTTCCTAAGCAGAGTTGAACTAGATATGGCCCGTGTGTAGGAAGCACAGTTCTTTTGTTCTGAGCAAGCTCACTGTTCTGGCCCTACAGGAAACACAGTAGAGTAGAAGAGTGCTCTGTCTCTAAAGCAGAGTGTGTTTCTTGTAAGGCGAGCCAGCGTTTGTTTCCCAGTCCTAAATGGAGTTGAATCACATGCAGTTTGTGGTCCTATGAGCAAGAGTTGTTTTCTGGTAAGAAGAGTCACTATTGCGCTGCCATTGCCATACACAGGACAAATTCCACTGGCGTCTGTTCCCAGCAAGTACAGTGTATTGGACTGAAGAGGATCTACTGTTCTTGTCAGGTTCCTAAGCAGAATTGAACTAGATATGGCCGTGTGTGTAGGAAGCACAGTTTTTTTGTTCTGAGCAAGCTCACTGTTCGGACCACGTAGGAAACACAGTAGAGTTAATTTTTCCTCTTTTCTCAAAATCAGAGTGTGTTTCTTGTAAGGCGAGCTAGCGTTTGTTTCCCAGTCCTAAATGGATTTGAATCCCATGCATTTTCTGGTCGTACGAGCAAGAGTTGTTTTCTGGTAAGGAAAGTAACTATTGAGCTCCCATTGCCATACACAGTGCAAATAGCCCTCCCGTCTGTTCCCAGCAAGTACAGTGTATTGTACTGAAGAGGAGCTACTGTTCTTGTCAGTTTCCTAAGCAGAGTTGAACTAGAGATGGTCGGTGTTCGTAGGAAGCACAGTTCTTTTGTTCTGAGCAAGCTCACTGTTTGGACCCCATAGGAAACTCAGTAGAGTAGAAGAGTGCTCTCTTCTCAAAAGCAGAGTGTGTTTCTTGTAAGGTGAGCTAGCATTTGTTTCCCAGTCTTAACTGGAGTTGAATCCCATGCAGTTTCTGGTCCTAGGAGCAAGAGTTCTTTTCTGGTAAGAAGAGTCACTATTGTGCTCCCATTGTCATAGACAGGGCATATAGCACTCGCGTCTGTTCCCAGCAAGTACAGTGTTTTGGACTGAAGAGGATCTACTATTCTTGTCAGTTTCCTAAGCAGAATTGAAGTAGATATGACTGTGTGTTTAGGAAGCACAGTTCTTTTGTTCTGAGCAAGCTCACTCTTTTGGCCCTATAGGAAACACAGTAGAGTAGAGGAGTGCTCTTTTCTCAAAAGCAGAGTGTGTTTCTTGTAAGGCGAGCTCGCGTTTGTTTAACAGTCCTAAATGGAGTTGAGTCACATGCAGTTTTTGCTCCTACGAAAAAGAGTTGTTTTCTGGTAAGAAGAGTCACTATTGTGCTCCAATTGTCATACACAGTGCAAATAGCACTTGCGTCTGTTCCCAGCAAGTACAGTGTATTGGACTGAATAGGAGCTACTGTTCTTGTCAGTTTCCTAAGCAGAGTTGAACTAGATATGGTCCGTGTGTGTAGGAAGCACAGTTCTTTTGTTCTCGGCAAGCAAACTGTTCTGGCCCAATAGGAAACACAATAGAGTAGAAGAGTGCTCTTTTCTCAAAAGCAGAGTGTGTTTCTTGTAAGGCGAGCTAGCGTTTGTTTCCCAGTCCTAAATGGAGTTGAATCACATGCAGTTTCTGGTCCTACGAGCAAGTGTTGTTTTCTGGTAAGTAAGTAACTGTTGTGCTCCCATTGCCATACACAGTGCAAATAGCACTCGCGTCTGTTCCCAGCAAGTACAGTGTATCGGACTGAAGAGGAGCTACTGTTCTTGTCAGTTTCCTAAGCAGAGTTGAACTAGATATGGTCCGTGTGTGTAGGAAGCACAGTTCTTTTGTTCTCGGCAAGCAAACTGTTCTGGCCCGATAGGAAACACAGTAGAGTAGAAGAGTGCTCTTTTCTCAAAAGCAGAGTGTGTTTCTTGTAAGGCGAGCTAGCGTTTGTTTCCCAGTCCTAAATGGAGTTGAATCACATGCAGTTTCTGGTCCTACGAGCAAGTGTTGTTTTCTGGTAAGTAAGTAACTGTTGTGCTCCCATTGCCATACACAGTGCAAATAGCACTGTTGTCTGTTCCCAGCAAGTACAGTGTATCGGACTGAAGAGGAGCTACTGTTCTTGTCAGTTTCCTAAGCAGAGTTGAACTAGATATTGTCCGTGTGTAGGAAACACAGTTTTTTGTTCTGAGCAAGCTCACTGTTTGGACCCCATAGGAAACACAGAAAAGTAGAAGAGTGCTCTTTTCTCAAAAGCAGAGTGTGTTTCTTGTAAGGCGAGCTAGTGTTTGTTACCCAGTCCTAAATGGAGTTGAATCACATGCAGTTTCTTGTCCTAAGAGCAAGAGTTGTTTTCTGGAAAGAAGAGTCACTATTGCGCTGCCATTGCCATACACAGGACAAATAGCACTGTTGTCTGTTCCCAGCAAGTACAGTGTATTGGACTGAAGAGGATCTACTGTACTTGTCAGGTTTATAAGCAGAATTGAACTAGAAATGGCTATGTGTGTAGGAAGCACAGTTTTTTTGTTCTGAGCAAGCTCACTGTTCGGACCCCATAGGAAACACAGTAGAGTAGAAGAGTGCTCTTTTCTCTAAAGCAGATTGTGTTTATTGTAAGGCGAGCTAGCATTTGTTTCCCAGTCCTAAATGGAGTTGAATCACATACAGTTTCTGGTCCTACGAGCAAAAGTTGTTTTCTGGTAAGGAAAGTCACTATTGGGCTCCCATTGCCATACACAGTGCAAATAGCACTCGCGTCTGTTCCCAGCAAGTACAGTGTATCGGACTGAAGAGGAGCTACTGTTGTTGTCAGTTTCCTAAGCAGAGTTGAACTAGATATGGCCCGTGTGTAGGAAGCACAGTTCTTTTGTTCTGAGCAAGCTCACTGTTCTGGCCCTATAGGAAACACAGTAGAGTAGAAGAGTGCTCTTTTCAATAAAGCAGAGTGTGTTTCTTGTAAGGCGAGCTAGCGTTTGTTTCCCAGTCCGAAATGGAGTTGAATCACATGCAGTTTCATGTGCTATGTGCAAGAGATTTTTTATGGTAAGAATAGTCACTATTGCGCTGCCATTGCCATACACAGGACAAATAGCAGTCCCGTCTGTTCCCAGCAAGTACAGTGTATTGGAATGAAGAGGATCTACTGTTCTTGTCAGGTTCCTAATCAGAATTGAACTAGATATGGCCGTGTGTGTTGGAAGCACAGTTCTTTTGTTCTGAGCAAGCTCACTGTTCTGGCCCTACAGGAAACACTTTAGAGTAGAAGAGTGCTCTTTTCAATAAAGCAGAGTGTGTTTCTTGTAAGGCGAGCTAGCGTTTGTTTCCCAGTCCTAAATGGAGTTGAATCCCATGCAGTTTCTGGTCCTAGGAGCAAGAGTTGTTTCTGGTAAGAAGAGTCACTATTGTGCTGCCATTGCCATACACAGGACAAATAGCACTGGCGTCTCTTCCCAGCAAGTACAGTGTATTGGACGGAAGAGAATCTACTGTTCTTGTCAGGTTCCTAATCAGACTTGAACTAGATATGGCCATGTTTGTAGGAAGCAGAGTTTTTTTGTTCTGAGCAAGCTCACTGTTCGGACCCCATAGGGAACACAGTAGAGTAGAAGAGTGCTCTTTTCTCTAAAGCAGAGTGTGTTTCTTGTAAGGCGAGCTTGCCTTTGTTTACCAGTCCTAAATGGAGTTTTCACTGGCAGTTTTTGGTCCTACGAGCAAGAGTTGTTTTCTGGTAAGAAGAGTCACTATTGAGTTTCAATTGCCATACACAGTGCAAATAGCACTCGCGTCTGTTCCCAGCAAGTACAGTGTATTGGACTGAATAAAAGCTACTGTTCTTGTCAGTTTCCTAAGCAGAGTTGAACTAGATATGGCCCGTGTGTAGGAAGCACAGTTCTTTTGTTCTGAGCAAGCTCACTGTTCTGGCCCTACAGGAAACACAGTAGAGTAGAAGAGTGCTCTGTCTCTAAAGCAGAGTGTGTTTCTTGTAAGGCGAGCCAGCGTTTGTTTCCCAGTCCTAAATGGAGTTGAATCACATGCAGTTTGTGGTCCTATGAGCAAGAGTTGTTTTCTGGTAAGAAGAGTCACTATTGCGCTGCCATTGCCATACACAGGACAAATTCCACTGGCGTCTGTTCCCAGCAAGTACAGTGTATTGGACTGAAGAGGATCTACTGTTCTTGTCAGGTTCCTAAGCAGAATTGAACTAGATATGGCCGTGTGTCTAGGAAGCACAGTTTTTTTGTTCTGAGCAAGCTCACTGTTCGGACCACGTAGGAAACACAGTAGAGTTGAATTTTCCTCTTTTCTCAAAATCAGAGTGTGTTTCTTGTAAGGCGAGCTAGCGTTTGTTTCCCAGTCCTAAATGGATTTGAATCCCATGCATTTTCTGGTCGTACGAGCAAGAGTTGTTTTCTGGTAAGGAAAGTAACTATTGAGCTCCCATTGCCATACACAGTGCAAATATCCCTCCCGTCTGTTCCCAGCAAGTATAGTGTATTGTACTGAAGAGGAGCTACTGTTCTTGTCAGTTTCCTAAGCAGAGTTGAACTAGAGATGGTCGGTGTTCGTAGGAAGCACAGTTCTTTTGTTCTGAGCAAGCTCTCTGTTCTGGCCCTATAGGAAATACAGTAGAGTAGAAGAGTGCTCTTTTCTCAAAAGCAGAGTGTGTTTCTTGTAAGGCGAGCTAGCGTTTGTTTCCCAGTCCTAAATGGAGTTGAGTCACATGCAGTTTCTGGTCCTACGAGCAAGAGTTGTTTTCTGGTAAGGAAGTCACTATTGTGCTCCCATTGCCATACACAGTGCAAATAGCACTCGCATCTGTTCCCAGCAAGTACAGTGTATCGGACTGAAGAGGAGCTACTGTTCTTGTCAGTTTCCTAAGCAGAGTTGAACGAGATATGGCCCGTGTGTGTAGGAAGCACAGTTCTTTTGTTCTGAGCAAGCTCACTGTTTTGACCCCGTAGGAAACACAGTAGAGTAGAAGAGTGCTCTTTTCTCTAAAGCAGAGTGTTTTTCTTGTAAGGTGAGCTCGCGTTTGTTTCCCAGTCCTAAATGGAGTTGAGTCACATGCAGTTTTTGGTCCTATGAGCAAGAGTTGTTTTCTGGTAAGAAGAGTCACTATTGCGCTCCAAATGCCATACACAGTGCAAATAGTACTCGCGTCTGCTCCCTTCAAGTACAGTGTATTGGAGTGATTAGGAGCTACTGTTTTTGTCAGTTTCCTCAGCAGAGTTGAACTAGATATGGTCCGTGTGTGGGAAGCACAGTTCTTTTGTTCTGAGCAAGCTCAATGTTGGACCCCATAGGAAACACAGTAGAGTAGAAGAGTGCTCTTTTCTCAAAAGCAGAGTGTTTTTCTTGTAAGGCGAGCTAGCGTTTGTTTCCCAGTCCTAAATGGAGTTGAATCACATGCAGTTCCTGGTACTGCGAGCAAAAGTTGTTTTCTGGTAAGAAGAGTCACTATTGTGCTCCCATTGTCATACACAGGACAAATAGCACTGGCGTCTGTTCTCAGCATGTACAGTGTATTGGACTGAAGAGGATCTACTGTTCTTGTCAGTTTCCTCAGCACAGTTGAACTAGATATGTTCCATGTGTGTAGGAAACACAGTTCTTTTGTTCTGAGCAAGCTCACTGTTTTGACCCCATTGGAAACACAGTAGAGTAGAAGAGTGCTCTTTTCTCAAAAGCAGAGTTTGTTTCTTGGAAGATGAGCCGAGCTAGCGTTTGTTTCCCAGTCCTAAATGGAGTTGAATCACATGTAGTTTCTGGTCCTAGGAGCAAGAGTTGTTTTCTGGTAAGAAGAGTCACTATTGTGCTCTCATTGTCATTCACAGGGCAAAAAGCACTGGCGTCTATTCCCAGCATGTACAGTGTATTGGACTGAAGAGGTTCTACTGTTCTTGTCAGATTCCTAAGCAGAGTTGAACTAGATATGGCCGTGTGTGTAGGAAGCACAGTTCTTTTGTTCTGAGCAAGCTCACTGTTCTGGCCCTATAGGAAACACAGTAGAGTAGAAGAGTGCTCTTTTCTCTAAAGCAGAGTGTGTTTCTTGTAAGGCGAGCTCGCGTTTGTTTCCCATTCCTAAATGGAGTTGAGTCACATGCAGTTTTTGGTCCTACGAGCAAGAGTTGTTTTCTGTTAAGAAGAGTCACTATTGCGCTCCAATTGCCATACACAGCGCAAATAGCACTCGCGTCTGTTCCCAGCAAGTACAGTGTATTTGACTGAATAGGAGCTACTGTTCTTGTCAGTTTCCTAAGAAGAGTTGAACTAGATATGGCCGTGTGTGTAGGTAGCACAGTTCTTTTGTCTCAGCAAGCTCACTGTTCTGGCCCTATAGGAAATACAGTAGAGTAGAAGAGTGCTCTTTTCTCAAAAGCAGAGTGTGTTTCTTGTAAGGCAAGCTAGCGTTTGTTTCTCAGTCCTAAATGGAGTTGAATCACAGGCAGTTTCTGGTCTTACAAGCAAGAGTTGTTTTCTGGTAAGGAAGTAACTATTGGGCTCCCATTGGAAAACACAGTGCAAATAGCACTCGTTTCTGTTCCCAGCAAGTACAGTGTATCGGACTGAAGAGGAGCTATTGTTCTTGTCAGTTTCCTAAGCAGAGTTGAACTAGATATGGTCTGTGTGTAGGAAGCACAGTTTTTTGTTCTGAGCAACCTCACTGTTCTGGCCCTATAGGAAACACAGTAGAGGAGAAGAGTGCTCTTTTCTCTAAAGCAGAGTGTGTTTCTTGTAAGGCGAGCTAGAGTTTGTTTCCCAGTCCTAAATGGAGTTGAATCACATGCAGTTTCTGGTCCTACGATCAAGAGTTGTTTTATGGTAAGAATAGTCACTATTGCGCTGCCATTGCCATACACAGGACAAATAGCACTCGCGTCTGTCCCGAGCAAGTACAGTGTATTGGACTGAAGAGGATCTACTGTTCTTGTCAGGTTCCTAAGCAGAGTTGAACTAGATATGGTCCGTGTGTAGGAAGCACAGTTGTTTTCTTCTGAGCAAGCTCACTGTTTAGACCCCATAGGAAACACAGTAGAGTAGAAGAGTGCTCTTTTCTCAAATGCAGAGTGTGTTTCTTGTAAGGCGAGCTAGCGTTTGTTTCCCAGTCCTAAATGGAGTTGAATCCCATGCAGTTTCTCGTCCTACGAGCAAGAGTTTTTTTCTGGTAAGAAGAGTCACTATTGTGCTGCCGTTGCCATACACAGGACAAATAGCACTGTTGTCTGTTCCCAGCAGTACAGTGTATTGGACTGAAGAGGATCTACTGTTCTTCTCAGGTTCCTAAGCAGAATTGAGCTAGGTGTGCTGGTGTGTGTAGGAAGCACGGTTTTTTTGTTCTGAGCAAGCTCACTGTTCGGAACTCATAGGAAACACAGTAGAGTAGAAGAGTGCTCTTTTCTCAAAAGCAGAGTGTGTTTCTTGTAAGGCGAGCTAGCGTTTGTTTCCTAGTCCTAAATGGAGTTCAATCACAGGCAGTTTCCATTCCAATGAGCAAGAGTTGTTTTCTGGTAAGGAAAGTCACTATTGTGCTCATATTGCCATTAACAGTGCAAATAGCACTCGCGTCTGTTCCCAGCAAGTACAGTGTATTGGACTAAATAGGAGCTACTGTTCTTGTCAGTTTCCTAAGCAGAGTTGATTTGATATGGCCGAGTGTGTAGGAAGCACAGTTCTTTTGTTCTGAGCAAGCTCACTGTTTGGACCCCATTGGAAACACAGTAGAGTAGAAGAGTGCTCTTTTCTCAAAAGCAGAGTGCGTTTCTTATAAGGCAAGCCGAGCTAGCGTTTGTTTCCCAGTCCTAAATGGAGTGGAATCACATGCAGTTTCTGGTCCTATGAGCAAGAGTTGTTTTTTGGTAAGAAGAGTCACTATTGTTCTCCCATTGTCATACACAGGGCAAATAGCACTGGTGTCGGTTCCCAGCATGTACAGTGTATTGTACTGAAGAGGATCTACTGTTCTTGTCAGTTTCCTCAGCAGAGTTGAACTAGATATGATCCGTGTGTGTAGGAAGCACAGTTCTTTTGTTCTGAGCAAGCTCACTGTTCGGACCTCATAGGAAACACAGTAGAGTAGAAGAGTGCTCTTTTCTCAAAAGCAGAGTGTGTTTCTTGTAAGGCGAGCTAGCATTTGTTTCCTAGTCCTAAATGGAGTTCAATCACAGGCAGTTTCCGGTACAATGAGCAAGAGTTGTTTTCTGGTAAGGAAAGTCACTATTGTGCTCATATTGACATACACAGTGCAAACAACACTTGCGTCTGTTCCCAGCAAGTACAGTGTATTGGACTGAATAGGAGCTACTGTTCTTGTCAGTTTCCTAAGCAGAGTTGAACTAGTTATGGCCGTGTGTGTAGGAAGCACAGTTTTTTTGTTCTGAGCAAGCTCACTGTTCGGAAACCTTAGGAAACACAGTAGAGTATAGAGTGCTCTTTTCTCAAAAGCAGAGTGTGTTTCTTGGAAGGCGACCTAGCGATGGTTCCCAGTCATAAATGGAGTTGAGTCACATGCAGTTTTTTGTCCTACGAGCAAGAGTTGTTTTCTGGTAAGACGAGTCACTATTGTGCTCCAATAGCCATACACAGTGCAAATAGCACTCGCGTCTGTTCCCCGCAAGTACAGTGTATTGGACTGAAGAGGAGCTACTGTTCTTGTCAGTTTCCTAAGCAGAGTTGAACTAGATAGGGCCCGTGTGTGTAGGAAGCACAGTTCTTTTGTTCTGAGCAATCTCACTGTTCTGACCCCATAGGAAACACAGTAGAGTAGAAGAGTGCTCTTTTCTCAAAAGCAGAGTGTGTTTCATGTAAGGCGAGCTAGCATTGGTTTCCCAGTCCTAAATTGAGTTGAATCACATGCAGTTTCTGGTCCTACGAGCAAGAGTTGTTTTCTGGTAAGGAAAGTCACTATTGCGCTCCCATTGCCATATACAGTGCAAATAGCACTCGTGTCTGTTCCCAGGAATTACAGCGTATCGGACTGAAGAGGAGCTACTGTTCTTGTCAGTTTCCTAAGCAGAAGTGAACTAGATATGGTCCGTGTGTGTAGGAAGCACAGTTCTTTTGTTCTGAGCAAGCTCACTGTTTGGACCCCATAGGAAACACAGTAGAGTAGAAGAGTGCTCTTTTCTCTAAAGCAGAGTGTGTTTCTTGTAAGGCGAGCTAGCGTTTGTTTCGCAGTCCTAAATGGAGTGGAATCACATGCAGTTTCTGGTCCTATGAGCAAGAGTTGTTTACTGGTAAGGAAAATCACTATTGCGCTCCCATTGCCATACACAGTGCAAATAGCACATGCGTCTGTTCCCAGCAAGTACAGTGTATTAGACTGAAGAGGAACTACTGTTCTTGTCAGTTTCCTAAGCAGAGTTGAACTAGATATGGCCCGTGTGTGTAGGAAGCACAGTTCTTATGTTCTGAGCAAGCTCACTGTTCTGGCCCTATAGGAAACACAGTAGAGTAGAAGAGTGCACTTTTCTTAAAAGCAGAGTGTGTTTCTTGTAAGGCGAGCTCGCGTTTGTTTCCCAGTCCTAAATGGAGTTGAGTGACATGCAGTTTTTGGTCCTACTAGCAAGAGTAGTTTTCTGGTAAGAAGAGTCACTGTTGCGCTCCAAATGCTATATACAGTGCAAATAGCACTCGCGTCTGTTCCCAGCAAGTACAGTGTATTGGACTGAATAGGAGCTACTGTTCTTGTCAGGTTCCTAAGCAGACTTGAATTAGATATGGCCGTGTTTGTAGGAAGCACAGTTTTTTTGTTCTGAGCAAGCTCACTGTTAGGAACACATAGGAAACAGTAGAGTAGAAGAGTGCTCTTTTCTCAAAAGCAGAGTGTGTTTCTAGTAAGGCGAGCTAGCGTTTGTTTCCCAGTCCTAAATGGAGTTGAGTCACATGCATTTTCTGGTCCTATGAGCAAGAGTTGTTTTCTGGTAAGAAGAGTCACTATTGCGCTCCAAATGCCATACATAGTGCAAATAGTACTCGCGTCTGTTCCCTTCAAGTACCGTGTATTGGACTGATTAGGAGCTACTGTTCTTGTCAGTTTCCTCAGCAGAGTTGAACTAGATATGGTCTGTGTGTGGGAAGCACAGTTCTTTTGTTCTGAGCAAGCTCACTCTTTGGACCCCTTTGGTAACACAGTAGAGTAGAAGAGTGCTCTTTTCTCAAAAGCAGAGTGTGTTTCATGTAAGGCGAGCTAGCATTTGTTTCCCAGTCCTAAATGGAGTTGAATCACATGCAATTTCTGGTCCTACGAGCAAGAGTTGTTTTCTGGTAAGGAAAGTCACTATTGCGCTCCCATTGCCATACACAGTGCAAATAGCACTCGCGTCTGTTCCCAGCAATTACAGTGTATTGGACTGAATAGGAGCTACTGTTCTTGTCAGTTTCCTAAGCAGAGTTGAACTAGATATGACCGTGTGTGTAGGAAGCACAGTTCTTTTGTTCTGAGCAAGCTCACTGTCTGGCCCTATAGGAATCACAGTAGAGTAGAAGAGTGCTCTTTTCTCAAATGCAGATTGTGTTTCTTGAAAGGGGAGCTAGAATTTGTTTTCCCATCCCATATGGAGTTGAATCCCATGCAGTTTCTGGTCCTACGAACAAGAGTTGTTTTCTGGTAAGGAAAGTCACTATTGTGCTCTCATTGCCATACTCAGTGCAAATAGCACTCACGTCTGTTCCCAGCAAGTAGAGTGTATCGGACTGAATAGGAGCTACTGTTCTTTTCAGTTTCCTAAGCAGAGTTGAACGAGATATGTCCCACGTGTGTAGGAAATACAGTTCTTTTTTTGTGAGCAAGCTCACTGTTTGGACCCCATAGGAAACACAGTAGAGTAGAAGAGTGCTCTTTTCTCAAAGCAGAGTGTGTTTCTTGTAGGGCGAGCTAGCGTTTGTTTCCCAGTCCTAAATGGAGTTGAATCACATGCAGTTTCTGGTCCTACAAGCAAGAGTTGTTTTCTGGTAAGAAGAGTCACTATTGCGCTGCCTTTGCCATACACAGGACAAATAACACTGGCGTGTTTTCCCAGCAAGTACAGTGTATTGGATGGAAGAGGATCTACTGTTCTTGTCAGGTTCCTAAGCAGACTTGAACTAGATATGGCCGTGTGTGTAGGAAGCACAGTTTTTTTGTTCTGAGCAAGTTCACTGTTCGGAACCCATAGGAAACACAGTAGAGTAGAAGAGTGCTCTTTTCTCAAAAGCAGAGTGTGTTTCTTGGTAGGCGAGCTAGCGTTTGTTTCCCAGTCCTAAATGGAGTTGAGTCACATGCAGTTTTTTGTCCTACAAACAAGAGTTGTTTTCTGGTAAGACGAGTCACTATTGTGCTCCAATAGCCATACACAGTGCAAATAGCAGTCCCGTCTGTTCCCAGGAAGTACAGTGTATCGGACTGAAGAGAGCTACTGTTCTTCTCAGTTTCCTAAGCAGAGTTGAACTAGATATGGCCCGTGTGTAGGAAGCACAGTTCTTTTTTTCTGAGCAAGCTCACTGTTCTGGCCCTATAGGAAACACAGTAGAGTAGAAGAGTGCTCTTTTCTCAAAAGCAGAGTGTGTTTCTTGTAAAGCGAGCTAGAATTTGTTTCCCAGGCCTAAATGGAGTTGAATCACATGCAGTTTCTGGTACTACGAGCAAGAGTTGTTTTCTGGTAAGAAGAGTCACTATTGCGCTGCCATTGCCATACACAGGACAAATATAGCACTGGAGTCTGTTCCCAGCAAGTACAGTGTATTGGACTGAAGAGGATCTACTGTTCTTGTCAGGTTCCTAAGCAGAGTTGAACTAGATATGCCCCGTGTGTAGGAAGCACAGTTCTTTTGTTCTGAGCAAGCTCACTGTTCTGGCCCTATAGGAAACACAGTAGACTAGAAGAGTGCTCTTTTCTCTAAAGCAGAGTGTGTTTCTTGTAAGGTGAGCTAGCTTTTGTTTCCCAGTCCTAAATGGAGTTGAAACACTTGCAGTTTCTGGTCCTATGAGCAAGAGTTTTTTTATGGTAAGAAGAGTCACTATTGCGCTGCCATTGCCATACACAGGCCAATAGCACTGGTGTCTGTTCCCTGCAAGTACAGTATATTGGACTGAAGAGGATCTACTGTTCTTGTCAGGTTCCTAAACAGAATTGAACTAGATATAGTCGTGTGTACGAAGCACAGTTCTTTTGTTCTGAGCAAGCTCACTGTTCGGACCCCAAGGGAGCACAGTAGAGTAGAAGAGTGCTCTTTTCTCAAAAGCAGAGTGTATTTCTTATAAGGCGAGCTTGCATTTGTTTCCAGTCCTAAATGGAGTGGAATCACATGCAGTTTCTGGTCCTACGAGCAAGAGTTGTTTTCTGGTAAGGAAAGTCACTATTGTGCTCCCATTGCCATACACAGTGCAAATAGCACATGCGTCTGTTCCCAGCAAGTACAGTGTATAGGAATGAAGAGGTGCTACTGTTCTTGTCAGGTTCCTAAGCAGAGTTGAACTCGATATGGCCCGTGTGTGTAGGAAGCACAGTTCTTATGTTCTGAGCAAGCTCACTGTTCTGGCCCTATAGGAAACACAGTAGAGAAGAAGAGTGCTCTTTTCTCAAAAGCGGAGTGTGTTTCTTGTAAGGCGAGCTAGCGTTTGTTTCCTAGTCCTAAATGGAGTTGAATCACATGCAGTTTCAGGTCCTACGATCAAGAGTTCTTTTCTGGTAAGGAAAGTCACATTGCGCTCCCATTGCCATACACAGTGCAAATAGCACTCGCCTCTGTTCCCAGCAAGTACAGTGTATTGGACTGGATAGGTACTAATGATCTTGTCAGTTTCCTAAGCAGAGTTGAACTAGATATGATCCGTGTTTGTAGGAAGCACAGTTCTTTTGTTCTTTGCAAGCTCACTGTTTGGACCCCATAGGAAACACAGTAGAGTAGAAGAGTGCTCTTTTCTCTAAAGCAGAGTGTATTTCTTGTAAGGCGTGCTAGCGTTTGTTTCGCAGTCCTAAATGGAGTTGAATCCCATGCAGTTACTGGTACTACGAGCAAGAGTTGTTTTATGGTAAGAAGAGTCACTATTGAGTTTCAATTGCCATACACAGTGCAAATAGCACTCGCGTCTGTTCCCAGCAAGTACAGTGTATTGGACTGAATAAAAGCTACTGTTCTTGTCAGTTTCCTAAGCAGAGTTGAACTAGATATGGCCCGTGTGTAGGAAGCACAGTTCTTTTGTTCTGAGCAAGCTCACTGTTCTGGCCCTACAGGAAACACAGTAGAGTAGAAGAGTGCTCTGTCTCTAAAGCAGAGTGTGTTTCTTGTAAGGCGAGCCAGCGTTTGTTTCCCAGTCCTAAATGGAGTTGAATCACATGCAGTTTGTGGTCCTATGAGCAAGAGTTGTTTTCTGGTAAGAAGAGTCACTATTGCGCTGCCATTGCCATACACAGGACAAATTCCACTGGCGTCTGTTCCCAGCAAGTACAGTGTATTGGACTGAAGAGGATCTACTGTTCTTGTCAGGTTCCTAAGCAGAATTGAACTAGATATGGCCGTGTGTGTAGGAAGCACAGTTTTTTTGTTCTGAGCAAGCTCACTGTTCGGACCACGTAGGAAACACAGTAGAGTTGAATTTTCCTCTTTTCTCAAAATCAGAGTGTGTTTCTTGTAAGGCGAGCTAGCGTTTGTTTCCCAGTCCTAAATGGATTTGAATCCCATGCATTTTCTGGTCGTACGAGCAAGAGTTGTTTTCTGGTAAGGAAAGTAACTATTGAGCTCCCATTGCCATACACAGTGCAAATATCCCTCCCGTCTGTTCCCAGCAAGTATAGTGTATTGTACTGAAGAGGAGCTACTGTTCTTGTCAGTTTCCTAAGCAGAGTTGAACTAGAGATGGTCGGTGTTCGTAGGAAGCACAGTTCTTTTGTTCTGAGCAAGCTCTCTGTTCTGGCCCTATAGGAAATACAGTAGAGTAGAAGAGTGCTCTTTTCTCAAAAGCAGAGTGTGTTTCTTGTAAGGCGAGCTAGCGTTTGTTTCCCAGTCCTAAATGGAGTTGAGTCACATGCAGTTTCTGGTCCTACGAGCAAGAGTTGTTTTCTGGTAAGGAAGTCACTATTGTGCTCCCATTGCCATACACAGTGCAAATAGCACTCGCATCTGTTCCCAGCAAGTACAGTGTATCGGACTGAAGAGGAGCTACTGTTCTTGTCAGTTTCCTAAGCAGAGTTGAACGAGATATGGCCCGTGTGTGTAGGAAGCACAGTTCTTTTGTTCTGAGCAAGCTCACTGTTTTGACCCCATAGGAAACACAGTAGAGTAGAAGAGTGCTCTTTTCTCTAAAGCAGAGTGTTTTTCTTGTAAGGTGAGCTCGCGTTTGTTTCCCAGTCCTAAATGGAGTTGAGTCACATGCAGTTTTTGGTCCTATGAGCAAGAGTTGTTTTCTGGTAAGAAGAGTCACTATTGCGCTCCAAATGCCATACACAGTGCAAATAGTACTCGCGTCTGCTCCCTTCAAGTACAGTGTATTGGAGTGATTAGGAGCTACTGTTTTTGTCAGTTTCCTCAGCAGAGTTGAACTAGATATGGTCCGTGTGTGGGAAGCACAGTTCTTTTGTTCTGAGCAAGCTCAATGTTGGACCCCATAGGAAACACAGTAGAGTAGAAGAGTGCTCTTTTCTCAAAAGCAGAGTGTTTTTCTTGTAAGGCGAGCTAGCGTTTGTTTCCCAGTCCTAAATGGAGTTGAATCACATGCAGTTCCTGGTACTGCGAGCAAAAGTTGTTTTCTGGTAAGAAGAGTCACTATTGTGCTCCCATTGTCATACACAGGACAAATAGCACTGGCGTCTGTTCTCAGCATGTACAGTGTATTGGACTGAAGAGGATCTACTGTTCTTGTCAGTTTCCTCAGCACAGTTGAACTAGATATGTTCCATGTGTGTAGGAAACACAGTTCTTTTGTTCTGAGCAAGCTCACTGTTTTGACCCCATTGGAAACACAGTAGAGTAGAAGAGTGCTCTTTTCTCAAAAGCAGAGTTTGTTTCTTGGAAGACGAGCCGAGCTAGCGTTTGTTTCCCAGTCCTAAATGGAGTTGAATCACATGTACTTTCTGGTCCTAGGAGCAAGAGTTGTTTTCTGGTAAGAAGAGTCACTATTGTGCTCTCATTGTCATTCACAGGGCAAAAAGCACTGGCGTCTATTCCCAGCATGTACAGTGTATTGGACTGAAGAGGTTCTACTGTTCTTGTCAGATTCCTAAGCAGAGTTGAACTAGATATGGCCGTGTGTGTAGGAAGCACAGTTCTTTTGTTCTGAGCAAGCTCACTGTTCTGGCCCTATAGGAAACACAGTAGAGTAGAAGAGTGCTCTTTTCTCTAAAGCAGAGTGTGTTTCTTGTAAGGCGAGCTCGCGTTTGTTTCCCATTCCTAAATGGAGTTGAGTCACATGCAGTTTTTGGTCCTACGAGCAAGAGTTGTTTTCTGTTAAGAAGAGTCACTATTGCGCTCCAATTGCCATACACAGCGCAAATAGCACTCGCGTCTGTTCCCAGCAAGTACAGTGTATTTGACTGAATAGGAGCTACTGTTCTTGTCAGTTTCCTAAGAAGAGTTGAACTAGATATGGCCGTGTGTGTAGGTAGCACAGTTCTTTTGTCTCAGCAAGCTCACTGTTCTGGCCCTATAGGAAATACAGTAGAGTAGAAGAGTGCTCTTTTCTCAAAAGCAGAGTGTGTTTCTTGTAAGGCAAGCTAGCGTTTGTTTCTCAGTCCTAAATGGAGTTGAATCACAGGCAGTTTCTGGTCTTACAAGCAAGAGTTGTTTTCTGGTAAGGAAGTAACTATTGGGCTCCCATTGGAAAACACAGTGCAAATAGCACTCGTTTCTGTTCCCAGCAAGTACAGTGTATCGGACTGAAGAGGAGCTATTGTTCTTGTCAGTTTCCTAAGCAGAGTTGAACTAGATATGGTCTGTGTGTAGGAAGCACAGTTTTTTGTTCTGAGCAACCTCACTGTTCTGGCCCTATAGGAAACACAGTAGAGGAGAAGAGTGCTCTTTTCTCTAAAGCAGAGTGTGTTTCTTGTAAGGCGAGCTAGAGTTTGTTTCCCAGTCCTAAATGGAGTTGAATCACATGCAGTTTCTGGTCCTACGATCAAGAGTTGTTTTATGGTAAGAATAGTCACTATTGCGCTGCCATTGCCATACACAGGACAAATAGCACTCGCGTCTGTCCCGAGCAAGTACAGTGTATTGGACTGAAGAGGATCTACTGTTCTTGTCAGGTTCCTAAGCAGAGTTGAACTAGATATGGTCCGTGTGTAGGAAGCACAGTTGTTTTCTTCTGAGCAAGCTCACTGTTTAGACCCCATAGGAAACACAGTAGAGTAGAAGAGTGCTCTTTTCTCAAATGCAGAGTGTGTTTCTTGTAAGGCGAGCTAGCGTTTGTTTCCCAGTCCTAAATGGAGTTGAATCCCATGCAGTTTCTCGTCCTACGAGCAAGAGTTTTTTTCTGGTAAGAAGAGTCACTATTGTGCTGCCGTTGCCATACACAGGACAAATAGCACTGTTGTCTGTTCCCAGCAGTACAGTGTATTGGACTGAAGAGGATCTACTGTTCTTCTCAGGTTCCTAAGCAGAATTGAGCTAGGTGTGCTGGTGTGTGTAGGAAGCACGGTTTTTTTGTTCTGAGCAAGCTCACTGTTCGGAACTCATAGGAAACACAGTAGAGTAGAAGAGTGCTCTTTTCTCAAAAGCAGAGTGTGTTTCTTGTAAGGCGAGCTAGCATTTGTTTCCTAGTCCTAAATGGAGTTCAATCACAGGCAGTTTCCAGTCCAATGAGCAAGAGTTGTTTTCTGGTAAGGAAAGTCACTATTGTGCTCATATTGCCATTAACAGTGCAAATAGCACTCGCGTCTGTTCCCAGCAAGTACAGTGTATTGGACTAAATAGGAGCTACTGTTCTTGTCAGTTTCCTAAGCAGAGTTGATTTGATATGGCCGAGTGTGTAGGAAGCACAGTTCTTTTGTTCTGAGCAAGCTCACTGTTTGGACCCCATTGGAAACACAGTAGAGTAGAAGAGTGCTCTTTTCTCAAAAGCAGAGTGCGTTTCTTATAAGGCAAGCCGAGCTAGCGTTTGTTTCCCAGTCCTAAATGGAGTGGAATCACATGCAGTTTCTGGTCCTATGAGCAAGAGTTGTTTTTTGGTAAGAAGAGTCACTATTGTTCTCCCATTGTCATACACAGGGCAAATAGCACTGGTGTCGGTTCCCAGCATGTACAGTGTATTGGACTGAAGAGGATCTACTGTTCTTGTCAGTTTCCTCAGCAGAGTTGAACTAGATATGATCCGTGTGTGTAGGAAGCACAGTTCTTTTGTTCTGAGCAAGCTCACTGTTCGGACCTCATAGGAAACACAGTAGAGTAGAAGAGTGCTCTTTTCTCAAAAGCAGAGTGTGTTTCTTGTAAGGCGAGCTAGCATTTGTTTCCTAGTCCTAAATGGAGTTCAATCACAGGCAGTTTCTGGTACAATGAGCAAGAGTTGTTTTCTGGTAAGGAAAGTCACTATTGTGCTCATATTGACATACACAGTGCAAACAACACTTGCGTCTGTTCCCAGCAAGTACAGTGTATTGGACTGAATAGGAACTACTGTTCTTGTCAGTTTCCTAAGCAGAGTTGAACTAGTTATGGCCGTGTGTGTAGGAAGCACAGTTTTTTTGTTCTGAGCAAGCTCACTGTTCGGAAACCTTAGGAAACACAGTAGAGTATAGAGTGCTCTTTTCTCAAAAGCAGAGTGTGTTTCTTGGAAGGCGACCTAGCGATGGTTCCCAGTCATAAATGGAGTTGAGTCACATGCAGTTTTTTGTCCTACGAGCAAGAGTTGTTTTCTGGTAAGACGAGTCACTATTGTGCTCCAATAGCCATACACAGTGCAAATAGCACTCGCGTCTGTTCCCCGCAAGTACAGTGTATTGGACTGAAGAGGAGCTACTGTTCTTGTCAGTTTCCTAAGCAGAGTTGAACTAGATAGGGCCCGTGTGTGTAGGAAGCACAGTTCTTTTGTTCTGAGCAATCTCACTGTTCTGACCCCATAGGAAACACAGTAGAGTAGAAGAGTGCTCTTTTCTCAAAAGCAGAGTGTGTTTCATGTAAGGCGAGCTAGCATTGGTTTCCCAGTCCTAAATTGAGTTGAATCACATGCAGTTTCTGGTCCTACGAGCAAGAGTTGTTTTCTGGTAAGGAAAGTCACTATTGCGCTCCCATTGCCATATACAGTGCAAATAGCACTCGTGTCTGTTCCCAGGAATTACAGCGTATCGGACTGAAGAGGAGCTACTGTTCTTGTCAGTTTCCTAAGCAGAAGTGAACTAGATATGGTCCGTGTGTGTAGGAAGCACAGTTCTTTTGTTCTGAGCAAGCTCACTGTTTGGACCCCATAGGAAACACAGTAGAGTAGAAGAGTGCTCTTTTCTCTAAAGCAGAGTGTGTTTCTTGTAAGGCGAGCTAGCGTTTGTTTCGCAGTCCTAAATGGAGTGGAATCACATGCAGTTTCTGGTCCTATGAGCAAGAGTTGTTTACTGGTAAGGAAAATCACTATTGCGCTCCCATTGCCATACACAGTGCAAATAGCACATGCGTCTGTTCCCAGCAAGTACAGTGTATTAGACTGAAGAGGAACTACTGTTCTTGTCAGTTTCCTAAGCAGAGTTGAACTAGATATGGCCCGTGTGTGTAGGAAGCACAGTTCTTATGTTCTGAGCAAGCTCACTGTTCTGGCCCTATAGGAAACACAGTAGAGTAGAAGAGTGCACTTTTCTTAAAAGCAGAGTGTGTTTCTTGTAAGGCGAGCTCGCGTTTGTTTCCCAGTCCTAAATGGAGTTGAGTGACATGCAGTTTTTGGTCCTACTAGCAAGAGTAGTTTTCTGGTAAGAAGAGTCACTGTTGCGCTCCAAATGCTATATACAGTGCAAATAGCACTCGCGTCTGTTCCCAGCAAGTACAGTGTATTGGACTGAATAGGAGCTACTGTTCTTGTCAGGTTCCTAAGCAGACTTGAATTAGATATGGCCGTGTTTGTAGGAAGCACATTTTTTTTGTTCTGAGCAAGCTCACTGTTAGGAACACATAGGAAACAGTAGAGTAGAAGAGTGCTCTTTTCTCAAAAGCAGAGTGTGTTTCTAGTAAGGCGAGCTAGCGTTTGTTTCCCAGTCCTAAATGGAGTTGAGTCACATGCATTTTCTGGTCCTATGAGCAAGAGTTGTTTTCTGGTAAGAAGAGTCACTATTGCGCTCCAAATGCCATACACAGTGCAAATAGTACTCGCGTCTGTTCCCTTCAAGTACCGTGTATTGGACTGATTAGGAGCTACTGTTCTTGTCAGTTTCCTCAGCAGAGTTGAACTAGATATGGTCTGTGTGTGGGAAGCACAGTTCTTTTGTTCTGAGCAAGCTCACTCTTTGGACCCCTTTGGTAACACAGTAGAGTAGAAGAGTGCTCTTTTCTCAAAAGCAGAGTGTGTTTCATGTAAGGCGAGCTAGCATTTGTTTCCCAGTCCTAAATGGAGTTGAATCACATGCAATTTCTGGTCCTACGAGCAAGAGTTGTTTTCTGGTAAGGAAAGTCACTATTGCGCTCCCATTGCCATACACAGTGCAAATAGCACTCGCGTCTGTTCCCAGCAATTACAGTGTATTGGACTGAATAGGAGCTACTGTTCTTGTCAGTTTCCTAAGCAGAGTTGAACTAGATATGACCGTGTGTGTAGGAAGCACAGTTCTTTTGTTCTGAGCAAGCTCACTGTCTGGCCCTATAGGAATCACAGTAGAGTAGAAGAGTGCTCTTTTCTCAAATGCAGATTGTGTTTCTTGAAAGGGGAGCTAGAATTTGTTTTCCCATCCCATATGGAGTTGAATCCCATGCAGTTTCTGGTCCTACGAACAAGAGTTGTTTTCTGGTAAGGAAAGTCACTATTGTGCTCTCATTGCCATACTCAGTGCAAATAGCACTCACGTCTGTTCCCAGCAAGTAGAGTGTATCGGACTGAATAGGAGCTACTGTTCTTTTCAGTTTCCTAAGCAGAGTTGAACGAGATATGTCCCACGTGTGTAGGAAATACAGTTCTTTTTTTGTGAGCAAGCTCACTGTTTGGACCCCATAGGAAACACAGTAGAGTAGAAGAGTGCTCTTTTCTCAAAGCAGAGTGTGTTTCTTGTAGGGCGAGCTAGCGTTTGTTTCCCAGTCCTAAATGGAGTTGAATCACATGCAGTTTCTGGTCCTACAAGCAAGAGTTGTTTTCTGGTAAGAAGAGTCACTATTGCGCTGCCTTTGCCATACACAGGACAAATAACACTGGCGTGTTTTCCCAGCAAGTACAGTGTATTGGATGGAAGAGGATCTACTGTTCTTGTCAGGTTCCTAAGCAGACTTGAACTAGATATGGCCGTGTGTGTAGGAAGCACAGTTTTTTTGTTCTGAGCAAGTTCACTGTTCGGAACCCATAGGAAACACAGTAGAGTAGAAGAGTGCTCTTTTCTCAAAAGCAGAGTGTGTTTCTTGGTAGGCGAGCTAGCGTTTGTTTCCCAGTCCTAAATGGAGTTGAGTCACATGCAGTTTTTTGTCCTACAAACAAGAGTTGTTTTCTGGTAAGACGAGTCACTATTGTGCTCCAATAGCCATACACAGTGCAAATAGCAGTCCCGTCTGTTCCCAGGAAGTACAGTGTATCGGACTGAAGAGAGCTACTGTTCTTCTCAGTTTCCTAAGCAGAGTTGAACTAGATATGGCCCGTGTGTAGGAAGCACAGTTCTTTTTTTCTGAGCAAGCTCACTGTTCTGGCCCTATAGGAAACACAGTAGAGTAGAAGAGTGCTCTTTTCTCAAAAGCAGAGTGTGTTTCTTGTAAAGCGAGCTAGAATTTGTTTCCCAGGCCTAAATGGAGTTGAATCACATGCAGTTTCTGGTACTACGAGCAAGAGTTTTTTTCTGGTAAGAAGAGTCACTATTGTGCTGCCGTTGCCATACACAGGACAAATAGCACTGTTGTCTGTTCCCAGCAGTACAGTGTATTGGACTGAAGAGGATCTACTGTTCTTCTCAGGTTCCTAAGCAGAATTGAGCTAGGTGTGCTGGTGTGTGTAGGAAGCACGGTTTTTTTGTTCTGAGCAAGCTCACTGTTCGGAACTCATAGGAAACACAGTAGAGTAGAAGAGTGCTCTTTTCTCAAAAGCAGAGTGTGTTTCTTGTAAGGCGAGCTAGCATTTGTTTCCTAGTCCTAAATGGAGTTCAATCACAGGCAGTTTCCAGTCCAATGAGCAAGAGTTGTTTTCTGGTAAGGAAAGTCACTATTGTGCTCATATTGCCATTAACAGTGCAAATAGCACTCGCGTCTGTTCCCAGCAAGTACAGTGTATTGGACTAAATAGGAGCTACTGTTCTTGTCAGTTTCCTAAGCAGAGTTGATTTGATATGGCCGAGTGTGTAGGAAGCACAGTTCTTTTGTTCTGAGCAAGCTCACTGTTTGGACCCCATTGGAAACACAGTAGAGTAGAAGAGTGCTCTTTTCTCAAAAGCAGAGTGCGTTTCTTATAAGGCAAGCCGAGCTAGCGTTTGTTTCCCAGTCCTAAATGGAGTGGAATCACATGCAGTTTCTGGTCCTATGAGCAAGAGTTGTTTTTTGGTAAGAAGAGTCACTATTGTTCTCCCATTGTCATACACAGGGCAAATAGCACTGGTGTCGGTTCCCAGCATGTACAGTGTATTGGACTGAAGAGGATCTACTGTTCTTGTCAGTTTCCTCAGCAGAGTTGAACTAGATATGATCCGTGTGTGTAGGAAGCACAGTTCTTTTGTTCTGAGCAAGCTCACTGTTCGGACCTCATAGGAAACACAGTAGAGTAGAAGAGTGCTCTTTTCTCAAAAGCAGAGTGTGTTTCTTGTAAGGCGAGCTAGCATTTGTTTCCTAGTCCTAAATGGAGTTCAATCACAGGCAGTTTCTGGTACAATGAGCAAGAGTTGTTTTCTGGTAAGGAAAGTCACTATTGTGCTCATATTGACATACACAGTGCAAACAACACTTGCGTCTGTTCCCAGCAAGTACAGTGTATTGGACTGAATAGGAACTACTGTTCTTGTCAGTTTCCTAAGCAGAGTTGAACTAGTTATGGCCGTGTGTGTAGGAAGCACAGTTTTTTTGTTCTGAGCAAGCTCACTGTTCGGAAACCTTAGGAAACACAGTAGAGTATAGAGTGCTCTTTTCTCAAAAGCAGAGTGTGTTTCTTGGAAGGCGACCTAGCGATGGTTCCCAGTCATAAATGGAGTTGAGTCACATGCAGTTTTTTGTCCTACGAGCAAGAGTTGTTTTCTGGTAAGACGAGTCACTATTGTGCTCCAATAGCCATACACAGTGCAAATAGCACTCGCGTCTGTTCCCCGCAAGTACAGTGTATTGGACTGAAGAGGAGCTACTGTTCTTGTCAGTTTCCTAAGCAGAGTTGAACTAGATAGGGCCCGTGTGTGTAGGAAGCACAGTTCTTTTGTTCTGAGCAATCTCACTGTTCTGACCCCATAGGAAACACAGTAGAGTAGAAGAGTGCTCTTTTCTCAAAAGCAGAGTGTGTTTCATGTAAGGCGAGCTAGCATTGGTTTCCCAGTCCTAAATTGAGTTGAATCACATGCAGTTTCTGGTCCTACGAGCAAGAGTTGTTTTCTGGTAAGGAAAGTCACTATTGCGCTCCCATTGCCATATACAGTGCAAATAGCACTCGTGTCTGTTCCCAGGAATTACAGCGTATCGGACTGAAGAGGAGCTACTGTTCTTGTCAGTTTCCTAAGCAGAAGTGAACTAGATATGGTCCGTGTGTGTAGGAAGCACAGTTCTTTTGTTCTGAGCAAGCTCACTGTTTGGACCCCATAGGAAACACAGTAGAGTAGAAGAGTGCTCTTTTCTCTAAAGCAGAGTGTGTTTCTTGTAAGGCGAGCTAGCGTTTGTTTCGCAGTCCTAAATGGAGTGGAATCACATGCAGTTTCTGGTCCTATGAGCAAGAGTTGTTTACTGGTAAGGAAAATCACTATTGCGCTCCCATTGCCATACACAGTGCAAATAGCACATGCGTCTGTTCCCAGCAAGTACAGTGTATTAGACTGAAGAGGAACTACTGTTCTTGTCAGTTTCCTAAGCAGAGTTGAACTAGATATGGCCCGTGTGTGTAGGAAGCACAGTTCTTATGTTCTGAGCAAGCTCACTGTTCTGGCCCTATAGGAAACACAGTAGAGTAGAAGAGTGCACTTTTCTTAAAAGCAGAGTGTGTTTCTTGTAAGGCGAGCTCGCGTTTGTTTCCCAGTCCTAAATGGAGTTGAGTGACATGCAGTTTTTGGTCCTACTAGCAAGAGTAGTTTTCTGGTAAGAAGAGTCACTGTTGCGCTCCAAATGCTATATACAGTGCAAATAGCACTCGCGTCTGTTCCCAGCAAGTACAGTGTATTGGACTGAATAGGAGCTACTGTTCTTGTCAGGTTCCTAAGCAGACTTGAATTAGATATGGCCGTGTTTGTAGGAAGCACATTTTTTTTGTTCTGAGCAAGCTCACTGTTAGGAACACATAGGAAACAGTAGAGTAGAAGAGTGCTCTTTTCTCAAAAGCAGAGTGTGTTTCTAGTAAGGCGAGCTAGCGTTTGTTTCCCAGTCCTAAATGGAGTTGAGTCACATGCATTTTCTGGTCCTATGAGCAAGAGTTGTTTTCTGGTAAGAAGAGTCACTATTGCGCTCCAAATGCCATACACAGTGCAAATAGTACTCGCGTCTGTTCCCTTCAAGTACCGTGTATTGGACTGATTAGGAGCTACTGTTCTTGTCAGTTTCCTCAGCAGAGTTGAACTAGATATGGTCTGTGTGTGGGAAGCACAGTTCTTTTGTTCTGAGCAAGCTCACTCTTTGGACCCCTTTGGTAACACAGTAGAGTAGAAGAGTGCTCTTTTCTCAAAAGCAGAGTGTGTTTCATGTAAGGCGAGCTAGCATTTGTTTCCCAGTCCTAAATGGAGTTGAATCACATGCAATTTCTGGTCCTACGAGCAAGAGTTGTTTTCTGGTAAGGAAAGTCACTATTGCGCTCCCATTGCCATACACAGTGCAAATAGCACTCGCGTCTGTTCCCAGCAATTACAGTGTATTGGACTGAATAGGAGCTACTGTTCTTGTCAGTTTCCTAAGCAGAGTTGAACTAGATATGACCGTGTGTGTAGGAAGCACAGTTCTTTTGTTCTGAGCAAGCTCACTGTCTGGCCCTATAGGAATCACAGTAGAGTAGAAGAGTGCTCTTTTCTCAAATGCAGATTGTGTTTCTTGAAAGGGGAGCTAGAATTTGTTTTCCCATCCCATATGGAGTTGAATCCCATGCAGTTTCTGGTCCTACGAACAAGAGTTGTTTTCTGGTAAGGAAAGTCACTATTGTGCTCTCATTGCCATACTCAGTGCAAATAGCACTCAAGTCTGTTCCCAGCAAGTAGAGTGTATCGGACTGAATAGGAGCTACTGTTCTTTTCAGTTTCCTAAGCAGAGTTGAACGAGATATGTCCCACGTGTGTAGGAAATACAGTTCTTTTTTTGTGAGCAAGCTCACTGTTTGGACCCCATAGGAAACACAGTAGAGTAGAAGAGTGCTCTTTTCTCAAAGCAGAGTGTGTTTCTTGTAGGGCGAGCTAGCGTTTGTTTCCCAGTCCTAAATGGAGTTGAATCACATGCAGTTTCTGGTCCTACAAGCAAGAGTTGTTTTCTGGTAAGAAGAGTCACTATTGCGCTGCCTTTGCCATACACAGGACAAATAACACTGGCGTGTTTTCCCAGCAAGTACAGTGTATTGGATGGAAGAGGATCTACTGTTCTTGTCAGGTTCCTAAGCAGACTTGAACTAGATATGGCCGTGTGTGTAGGAAGCACAGTTTTTTTGTTCTGAGCAAGTTCACTGTTCGGAACCCATAGGAAACACAGTAGAGTAGAAGAGTGCTCTTTTCTCAAAAGCAGAGTGTGTTTCTTGGTAGGCGAGCTAGCGTTTGTTTCCCAGTCCTAAATGGAGTTGAGTCACATGCAGTTTTTTGTCCTACAAACAAGAGTTGTTTTCTGGTAAGACGAGTCACTATTGTGCTCCAATAGCCATACACAGTGCAAATAGCAGTCCCGTCTGTTCCCAGGAAGTACAGTGTATCGGACTGAAGAGAGCTACTGTTCTTCTCAGTTTCCTAAGCAGAGTTGAACTAGATATGGCCCGTGTGTAGGAAGCACAGTTCTTTTTTTCTGAGCAAGCTCACTCTTCTGGCCCTATAGGAAACACAGTAGAGTAGAAGAGTGCTCTTTTCTCAAAAGCAGAGTGTGTTTCTTGTAAAGCGAGCTAGAATTTGTTTCCCAGGCCTAAATGGAGTTGAATCACATGCAGTTTCTGGTACTACGAGCAAGAGTTGTTTTCTGGTAAGAAGAGTCACTATTGCGCTGCCATTGCCATACACAGGACAAATATAGCACTGGAGTCTGTTCCCAGCAAGTACAGTGTATTGGACTGAAGAGGATCTACTGTTCTTGTCAGGTTCCTAAGCAGAGTTGAACTAGATATGCCCCGTGTGTAGGAAGCACAGTTCTTTTGTTCTGAGCAAGCTCACTGTTCTGGCCCTATAGGAAACACAGTAGACTAGAAGAGTGCTCTTTTCTCTAAAGCAGAGTGTGTTTCTTGTAAGGTGAGCTAGCTTTTGTTTCCCAGTCCTAAATGGAGTTGAAACACTTGCAGTTTCTGGTCCTATGAGCAAGAGTTTTTTTATGGTAAGAAGAGTCACTATTGCGCTGCCATTGCCATACACAGGCCAATAGCACTGGCGTCTGTTCCCTGCAAGTACAGTATATTGGACTGAAGAGGATCTACTGTTCTTGTCAGGTTCCTAAACAGAATTGAACTAGATATAGTCGTGTGTACGAAGCACAGTTCTTTTGTTCTGAGCAAGCTCACTGTTCGGACCCCAAGGGAGCACAGTAGAGTAGAAGAGTGCTCTTTTCTCAAAAGCAGAGTGTATTTCTTATAAGGCGAGCTTGCATTTGTTTACAGTCCTAAATGGAGTGGAATCACATGCAGTTTCTGGTCCTACGAGCAAGAGTTGTTTTCTGGTAAGGAAAGTCACTATTGTGCTCCCATTGCCATACACAGTGCAAATAGCACATGCGTCTGTTCCCAGCAAGTACAGTGTATAGGAATGAAGAGGTGCTACTGTTCTTGTCAGGTTCCTAAGCAGAGTTGAACTCGATATGGCCCGTGTGTGTAGGAAGCACAGTTCTTATGTTCTGAGCAAGCTCACTGTTCTGGCCCTATAGGAAACACAGTAGAGAAGAAGAGTGCTCTTTTCTCAAAAGCGGAGTGTGTTTCTTGTAAGGCGAGCTAGCGTTTGTTTCCTAGTCCTAAATGGAGTTGAATCACATGCAGTTTCAGGTCCTACGATCAAGAGTTCTTTTCTGGTAAGGAAAGTCACATTGCACTCCCATTGCCATACACAGTGCAAATAGCACTCGCCTCTGTTCCCAGCAAGTACAGTGTATTGGACTGGATAGGTACTAATGATCTTGTCAGTTTCCTAAGCAGAGTTGAACTAGATATGATCCGTGTTTGTAGGAAGCACAGTTCTTTTGTTCTTTGCAAGCTCACTGTTTGGACCCCATAGGAAACACAGTAGAGTAGAAGAGTGCTCTTTTCTCTAAAGCAGAGTGTATTTCTTGTAAGGCGTGCTAGCGTTTGTTTCGCAGTCCTAAATGGAGTTGAATCCCATGCAGTTACTGGTACTACGAGCAAGAGTTGTTTTATGGTAAGAAGAGTCACTATTGCACTGCCATTGCTATACACAGGACAAATAGCACTGGCATCTGTTCGCAGCAAGTACAGTGTATTGGGCTGAAGAGGATCTACTGTTCCTGTCAGGTTCCTAAGCAGACTTGAACTAGATATGGCCGTGTGTGTAGGAAGCACAGTTTTATTTTCTGAGCAAGCTCACTGTTTGGACCCCATAGGAAACACAGTAGAGTAGAAGAGAGCTTTTTTCTCAAAACCAGAGTGTGTTTCTTTTAAGGCGAGCTAGCGTTTGTTTCCCATTCCTAAATGGAGTGGAATCACATGCAGTTTGTGTTCCTACGAGCAAGAGTTGTTTTCTGGTAAGGAAAGTCACTATTGTGCTCCCATTGCCATACACAGTTCAAATAGCCCTCCCATCTGCTCCCAGCAAGTACAGTGTATTGGACCGAAGAGGCACTACTGTTCTTCTCAGATTCATAATCAGAGTTGAACTAGATATGGCCCGTGTGTGTAGGAAGCACAGTTCTTTTGTTCTGAGCAATCTCACTGTTCTGGCCCTATAGGAAACACAGTAGAGTAGAAGAGTGCTCTTTTCTCAAAAGCAGAGTGTGTTTTTGTAAAGCGAGCTAGAGTTTGTTTCCCAGTCCTAAATGGAGTTGAATCACATGCAGTTTCTGGTCCACGAGCAAGAGTTGTTTTCTGGTAAGAAGAGTCACTATTGCGCTGCCATTGCCATACCCAGGACAAATAGCACTGGCGTCTGTTCCCAGCAAGTACAGTGTATTGGACTGAAGAGGGTCTATTGTTCTTGTCAGTTTCCTAAGCAGACTTGAACTAGATATGGCCGTGTGTGTAGGAAGCAGAGTTCTTTTGTTCTGAGCAAGCTCACTGTTCGGACCCTATAGGAAACACAGTAGAGTAGAAGAGTGCTCTTTTCTCAAAAGCAGAGTGTGTTTCTTGTAGGGCAAGCTAGCATTTGTTTCCAAGTCCTAAATGGAGTTGAATCACATGCAGTTTCTGGTCCTATGAGCAAGAGTTGTTTTCTGGTAAGGAAAGTCACTATTGCGCTCCCATTGCCATACATAGTGCAAATAGCACTCGCGTCTGTTCCCAGCAAGTACAGTGTATCGGACTGAAGAGGAGCTACTTTTCTTGTCAGTTTCCTAAGCAGAGTTGAAGTAGATATGGCCCGTGTGTGTAGGAAGCACAGTTCTTATGTTCTGAGCAAGCTCACTGTTCTGGCCCTATCGGAAACACAGTAGAGTAGAAGAGTGCTCTTTTCTCTAAAGCAGAGTGTGTTTCTTGTAAGACGAGCTAGCGTTTGTTTCCTAATCCTAAATGGAGTTGAATCACATGCAGTTTCAGGTCCTACGAACAAGAGTTCTTTTCTGGTAAGGAAAGTCACATTGCGCTCCCATTGCCATACACAGTGCAAATAGCACTCGTGTCTGTTCCCAGCAAGTACAGTGTATTGGACTGGATAGGTTCTACTGTTCTTGACAGTTTCCTAAGCAGAGTTGAACTAGATATGATCCGTGTTTGTAGGAAGCACAGTTCTTTTGTTCTTTGCAAGCTCACTGTTTGGACCCCATAGGAAACACAGTAGAGCAGAAGAGTGCTCTTTTCTCTAAAGCAGAGTGTGTTACTTGTAATGCGAGCTAGCGTTTGTTTCGCAGTCCTAAATGGAGTTGAATCCCATGCATTTTCTGGTACTACGAGCAAGTGTTGTTTTCTGGTAAAAAGAGTCACTATTGCGCTGCCATTGCCATACACAGGACAAATAGCACTGGCGTCTGTTTGCAGCAAGTACAGTATATTGGGCTGAAGAGGATCTATTGTTCTTGTCAGGTTCCTAAGCAGACTTGAACTAGATATGGCCATGTGTGTAGGAAGCACAGTTTTTTTGTTCTGAGCAAGCTCACTTTTCGGACCCCATAGGAAACACAGTAGAGTAGAAGAGTGCTTTTTTCTCAAAAGCAGAGTGTGTTTCTTTTAAGGCGAGCTAGCGTTTGTTTCCCATTCCTAAATGGAGTGGAATCACATGCAGTTTGTGTTCCTACGAGCAAGAGTTGTTTTCTGGTAAGGAAAGTCACTATTGTGCTCCCATTGCCATACACAGTGCAAATAACCCTCCCATCTCTTCCCAGCAAGTACAGTGTATTGGAAAGAAGAGGAGCTACTGTTCTTCTCAGTTTCCTAAGCAGAGTTGAATGAGATATGGCCCGTGTGTGTAGGAAGCACAGTTCTTTTTTTCTGAGCAAGCTCACTGTTCTGGCCCTGTAGGAAACACAGTAGAGTAGAAGAGTTCTCTTTTCTCAAAAGCAGAGTGTGTTTCTTGTAAAGCGAGCTAGAGTTTGTTTCCCAGTCCTAAATGGAGTTGAATCACATGCAGTTTCTGGTCCACGAGCAAGAGTTGTTTTCTGGTAAGAAGAGTCACTATTGCGCTGCCATTGCCATACACAGGACAAATAGCATTGGCGTCTGTTCCCAGCAAGTACAGTGTATTGGACTGAAGAGGATCTACTGTTCTTGTCAGGTTCCTAAGCAGACTTTAACTAGATATGACCGTGTGTGTAGGAAGCACAGTTTTATTGTTCTGAGCAAGCTCACTTTTCGGAACACATAGGAAACACAGTAGAGTAGACGAGTGCTCTTTTCTCAAAAGGAGAGTGTGTTTCTTGGACGTCGAGCTAGCATTTGTTTCCCAGTCCTAAATGGAGTTGAGTCTCATGCAGTTTCTGGTCCTACGAGCAAGAGTTGTTTTCTGGTAAGGAAAGTCACTATTGCGCTCCCATTGCCATACACAGTGCAAATAGCACTCGCATCTGTTCCCAGCAAGTACATTGTATCGGACTGAAGAGGAGCTACTGTTCTTGTCAGTTTCCTAAGCAGAGTGGAACTAGTTATGGCCCGTGTGTAGGAAGCACAGCTCTTTTGTTCTGAGCAAGCTCACTGTTCTGGCCCTAAAGGAAACACAGTAGAGTAGAAGAGTGCTCTTTTCTCTAAAGCAGAGTGTGTTTCTTGTAAGGCAGGCTAGCGTTTGTTTCCCAGTCCTAAATGGAGTTGAATCACATGCAGTTTCTAGTCCTACGAGCAAGAGTTGTTTTATGGTAAGAAGAGTCACTTTTGCGCTGCCATTGCCATACACAGGACAAATAGCACTGGCGTCTGTTCCCAGCAAGTACAGTGTATTGGACTGAAGAGGGTCTACTGTTCTTGTCAGGTTCTTAAGCAGAATTGAACTAGATATGGCCGTGTGTGAGGAAGCACAGTTCTTTTGTTCTGAGCAAGTTCAGTGTTTGGACTCCATAGGAAACACAGTAGAGTAGATGAGTGCTCTTTTCTCAAAAGCAGAGTGTGTTTCTTGTAAGGTGAGGTAGCGTTTGTTTCCCAGTCCTATATGGAGTTGAGTCACATGCAGTTTTTTGTCCTACGAGCAAGAGTTGTTTTCTGGTAAGACGAGTCACTATTGTGCTCTAATTGCCATACACAGTGAAAATAGCACTCGCGTCTCTTCCCCGCAAGTGCAGTGTATTGGACTGAAGAGGATCTACTGTTCTTGTCAGTTTCCTAAGCAGAGTTGAACTAGATATGGCCCTTGTGTGTAGGAAGCACAGATCTTTGTTCTGAGCAAGCTCACTGTTCGGACTCCATAGAAACACAGTAGAGTAGAAGAGTGCTCTTTTCTCAAAAGCAGAGTGTGTTTCATGTAAGGCGAGCTAGCATTTGTTTCCCAGACCTAAATGGGCTTGAATCACATACAGTTTCTGGTCCTCTAAGCAAGAGTTGTTTTATGGTAAGGAAAGTCACTATTGTGCTCCCATTGCCCTACACAAGGCAAATAGCACTCGCGTCTTTTCCCAGCAAGTACAGTGTATTGAACTGAATAGGAGCTACTGTTCTTGTCAGTTTACTAAGCAGAGTTGAACTAGATATTGCCGTGTGTGTAGGAAGCACAGTTCTTTTGTTCTGAGCAAGCTCACTGTTTGGACCCCATAGGAAACACAGTAGAGTAGAAGAGTGCTCTTTTCTCTAAAGCAGAGTGTGTTTCTTGTAAGGGAAGCTAGCGTTTGTTTCCCAGTCCTAAATGGAGTGGAATCACATGCAGTTTCTGGACCTACGAGCAAGAGTTGTTTTCTGGTAAAGAAAGTCACTATTGTGTTCCCATTGCCATACACAGTGCAAATAGCCCTCGCGTCTCTTCTCAGCAAGTACAGTGTATTGGACTGAAGAGGAGCTACTGTTCTTCTCAGTTTCCTAAGCAGAGTTGAACTAGATATGGCCCGTGTGTAGGAAGCACAGTTCTTTTTTTCTGAGCAAGCTCACTGTTCTGGCCCTATTGGAAACACAGTAGAGTAGAAGAGTGGTCTTTTCTCAAAAGCAGAGTGTGTTTCTTGTAAAGCGAGCTAGAGTTTGTTTCCCAGGCCTAAATGGAGTTGAATCACATGCAGTTTCTGGTACTACGAGCAAGAGTTGTTTTCTGGTAAGAAGAGTCACTATTGCGCTGCCATTGCCATACACAGGACAAATAGCACTTGAGTCTGTTCCCAGCAAGTACAGTGTATTGGACTGAAGAGGATCTACTGTTCTTGTCAGGTTCCTAAGCAGAGTTGAACTAGATATGGCCCGTGTGTAGGAAGCACAGTTCTTTTGTTCTGAGCAAGCTCACTGTTCTGGCCCTATAGGAAACACAGTAGACTAGAAGAGTGCTCTTTTCTCTAAAGCAGAGTGTGTTTCTTGTAAGGTGAGCTAGCTTTTGTTTTCCAGTCCTAAATGGAGTTGAAACACTTGCAGTTTCTGGTCCTATGAGCAAGAGTTTTTTTATGGTAAGAAGAGTCACTATTGCGCTGCCATTGCCATACACAGGACAAATATCACTGGTGTCTGTTCCCTGCAAGTACAGTATATTGGACTGAAGAGGATCTACTGTTCTTGTCAGGTTCCTAAACAGAATTGAACTAGATATAGTCATGTGTACGAAGCACAGTTCTTTTGTTCTGAGCAAGCTCACTGTTCGGACCCCATAGGGAGCACAGTAGAGTAGAAGAGTGCTCTTTTCTCAAAAGCAGAGTGTGTTTCTTGTAAGGCGAACTTGCGTTTGTTTCCAGTCCCAAATGGAGTGGAATCACATGCAGTTTCTGGTCCTACGAGCAAGAGTTGTTTTCTGGTAAGGAAAGTCACTATTGTGCTCCCATTGCCATACACAGTGCAAATAGCACATGCGTCTGTTCCCAGGAAGTACAGTGTATTGGAATGAAGAGGAGCTACTGTTCATGTCAGTTCCCTAAGCAGAGTTGAACTTGATATGGCCCGTGTGTGTAGGAAGCACAGTTCTTATGTTCTGAGCAAGCTCACTGTTCTGGCCCTGTAGGAAACACAGTAGAGAAGAAGAGTGCTCTTTTCTCAAAAGCGGAGTGTGTTTCTTGTAAGGCGAGCTAGCGTTTGTTTCCTAGTCCTAAATGGAGTTGAATCACATGCAGTTTCAGGTCCTACGATCAAGAGTTCTTTTCTGGTAAGGAAAGTCACATTGCGCTCCCATTGCCATACACAGTGCAAATAGCACTCGCCTCTGTTCCCAGCAAGTACAGTGTATTGGACTGGATAGGTACTAATGATCTTGTCAGTTTCCTAAGCAGAGTTGAACTAGATATGATCCGTGTTTGTAGGAAGCACAGTTCTTTTGTTCTTTGCAAGCTCACTGTTTGGACCCCATAGGAAACACAGTAGAGTAGAAGAGTGCGCTTTTCTCTAAAGCAGAGTGTATTTCTTGTAAGGCGTGCTAGCGTTTGTTTCGCAGTCCTAAATGGAGTTGAATCCCATGCAGTTACTGGTACTACGAGCAAGAGTTGTTTTATGGTAAGAAGAGTCACTATTGCACTGCCATTGCCATACACAGGACAAATAGCACTGGCATCTGTTCGCAGCAAGTACAGTGTATTGGGCTGAAGAGGATCTACTGTTCCTGTCAGGTTCCTAAGCAGACTTGAACTAGATATGGCCGTGTGTGTAGGAAGCACAGTTTTATTTTCTGAGCAAGCTCACTGTTTGGACCCCATAGGAAACACAGTAGAGTAGAAGAGAGCTTTTTTCTCAAAAGCAGAGTGTGTTTCTTTTAAGGCGAGCTAGCGTTTGTTTCCCATTCCTAAATGGAGTGGAATCACATGCAGTTTGTGTTCCTACGAGCAAGAGTTGTTTTCTGGTAAGGAAAGTCACTATTGTGCTCCCATTGCCATACACAGTTCAAATAGCCCTCCCATCTGCTCCCAGCAAGTACAGTGTATTGGACCGAAGAGGCACTACTGTTCTTCTCAGATTCATAAGCAGAGTTGAACTAGATATGGCCCGTGTGTGTAGGAAGCACAGTTCTTTTGTTCTGAGCAATCTCACTGTTCTGGCCCTATAGGAAACACAGTAGAGTAGAAGAGTGCTCTTTTCTCAAAAGCAGAGTGTGTTTTTGTAAAGCGAGCTAGAGTTTGTTTCCCAGTCCTAAATGGAGTTGAATCACATGCAGTTTCTGGTCCACGAGCAAGAGTTGTTTTCTGGTAAGAAGAGTCACTATTGCGCTGCCATTGCCATACCCAGGACAAATAGCACTGGCGTCTGTTCCCAGCAAGTACAGTGTATTGGACTGAAGAGGGTCTATTGTTCTTGTCAGTTTCCTAAGCAGACTTGAACTAGATATGGCCGTGTGTGTAGGAAGCAGAGTTCTTTTGTTCTGAGCAAGCTCACTGTTCGGACCCTATAGGAAACACAGTAGAGTAGAAGAGTGCTCTTTTCTCAAAAGCAGAGTGTGTTTCTTGTAGGGCAAGCTAGCATTTGTTTCCAAGTCCTAAATGGAGTTGAATCACATGCAGTTTCTGGTCCTATGAGCAAGAGTTGTTTTCTGGTAAGGAAAGTCACTATTGCGCTCCCATTGCCATACATAGTGCAAATAGCACTCGCGTCTGTTCCCAGCAAGTACAGTGTATCGGACTGAAGAGGAGCTACTTTTCTTGTCAGTTTCCTAAGCAGAGTTGAAGTAGATATGGCCCGTGTGTGTAGGAAGCACAGTTCTTATGTTCTGAGCAAGCTCACTGTTCTGGCCCTATCGGAAACACAGTAGAGTAGAAGAGTGCTCTTTTCTCTAAAGCAGAGTGTGTTTCTTGTAAGACGAGCTAGCGTTTGTTTCCTAATCCTAAATGGAGTTGAATCACATGCAGTTTCAGGTCCTACGAACAAGAGTTCTTTTCTGGTAAGGAAAGTCACATTGCGCTCCCATTGCCATACACAGTGCAAATAGCACTCGTGTCTGTTCCCAGCAAGTACAGTGTATTGGACTGGATAGGTTCTACTGTTCTTGACAGTTTCCTAAGCAGAGTTGAACTAGATATGATCCGTTTTTGTAGGAATCACAGTTCTTTTGTTCTTTGCAAGCTCACTGTTTGGACCCCATAGGAAACACAGTAGAGCAGAAGAGTGCTCTTTTCTCTAAAGCAGAGTGTGTTACTTGTAATGCGAGCTAGCGTTTGTTTCGCAGTCCTAAATGGAGTTGAATCCCATGCATTTTCTGGTACTACGAGCAAGTGTTGTTTTCTGGTAAAAAGAGTCACTATTGCGCTGCCATTGCCATACACAGGACAAATAGCACTGGCGTCTGTTCGCAGCAAGTACAGTATATTGGGCTGAAGAGGATCTATTGTTCTTGTCAGGTTCCTAAGCAGACTTGAACTAGATATGGCCGTGTATGTAGGAAGCACAGTTTTTTTGTTCTGAGCAAGCTCACTTTTCGGACCCCATAGGAAACACAGTAGAGTAGAAGAGTGCTTTTTTCTCAAAAGCAGAGTGTGTTTCTTTTAAGGCGAGCTAGCGTTTGTTTCCCATTCCTAAATGGAGTGCAATCACATGCAGTTTGTGTTCCTATGAGCAAGAGTTGTTTTCTGGTAAGGAAAGTCACTATTGCGCTCCCATTGCCATACACAGTGCAAATAACCCTCCCATCTCTTCCCAGCAAGTACAGTGTATTGGAAAGAAGAGGAGCTACTGTTCTTCTCAGTTTCCTAAGCAGAGTTGAACGAGATATGGCCCGTGTGTGTAGGAAGCACAGTTCTTTTTTTCTGAGCAAGCTCACTGTTCTGGCCCTGTAGGAAACACAGTAGAGTAGAAGAGTTCTCTTTTCTCAAAAGCAGAGTGTGTTTCTTGTAAAGCGAGCTAGAGTTTGTTTCCCAGTCCTAAATGGAGTTGAATCACATGCAGTTTCTGGTCCACGAGCAAGAGTTGTTTTCTGGTAAGAAGAGTCACTATTGCGCTGCCATTGCCATACACAGGACAAATAGCATTGGCGTCTGTTCCCAGCAAGTACAGTGTATTGGACTGAAGAGGATCTACTGTTCTTGTCAGGTTCCTAAGCAGACTTTAACTAGATATGACCGTGTGTGTAGGAAGCACAGTTTTATTGTTCTGAGCAAGCTCACTTTTCGGAACACATAGGAAACACAGTAGAGTAGACGAGTGCTCTTTTCTCAAAAGGAGAGTGTGTTTCTTGGACGTCGAGCTAGCATTTGTTTCCCAGTCCTAAATGGAGTTGAGTCTCATGCAGTTTCTGGTCCTACGAGCAAGAGTTGTTTTCTGGTAAGGAAAGTCACTATTGCGCTCCCATTGCCATACACAGTGCAAATAGCACTCGCATCTGTTCCCAGCAAGTACATTGTATCGGACTGAAGAGGAGCTACTGTTCTTGTCAGTTTCCTAAGCAGAGTGGAACTAGTTATGGCCCGTGTGTAGGAAGCACAGCTCTTTTGTTCTGAGCAAGCTCACTGTTCTGGCCCTAAAGGAAACACAGTAGAGTAGAAGAGTGCTCTTTTCTCTAAAGCAGAGTGTGTTTCTTGTAAGGCAAGCTAGCGTTTGTTTCCCAGTCCTAAATGGAGTTGAATCACATGCAGTTTCTAGTCCTACGAGCAAGAGTTGTTTTATGGTAGGAAGAGTCACTTTTGTGCTGCCATTGCCATACACAGGACAAATAGCACTGGCGTCTGTTCCCAGCAAGTACAGTGTATTGGACTGAAGAGGGTCTACTGTTCTTGTCAGGTTCTTAAGCAGAATTGAACTAGATATGGCCGTGTGTGAGGAAGCACAGTTCTTTTGTTCTGAGCAAGTTCAGTGTTTGGACTCCATAGGAAACACAGTAGAGTAGATGAGTGCTCTTTTCTCAAAAGCAGAGTGTGTTTCTTGTAAGGTGAGCTAGCGTTTGTTTCCCAGTCCTATATGGAGTTGAGTCACATGCAGTTTTTTGTCCTACGAGCAAGAGTTGTTTTCTGGTAAGACGAGTCACTATTGTGCTCTAATTGCCATACACAGTGAAAATAGCACTCGCGTCTCTTCCCCGCAAGTGCAGTGTATTGGACTGAAGAGGATCTACTGTTCTTGTCAGTTTCCTAAGCAGAGTTGAACTAGATATGGCCCTTGTGTGTAGGAAGCACAGATCTTTGTTCTGAGCAAGCTCACTGTTCGGACTCCATAGAAACACAGTAGAGTAGAAGAGTGCTCTTTTCTCAAAAGCAGAGTGTGTTTCATGTAAGGCGAGCTAGCATTTGTTTCCCAGACCTAAATGGGGTTGAATCACATACAGTTTCTGGTCCTCTAAGCAAGAGTTGTTTTATGGTAAGGAAAGTCACTATTGTGCTCCCATTGCCCTACACAAGGCAAATAGCACTCGCGTCTTTTCCCAGCAAGTACAGTGTATTGAACTGAATAGGAGCTACTGTTCTTGTCAGTTTACTAAGCAGAGTTGAACTAGATATTGCCGTGTGTGTAGGAAGCACAGTTCTTTTGTTCTGAGCAAGCTCACTGTTTGGACCCCATAGGAAACACAGTAGAGTAGAAGAGTGCTCTTTTCTCTAAAGCAGAGTGTGTTTCTTGTAAGGGGAGCTAGCGTTTGTTTCCCAGTCCTAAATGGAGTGGAATCACATGCAGTTTCTGGACCTACGAGCAAGAGTTGTTTTCTGGTAAAGAAAGTCACTATTGTGTTCCCATTGCCATACACAGTGCAAATAGCCCTCGCGTCTCTTCCCAGCAAGTACAGTGTATTGGACTGAAGAGGAGCTACTGTTCTTCTCAGTTTCCTAAGCAGAGTTGAACTAGATATGGCCCGTGTGTAGGAAGCACAGTTCTTTTTTTCTGAGCAAGCTCACTGTTCTGGCCCTATTGGAAACACAGTAGAGTAGAAGAGTGGTCTTTTCTCAAAAGCAGAGTGTGTTTCTTGTAAAGCGAGCTAGAGTTTGTTTCCCAGGCCTAAATGGAGTTGAATCACATGCAGTTTCTGGTACTACGAGCAAGAGTTGTTTTCTGGTAAGAAGAGTCACTATTGCGCTGCCATTGCCATACACAGGACAAATAGCACTTGAGTCTGTTCCCAGCAAGTACAGTGTATTGGACTGAAGAGGATCTACTGTTCTTGTCAGGTTCCTAAGCAGAGTTGAACTAGATATGGCCCGTGTGTAGGAAGCACAGTTCTTTTGTTCTGAGCAAGCTCACTGTTCTGGCCCTATAGGAAACACAGTAGACTAGAAGAGTGCTCTTTTCTCTAAAGCAGAGTGTGTTTCTTGTAAGGTGAGCTAGCTTTTGTTTCCCAGCCCTAAATGGAGTTGAAACACTTGCAGTTTCTGGTCCTATGAGCAAGAGTTTTTTTATGGTAAGAAGAGTCACTATTGCGCTGCCATTGCCATACACAGGACAAATATCACTGGTGTCTGTTCCCTGCAAGTACAGTATATTGGACTGAAGAGGATCTACTGTTCTTGTCAGGTTCCTAAACAGAATTGAACTAGATATAGTCATGTGTACGAAGCACAGTTCTTTTGTTCTGAGCAAGCTCACTGTTCGGACCCCATAGGGAGCACAGTAGAGTAGAAGAGTGCTCTTTTCTCAAAAGCAGAGTGTGTTTCTTGTAAGGCGAACTTGCGTTTGTTTCCAGTCCCAAATGGAGTGGAATCACATGCAGTTTCTGGTCCTACGAGCAAGAGTTGTTTTCTGGTAAGGAAAGTCACTATTGTGCTCCCATTGCCATACACAGTGCAAATAGCACATGCGTCTGTTCCCAGGAAGTACAGTGTATTGGAATGAAGAGGAGCTACTGTTCATGTCAGTTCCCTAAGCAGAGTTGAACTTGATATGGCCCGTGTGTGTAGGAAGCACAGTTCTTATGTTCTGAGCAAGCTCACTGTTCTGGCCCTGTAGGAAACACAGTAGAGAAGAAGAGTGCTCTTTTCTCAAAAGCGGAGTGTGTTTCTTGTAAGGCGAGCTAGCGTTTGTTTCCTAGTCCTAAATGGAGTTGAATCACATGCAGTTTCAGGTCCTACGATCAAGAGTTCTTTTCTGGTAAGGAAAGTCACATTGCGCTCCCATTGCCATACACAGTGCAAATAGCACTCGCGTCTGTTCCCAGCAAGTACAGTGTATTGGACTGGATAGGTGCTAAAGTTCTTGTCAGTTTCCGAAGCAGAGTTGAACTAGATATGATCTGTGTTTGTAGGAAGCACAGTTCTTTTGTTCTTTGCAAGCTCACTGTTTGGACCCCATAGGAAACACAGTAGAGTAGAAGAGTGCTCTTTTCTCTAAAGCAGAGTGTATTTCTTGTAAGGTGTGCTAGCGTTTGTTTCGCAGTCCTAAATGGAGTTGAATCCCATGCAGTTTCTGTTCTACGAGCAAGAGTTGTTTAATGGTAAGAAGAGTCACTATTGCACTGCCATTGCCATACACAGGACAAATAGCACTGGCATCTGTTCGCAGCAAGTACAGTATATTGGGCTGAAGAGGATCTACTGTTCTTTTCAGGTTCCTAAGCAGACTTGAACTAGATATGGCCGTGTGTGTAGGAAGCACAGTTTTTTTGTTCTTAGCAAGCTCACTGATCGGACCCCATAGAAAACACAGTAGAGTAGAAGAGTGCTTTTTTCTCAAACGTAGAGTGTGTTTCTTTTAAGGCGAGCTAGCTTTTGTTTCCCATTCCTAAATGGATTGGAATCACATGCAGTTTCTGGTCCTACGAGCAAGAGTTTTTTTTCTGGTAAGGAAAGTCACTATAGTGCTCCCATTGCCATACACAGTGCAAATAGCCCTCCTGTCTGTTCCCAGCAAGTACAGTGTATTGGACTGAAGAGGAGCTACTGTTCTTGTCAGTTTCCTAAGCAGAGTTGAACTAGATATCGCCCGTGTGTGGGAAGCACAGTTCTTTTGTTCTGAGCAAGCTCACTGTTCTGGCCCTGTAGGAAACACAGTAGAGTAGAAGAGTTCTCTTTTCCCAAAAGTAGAATGTGTTTCTTGTAAGGTGAGCTAGAGTTTGTTTCCCAGTCCTAAATGGAGTTGAGTCACATGCAGTTTCTGGTCGTACGAGCAAGAGTTGTTTTCTGGTAAGACGAGTCACTATTGTGCTCCAATTGCCATACACAGTACAAATAGCACTCGCGTCTGTTCTCAGCAAGTACAGTGTATCGGACTGAAGAGGAGCTGCTGTTCTTGTCAGTTTCCTAAGCAGAATTGAACTAGATAAGGCCCGTGTGTTTAGGAAGCACAGTTATTATGTTCTGAGCAAGCTCACTTTTCTGGTCCTACAGGAAACACAGTAGAGTAGAAGAGTGCTCTTTTCTCTAAAGCACAGTGTGTTTCTTGTAAGGCGAGCTCACGTTTGTTTCCCAGTCCTAAATGGAGTTGAATCACAGACAGTTTTTGGTCCCACGAGCAAGAGTTGTTTTCTGGTAAGAAGAGTCACTATTGCGCTCCAAATGCCATACACAGTGCAAATAGCACTCGTTTCTGTTCCCAGCAAGTACAGTGTATTGGACTGAATAGGAGCTACTGTTCTTGTCAGTTTCGTAAGCAGAATTGAACTAGATATGGCCGTGTGTGTAGGAAGCACAGTTCTTTTGTTCTGAGCAAGCTCACTGTTCGGACCCCATAGAAAACAAAGTAGAGTAGAAGAGTGCTCTTTTCCCAAAAGCAGAGTGTGTTTCTTGTAAGGCGAGCTAGCGTTTGTTTCCCAGTCCTAAATGGAGTTGAATCCCATGCAGTTTCTGGTCCTACGAGCAAGAGTTGTTTTCTGGTAAGAAGAATCACTATTGTGCTCTCAATGTCATACACAGTGCAAATAGCCTTGTCGTCGGTTCCCAGCATGTACAGTGTATTGGACTGAAGAGAATCTACTGTTCTTGTCAGGTTCCTAAGCAGAATTGAACTAGATATGGTCGTGTGTGTAGGAAGCACATTTCTTTTTTTCTGAGCAAGTTCACTGTTCTGGCCCTATAGGAAACACAGTAGAGTAGAAGAGTGCTCTTTTCTCAAAAGCAGAGTGTGTTTCTTGTAAGGCGAGCTAGCGTTTCTTTCCCAGTCCTAAATGGAGTTGAATCACATGCAGTTTCTGATCCTACGAGCAAGAGTTGTTTGCTGGTAAGAAGAGTCACTATTGCGCTCCCATTGTCATACACAGGGCAAATAGCACTGGCGTCGATTCCCAGCATGTACAGTGTATTGGACTGAAGAGAATCTACTGTTCTTCTCAGGTTCCTAAGCAGAAATGAAATAGATATGGCCGTGTATGTAGGAAGCACTGTTCTTTTGTTCTGAGCATGCTCACAGTTCAGACCCCATAGGAAACACAGTAGACTAGAAGAGTGCTCTTTTCTCTAAAGCAGAGTGTGTTTCTTGTAAGGTGAGCTAGCTTTTGTTTCCCAGTCCTAAATGGAGTTGAAACACTTGCAGTTTCGGGTCCTATGAGCAAGAGTTTTTTTATGGTAAGAAGTGTCACTATTGCGCTGCCATTGCCATACACAGGACAAATAGCACTGGCGTCTGTTCCCTGCAAGTACAGTATATTGGACTGAAGAGGATCTACTGTTCTTGTCAGGTTCCTAAACAGAATTGAATTAGATATGGTCGTGTGTACGAAGCACAGTTCTTTTGTTCTGAGCAAGCTTTCTGTTCGGACCCCATAGGGAGCACAGTAGAGTAGAAGAGTGCTCTTTTCTCAAAAGGAGAGTGTGTTTCTTGTAAGGCGAGCTAGCGTTTCTTTCCCAGTCCTAAATGGAGTTGAATCACATGCAGTTTCTGATCCTACGAGCAAGAGTTGTTTGCTGGTAAGAAGAGTCACTATTGCGCTCCCATTGTCATACACAGGGCAAATAGCACTGGCGTCGATTCCCAGCATGTACAGTGTATTGGACTGAAGAGAATCTACTGTTCTTCTCAGGTTCCTAAGCAGAAATGAACTAGATATGGCCGTGTATGTAGGAAGCACTGTTCTTTTGTTCTGAGCATGCTCACAGTTCAGACCCCATAGGAAACACAGTAGACTAGAAGAGTGCTCTTTTCTCTAAAGCAGAGTGTGTTTCTTGTAAGGTGAGCTAGCTTTTGTTTCCCAGTCCTAAATGGAGTTGAAACACTTGCAGTTTCGGGTCCTATGAGCAAGAGTTTTTTTATGGTAAGAAGTGTCACTATTGCGCTGCCATTGCCATACACAGGACAAATAGCACTGGCGTCTGTTCCCTGCAAGTACAGTATATTGGACTGAAGAGGATCTACTGTTCTTGTCAGGTTCCTAAACAGAATTGAATTAGATATGGTCGTGTGTACGAAGCACAGTTCTTTTGTTCTGAGCAAGCTCTCTGTTCGGACCCCATAGGGAGCACAGTAGAGTAGAAGAGTGCTCTTTTCTCAAAAGCAGAGTGTATTTCTTATAAGGCGAGCTTGCATTTGTTTCCAGTCCTAAATGGAGTGGAATCACATGCAGTTTCTGGTCCTATGAGCAAGAGTTGTTTTCTGGTAAGGAAAGTCACTATTGCGCTCCCATTGCCATACATAGTGCAAATAGCACTCGCGTCTGTTCCCAGCAAGTACAGTGTATCGGACTGAAGAGGAGCTACTTTTCTTGTCAGTTTCCTAAGCAGAGTTGAAGTAGATATGGCCCGTGTGTGTAGGAAGCACAGTTCTTATGTTCTGAGCAAGCTCACTGTTCTGGCCCTATCGGAAACACAGTAGAGTAGAAGAGTGCTCTTTTCTCTAAAGCAGAGTGTGTTTCTTGTAAGACGAGCTAGCGTTTGTTTCCTAATCCTAAATGGAGTTGAATCACATGCAGTTTCAGGTCCTACGAACAAGAGTTCTTTTCTGGTAAGGAAAGTCACATTGCGCTCCCATTGCCATACACAGTGCAAATAGCACTCGTGTCTGTTCCCAGCAAGTACAGTGTATTGGACTGGATAGGTGCTACTGTTCTTGACAGTTTCCTAAGCAGAGTTGAACTAGATATGATCCTTGTTTGTAGGAAGCACAGTTCTTTTGTTCTTTGCAAGCTCACTGTTTGGACCCCATAGGAAACACAGTAGAGCAGAAGAGTGCTCTTTTCTCTAAAGCAGAGTGTGTTACTTGTAATGCGAGCTAGCGTTTGTTTCGCAGTCCTAAATGGAGTTGAATCCCATGCAGTTTCTGGTACTACGAGCAAGTGTTGTATTCTGGTAAAAAGAGTCACTATTGCGCTGCCATTGCCATACACAGGACAAATAGCACTGGCGTCTGTTCGCAGCAAGTACAGTATATTGGGCTGAAGAGGATCTATTGTTCTTGTCAGGTTCCTAAGCAGACTTGAACTAGATATGGCCGTGTTTGTAGGAAGCACAGTTTTTTTGTTCTGAGCAAGCTCACTTTTCGGACCCCATAGGAAACACAGTAGAGTAGAAGAGTGCTTTTTTCTCAAAAGCAGAGTGTGTTTCTTTTAAGGCGAGCTAGCGTTTGTTTCCCATTCCTAAATGGAGTGGAATCACATGCAGTTTCTGATCCTACGAGCAAGAGTTGTTTGCTGGTAAGAAGAGTCACTATTGCGCTCCCATTGTCATACACAGGGCAAATAGCACTGGCGTCGATTCCCAGCATGTACAGTGTATTGGACTGAAGAGAATCTACTGTTCTTCTCAGGTTCCTAAGCAGAAATGAACTAGATATGGCCGTGTATGTAGGAAGCACTGTTCTTTTGTTCTGAGCATGCTCACTGTTCAGACCCCATAGGAAACACAGTAGACTAGAAGAGTGATCTTTTCTCTAAAGCAGAGTGTGTTTCTTGTAAGGTGAGCTAGCTTTTGTTTCCCAGTCCTAAATGGAGTTGAAACACTTGCAGTTTCGGGTCCTATGAGCAAGAGTTTTTTTATGGTAAGAAGTGTCACTATTGCGCTGCCATTTCCATACACAGGACAAATAGCACTGGCGTCTGTTCCCTGCAAGTACAGTATATTGGACTGAAGAGGATCTACTGTTCTTGTCAGGTTCCTAAACAGAATTGAACTAGATATGGTCGTGTGTACGAAGCACAGTTCTTTTGTTCTGAGCAAGCTCTCTGTTCGGACCCCATAGGGAGCACAGTAGAGTAGAAGAGTGCTCTTTTCTCAAAAGCAGAGTGTATTTCTTATAAGGCGAGCTTGCATTTGTTTCCAGTCCTAAATGGAGTGGATTCACATGCAGTTTCTGGTCCTATGAGCAAGAGTTGTTTTCTGGTAAGGAAAGTCACTATTGCGCTCCCATTGCCATACATAGTGCAAATAGCACTCGCGTCTGTTCCCAGCAAGTACAGTGTATCGGACTGAAGAGGAGCTACTTTTCTTGTCAGTTTCCTAAGCAGAGTTGAAGTAGATATGGCCCGTGTGTGTAGGAAGCACAGTTCTTATGTTCTGAGCAAGCTCACTGTTCTGGCCCTATCGGAAACACAGTAGAGTAGAAGAGTGCTCTTTTCTCTAAAGCAGAGTGTGTTTCTTGTAAGACGAGCTAGCGTTTGTTTCCTAATCCTAAATGGAGTTGAATCACATGCAGTTTCAGGTCCTACGAACAAGAGTTCTTTTCTGGTAAGGAAAGTCACATTGCGCTCCCATTGCCATACACAGTGCAAATAGCACTCGTGTCTGTTCTCAGCAAGTACAGTGTATTGGACTGGATAGGTGCTACTGTTCTTGACAGTTTCCTAAGCAGAGTTGAACTAGATATGATCCTTGTTTGTAGGAAGCACAGTTCTTTTGTTCTTTGCAAGCTCACTGTTTGGACCCCATAGGAAACACAGTAGAGCAGAAGAGTGCTCTTTTCTCTAAAGCAGAGTGTGTTACTTGTAATGCGAGCTAGCGTTTGTTTCGCAGTCCTAAATGGAGTTGAATCCCATGCAGTTTCTGGTACTACGAGCAAGTGTTGTATTCTGGTAAAAAGAGTCACTATTGCGCTGCCATTGCCATACACAGGACAAATAGCACTGGCGTCTGTTCGCAGCAAGTACAGTATATTGGGCTGAAGAGGATCTATTGTTCTTGTCAGGTTCCTAAGCAGACTTGAACTAGATATGGCCGTGTTTGTAGGAAGCACAGTTTTTTTGTTCTGAGCAAGCTCACTTTTCGGACCCCATAGGAAACACAGTAGAGTAGAAGAGTGCTTTTTTCTCAAAAGCAGAGTGTGTTTCTTTTAAGGCGAGCTAGCGTTTGTTTCCCATTCCTAAATGGAGTGGAATCACATGCAGTTTCTGATCCTACGAGCAAGAGTTGTTTGCTGGTAAGAAGAGTCACTATTGCGCTCCCATTGTCATACACAGGGCAAATAGCACTGGCGTCGATTCCCAGCATGTACAGTGTATTGGACTGAAGAGAATCTACTGTTCTTCTCAGGTTCCTAAGCAGAAATGAACTAGATATGGCCGTGTATGTAGGAAGCACTGTTCTTTTGTTCTGAGCATGCTCACTGTTCAGACCCCATAGGAAACACAGTAGACTAGAAGAGTGCTCTTTTCTCTAAAGCAGAGTGTGTTTCTTGTAAGGTGAGCTAGCTTTTGTTTCCAGGTCCTAAATGGAGTTGAAACACTTGCAGTTTCGGGTCCTATGAGCAAGAGTTTTTTTATGGTAAGAAGTGTCACTATTGCGCTGCCATTGCCATACACAGGACAAATAGCACTGGCGTCTGTTCCCTGCAAGTACAGTATATTGGACTGAAGAGGATCTACTGTTCTTGTCAGGTTCCTAAACAGAATTGAACTAGATATGGTCGTGTGTATGAAGCACAGTTCTTTTGTTCTGAGCAAGCTCTCTGTTCGGACCCCATAGGGAGCACAGTAGAGTAGAAGAGTGCTCTTTTCTCAAAAGCAGAGTGTATTTCTTATAAGGCGAGCTTGCATTTGTTTCCAGTCCTAAATGGAGTGGATTCACATGCAGTTTCTGGTCCTATGAGCAAGAGTTGTTTTCTGGTAAGGAAAGTCACTATTGCGCTCCCATTGCCATACATAGTGCAAATAGCACTCGCGTCTGTTCCCAGCAAGTACAGTGTATCGGACTGAAGAGGAGCTACTTTTCTTGTCAGTTTCCTAAGCAGAGTTGAAGTAGATATGGCCCGTGTGTGTAGGAAGCACAGTTCTTATGTTCTGAGCAAGCTCACTGTTCTGGCCCTATCGGAAACACAGTAGAGTAGAAGAGTGCTCTTTTCTCTAAAGCAGAGTGTGTTTCTTGTAAGACGAGCTAGCGTTTGTTTCCTAATCCTAAATGGAGTTGAATCACATGCAGTTTCAGGTCCTACGAACAAGAGTTCTTTTCTGGTAAGGAAAGTCACATTGCGCTCCCATTGCCATACACAGTGCAAATAGCACTCGTGTCTGTTCCCAGCAAGTACAGTGTATTGGACTGGATAGGTGCTACTGTTCTTGACAGTTTCCTAAGCAGAGTTGAACTAGATATGATCCTTGTTTGTAGGAAGCACAGTTCTTTTGTTCTTTGCAAGCTCACTGTTTGGACCCCATAGGAAACACAGTAGAGCAGAAGAGTGCTCTTTTCTCTAAAGCAGAGTGTGTTACTTGTAATGCGAGCTAGCGTTTGTTTCGCAGTCCTAAATGGAGTTGAATCCCATGCATTTTCTGGTACTACGAGCAAGTGTTGTTTTCTGGTAAAAAGAGTCACTATTGCGCTGCCATTGCCATACACAGGACAAATAGCACTGGCGTCTGTTCGCAGCAAGTACAGTATATTGGGCTGAAGAGGATCTATTGTTCTTGTCAGGTTCCTAAGCAGACTTGAACTAGATATGGCCGTGTGTGTAGGAAGCACAGTTTTTTTGTTCTGAGCAAGCTCACTTTTCGGACCCCATAGGAAACACAGTAGAGTAGAAGAGTGCTTTTTTCTCAAAAGCAGAGTGTGTTTCTTTTAAGGCGAGCTAGCGTTTGTTTCCCATTCCTAAATGGAGTGGAATCACATGCAGTTTGTGTTCCTACGAGCAAGTGTTGTTTTCTGGTAAGGAAAGTCACTATTGTGCTCCCATTGCCATACACAGTGCAAATAACCCTCCCATCTCTTCCCAGCAAGTACAGTGTATTGAAAAGAAGAGGAGCTACTGTTCTTCTCAGTTTCCTAAGCAGAGTTGAACGAGATATGGCCCGTGTGTGTAGGAAGCACAGTTCTTTTTTTCTGAGCAAGCTCACTGTCTGGCCCTATAGGAAACACAGTAGAGTAGAAGAGTTCTCTTTTCTCAAAAGCAGAGTGTGTTTCTTGTAAAGCGAGCTAGAGTTTGTTTCCCAGTCCTAAATGGAGTTGAATCACATGCAGTTTCTGGTCCACGAGCAAGAGTTGTTTTCTGGTAAGAAGAGTCACTATTGCGCTGCCATTGCCATACACAGGACAAATAGCATTGGCGTCTGTTCCCAGCAAGTACAGTGTATTGGACTGAAGAGGATCTACTGTTCTTGTCAGGTTCCTAAGCAGACTTTAACTAGATATGACCGTGTGTGTAGGAAGCACAGTTTTATTGTTCTGAGCAAGCTCACTTTTCGGAACACATAGGAAACACAGTAGAGTAGACGAGTGCTCTTTTCTCAAAAGGAGAGTGTGTTTCTTGGACGTCGAGCTAGCATTTGTTTCCCAGTCCTAAATGCAGTTGAGTCTCATGCAGTTTCTGGTCCTACGAGCAAGAGTTGTTTTCTGGTAAGGAAAGTCACTATTGCGCTCCCATTGCCATACACAGTGCAAATAGCACTCGCATCTGTTCCCAGCAAGTACATTGTATCGGACTGAAGAGGAGCTACTGTTCTTGTCAGTTTCCTAAGCAGAGTGGAACTAGTTATGGCCCGTGTGTAGGAAGCACAGCTCTTTTGTTCTGAGCAAGCTCACAGTTCTGGCCCTAAAGGAAACACAGTAGAGTAGAAGAGTGCTCTTTTCTCTAAAGCAGAGTGTGTTTCTTGTAAGGCAAGCTAGCGTTTGTTTCCCAGTCCTAAATGGAGTTGAATCACATGCAGTTTCTAGTCCTACGAGCAAGAGTTGTTTTATGGTAAGAAGAGTCACTTTTGCGCTGCCATTGCCATACACAGGACAAATAGCACTGGCGTCTGTTCCCAGGAAGTACAGTATATTGGACTGAAGAGGATCTACTGTTCTTGTCAGGTTCCTAAGCAGAATTGAACTAGATATGGCCGTGTGTGTAGGAAGCACAGTTCTTTTGTTCTGAGCAAGTTCAGTGTTTGGACTCCATAGGAAACACAGTAGAGTAGATGAGTGCTCTTTTCTCAAAAGCAGAGTGTGTTTCTTGTAAGGTGAGCTAGCGTTTGTTTCCCAGTCCTATATGGAGTTGAGTCACATGCAGTTTTTTGTCCTACGAGCAAGAGTTGTTTTCTGCTAAGACGAGTCACTATTGTGCTCTAATTGCCATACACAGTGAAAATAGCACTCGCGTCTCTTCCCCGCAAGTGCAGTGTATTGGACTGAAGAGGATCTACTGTTCTTGTCAGTTTCCTAAGCAGAGTTGAACTAGATATGGCCCTTGTGTGTAGGAAGCACAGATCTTTGTTCTGAGCAAGCTCAGTGTTCGGACTCCATAGAAACACAGTAGAGTAGAAGAGTGCTCTTTTCTCAAAAGCAGAGTGTGTTTCATGTAAGGCGAGCTAGCATTTGTTTCCTAGACCTAAATGGAGTTGAATCACATACAGTTTCTGGTCCTCTAAGCAAGAGTTGTTTTATGGTAAGGAAAGTCACTATTGTGCTCCCATTGCCCTACACAAGGCAAATAGCACTCGCGTCTTTTCCCAGCAAGTACAGTGTATTGGACTGAATAGGAGCTACTGTTCTTGTCAGTTTACTAAGTAGAGTTGAACTAGATATGGCCGTGTGTGTAGGAAGCACAGTTCTTTTGTTCTGAGCAAGCTCACTGTTTGGACCCCGTAGGAAACACAGTAGAGTAGAAGAGTGCTCTTTTCTCTAAAGCAGAGTGTGTTTCTTGTAAGGGGAGCTAGCGTTTGTTTCCCAGTCCTAAATGGAGTGGAATCACATGCAGTTTCTGGACCTACGAGCAAGAGTTGTTTTCTGGTAAAGAAAGTCACTATTGTGCTCCCATTGCCATACACAGTGCAAATAGCCCTCGCGTCTCTTCCCAGCAAGTACAGTGTATTGGACTGAAGAGGAGCTACTGTTCTTCTCAGTTTCCTAAGCAGAGTTGAACTAGATATGGCCCATGTGTAGGAAGCACAGTTCTTTTTTTCTGAGCAAGCTCACTGTTCTGGCCCTATTGGAAACACAGTAGAGTAGAAGAGTGCTCTTTTCTCAAAAGCAGAGTGTGTTTCTTGTAAAGCGAGCTAGAGTTTGTTTCCCAGGCCTAAATGGAGTTGAATCACATGCAGTTTCTGGTACTACGAGCAAGAGTTGTTTTCTGGTAAGAAGAGTCACTATTGCGCTGCCATTGCCATACACAGGACAAATAGCACTTGAGTAGTTCCCAGCAAGTACAGTGTATTGGACTGAAGAGGATCTACTGTTCTTGTCAGGTTCCTAAGCAGAGTTGAACTAGATATGCCCCGTGTGTAGGAAGCACAGTTCTTTTGTTCTGAGCAAGCTCACTGTTCTGGCCCTATAAAAAACACAGTAGACTAGAAGTGTGCTCTTTTCTCTAAAGCAGAGTGTGTTTCTTGTAAGGCGACCTTGCGTTTGTTTCCAGTCCCAAATGGAGTGGAATCACATGCAGTTTCTGGTCCTACGAGCAAGAGTTGTTTTCTGGTAAGGAAAGTCACTATTGTGCTCCCATTGCCATACACAGTGCAAATAGCACATGCGTCTGTTCCCAGCAAGTACAGTGTATTGGAATGAAGAGGAGCTACTGTTCATGTCAGTTCCCTAAGCAGAGTTGAACTTGATATGGCCCGTGTGTGTAGGAGGCACAGTTCTTATGTTCTGAGCAAGCTCACTGTTCTGGCCCTGTAGGAAACACAGTAGAGAAGAAGAGTGCTCTTTTCTCAAAAGCGGAGGGTGTTTCTTGTAAGGCGAGCTAGCGTTTGTTTCCTAGTCCTAAATGGAGTTGAATCACATGCAGTTTAAGGTCCTACGATCAAGAGTTCTTTTCTGGTAAGGAAAGTCACATTGTGCTCCCATTGCCATACACAGTGCAAATAGCACTCGCGTCTGTTCCCAGCAAGTACAGTGTATTGGACTGGATAGGTGCTAAAGTTCTTGTCAGTTTCCGAAGCAGAGTTGAACTAGATATGATCCGTGTTTGTAGGAAGCACAGTTCTTTTGTTCTTTGCAAGCTCACTGTTTGGAACCCATAGGAAACACAGTAGAGTAGAAGAGTGCTCTTTTCTCTAAAGCAGAGTGTATTTCTTGTAAGGCGTGCTAGCGTTTGTTTCGCAGTCCTAAATGGAGTTGAATCCCATGCAGTTTCCGTTCCTACGAGCAAGAGTTGTTTAATGGTAAGAAGAGTCAATATTGCACTGCCATTGCCATACACAGGACAAATAGCACTGGCATCTGTTCGCAGCAAGTACAGTATATTGGGCTGAAGAGGATCTACTGTTCTTGTCAGGTTCCTAAGCAGACTTGAACTAGATATGGCCGTGTGTGTAGGAAGCACAGTTTTTTTGTTCTTAGCAAGCTCACTGATCAGACCCCATAGAAAACACAGTAGAGTAGAAGAGTGCTTTTTTCTCAAACGTAGAGTGTGTTTCTTTTAAGGCGAGCTAGCTTTTGTTTCCCATTCCTAAATGGAGTGGAATCACATGCAATTTCTGGTCCTACGAGCAAGAGTTTTTTTTCTGGTAAGGAAAGTCACTATAGTGCTCCCATTGCAATACACAGTGCAAATAGCCCTCCTGTCTGTTCCCAGCAAGTACAGTGTATTGGACTGAAGAGGAGCTACTGTTCTTGTCAGTTTCCTAAGAAGAGTTGAACTAGATGTGGCCCGTGTGTTTAGGAAGCACAGTTCTTTTTTTCTGAGCAAGCTCACTGTTCTGGCCCTATAGGAAGCACAGTAGAGTAGAAGAGTGCTCTTTTCTCAAAAGCAGAGTGTGTTTCTTATAAAGCGAGCTAGAGTTTGTTTCCCAGTCCTAAATGGAGTTGAGTCACATGCAGTTTTTTGTTCTATGAGCAAGAGTTGTTTTCTGGTAAGACGTTTCACTATTGTGCTCCAATTGCCATACACAGTGCAAATAGCATTGGCGTCTGTTCCCAGCAAGTACAGTGTATTGGACTGAAGAGGATCTACTGTTCTTGTCAGTTTCCTAAGCAGAGTTGAACTAGATATCGCCCGTGTGTGGGAAGCACAGTTCTTTTGTTCTGAGCAAGCTCACTGTTCTGGCCCTGTAGGAAACACAGTAGAGAAGAAGAGTGCTCTTTTCCCAAAAGTAGAATGTGTATCTTGTAAAGTGAGCTAGAGTTTGTTTCCCAGTCCTAAATGGAGTTGAGGCTCATGCAGTTTCTGGTCGTACGAGCAAGAGTTGTTTTCAGGTAAGACGAGTCACTATTGTGCTCCAATTGCCATACACAGTACAAATAGCACTCGCGTCTGTTCTCAGCAAGTACAGTGTATCGGACTGAAGAGGAGCTGCTATTCTTGTCAGTTTCCTAAGCAGAATTGAACTAGATATGGCCCGTGTGTTTAGGAAGCACAGTTATTATGTTCTGAGCAAGCTCACTGTTCGGACCCCATAGAAAACAAAGTAGAGTAGAAGAGTGCTCTTTTCCCAAAAGTAGAGTGTGTTTCTTGTAAGGCGAGCTAGCGTTTGTTTCCCAGTCCTAAATGGAATTGAATCCCATGCAGTTTCTGGTCCTACGAACAAGAGTTGTTTTCTGGTAAGAAGAATCACTATTGTGCTCTCAATGTCATACACAGTGCAAATAGCCTTGTCGTCGGTTCCCAGCATGTACAGTGTATTGGACTGAGGAGAATCTACTGTTCTTGTCAAGTTCCTAAGCAGAATTGAACTAGATATGGTCGTGTGTGTAGGAAGCACATTTCTTTTTTTCTGAGCAAGTTCACTGTTCTGGCCCTATAGGAAACACAGTAGAGTAGAAGAGTGCTCTTTTCTCAAAAGCAGAGTGTGTTTCTTGTAAGGCGAGCTAGCGTTTCTTTCCCAGTCCTAAATGGAGTTGAATCACATGCAGTTTCTGATCCTACGAGCAAGAGTTGTTTGCTGGTAAGAAGAGTCACTATTGCGCTCCCATTGTCATACACAGGGCAAATAGCACTGGCTTCGATTCCCAGCATGTACAGTGTATTGGACTGAAGAGAATCTACTGTTCTTCTCAGGTTCCTAAGCAGAAATGAACTAGATATGGCCGTGTATGTAGGAAGCACTGTTCTTTTGTTCTGAGCATGCTCACTGTTCAGACCCCATAGGAAACACTGTAGAGTAGAAGAGTGATCTTTTCTCTAAAGCAGAGTGTGTTTCTTGTAAGTCGAGCCAGCGTTTGTTTCCCAGACCTAAATGGAGTTGAATCACATGCAGTTTCTGGTTCTACAAGCAAGAGATGTTTTCTGGTAGGGAAAGTCACTATTGCGATCTCATTGACATACACAGTTCAAATAGCACTTGCTTCTTTTCCCAGCAAGTACAGTGTATTGGACTGAAGAGGAGCTACTGTTCTTGTCAGTTTCCTAAGCAGAGTTGAACTAGATATGGCCCCTGTGTGTAGGAAGCACAGGTCTTTTGTTCTGAGCAAGCTCACTGTTCGGACCCCATAGGAAACCCAGTAGAGTAGATGAGTGCTCTTTTCTCAAAAGCAGAGTGTGTTTCTTGTAGGTGAGCTAGCGTTTGTTTCCCAGTCCTAAATGGAGTTGAATCCCATGCAGTTTCTGGTCCTAAGAGCAAGAGTTGTTTTCTGGTAAGAAGAATCACTATTGCGCTCACAATGTCATACACAGTGCAAATAGCTTTGGCGTCGGTTCCCAGCAAGTACAGTGTATTGGACTGAAGAGGAGCTACTGTTCTTGTCATTTTCCTAAGCAGAATTGAACTAGATTTGGCCGTGTGTGTAGGAGGCACAGTTCTCTTGTTCTGATCAAGCTCACTGTTCTGGCCCTATAGGAAACACAGTAGAGTAGAAGAGTGCTCTTTTCTCAAAAGCAGAGTGTGTTTCTTGTAAGGCGAGCTAGCGTTTGTTTCCCAGTCCTAAATGGAGTTGAATCACTTGCAGTTTCTGGTCCTATGAGCAAGAGTTGTTTTCTGGTAAGGAAAGTCACTATTGCGCTACCATTGCCACACATAGTGTAAATAGCACTCGCGTCTGTTCCCAGCAAGTACAGTATATTGGACTGAAGAGGAGCTACTGTTCTTGTAATTTTCCTAAGAGGAGTTGAACAAGATATGGCCCGTGTGTGTAGGAAACACAGTTCTTTTTTTCTGAGAAAGCACACTGTGCGGACACCATAGGAAACACAGTAGAGTAGATGAGTGCTTTTTTCTCAAAATTAGATTGTGTTCCTTGAAAGGCGAGCTGGTATTTACTTCCCAGTCAGAAATGGAGTTGAATCCCATGCAGGTTCTGGTCCTACGAGTAAGAGTAGTTTTCTGGTAAGAAGAGTCACTATTGCGCTCCCATTGCCATACACAGTGCAAATAGCACTTGCGTCTGCTCCCAGCAAGTACAGTGTATTGGACTGAAGAGGAGCTACTGTTCTTGTCAGTTTCCTAAGCAGAGTTGAACCAGATATGGCCCGTGTGTGTAGTAAGCACAGTTCTTTTGTTCTGAGCAAGCTCACTGTTCGGACACCATAGGAAACACAGTAGAGTAGAAGAGTGCTCTTTTCTCAAAAGTAGAGTGTGTTTCTTGTAAGGCGAGCTAGCATTTTTTTCCCAGTCCTAAATGGAGTTGAATCCCATGCAGTTTGTGGTCCTACGAGCAAGAGTGGTTTTCTGGTAAGAAGAGTCACTATTGCGCTCCCATTGTCATACACAGGGCAAATAGCACAGGCATCTGTTCCCAGCATGTACTGTGTATTGGACTGAAGAGGAGCTACTGTTCTTGTCAGTTTCCTAAGCAGAGTTGAACTAGATATGGCCCGTGTGTGTAGGAAGCACAGGTCTTTTGTTCTGAGCAAGCTCACAGTTCGGACACCGTAGGAAACACAATAGAGTAGAAGAGTGCCCTTTTCTCAAAAGCAGAGTGTGTTTCTTGTAAGGCGAGCTAGCATTTGTTTCCCAGTCCAAAATGGAGTTGAATCACATGCAGTTTCTGGTCTTATGAGCAAGAGTTGTTTTCTGGTAAGAGGAGTCAATATTGCGCTCCCATTGTCATACACAGGGCAAATAGCACTGGCGTCGGTTCCCAGCATGTACGGTGTATTGGACTGAATAGAACCTACTGTTCTTGTCAGGTTCCTAAGCAGAATTGAACTAGTTATGGCCGTGTATGTAGGAAGCACAGTTCTTTTGTTCTGAGCAAGCTCTCTGTTCTGGCCCTATAGGAAACACAGTAGAGTAGAAGAGTACTCTTTTCTCAAAAGCAGAGTGTGTTTCTTGAAAGACGAGCTAGCGTTTGTTTCCAGTCCTAAATGGACTTGAATCACATTCAGTTTTTGGTCCTACCAGCAAGAGTTGTTTTCTCTTAAGGAAAGTCACTATTGCGCTCCCTTTGCCATACACAGTGCAAATAGCACTCGTGTCTGTTCCCAGCAAGTACAGTGTATTGGACTGAAGAGCAGCTACTGTTCTTGTCAGTTTCCTAAGCAGAGTTGAACCAGATATGGCCCGAGTGTGTAGGAAGCACAGTTCTTATGTTCTGAGCAAGCTCACTGTTCGGACCCCATAGGAAACACAGTAGAGTAGAAGCGTGCTCTTTTCTCAAAAGCAGAGTGTGTTTCTTGTAAGGCGAGATAGCGTTTGTTACCCAGTACTAAATGGAGATGAATCCCATGCAGTTTGTGGTCCTACGAGCAAGAGTTGTTTTTTGGTAAAAAGAGTCACTATTGTGCTCCCATTGTCATACACAGGGCAAATAGCACTGGCATCTGTTCCCAGCATGTACAGTGTATTGGACTGAAGAGAATCTACTGTTCTTCTCAGGTTCCTAAGCAGAAATGAACTAGATATGGCCGTGTATGTAGGAAGCACTGTTCTTTTGTTCTGAGCATGCTCACTGTTCGGACCCCATAGGAAACACAGTAGAGTAGAAGAGTGATCTTTTCTCTAAAGCAGAGTGTGTTTCTTGTAAGGCGAGCTGGCGTTTGTTTCCCAGACCTAAATGGTGTTTAATCACATGCAGTTTCTGGTCCTATAAGCAAGAGATGTTTTCTGGTAGGGAAAGTCACTATTGCGATCTCATTGACATACACAGTTCAAATAGCACTTGCTTCTGTTCCCAGCAAGTACAGTGTATTGGACTGAAGAGGAGCTACTGTTCTTGTCAGTTTCCTAAGCAGAGTTGAACTAGATATAGCCCGTGTGTGTAGGAAGCACAGGTCTTTTGTTCTGAGCAAGCTCACTGTTCGGACCCCATAGGAAACCCAGTAGAGTAGATGAGTGCTCTTTTCTCAAAAGCAGAGTGTGTTTCTTGTAGGCGAGCTAGCGTTTGTTTCCCAGTCCTAAATGGAGTTGAATCCCATGCAGTTTCTGGTCGTACGAGCAAGAATTGTTTTCTGGTAAGAAGAATCACTATTGCGCTCACAATGTCATACACAGTGCAAATAGCTTTGGCGTCGGTTCCCAGCAAGTACAGTGTATTGGACTGAAGAGGAGCTACTGTTCTTGTCATTTTCCTAAGCAGAATTGAACTAGATATGGCCGTGTGTGTAGGAGGCACAGTTCTCTTGTTCTGATCAAGCTCACTGTTCTGGCCCTATAGGAAACACAGTAGAGTAGAAGAGTGCTCTTTTCTCAAAAGCAGAGTGTGTTTCTTGTAAGGCGAGCTAGCGTTTGTTTCCCAGTCCTAAATGGAGTTGAATCACTTGCAGTTTCTGGTCCTATGAGCAAGAGTTGTTTTCTGGTAAGGAAAGTCACCATTGCGCTACCATTGCCACACATAGTGTAAATAGCACTCGCGTCTGTTCCCAGCAAGTACAGTATATTGGACTGAAGAGGAGCTACTGTTCTTGTCATTTTCCTAAGAGGAGTTGAACAAGATATGGCCCGTGTGTGTAGGAAACACAGTTCTTTTTTTCTGAGAAAGCACACTGTGCGGACACCATAGGAAACACAGTAGAGTAGATGAGTGCTCTTTTCTCAAAATTAGATTGTGTTCCTTGAAAGGCGAGCTAGTATTTACTTCCCAGTCAGAAATGGAGTTGAATCCCATGCAGGTTCTGGTCCTACGAGTAAGAGTAGTTTTCTGGTAAGAAGAGTCACTATTGCGCTCCCATTGCCATACACAGTGCAAATAGCACTTGCGTCTGCTCCCAGCAAGTACAGTGTATTGGACTGAAGAGGAGCTACTGTTCTTGTCAGTTTCCTAAGCAGAGTTGAACCAGATATGGCCCGTGTGTGTAGTAAGCACAGTTCTTTTGTTCTGAGCAAGCTCACTGTTCGGACACCATAGGAAACACAGTAGAGTAGAAGAGTGCTCTTTTCTCAAAAGTAGAGTGTGTTTCTTGTAAGGCGAGCTAGCATTTTTTTCCCAGTCCTAAATGGAGTTGAATCCCATGCAGTTTGTGGTCCTACGAGCAAGAGTGGTTTTCTGGTAAGAAGAGTCACTATTGCGCTCCCATTGTCATACACAGGGCAAATAGCACAGGCATCTGTTCCCAGCATGTACAGTGTATTGGACTGAAGAGTAGCTACTGTTCTTGTCAGTTTCCTAAGCAGAGTTGAACTAGATATGGCCCGTGTGTGTAGGAAGCACAGGTCTTTTGTTCTGAGCAAGCTCACAGTTCGGACACCGTAGGAAACACAATAGAGTAGAAGAGTGCCCTTTTCTCAAAAGCAGAGTGTGTTTCTTGTAAGGCGAGCTAGCATTTGTTTCCCAGTCCAAAATGGAGTTGAATCACATGCAGTTTCTGGTCTTATGAGCAAGAGTTGTTTTCTGGTAAGAGGAGTCAATATTGCGCTCCCATTGTCATACACAGGGCAAATAGCACTGGCGTCGGTTCCCAGCATGTACGGTGTATTGGACTGAATAGAACCTACTGTTCTTGTCAGGTTCCTAAGCAGAATTGAACTAGTTATGGCCGTGTATGTAGGAAGCACAGTTCTTTTGTTCTGAGCAAGGCCACTGTTCTGGCCCTATAGGAAACACTGGAGAGTAGAAGAGTGCTCTTTTCTCAAAAGCAGAGTGTGTTTCTTGTAAGGCGAGCTAGCATTTGTTTCCCAATCCTAAATGGATTTTAATCACATGCAGTTACTGGTCCTACGAGCAAGAGTTGTTTTCTGGTAAGGAAAGTCACTATTGCGCTCCCATTGCCATACACAGTGCAAATAGCATCGCGTCTGTTCCCAGCAAGTACAGAGTATTGGACAGAAGAGGAGCTACTGTTCTTGTCTGTTTCCTAAGCAGAGTTGAACTTGTTATGGCCCTGTGTAGGAAGCACAGTTTTTTTGTTCTGAGCAAGCTCACTGTTCGGAACACATAGGAAACACAGTAGAGTAGAAGAGTGCTCTTTTCTCAAAAGCAGAGTGTGTTTCTTGGAAGTCGAGGTAGCGTTTGTTTCCCAGTCCTAAATGGAGTTGAGTCACATGCAGTTTTTTGTCCTACGAGCAAGAGTTGTTTTCTGGTAAGACAAGTCACTATTGTGCTCCAATTGCCATACACAGTGCAAATAGCACTCACGTCTGTTCCCGCAAGTACAGTGTATTGGACTGAGAGGAGCTAGTGTTCTTGTCAGTTTCCTAAGCAGAGTTGAACTAGATATGGCTCGTGTGTAGGAAGCACAGTTGTTTTGTTCTGAGCAAGCTCACTGTTCGGACACCATAGGAAACACAGTAGAGTAGAAGAGTGCTCTTTTCTCAAAAGCAGAGTGTGTTTCATGTAAGGCGAGCTAGCATTTTTTTCCAAGTCCTAAATGGAGTTGAATCATATGCAGTTTCTGGTCCTCCGAGCCAGAGTTGTTTTCTGGTAAGGAATGTCACTATTGCGCTCCCATTGCCATACACAGTGCAAATAGCACTCGCGTCTGTTCCCAGCAAGTACAGTCTATCGGACTGAAGAGGAGCTACTGTTCTTGTCAGTTTCCTAAGCAGAGTTGAACTAGATATGGCCCGTGTGTAGGAAGCACAGTTCTTTTGTTCTGAGCAAGCTCACTGTTTGGACCCCAAAGGAAACACAGTAGAGTAGAAGAGTGCTCTTTTCTCAAAAGCAGAGTGCGTTTCTTGAAAGGCGAGCTAGTGTTTGTTTCCCAGTCAGAAATGGAATTGAATCCCTTGCAGTTTCTGGTCCTACGAGCAAGAGTTTTTTTCTGGTAAGAAGAGTCACTATTGCGCTCCCATTGCCATACACAGTGCAAATAGCACTGGCGTCTGTTCCGTGCATATACAGAGTATTGGACTGAATAGGAGCTCCTGTTCTTGTCAGATTCCTAAGCAGAGTTGAACTAGATATGTCCCCTGTGTGTAGGAAGCACAGTTTTTTTGTTCTGAGCAAGTTCACTGTTCTGGCCATAAAGGAAACACAGTAGAGTAGAAGAGTGCTCTTTTCTCAAAAGCAGAGTGTGTTTCTTGTAAGGCGAGATAGCGTTTCTTTCCCAGTCCTAAATCGAGTTGAATCACATGCAGTTTCTTGTCCTACGAACAAGAGTTGTTTTCTGGTAAGAAGAGTCACTATTGCGCTCCCATTGTCATACACAGGGCAAATAGCACTGGCGTCTGTTCTCAGCATGTACAGTGTATTGGACTGAAGAGGAGCTACTGTTCTTGTCAGTTTCCTAAGCAGAGTTGAACTAGATATGGCCCGTGTGTGTAGGAAGCACAGTTCTTTTGTTCTGAGCAAGGCCACTGTTCTGGCCCTATAGGAAACACTGGAGAGTAGAAGAGTGCTCTTTTCTCAAAAGCAGAGTGTGTTTCTTGTAAGGCGAGCTAGCATTTGTTTCCCAATCCTAAATGGATTTTAATCACATGCAGTTACTGGTCCTACGAGCAAGAGTTGTTTTCTGGTAAGGAAAGTCACTATTGCGCTCCCATTGCCATACACAGTGCAAATAGCATCGCGTCTGTTCCCAGCAAGTACAGAGTATTGGACAGAAGAGGAGCTACTGTTCTTGTCTGTTTCCTAAGCAGAGTTGAACTTGTTATGGCCCTGTGTAGGAAGCACAGTTTTTTTGTTCTGAGCAAGCTCACTGTTCGGAACACATAGGAAACACAGTAGAGTAGAAGAGTGCTCTTTTCTCAAAAGCAGAGTGTGTTTCTTGGAAGTCGAGGTAGCGTTTGTTTCCCAGTCCTAAATGGAGTTGAGTCACATGCAGTTTTTTGTCCTACGAGCAAGAGTTGTTTTCTGGTAAGACAAGTCACTATTGTGCTCCAATTGCCATACACAGTGCAAATAGCACTCACGTCTGTTCCCGCAAGCACAGTGTATTGGACTGAGAGGAGCTAGTGTTCTTGTCAGTTTCCTAAGCAGAGTTGAACTAGATATGGCCCGTGTGTAGGAAGCACAGTTGTTTTGTTCTGAGCAAGCTCACTGTTCGGACACCATAGGAAACACAGTAGAGTAGAAGAGTGCTCTTTTCTCAAAAGCAGAGTGTGTTTCATGTAAGGCGAGCTAGCATTTTTTTCCAAGTCCTAAATGGAGTTGAATCATATGCAGTTTCTGGTCCTCCGAGCCAGAGTAGTTTTCTGGTAAGGAATGTCACTATTGCGCTCCCATTGCCATACACAGTGCAAATAGCACTCGCGTCTGTTCCCAGCAAGTACAGTCTATCGGACTGAAGAGGAGCTACTGTTCTTGTCAGTTTCCTAAGCAGAGTTGAACTAGATATGGCCCGTGTGTAGGAAGCACAGTTCTTTTGTTCTGAGCAAGCTCACTGTTCGGACCACATAGGAAACACAGTAGAGTAGAAGAGTGCTCTTTTCTCAAAAGCAGAGTGTGTTTCTTGTAAGGCGAGCTAACGTTTGTTTCCCATTCCTAAATGGGAGTTGAATCACATGCATTTTTTGGTCCTACGAGCAAGAGTTGCTTTCTGGGAAGAAGAGTCACTATTGTGCTCACACTGTCATACACAGGGCAAATAACACTGGCATCTGTTCCCAGCATATACAGTGTATTGGACTGAAGAGGAGCTACTGTTCTTGTCAGTTTCCTAAGCAGAGTTGAACCAGATATGGCCGTGTGTGTAGGAAGCACAGTTCTTTTGTTCTGAGCAAGCTCATTGTTCCGACCCCATAGGAAACACAGTAGAGTAGAAGCGTGCTCTTTTCTCAAAAGCAGAGTGTGTTTCTTGTAAGGCGAGATAGCGTTTGTTACCCAGTACTAAATGGAGATGAATCCCATGCAGTTTGTGGTCCTACGAGCAAGAGTTGTTTTTTGGTAAAAAGAGTCACTATTGTGCTCCCATTGTCATACACAGGGCAAATAGCACTGGCATCTGTTCCCAGCATGTACAGTGTATTGGACTGAAGAGAATCTACTGTTCTTCTCAGGTTCCTAAGCAGAAATGAACTAGATATGGCCGTGTATGTAGGAAGCACTGTTCTTTTGTTCTGAGCATGCTCACTGTTCGGACCCCATAGGAAACACAGTAGAGTAGAAGAGTGATCTTTTCTCTAAAGCAGAGTGTGTTTCTTGTAAGGCGAGCTGGCGTTTGTTTCCCAGACCTAAATGGAGTTTAATCACATGCAGTTTATGGTCCTATAAGCAAGAGATGTTTTCTGGTAGGGAAAGTCACTATTGCGATCTCATTGACATACACAGTTCAAATAGCACTTGCTTCTGTTCCCAGCAAGTACAGTGTATTGGACTGAAGAGGAGCTACTGTTCTTGTCAGTTTCCTAAGCAGAGTTGAACTAGATATAGCCAGTGTGTGTAGGAAGCACAGGTCTTTTGTTCTGAGCAAGCTCACTGTTCGGACCCCATAGGAAACCCAGTAGAGTAGATGAGTGTTCTTTTCTCAAAGCAGAGTGTGTTTCTTGTAGGCGAGCTAGCGTTTGTTTCCCAGTCCTAAATGGAGTTGAATCCCATGCAGTTTCTGGTCGTACGAGCAAGAATTGTTTTCTGGTAAGAAGAATCACTATTGCGCTCACAATGTCATACACAGTGCAAATAGCTTTGGCATCGGTTCCCAGCAAGTACAGTGTATTGGACTGAAGAGGAGCTACTGTTCTTGTCATTTTCCTAAGAGGAGTTGAACTAGATATGGCGCGTGTGTGTAGGAAACACAGTTCTTTTTTTCTGAGAAAGCACACTGTGCGGACACCATAGGAAACACAGAAGAGTAGATGAGTGCTCTTTTCTCAAAATTAGATTGTGTTCCTTGAAAGGCGAGCTAGTATTTACTTCCCAGTCAGAAATGGAGTTGAATCCCATGCAGTTTCTGGTCCTATGAGTAAGAGTTGTTTTCTGGTAAGAAGAGTCACTATTGCGCTCCCATTGCCATACACAGTGCAAATAGCACTTGCATCTGTTCCCAGCAAGTACAGTGTATTGGACTGAAGAGGAGCTACTGTTCTTGTCAGTTTCCTAAGCAGAGTTGAACCAGATATGGCCCGTGTGTGTAGTAAGCACAGTTCTTTTGTTCTGAGCAAGCTCACAGTTCGGACCCCGTAGGAAACACAATAGAGTAGAAGAGTGCCCTTTTCTCAAAAGCAGAGTGTGTTTCTTGTAAGGCGAGCTAGCGTTTCTTTCCCAGTCCTAAATGGAGATGAATCACATGCAGTTTCTGGTCCTACGAGCAAGAGTTGTTTTCTGGTAAGAAGAGTCACTATTGTGCTCCCATTGTCATACACAGGGCAAATAGCACTGGCGTCGGTTCCCAGCATGTACGGTGTATTGGACTGAAGAGAACCTACTGTTCTTGTCAGGTTCCTAAGCAGAATTGAACTAGTTATGGCCGTGTATGTAGGAAGCACAGTTCTTTTGTTCTGAGCAAGCTCTCTGTTCTGGCCCTATAGGAAACACAGTAGAGTAGAAGAGTGCTCTTTTCTCAAAAGCAGAGTGTGTTTCTTGTAAGGCGAGCTATCGTTTGTTTCCCAGTCCTACATGGAGTTGAATCCCATGCAGTTTGTGGTCCTATGAGCAAGAGTTGTTTTCTGCTAAGAAGAGTCACTATTGTGCTCCCATTGTCATACACAGGGCAATTAGCACTGGCATCTGTTCCCAGCATGTACAGTGTATTGGACTGAAGAGGATCTACTGTTCTTTTCAGTTTTCTAAGCAAAATTGAACTAGATATGGCCGTGTGTGTAAGAAGCACAGTTCTCTTGTTCTGATCAAGCTCACTGTTCTGGCCCTAAAAAACACAGTAGAGTAGAAGAGTGCTCTTTTCTCAAAATTAAATTGTGTTTCTTGAAAGGCGAGCTAGTATTTGCTTCCCAGTCAAAAAAGGAGTTGAATCCCATGCCGTTTCCGGTCCTACGAGCAAGAGTTTTTTTCTGGTAAGAAGAGTCACTATTGTGCTCTCATTGTCATATACAGTGCAAATAGCACTGGCGTCTGTTCCCAGCAAGTACGGTGTATTGGACTGAAGAGCAGCTACTGTTCTTGTCAGTTTCCTAAGGAGAGTTGAACCAGATATGGCCCGTGTGTGTAGGAAGCACAGTTCATTTGTTCTTAGCAAGCTCACTTTTCGGACCCCATAGGAAACACTGTAGAGTAGAAGAGTGCTCTTTTCTCAAAAGCAGAGTGCGTTTCTTGAAAGGCGAGCTAGTGTTTGTTTCCCAATCAGAAATGGAATTGAATCCCTTGCAGTTTCTGGTCCTACGAGCAAGAGTTTTTTTCTGGTAAGAAGAGTCACTATTGAGCTCCCATTGCCATACACAGTGCAAATAGCACTGGTGTCTGTTCCGTGCATATACAGAGTATTGGACTGAATAGGAGCTCCTGTTCTTGTCAGATTCCTAAGCAGAGTTGAACTAGATATGTCCCCTGTGTGTAGGAAGCACAGTTCTTTTGTTCTGAGCAAGTTCACTGTTCTGGCCCTAAAGGAAACACAGTAGAGTAGAAGAGTGCTCTTTTCTCAAAAGCAGAGTGTGTTTCTTGTAAGGCGAGCTAGCGTTTCTTTCCCAGTCCTAAATCGAGTTGAATCGCATGCAGTTTCTTGTCCTACGAACAAGAGTTGTTTTCTGGTAAGAAGAGTCACTATTGCGCTCCCATTGTCATACACAGGGCAAATAGCACTGGCGTCTGTTCCCAGCATGTACAGTGTATTGGACTGAAGAGGTTCTACTCTTCTTGTCAGTTTCCTAAGTAGAATTGAACTGGATATGGCCCGTGTGTGTAGGAAGCACAGATTTTTTGTTCTGAGCAAGCTCACTGTTCGGAACACATAGGAAAAACAGTAGAGTAGAGGAGTGCTCTTTTCTCAAAAGCAGGGTGTGCTTCTTTGAAGTCGAGCTAGTGTTTGTTTCCCAGTCCTAAATGGAGTTGAGTCACATGCAGTTTTTTGTCCTACGAGCAATGATGTTTTCTGGTAAGACAAGTCACTATTGTGCTCCAATTGCCATACACAGTGCAAATAGCACTCGCGTCTGTTCCCCGCAAGTACAGTGTATTGGACTGAAGAGGAGCTACTGTTCTTGTCAGTTTCCTAAGCAGAGTTGAACTAGATATGGCCCGTGTGTGTAGGAAGCACAGTTCTTTTGTTCTGAGCAAGGCCACTGTTCTGGCCCTATAGGAAACACTGGAGAGTAGAAGAGTGCTCTTTTCTCAAAAGCAGAGTGTGTTTCTTGTAAGGCGAGCTAGCATTTGTTTCCCAATCCTAAATGGATTTTAATCACATGCAGTTACTGGTCCTACGAGCAAGAATTGTTTTCTGGTAAGGAAAGTCACTATTGCGCTCCCATTGCCATACACAGTGCAAATAGCATCGCGTCTGTTCCCAGCAAGTACAGAGTATTGGACAGAAGAGGAGCTACTGTTCTTGTCTGTTTCCTAAGCAGAGTTGAACTTGTTATGGCCCTGTGTAGGAAGCACAGTTTTTTTGTTCTGAGCAAGCTCACTGTTCGGAACACATAGGAAACACAGTAGAGTAGAAGAGTGCTCTTTTCTCAAAAGCAGAGTGTGTTTCTTGGAAGTCGAGGTAGCGTTTGTTTCCCAGTCCTAAATGGAGTTGAGTCACATGCAGTTTTTTGTCCTACGAGCAAGAGTTGTTTTCTGGTAAGACAAGTCACTATTGTGCTCCAATTGCCATACACAGTGCAAATAGCACTCACGTCTGTTCCCGCAAGTACAGTGTATTGGACTGAGAGGAGCTAGTGTTCTTGTCAGTTTCCTAAGCAGAGTTGAACTAGATATGGCCCGTGTGTAGGAAGCACAGTTGTTTTGTTCTGAGCAAGCTCACTGTTCGGACACCATAGGAAACACAGTAGAGTAGAAGAGTGCTCTTTTCTCAAAAGCAGAGTGTGTTTCATGTAAGGCGAGCTAGCATTTTTTTCCAAGTCCTAAATGGAGTTGAATCATATGCAGTTTCTGGTCCTCCGAGCCAGAGTTGTTTTCTGGTAAGGAATGTCACTATTGCGCTCCCATTGCCATACACAGTGCAAATAGCACTCGCGTCTGTTCCCAGCAAGTACAGTCTATCGGACTGAAGAGGAGCTACTGTTCTTGTCAGTTTCCTAAGCAGAGTTGAACTAGATATGGCCCGTGTGTAGGAAGCACAGTTCTTTTGTTCTGAGCAAGCTCACTGTTTGGACCCCAAAGGAAACACAGTAGAGTAGAAGAGTGCTCTTTTCTCAAAAGCAGAGTGCGTTTCTTGAAAGGCGAGCTAGTGTTTGTTTTCCAGTCAGAAATGGAATTGAATCCCTTGCAGTTTCTGGTCCTACGAGCAAGAGTTTTTTTCTGGTAAGGAGAGTCACTATTGTGCTCCCATTGCCATACACAGTGCAAATAGCACTGGCGTCTGTTCCGTGCATATACAGAGTATTGGACTGAATAGGAGCTCCTGTTCTTGTCAGATTCCTAAGCAGAGTTGAACTAGATATGTCCCCTGTGTGTAGGAAGCACAGTTTTTTTGTTCTGAGCAAGTTCACTGTTCTGGCCATAAAGGAAACACAGTAGAGTAGAAGAGTGCTCTTTTCTCAAAAGCAGAGTGTGTTTCTTGTAAGGCGAGATAGCGTTTCTTTCCCAGTCCTAAATCGAGTTGAATCACATGCAGTTTCTTGTCCTACGAACAAGAGTTGTTTTCTGGTAAGAAGAGTCACTATTGCGCTCCCATTGTCATACACAGGGCAAATAGCACTGGCATCTGTTCTCAGCATGTACAGTGTATTGGCCTGAAGAGGTTCTACTGTTCTTGTCAGTTTCCTAAGTAGAATTGAACTGGATATGGCCCGTGTGTGTAGGAAGCACAGTTTTTTTGTTCTGAGCAAGCTCACTGTTCGGAAAACATAGGAAAAACAGTAGAGTAGAAGAGTGCTCTTTTCTCAAAAGCAGAGTGTGCTTCTTGGAAGTCGAGCTAGTGTTTGTTTCCCAGTCCTAAAAGGAGTTGAGTCACATGCAGTTTTTTGTCCTACGAGCAAGGATGTTTTCTGGTAAGACAAGTCACTATTGTGCTCCAATTGCCATACACAGTGCAAATAGCACTCGCGTCTGTTCCCCGCAAGTACAGTGTATTGGACTGAAGAGGAGCTACTGTTCTTGTCAGTTTCCTAAGCAGAGTTGAACTAGATATGGCCCGTGTGTGTAGGAAGCACAGTTCTTCTGTTCTGAGCAACTCACTGTTCTGGCCCTATAGGAAACACTGGAGAGTAGAAGAGTGCTCTTTTCTCAAAAGCAGAGTGTGTTTCTTGTAAGACGAGCTAGTATTTGTTTCCCAATCCTAAATGGATTTTAATCACATGCAGTTACTGGTCCTACGAGCAAGAGTTGTTTTCTGGTAAGGAAAGTCACTATTGCGCTCCCATTGCCATACACAGTGCAAATAGCATCGCGTCTGTTCCCAGCAAGTACAGAGTATTGGACAGAAGAGGAGCTACTGTTCTTGTCTGTTTCCTAAGCAGAGTTGAACTTGTTATGGCCCTGTGTAGGAAGCACAGTTTTTTTGTTCTGAGCAAGCTCACTGTTCGGAACACATAGGAAACACAGTAGAGTAGAAGAGTGCTCTTTTCTCAAAAGCAGAGTGTGTTTCTTGGAAGTCGAGGTAGCGTTTGTTTCCCAGTCCTAAATGGAGTTGAGTCACATGCAGTTTTTTGTCCTACGAGCAAGAGTTGTTTTCTGGTAAGACAAGTCACTATTGTGCTCCAATTGCCATACACAGTGCAAATAGCACTCACGTCTGTTCCCGCAAGCACAGTGTATTGGACTGAAGAGGAGCTAGTGTTCTTGTCAGTTTCCTAAGCAGAGTTGAACTAGATATGGCCCGTGTGTAGGAAGCACAGTTGTTTTGTTCTGAGCAAGCTCACTGTTCGGACACCATAGGAAACACAGTAGAGTAGAAGAGTGCTCTTTTCTCAAAAGCAGAGTGTGTTTCATGTAAGGCGAGCTAGCATTTTTTTCCAAGTCCTAAATGGAGTTGAATCATATGCAGTTTCTGGTCCTACGAGCAAGAGTTGTTTTCTGGTAAGGAAAGTCACTATTGCGCTCCCATTGCCATACACAGTGCAAATAGCACTCGCGTCTGTTCCCAGCAAGTACAGTCTATCGGACTGAAGAGGAGCTACTGTTCTTGTCAGTTTCCTAAGCAGAGTTGAACTAGATATGGCCCGTGTGTAGGAAGCACAGTTCTTTTGTTCTGAGCAAGCTCACTGTTCTGGCCCTATAGGAAACACAGTAGAGTAGAAGAGTGCTCTTTTCTCTAAAGCAGAGTGTGTTTTTGTAAGGCGAGGTAGCATTTGTTTCCCAGTCCTAAATGGAGTGGAATCACATGCAGTTTCTGGTCCTAAGAGCAAGAGTTGTTTTCTGGTAAGGAAAGTCACTATTGCGCTCCCCTTGCCATACATAGTGCAAATAGCTCTCACGTCTGTTCCCAGCAAGTACAGTGTATCGGACTGAAGAGGAGCTACTGTTCTTGTCAGTTTCCTAAGCAGAGTTGAACGAGATATGGCCCGTGTGTGTAGGAAGCACAGTTCTTTTGTTCTGAGCAAGCTCACTGTTCAGACCCCATAGGAAACACAGTAGAGGAGAAGAGTGCTCTTTTCTCAAAAGTAGAGTGTGTTTCTTGTAAGGCGAGCTAGCGTTTGTTTCCCAGTCCTAAATGGATTTGAGTCACATGCAGTTTCTGGTCCTAAGAACAAGAGTAGTTTTCTGGTAAGGAAAGTCACTATTGTGCTCCCATTGACTTACACAAGGCAAATAGCACTCGCGTCTTTTCCCAGCAAGTACAGTGTATTGGACTGAATAGGAGTTACTGTTCTTGTCAGTTTGCTAAGTAGAGTTGAACTAGATATGGCCCCTGTGTGTAGGAAGCACAGTTCTTTTGTTCTGAGCAAGCTCACTGTTCTGGCCCTATAGCAAACACAGCAGAGTAGAAGAGTGCTCGTTTCTCTAAAGCAGAGTGTGTTTCTTGTAAGGCGAGCTAGCGTTTCTTTCCCCGTCCTAAATGGAGTTGAATCCCATGCAGCTTCTGGTCCTATGAGCAAGAATTGTTTTCTCGTAAGGAAAGACACTGTTGCGCTCCCATAGCCATACACAGTGCAAATAGCACTCGCGTCTGTTCCCAGCAAGTACAGTGTATTGGACTGAAGAGGAGCTACTGCTCTTGTCAATTTCCAAAGCAGAGTTGAACTAGATATGGCTCGTGTGTGTAGGAAGCACAGTTCTTTCTTCTGAGCAAGCTCACTGTTTGGACCCCATAGGAAACACATTAGAGTAGATTACTGCTCTTTTCTCAAAAGCAGAGTGTGTTTCTTGTAAGGTGAGCTAGCGTTTGTTCCCAGTCCTAAATGGTGTTGAGTCACATGCAGTTTTTGGTCGAACGAGCAAGAGTTGTTTTCTGGTAAGAAGAGTCACTATTGTGCTCCCATTGCCATTCCCAGTGCAAATAGCACTGGCGTCTGTTCCCAGCAAGTACAGTGTATTTGACTGAAGAGGAGCTACTGTTCATGTCAGTTTCCTAAGCAGAGTTGAACTAGATATGGCCCGTGTGTGTAGGAAGCACAGTTCTTTTGTTCTGAGCAAGCTCACTGTTCCGGCCCTATAGAAAACACAGTAGAGTAGAAGAGTGCTCTTTTCTCAAAAGCAGAGTATGTTTCTTGTAAGGCAAGCCAGTGTTTGTTCCCCAGTCCTAAATGGAGTTGAATCACATGCAGTTTCAATTCCTATAAGCAAGAGTTGTTTTCTGGTAAGAAGAGTCACTATTGTGCTCCCATTGTCATACACAGTGCAAATAGCACTCGCATCTCTTCGCAGCAAGTACAGTGTATTTGACTGAAGAGGAGCTACTGTTCTTGTCAGTTTCCTAAGCAGAGTTTAACTAGATATGGCCCATGTGTGTAGGAAGCACAGTTCTTTTGTTGTCAGCAAGCTCACTGTTCGGACCCCATAGGAAAAACAGTAGTGTAGAAGAGTGCTCTTTTCTCAAAAGCAGAGTGTGTTTCTTGTAATGCGAAATAGCATTTGTTTCCCAGTCCTAAATGGAGTTGAATCCCATGCAGTTTCTGGTCCTACGAGCAAGAGTTGTTTTCTGGTAGGAAGAGTCACTATTGCGCTCCCATTGTCATACACAGGGCAAATAGCATTGGCGTCTGTTCCTAGCATGTACAGTGTATTGGATTGAAGAGGAGCTACTGTTCTTGTCAGTTTCCTAAGCAGAGTTGAATTAGATATGGCCCATGTGTGTAGGAAGCACAGTTCTTTTGTTCTGAGCAAGCTCACTGTTCGGACTCCATAGGAAACACATTAGAGTAGAAGAGTGCTCTTTTCTCAAAAGCAGAGTGTGTTTCTTGTAAGGAGAACTAGCGTTTGTTTCCCAGTCCTAAATGGAATTGAATCCCATGCAGTTTCTGGTACAATGAGCAAGAGTTGTTTTCTGGTAAGAAGAGTCACTATTGCGCTACCATTGTCATACACAGGGCAAATATCACTGGCGTCGGTTCCCAGCATGTACAGTGTATTGTACTGAAGAGGATCTACTGTTTTTGTCAGGTTCCTAAGCAGAGTTGAACTAGATATGGCCTGTGTGTGTAGGAAGCACAGTTCTTTTGTTCTGAGCAAGCTCACTGTTCTGACACCATAGGAAACACAGTAGAGTAAAAGAGTGCTCTTTTCTCAAAAGCAGAGTGTGTTTCTTGTAAGGCGAGATACCGTTTGTTTCCCAGTCCTAAGTGGAGTGAATCACATGCAGTTTCTGGTCCTACAAACAAGTGTTGTTTTCTGGAAAGAAGAGTCACTTTTGTGTTCCCATTGTCATACACAGTGCAAATAGCACTGTCATCTGTTCCCAGCATGTACAGTGTATTGGACTGAAAAGGAGCTACTGTTCTTGACAGTTTCCTAAGCAGAGTTGAACTAGATATGGCCCGTGTGTGTAGGAAGCACAGTTATTTTGTTCTGAGCAACCTGACTGTTCTGGCCCTAAAGGAAACACAGTAGAGTAGAAGAGTGCTCTTTTCTCAAAAGCAGAGTGTGTTCCTTGTAAGGCGAGCTAGCATTTGTTTCCCAGTCCTAAATGGAGTTGAGTCACTTGCAGTTTCTGGTCCTATGAGCAAGAGTTGTTTTCTGGTAAGGAAAGTCACTATTGCGCTCCCATTGCCATACACAGTGCAAATAGCACTCGCGTCAGTTCCCAGAAAGTACAGTGTACTGGACTGAAGAGGATCTACTGTTCTTCTCAGTTTCCTAAGCAGAGTTGAATTAGATATGGCCCGTGTGTGTAGGAAGCACAGTTATTTTGTTCTGAGCAAGCTCACTGTTCGGACCCAATAGGAAACACAGAAGAGTAGAAGAGTGCTCTTTTCTCTAAAGCAGAGTGCGTTTCTTGTACGGCGAGCTCGCGTTTGTTTCCCAGTCCTAAATGGAGTTGAATCACATGCAGATTCTGGTCCTACGAGCAAGAGTTGTTTTCTGGTAAGAAGAGTCACTATTGCGCTCCCATTGTCATACACAGGGCAAATAGCACTGGCGTCTGTTCCCAGCATGTACAGTGTATTGGACTGAAGAGGATCTACTGTTTTTGTCAGGTTCCTAAGCAGAATTGAACTAGATATGGCCGTGTGTGTAGGAAGCACAGATCTTTTGTTCTCAGCAAGCTCACTCTTCAGACCCCATCGGACCCCATAGGAAACACAGTAGAGTAGAAGAGTGCTCTTTTCTCAAAAGCAGAGTGTGTTTCTTGTAAGGCCAGATAGCGTATGTTTCCCAGTCCTAAATGGAGTTGAATCACATGCAGTTTCTGGTCCTAGAAGCAAGAGTTGTTTTCTGGTAATGAAAGTCACTATTGCGCTCCCAATGACATACACTGTTTAAGTAGCATTCGCGACTGTTCCCAGCAAGTACAGTGTATTGAACAGAAGAGGAGCTACTGTTCTTGTCAGTTTCCTAAGCAGTGTTGAACTATATATGGCCCGTGTGTGTAGGAAGCACAGTTCTTTTGTTCTGAGCAAGCTCACTGTTTGGACCCCATAGCAAACACAGTAGAGTAGAAGACTGTTCGTTTCTCAAAAGCAGAGTGTGTTTCTTGTAAGGCGAGATAGCGTTTGTTTCCCAGTCCTAAATGGAGTTGACTCAGATGCATTTTCTGGTCCTAGGAGCAAGAGTTGTTCTCTGGTAAGAAGAGTCACTATTGTGCTCCCATTGACATGCACAGGGCAAATAGCACTGGCATCTGTTCCCAGTATGTACAGTGTATTGGACTGAAGAGGAGGTAATGTTCTTGTCAGTTTCCTAAGCAGAGTTGAACTAGATATGGCCCGTGTGTGTAGGAAGCACAGTTCTTTTGTTCTGAGCAAGCTCACTGTTCGGACCCCATAGGAAACACAGTAGAGTAGAAGAGTGCTCTTTTCTCAAAAGCAGAGTGTGTTTCTTGTAAGGTGAGATAGCGTATGTTTCCCAGTCCTAAATGGAGTTGAATCACATGCAGTTTCTGGTCCTAGGAGCAAGAGTTTTTTTCTGGTAATGAAAGTCACTATTGTGCTCCCAATGACATACACTGATCAAGTAGCACTCGCGAATGTTCCCAGCAAGTACAGTGTATTGAACAGAAGAGGAGCTACTGTTCTTGTCAGTTTCCTAAGCAGTGTTGAACTAGATATGGCCCGTGTGTGTAGGAAGCACAGTTCTTTTGTTCTGAGCAAGCTCACTGTTTGGACCCCATCGGAAACACAGTAGAGTAGAAGACTGTTCGTTTCTCAAAAGCAGAGTGTGTTTCTTGTAAGGCGAGATAGCGTTTGTTTCCCAGTCCTAAATGGAGTTGAATCCCATGCAGTTTCTGGTCCTATGAGCAAGAGTTGTTTTCTGGTAAGAAGAGTCACTATTGTGCTCCCAATGACATGCACAGGGCAAATAGCACTGGCATCTGTTCCCAGCATGTACAGTGTATTGGACTGAAGAGGAGCTACTGTTCTTGTCAGTTTCCTAAGCAGAGTTGAACTAGATATGGCCCTGTGTGTAGGAGGCACAGTTCTTTTGTTCTGAGCAACCTGACTGATCTGGCCCTAAAGTCAACACAGTAGAGTAGAAGAGTGCTCTTTTCTCAAAAGCATAGTGTGTTTCATGTAAGGCAAGCTAGCGTTTGTTTCCCAGTCGTAAATGGAGTTGAGTCACATGCAGTTTCTGGTCCTACGAGCAAGAGTTGTTTTCTGGTAAGAAGAGTCACTATTGCGCTCCCATTGTCATACACAGGGCAAATAGCACTGGCATCTGTTCCCAGCATGTACAGTGTATTGGACTGAAGAGGAGCTACTGTTCTTGTCAGTTTCCTAAGCTGAGTTGAACTAGATATGGCCCTTGTGTGTAGGAAGCACAGTTCTTTTGTTCTGAGCAACCTGACTATTCTGGCCGTAAAGGAAACACAGTAGAGTAGAAGAGTGCTCTTTTCTCAAAAGCAGAGTGTTTTTTCTTGTAAGGCGAGCTAGCATTTGTTTCCCAGTCCTAAATGGAGTTGAGTCACATGCAGTTTCTGGTCCTATGAGCAAGAGTTGTTTTCTGGTAAGGAAAGTCACTATTGCGCTCCCATTGCCATACACAGTGCAAATAGCACGCGCGTCTGTTCCCAGCAAGTACAGTGTACTGGACTGTAGAGGATCTACTGTTCTTCTCAGTTTCCTAAGCAGAGTTGAACTAGATATGGCCCGTGTGTGTAGGAAGCACAGTTCTTTTGTTCTGAGCAACCTCACTGTTCGGACCCCATAGGAAACACAGAAGAGTAGAAGAGTGCTCTTTTCTCAAAAGCACAGTATGTTTCTTGTACGGCGAGCTCGTGTTTGTTTCTCAGTCCTAAGTGGAGTTGAATCACATGCAGTTTCTGGTACTACGAGCAAGAGTTGTTTTCTGGTAAGACGAGTCACTATTGTGCTCCAATTGCCATACACAGTGCAAATAGCACTCGCGTCTGTTCCCTGCAAGTAAAGTGTATTGGACTGAAGAGGAGCTACTGTTCTTGTCAGTTTCCTAAGCAGAGTTGAACTAGATATCCCGTGTGTGTAGGAAGCACAGTTCTTTCGTTCTGAGCAATCTCACTGTTCGGACCCCATGGGTAACACAGTAGAGTAGAAGAGTGCTCTTTTCTCAAAAGCAGAGTGTGTTTCATGTAAGGCGAGCTAGCATTTGTTTCCCAGTCCTAAATGGAGTTGAATCACATGCAGTTTCTGGTCCTACGAGCAAGAGTTGTTTTCTGGTAAGAAGAGTCACTATTGCGCTGCCATTGCCATACACAGTACAAATAGCACTGGCGTCTGTTCCCAGCAAGTACAGTGTATTGGACTGAAGAGGATCTACTGTTCTTGTCAGGTTCCTGAGCAGACTTGAACTAGATATGGCCTTGTGTGTAGGAAGCACAGTTTTTTTGTTCTGAGCAAGCTCACTTTTCGGAACACATAGGAAACACAGTAGAGTAGAAGAGTGCTCTTTTCTCAAAAGCAGAGTGTGTTTCATGTAAGGCGAGCTAGCACTTGTTTCCCAGTCCTAAATTGAGTTGAATCACATGCAGTTTCTGGTCCTATGAACAAGAGTTGTTTTCTGGTAAGGAAAGTCACTATTGCGCTCCCATTGCCATACACAGTGCAAATAGCACTCGTGTCTGTATCGGACTGAAGAGGAGCTACTGTTCGTGTCAGTTTCCTAATCAGAGTTGAACTAGTTATGGCCCGTGTGTAGGAAGCACAGTTATTTTGTTTTGAGCAAGCTCACTGTTCTGGCCCTATAGGAAACACAGTAGATTAGAAGAGTGCTCTTTTCTCTAAAGCAGTGTGTGTTTCTTGTAAGGCGAGCTAGCGTTTGTTTCCCAGTCCTAAATGGAGTTGAATCACATGCAGTTTCTAGTCCTAAGAGCATGAGTTGTTTTCTGGTAAGGAAAGTCACTATTGCGCTCCCGTTGCCCAACACAAGACAAATAGCACTCACGTCTTTTCCCAGCAAGTACAGTGTATTGGACTGAATAGGAGCTACTGTTCTTGTCAGTTTCCTAAGCAGAGTTGAACTAGATATGGCCCGTGTGTTTAGGAAGCACAGTCATTATGTTTTGAGCAAGCTCACTGTTCTGGCCCTATAGGAAACACAGTAGAGTAGAAGAGTGCTCTTTTCTCTAAAGCAGAGTGTGTTTCTTGTAAGGCGAGCTCGCGTTTGTTTCCCAGTCCTAAATGGAGTTGAGTCACATGCAGTTTTTGGTCCTACGAGCAAGAGTTGTTTTCTGGTAAGAAGAGTCACTATTGTGCTCCAAATGCCATACACAGTGCAAATAGCACTCGGGTCTGTTCCAAGCAATTACAGTGTATTGGACTGAATAGGAGCTACTGTTCTTGTCAGTTTCATAAGCAGAGTTGAACTAGATATGATCCATGTGTGTAGGAAGCACAGTTCTTTTGTTCTGAGCACGCTCACTGTTTGGACCCCATAGGAAACACAGTAGAGTAGAAGAGTGCTCTTTTCTCTAAGGCAGAGTGTGTTTCTTGTAAGGCGAGCTAGCATTTGTGTCCCAGTACTAAATGGAGTTGAATCCCATGCAGTTTCTGGTACTACGAGCAAGAGTTGTTTTCTGGTAAGTAGAGTCACTATTGCGCTGCCATTGCCATACCCAGGAAAATAGCACTGGCGTCTGTTCGCAGCAAGTACAGTGTATTGGGCTGAAGAGGATCTACTGTTCTTGTCAGGTTACTAAGCAGACTTGACCTAGATATGGCCGTGTGTGTAGGAAGCACAGTTTTTTTTGTTCTGAGCAAGCTCACTGTTCGGACCCCATAGGAAACACAGTAGAGTAGAAGAGTGCTTTTTTCTCAAAAGCAGAGTGTGTTTCTTTTAAGGCGAGCTAGCGTTTTTTTCCCATTCCTAAATGGAGTTGAATCACATGCAGTTTCTGGTCCTAGGAGCAAGAGTTGTTTTTTGGTAAGAAAAGTCACTATTGCGCTCCCATTGTCATACACAGTGCAAATAGCCCTCCCGTCTGTTCCCAGCAAGTACAGTGTATTGGACTGAAGAGGAGCTACTGTTCTTGTCAGTTTCCTAAGAAGAGTTGAACTAGATATGGCCCGTGTGGGTAGGAAGCACAGTTCTTTTTTTCTGAGCAAGCTCACTGTTCTGGCCCTATAGGAAACACAGTAGAGTAGAATAGTGCTCTTTTCTCAAAAACACAGTGTGTTTCTTGTAAACTGAGGTAGAGTTTGTTTTCCAGTCCTAAATGGAGTTGAGTCACTTGCAGTTTTTTGTCCTATGAGCAAGAGTTGTTTTCTGGTAAGACGAGTCACTATTGTGCTCCAATTGCCATACACAGGGCAAATAGCACTGGCGTCTGTTCCCAGCAAGTACAGTGTATTGGACTGAAGAGGATCTACTGTTCTTGTCAGTTTCCTAAGCAGAGTTGAACTAGATATGGCCCGTGTGTGGGAAGCAGAGTTCTTTTATTCTGAGCAAGCTCACTGTTCTGGCCCTGTAGGAAACACAGTAGAGTAGAAGAGTGCTCATTTTCTAAAGCAGAGTGTGTTTCTTGTAAGGAGAGCTAGCGTTTGTTTCCCAGTCCTAAATGGAGTGGAATCACATGCAGTTTCTGGTCCTAAGAGCAAGAGTTGTTTTCTGGTAAGAGAAGTCTATATTGCACTCCCATTGCCATAAACAGTGCAAATAGCCTTCCCGTCTTTTCCCAGCAAGTACAGCCTATTGGACTGAAGAGGAGCTACTGTACTTGTCAGTTTACTAAGCAGAGTTGAACTAGATATGGTCCGTGTGTGTAGGAAGCATAGTTCTTTTGTTCTGAACAAGCTCACTGTTTGGACCCCATAGGAAACACAGTAGAGTAGAAGAGTGCTCTTTTCTCTAAAGCAGAGTGTGTTTCTTGTAAGGCGAGCTAGCGTTTGTTTCCCAGTCCTAAATGGAGTGGAATCACATGCAGTTTCTGGTCCTACGAGCAAGAGTTGTTTTCTGGTAAGGAAAGTCACTATTGCGCTCCCATTGCCATACACAGTGCAAATAGCCTTCCCGTCTGTTCCCAGTAAGTACAGTGTATTGGACTGAAGAGGAGCTACTGTTCTTCTCAGTTTCCTAAGCAGAGTTGAACTAGATATGGCCCGTGTGTTTAGGAAGTACAGTTCCTTTTTTCTGAACAAGCTCACTGTTCTGGCCCTATAGGAAACACAGTAGAGTAGAAGAGTGCTCTTTTTTCAAAAGCAGAGTGTGTTTCTTGTAAAGCGAGCTAGAGTTTTTTTCCCAGTCCTAAATGGAGTTGAATCACATGCAGTTTCTGGTCCTTATACAAGAGTTGTTTTCTGGTAAGAAGAGTCACTGTTGCGCTGCCATTCCCCAACACAGGACAAATAGCACTGGCGTCTGTTCCCAGCAAGTACAGTGTATTGGACTGAAGAAGATCTACTATTCTTGTCAGGTTCCTAAGCAGACTTGAACGAGATATGGCCGTGTGTGTAGGAAGCACAGTTTTTTTGTTCTGAGCAAGCTCACTTTTCGGAACACATAGGAAACACAGTAGAGTAGAAGAGTGCTCTCTTCTCAAAAGCAGAGTGTTTTTCTTGGAAGTCGAGCTAGCGTTTGTTTCCCAGTCCTAAATGGAGTTGAGTCACATGCAGTTTTTTGTGCTACGAGCAAGAGTTGTTTTCTGGTAAGACAAGTCACTATTGCGCTCCCGTTGCCATACACAAGACAAATAGCACTCGAGTTTTATCCCAGCAAGTACAGTGTATTGGACTGAATAGGAGCTGCTCTTCTTGTCAGTTTACTAAGCAGAGTTGAACTAGTAAAGGCCCATGTGTGGGAAGCACAGTTCTTTTGTTCTGAGCAAGCTCACTGTTCTGGCCCTGTAGGAAACACAGTAGAGTAGAAGAGTGCTCTTTTCTCTAAAGCAGTGTGTTTCTTGTAAGGCGAGCTAGCGTTTGTTTCCCAGTCCTAAATGGAGTTGAATCACATGCAGTTTCTGGTCCTACGAGCAAGAGTTGTTTTCTGGTAAGGAAAGTCACTATTGCGCTCCCATTGCCATACACAGTGCAAATAGCACATGCGTCTGTTCCCAGCAAGTACAGTGTATTGGACTGAAGAGGACCTACTGTTCTTCTCAGTTTCCTAAGCAGAGTTGAACTAGATATGGCCCGTGTGTGCACGAAGCACAGTTCTTATATTCTGAGCAAGCTCACTGTTCTGGCACTATAGGAAACACAGTAGAGTAGAAGAGTGCTCTTTTCTCTAAAGCAGAGTGTATTTCTTGTAAGGAGAGCTAGCGTTTGTTTCCCAGTCCTAAATGGAGTTGAATCACATGCAGTTTCTTGTCCTAGGAGCAAGAGTTTTTTATGGTAAGAATAGTCACTATTGCGCTGCCATTGCCATACACAGGACAAATAGCACTGGCGTCTGTTCCCAGCAAGTACAGTGTATTGGACTGAAGAGGATCTACTGTTCTTGTCAGGTTCCTAAGCAGAATTGAACTAAATATGGCCGTGTGTGTAGGAAGCACAGTTCTTTTGTTCTGAGCAAGCTTACTGTTTTGGCCGTATAGGAAACACAGTAGAGAACAGTGCTCTTTTCTCAAAAACAGAGTGTATTTCTTGTAAGGCGAGTTAGCATTTGTTTCCCAGTCCTAAATGGAATGCATGAATCACATGCAGTTTCTGGTCCTATGAGCAAGAATTGTTTTCTGGTAAGGAAAGTCACTATTGCTCTCGCTTTGCCATACACAGTGCAAATAGCACTCGCGTCTGTTCCCAGAAAGTACAGTGTATCGGACTGAAGAGGAGCTACTGTTCTTGTCAGTTTACTAAGCAGAGTTGAACTAGATATGGCCCGTGTGTTTAGGAAGCAGAGTTATTATGTTCTGAGCAAGCTCACTGTTTGGACCCCATAGGAAACACAGTAGAGTAGAAGAGTGCTCTTTTCTCTAAAGCAGTGTGTTTGTTGTAAGTCGAGCTAGCATTTCTTTCCCAGTCTTAAATGGAGTTGAATCACATGCAGTTTCTGGTCCTAGGAGCAAGAGTTGTTTTCTGGTAAGGAAAGTCACTATTGCGCTCCCATTGTCATACACAGTGCAAATAGCCCTCCCGTCTGTTCCCAGCAAGTACAGTGTATTGGACTGAAGAGGAGCTACTGTTTTTGTCAGTTTCCTAAGAAGAGTTGACTAGATATGGCCCGTGTGGGTAGGAAGCACAGTTCTTTTTTTCTGAGCAAGCTCACTGTTCTGGCCCTATAGGAAACACAGTAGAGTAGAATAGTGCTCTTTTCTCAAAAACACAGTGTGTTTCTTGTAAACTGAGGTAGAGTTTGTTTTCCAGTCCTAAATGGAGTTGAGTCACTTGCAGTTTTTTGTCCTATGAGCAAGAGTTGTTTTCTGGTAAGACGAGTCACTATTGTGCTCCAATTGCCATACACAGGGCAAATAGCACTGGCATCTGTTCCCAGCAAGTACAGTGTATTGGACTGAAGAGGATCTACTGTTCTTGTCAGTTTCCTAAGCAGAGTTGAACTATATATGGCCCGTGTGTGGGAAGCACAGTTCTTTTATTCTGAGCAAGCTCACTGTTCTGGCCCTGTAGGAAACACAGTAGAGTAGAAGAGTGCTCATTTTCTAAAGCAGAGTGTGTTTCTTGTAAGGAGAGCTAGCGTTTGTTTCTCAGTCCTAAATGGACTTGAATCACATGCAGTTTCTGGTCCTAGGAGCAAGAGTTTTTAAAGGTATGAATAGTCACTATTGCGCTGCCATTGCCATACACAGAACAAATAGCACTGGCGTCTGTTCCCAGCAAGTACAGTGTATTGGACTGAAGAGGATCTACTGTTCTTGTCAGATTTATAAGCAGAATTGAACTAAATATGGCCGTGTGTGTAGGAAGCACAGTTTTTTTGTTCTGAGCAAGCTCACTGTTTTGGCCCTATAGGAAACACAGTAGTGTAGAAGAGTGCTCTTTTCTCAAAAGCAGATTGTGTTTCTTGTAAGGCGAGCTAGCCATTGTTTCCCAGTCCTAAATGGAGTTGAATCACATGCAGTTTCTGGTCCTACGAGCAAGAGTTGTTTTCTCGTATGGAAAGTCACTATTTCGCTCCCTTTGCCATACACAGTGCAAATAGCACTCGCGTCTGTTCCCAGCAAGTACAGTGTATCGAAATGAAGAGGAGCTACTGTTCTTGTCATTTTCCTAAAAAGAGTTGAATTAGATATGGCACGTGTGTTTAGGAAGCACTGTTATTATTTTCTGAGCAATCTCACTGTTCTGAACCTATAGGAAACACAGTAGAGTAGAAGAGTGCTTTTTTCTCTAAAGCAGAGTATGATTCTTGTAAGGCGAGCTCGCGGTTGTTTCCCAGTTATAAATGGAGTTGAGTCACATGCAGTTTTTGGTCCTACGAGCAAGAGTTGTTTTCTTGTAAGAAGAGTCACTATTGTGCTCCAAATGCCATACACAGTGCAAATAGCACTCGGGTCTGTTCCCAGCAAGTACAGTGTATTGGACTGAATAGGAGCTACTGTTCTTGTAAGTTTCATAAGCAGAGTTGAACTAGATATGGTCCATGTGTGTAGGAAGCACAGTTCTTTTGTTCTGAGCAAGCTCACTGTTCTGGCCCTATAGGAAACACAGTAGAGTAGAAGAGTGCTCTTTTCTCAAAAGCAGAGTGTGTTTCTTGTAAGGCGAGCTAGAGTTTGTTTCCCAGTCCTAAATGGAGTTGAGTCACATGCAGATTTTTGTCCTACAAGCAAGAGTTGTTTTCTGGTAAGACGAGTCACTATTGTGCTCCAATTGCCATACACAGTGCAAATAGCACTCGCGTCTGTTCTCAGCAAGTACAGTGTATCGAACTGAAGATGAGCTACTGTTCTTGTCAGTTTCCTAAGCAGAGTTGAACTAGATATGGCCCGTGTGTGTAGGAAGCACAGTTATTATGTTCTGAGCAAGCTCACTGTTCTGGCCCTACAGGAAACACAGTAGAGTAGATGAGTGCTCTTTTCTCTAAAGCAGAGTGTGTTTCTTGTAAGGCCAGCTCGCGTTTGCTTCCCAGACCTAAATGGAGTTGAGTCACAGACAGTTTTTTGTCCTACGAGCAAGAGTTGTTTTCTGGTAAGAGGAGTCACTATTGCGCTCCAAATGCCATACACAGTGCAAATAGCACTCGAGTCTGTTCCCAGCAAGTACAGTGTATTGGACTGAACAGGAGCTACTGTTCTTGGCAGTTTCTTAAGCAGAGTTGAACTAGATATGGTCCATGTGTGTAGGAAGCACAGTTCTTTTGTTCTGACCAAGCTCACTGTTTAGACCCTGTAGGAAACACAGTAGAGTAGAAGAGTGCTCTTTTCTCAAAAGCAGAGTGAGTTTCTTGTAAGGCGAGCTAGCGATTGTTTCCCAGTCCTAAATGTAGTTGAATCACATGCAGTTTGTGGTCCTACGAGCAAGAGTTGTTTTCTGGTAAGAATAGTCACTATTGCGCTACCATTGCCATACACAGGACAAATAGCACTGGCGTCTGTTCCCAGCAAGTACAGTGTATTGGACTTTAGAGGATCTACTGCTCTGGTCAGGTTCCTAAGCAGAATTGAACTAGATATGGCTGTGTGTGTAGGAAGCACAGTTCTTTTGTTCTGAGCAAGCTCACTGTTCTGGCCCTATAGGAAACACAGTAGAGTAGAAGAGTGCACTTTTCTCAAAAGCAGAGTGTGTTTCTTGTAAGGCGAGCTCGCGTTTGTTTCCCAGTCCTAAATGGAGTTGAGTCACTTGCAGTTTTTGTTCCTAAGAGCAAGAGTTGTTTTCTGGTAAGAAGAGTCACTATTGTGCTCCAAATGCCATACACAGTGCAAATAGCACTCGGGTCTGTTCCAAGCAAGCACAGTCTATTGGATTGAATAGGAGCTACTGTTCTTCTCAGTTTCATAAGCAGAGTTGAACTAGATATGATCCATGTGTGTAGGAAGCACAGTTCTTTTGTTCTGAGCAAGCTCACTGTTCGGACCCATTAGGAAACACAGTAGAGTAGAAGAGTGCTTTTTTCTCAAAAGCAGAGTGTGTTTCTTTTAAGGCGAGCTAGCGTTTTTTTCCCATTCCTAAATGGAGTGGAATCACATGCAGTTTCTGGTCCTACGAGCAAGAGTTGTTTTCTGGTAAGGAAAGTCAATATTGCACTCCCATTGCCATAAACAGTGCAAATAGCCCTCCCATCTTTTCCCAGCAAGTACAGTGTATTGGACTGAAGAGGAGCTACTGTTCTTGTCAGTTTCCTAAGCAGAGTTGAACTAGATATGGCCCGTGTGTGTAGGAAGCACAGTTCTTTTTTTCTGAGCAAGCTCACTGTTCTGGCACTATAGGAAACACAGTAGAGTAGAAGAGTGCTCTTTTCTCAAAAGCAGAGTGTGTTTCTTGTAAAGCAGCTAGAGTTTGTTTCCCAGTCCTATATGGAGTTGAGTCACATGCAGTTTTTTGTCCTATGAGCAAGAGTTGTTTTCTGGTAAGACGAGTCACTATTGTGCTCCAATTGCCATACACAGTGCAAATAGCACTGGCGTCTGTTCCCAGCAAGTACAGTCTATTGGACTGAAGAGGATCTACTGTACTTGTCAGTTTCCTAAGAAGAGTTGAAATAGATATGGCCCGTGTGTGGGAAGCACAGTTCTTTTCTTCTGAGCAAGTTCACTGTTCTGGCCTGTAGGAAACACAGTAGAGTAGAAGAGTGCTCTTTTCTCTAAAGTAGTGTGTTTCTTGTAAAGCGAGCTAGCGTTTGTTTCCCAGTCCTAAATGGACTTGAATCACATGCAGTTTCTGGTCCTACGAGCAAGAGTTGTTTTATGGTAAGAATAGTCACTATTGCGCTGCCATTGCCATACACAGGACAAATAGCACTGGTGTCTGTACCCAGCAAGTACAGTGTATTGGACTCAAGAGGATCTACTGTTCTTGTCAGGTTCCTAAGCAGAATTGAACTAAATATGGCCGTGTGTGTAGGAAGCACAGATCTGTTATCCTGAGCAAGCTTACTATTTTGGCCTTATAGGAAACACAGTAGACTAGAAGAGTGCTCTTTTCTCAAAAGCAGAGTGTGTTTCTTGTAAGGCGAGCTAGCATTTGTTTCCCAGTCCTAAATGGAGTTGAATCACATGCAGTTTCTGGTCCTACGAGCAAGAGTTGTTTTCTGGTAAGGAAAGTCACTATTGCGCTCCCTTTGCCATACACAGTGCAAATAGCACTCGCGTCTGTTCCCAGCAAGTACAGTGTATTGGACTGAAGAGGAGCTACTGTTCTTGTCAGTTTCCTAAGCAGAGTTGAACTAGATATGGCCCGTGTGTTTAGGAAGCACAGTCATTATGTTCTGAACAAGCTCACTGTTCTGGCCCTATAGGAAACACAGTAGAGTAGAAGAGTGCTCTTTTCTCTAAAGCAGAGTGTGTTTCTTGTAAGGCGAGCTCGCGTTTGTTTCCCAGTCCTAAATGGAGTTGAGTCACATGCAGTTTTTGGTCCTATGAGAAAGAGTTGTTTTCTGGTAAGAAGAGTCACTATTGTGCTCCCATTGCCATACACAGTGCAAATAGCACTCGGGTCTGTTCCAAGCAATTACAGTGTATTGGACTGAATAGGAGCTACTGTTCTCGTCAGTTTCATAAGCAGAGTTGAACTATATATGATCCATGTGTGTAGGAAGCACAGTTCTTTTGTTCTGAGCAAGCTCACTGTTTGGACCCCATAGGAAACACAGTAGAGTAGAAGAGTGCTCTTTTCTCAAAAGCAGAGTGTGTTTCTTGTAAGCCCAGCTAGCATTTGTTTCCCAGTCCTAAATGGCGTTGAATCACATGCAGTTTGTGGTCCTACGAGCAAGAGTTGTTTTCTGGAAAGGAAAGTTACTGTTGCACTCTCCTTGCCATACACAGTGTAAATAGCACTCGCGTCTGTTCCCATCAAGTACAGTGTATTGGACTGAAGAGGAGCTACTGTTCTTGTCAGTTTCCTAAGCAGAGTTGAACTACATATAGTCCGTGTTTGTAGGAAGCACAGTTCTTTTGTTCTGAGCAAGCTCACTGTTTGGACCCCATAGGAAACACAGTAGAGTAGAAGAGTGCTCTTTTCTCTAAAGCAGTGTGTTTGTTGTAAGGCGAGCTAGCATTTCTTTCCCAGTCCTAAATGGAGTTGAATCACATGCAGTTTCTGGTCCTAGGAGCAAGAGTTGTTTTCTGGTAAAGAAAGTCACTATTGCGCTCCCATTGCCATACACAGTGCAAATAGCCCTCCCGTCTGTTCCCAGCAATTACAGTGTATTGGACTGAAGAGGAGCTACTGTTCTTGTCAGTTTCCTAAGAAGAGTTGAACTAGATATGGCCCGTGTGGGTAGGAAGCACAATTCTTTTTTTCTGAGCAAGCTCACTGTTCTGGCCCTATAGGAAACACAGTAGAGAAGAAGAGTTCTCTTTTCTCAAAAGCAGAGTGTGTTTCTTGTAAAGTGAGCTAGAGTTTGTTTTCCAGTCCGAAATGGAGTTGAGTCACATGCAGTTTTTTGTCCTATGAGCAAGAGTTGTTTTCTGGTAAGACGAGACACTATTGTGCTCCAATTGCCATACACAGTGCAAATAGCACTGGCGTCTGTTCCCAGCAAGTACTGTGTATTGTACTGAAGAGGATCTACTGTTCTTGTCAGTTTCCTAAGCAGAGATGAACTAGATATGGCCCGTGTGTGGGAAGCACAGTTGTTTAGTTCTGAGCAAGCTCACTGTTCTGGCCCTATAGGAAACACAGTAGAGTAGAAGAGTGCTCTTTTCTCAAAAGCAGAGTGTGTTTCTTGTAAAGCGAGCTAGAGTTTGTTTCCCAGTCCTAAATGGAGTTGAATCACATGCAGTTTCTGGTCCACGAGCAAGAGGTGTTTTATGGTAAGAATAGTCACTATTGCGCTGCCATTGCCATACACAGGACAAATAGCACTGGCGTCTGTTCCCAGCAAGTACAGTGTATTGGACTGAAGAGGATCTACTGTTCCTGTCAGATTTATAAGCAGAATTGAACTAAATATGGCCGTGTGTGTAGGAAGCACAGTTCTTTTGTTCTGAACAAGCTCACTGTTCGGACCCAATAGGAAACACAGTAGAGTAGAAGAGTGCTCTTTTCTCAAAAGCACAGTGTGTTTTTGTAAGGCAAGCTATAAGTTTGTTTCCCAGTCCTAAATAGAGTTGAATCACATGCAGTTTCTGGTCCTACGAGCAAGAGGTGTTTTCTGGTAAGGAAAGTCACTATTGCGCTCCCTTTGCCATACACAGTGCAAATAGCACTCGCGTCTGTTCCCAGTAAGTACAGTGTATCGGACTGAAGAGGAGCTACTGTTCTTGTTAGTTTCCTAAGCAGAGTTGAAGTAGATATGGCCCGTGTGTTTAGGAAGCACAGTTATTATGTTCTGAGCAAGCTCACTGTTCTGGCCCTATAGGAAACACAGTAGAGTAGAAGAGTGCTCTTTTCTACAAAGCACAGTGTGTTTCTTGTTAGGCGAGCTCGCGTTTGTTTCCCAGTCCTAAATGGATTTGAGTCACATGCAGTTTCTGGTCCTACGAGCAAGAGTTGATTTCTGGTAAGAAGAGTCACTATTGTGCTCCAAATGCCATACACAGTGCAAATAGCACTCGCGTCTGTTCCCAGCATGTACAGTGTATTTGACTGAATAGGAGCTACTGTTCTTGTCAGTTTCCTAAGCAGAGTTGAACTAGATATGGTCCATGTGTGTAGGAAGCACAGTTCTTTTGTTCTGAGCAAGCTCACTGTTTGGACCCCATGGGAAACACAGTAGAGTAGAAGAGTGCTCTTTTCTAAAAAACAGAGAATGTTTCTTGTAAGGCGAGCTAGCATTTGTTTCCCAGTCTTAAATGGCGTTGAATCACATGCAGTTTGTGTTTCTACGAGCAAGAGTTTTTTTCCTGTAAGGAGAGTCACTATTGTGCTGTCATTGCCATACACAGTGCAAATAGCACTCGCGTCTGTTCCCAGCATGTACAGTGTATTGGACTGAATAGGAGCTACTGTTCATGTCAGTTTCCTAAGCAGAGTTGAACTAGATATGGCCCATGTGTGTAGGAAGCACAGTTCTTATGTTCTGAGCAAGCTCACTGTTCTGGCCCTATAGGAAACACAGTAGAGTAGATGAGTGCTCTTTTCTCTGAAGCAGAGTGTGTTTCTTGTAAGGCGAGCTAGCGTTTGTTTCCTAGTCCTAAATGGAGTTGAATCACATGCAGTTTCTGGTCCTACGAACAAGAGTTGTTTTCTGGTAAGGAAAGTCACATTGCGCACCCATTGCCATACACAGTGCAAATAGCACTCGCGTCTGTTCCCAGCAAGTACTGTGTATTGGACTGAATAGGTGCTATTGTTTTTGTCTGTTTTCTAAGCAGAGTTGAAGTAGATATGGCCCGTGTGTGTAGGAAGCACAGTTCTTTTGTTCTCAGCAAGCTCACTGTTTGGACCCCATAGGAAACACAGTAGAGTAGAAGAGTGCTCTTTTCTCTAAAGCAGAGTGTGTTTCTTGTAAGGCGAGCTAGCGTTTGTTTCGCAGTCCTAAATGGAGTTGAATCCCATGCAGTTTCTGGTACTACGAGCAAGAGTTGTTTTCTGGTAAGAAGAGTCACTATTGTGCTCCAAATGCCATACACAGTGCAAATAGCACTCGCGTCTGTTCCAGGCATGTACAGTGTATTGGACTGAAGAGGAGCTACTGTTCTTGTCAGTTTACTAAGCAGAGTTGAACTAGATATGGTCCATGTGTGTAGAAAGCACAGTTTTTTTGTTCTGAGCAAGCTCACTGTTCTGGCCCATTAGGAAACACAGTAGAGTAGAAGAGTGCTCTTTTCTCTAAAGCAGAGTGTGTTTCTTATAAGGCGAGCTCGCGTTTGTTTCCCAGTCCTAAATGGAGTTGAGTCACAGACAGTTTTTGGTCCTACGAGCAAGAGTTGTTTTCTGGTAAGAAGAGTCACTATTGCGCTCCAAATGCCATACACAGTGCAAATAGCACTCGCGTCTGTTCCGACCATGAACAGTGTATTGGACTGAAGAGGAGCTACTGTTCTTGTCAGTTTCCTAAGCAGAGTTGAACTAGATATGGTCCATGTGTGTAGGAAGCACTTTTCTTTTGTTCTGAGCAAGCTCACTGTTTGGACCCCATAGGAAACACAGTAGAGTAGAAGAGTGCTCTTTTCTAAAAAGCAGAGAGTGTTTCTTGTAAGGCGAGCTAGCATTTGATTCCCAGTCCGAAATGGAGTAGAATCACATGCAGTTTGTGTTCCTACGAGCAAGAGTTGTTTTCTGGTAAGGAAAGTCACATTGCGCACCCATTGCCATACACAGTGCAAATAGGACTCGCGTCTGTTCCAAGCAAGTACAGTGTATTGGACTGAATAGGTGCTATTGTTCTTGTCTGTTTCCTAAGCAGAGTTGTACTAGATATGGCCCGTGTGTAGGAAGCACAGTTCTTTTGTACTGAGCAAGCTCACTGTTTGGACCCCATAGGAAACACAGTAGAGTAGAAGAGTGCTCTTTTCTCTAAACCAGAGTGTGTTTCTTGTAAGGCGAGCTAGCGTTTATTTAAATGTCCTAAATGGAGTTGAATCACATGCAGTTTCTGGTACTATGAGCAAGAGTTGTTTTCTGGTAAGAAGAGTCACTATTGTGCTCCAAATGCCATACACAGTGCAAATAGCACTCGCGTCTGTTCCAGGCATGTACAGTGTATTGGACTGAATAGGAGCTACTGTTCTTGTCAGTTTCCTAAGCAGAGTTGAACTAGATATGGTCCATGTGTGTAGGAAGCACAGTTCTTTTGTTCTGAGCAAGCTCACTGTTTGGACCCCATAGGAAACACAGTAGTGTAGAAGAGTGCTCTTTTCTAAAAAGCAGAGAGTGATCCTTGTAAGGCGAGCTAGCTTTTGTTTCCCAGTCCTAAGTGGCGTTGAATCACATGCAATTTGTGTTCCTACGAGCAAGAGGTGTTTTCTGGTAAGGAAAGTCACTATTGCGCTCTCATTGCCATACACAGTGCAAATAGCACTGGTGTCTCTTCCCAGAAGTACAGTGTATTGGACTGAAGAGGAGCTACTGTTCTTGTCAGTTTACTAAGCAGAGTTGAACTAGATATGGTCCATGTGTTTAGGAAGCACAGTTCTTTTGTTCTGAGCAAGCTCACTGTTCTGGCCCTATAGGAAACACAGTAGAGGAGAAGAGTGCTCTTTTCTCTAAAGCAGAGTGTGTTTCTTGTAAGGCGAGCTCGCGTTTGTTTCCCAGTCCTAAATGGAGTTGAGTCACAGACAGTTTTTGGTCCTACGAGCAAGAGTTGTTTTCTGGTAAGAAGTGTCACTATTGCGCTCCCATTGCCACACACAGTGCAAATAGCACTCGCGTCTGTTCCCACCATGTACAGTGTATTGGACTGAAGAGGAGCTACTGTTCTTGTCAGTTTCCTAAGCAGAGTTGAACTAGATATGGTCCATGTGTGTAGGAAGCACAGTTCTTTTGTTCTGAGCAAGCTCACTGTTTGGACCCCATAGGAAACACATTAGAGTAGAATACTGCTCTTTTCTCAAAAGCAGAGTGTGTTTCTTGTAAGGCGAGCTAGAGTTTGTTTCCCAGTCCTAAATGGAGTTGAGTCACATGCATTTTTTTGTCCTACGAGCAAGAGTTGTATTCTGGTAAGGAAAGTCACTATTGCGCTCTCATTGCCATACACAGTGCAAATAGCACTCGCGTCTGTTCCCAGCAAGTACAGTGTATTGGAATGAAGAGGAGCTACTGTTCTTGTCAGTTTCCTAAGCAGAGTTGAACTATATATGGTCCGTGTGTGTAGGAAGCACAGTTCTTTTGTTCTGAGCAAACTCACTGTTTGGACCCCATAGGAAACACAGTAGAGTAGAAGAGTGCTCTTTTCTCTAAAGCAGAGTGTGTTTCTTGTAAGGCGAGCTAGCGTTTGTTTTCCAGTCCTAAATGGAGTTGAATCTCATGCAGTTTCTGTTCCTACGAGCAAGAGTTGTTTTCTGGTAAGGAAAGTTACTATTGTGCTCCCATTGCCACACACAGTGCAAATAGCACTGGCATCTGTTCCCAGCAAGTACAGTGTATTGGACTAAAGAGGAGCTACTGTTCTTCTCAGTTGCCTAACCAGAGTTGAACTAGATATTGCCCGTGTGTGTAGGAAGCACAGTTCTTTTGTTCTGAGCAAGCTCAATGTTCTGGCCCTATAGGAAACACATTAGAGTAGAATACTGCTCTTTCCTCAAAAGCAGAGTGTGTTTCTTGTAAGGCGAGCTCGCGTTTGTTTCCCAGTCCTAAATGGAGTTGAGTCACAGACAGTTTTTGGTCCTACGAGCAAGAGTTGTTTTCTGGTAAGAAGAGTCACTATTGTGCTCCAAATGCCATACACAGTGCAAATAGCACTCGCGTCTGTTCCCAGCAAGTACAGTGTATTGGACTGAAGAGGAGCTACTGCTCTTGTCAGTTTCCTAAGCAGAGTTGAACTAGATATGGTCCATGTGTGTAGGAAGCACAGTTCTTTTGTTCTGAGCAAGCTCACTGTTTGGACCACATAGGAAACACCGTAGAGTAGAAGAGTGCTCTTTTCTCAAAAGCAGAGTGTGTTTCTTGTAAGGCGAGCTAGCGTTTGTTTCCCAGTCCTAAATGGAGTGGAATCACATGCAGTTTCTGGGTCTACGAGCTAGAGTTGTTTTATGGTAAGAAGATTCATTATTGCGCTGCCATTGCCATACACAGGACAAATAGCACTGGTGTCTGTTCCCAGCAACTACAGTGTATTGGACTGAAGAGGATCTAATGTTCTTGTCAGGTTCCTAAGCAGAATTGAACGACATATGGCCGTGTGTGTAGGAAGCACAGTTCTTTTGTTCTGAGCAAGCTCACTGTTCGGACCCAAAAGGAAACACAGTAGAGTAGAAGAGTGCTCTTTTCTATAAAGCAGAGAGTGTTTCTTGTAAGGCGAGCTAGCTTTTGTTTCCCAGTCCTAAATGTAGTTGAGTCACATGCAGTTTTTGGTCCTACAAGCAAGAGTTGTTTTCTGGTAAGAAGAGTCACTATTGTGCTCCAAATGCCATACACAGTGCAAATAGCACTCGCGTCAGTTCCCAGCATGTACAGTGTATTGGACTGAATAGGAGCTACTGTTCTTGAAAGTTTCCTAAGCAGAGTTGAACTAGATATGGTCCATGTGTGTAGGAAGCCCAGTTCTTTTGTTCTGAGCAAGCTCACTGTTCGAACCCAAAAGGAAACACAGTAGAGTAGAAGAGTGCTCTTTTCTCAAAAGCAGAGTGTGTTTTTTGTAAGGCAAGCTATCGTTTGTTTCCCAGTCCTAAGTGGAGTTGAATCACATGCAGTTTGTGGTCCTACGAGCAAGAATTGTTTTCCGGTAAGGAAAGTCACTATTGTGCTCCCTTTGCCATATACAGTGCATATAGCACTCGCGTCTGTTCCCAGCAAGTACAGTGTATCGGACTGAAGAGGAGCTACTGTTCTTGTCAGTTTCCTAAGCAGAGTTGAACTAGATATGTCCCGTGTGTTTAGGAAGCACAGTTATAATGTTCTGAGCAAGCTCACTGTTTGGCCCTATAGGAAACACAGTAGAGTAGAAGAGTGCTCTTTTCTATAAAGCAGAGTGTGTTTCTTGTAAGGCGAGCTCGCGTTTGTTACCCAGTCCTAAATGGATTTGAGTCACATGCAGTTTTTGGTCCTATGAGCAACAGTTGTTTTCTGGTAAGAAGAGTCACTATTGTGCTCTAAATGCCATACACAGTGCAAATAACACTCGCGTCTGTTCCCAGCATGTAGAATGTATTGGACTGAATAGGAGCTACTGTTCTTGTCAGTTTCCTAAGCAGAGTTGAACTAGATATGGTCCATGTGTGTAGGAAGCACAGTTATTTTGTTCTGAGCAAGCTCACTGTTTGGAACACATAGGAAACACAGTAGAGTAGAAGAGTGCTCTTTTCTAAAAAGCAGAGAGTGTTTCTTGTAAGTCAAGCTAGCATTTGTATCCCAGTCCTAAATGGCATTGAATCACATGCAGTTTGTGTTCCTACGAGCAAGAGTTGTTTTCTGGTAAGGAGAGTCACTATTGTGCTCCAATTGCGATTCACAGTTCAAATAGCACTCGCGTCTGTTCTCAGCAAGAGCAGGGTATCAGACTGAAGAGGAGTTACTGTTCTTGTCAGTTTCCTAAGCACAGTTGAACTAGATATGGCCCGTGTGTGTAGGAAGCACAGTTCTTTTGTTCTGAGCAAGCTCACTGTTCTGGCCCTATAGGAAACACAGTAGAGTAGAAGAGTGCTCTTTTCTCTAAAGGAGAGTGTGTTTCTTGTAAGGCGAGCTCACTTTTGTTTCCCAGTCCTAAATGGAGTTGAGTCACAGACAGTTTTTGGTCCTACAAGCAGGAGATGTTTTCTGGTAAGAAGAGTCACTATTGCGGTCCAAAAGCCATACACAGTGCAAATAGCACTGGCGTCTGTTCCCAGCAAGTACAGTGTATCGGACTGAAGAGGAGCTACTGTTCTTGTCTGTTTCCTAAGCAGAGTTGAACTAGATAAGGACCGTGTGTGTAGAAAGCACAGTTCTTATGTTCTGAGCAAGCTCACTGTTCTAGCCCAATAGGAAACACTGTAGAGTAGAAGAGTGCTCTTTTCTCAAAAGCAGAGTGTGTTTCTTCTAAGGCGAGCTAGCGTTTGTTTCCTAGTCCTAAATGGAGTTGAATCACATGCAGTTTCTGGTCCTACGAACAAGAGTTGTTTTCTGGTAAGGAAAGTCACTATTGCGCTCCCATTGCCATACACAGGGCAAATAGCACTCGCGTCTTTTCCCAGCAAGTACAGTGTATTGGACTGAATAGGAGCTACTGTTCTTGTCAGTTTCCTAAGCAGAGTTGAACTACATATGGTCCCTGTGTGTAGGAAGCACAGTTCTTATGTTCTGAGCAAGCTCACTCTTTGGACGCCATAGGAAACACAGTAGAGTAGAAGAGTGCTCTTTTCTCTAAATCAGAGTGTGTTTCTTGAAAGGCGAGCTAGCATTTGTTTCCCAGTCCTAAATGGAGTTTAATCACATGCAGTTTCTGTCCTACGAGCAAGAGTTGTTTTACGGTAAAAATAGTCACTATTGTGCTGCCTTTGCCACACACAGGACAAATAGCACTGGCGTCTGTTCGCAGCAAGTACAGTGTATTGGACTGAAGAGGATCTACTGTTCTTGTCAGGTTCCTAAGCAGAATTGAACTAGATATGGCCGTGTGTGTAGGAAGCACAGTTCTTTTGTTCTGAGCAAGCTCACTGTTCGGACCCAAAAGGAAACACAGTAGAATAGAAGAGTGCTCTTTTCTCAAAAGCAGAGTGTGTTTTTTGTAAGGCAAGCTATCATTTGTTTCCCAGTCCTAAATGGAGTTGAATCACATGCAGTTTCTGGTCCTACGAGCAAGAGTTGTTTTCTGGTAAGGAAAGTCACTATTGTGCTCCCTTTGCCATACACAGTGCAAATAGCTCTCGCGTCTCTTCCCCGCAAGTACAGTGTATTGGACTGAAGAGGAGGTACTGTTCTTGTCAGTTTCCTAAGCAGAGTTGAACTAGATATGGTCGATGTGTGTAGGAAGCACAGTTCTTTTGTTCTGAGCAAGCTCACTCTTTGGACCCCATAGGAAACACAGTAGAGTAGAAGAGTGCTCTTTTCTAAAAAGCATAGAGTGTTTCTTGTAAGGCGAACTAGCATTTGTTTCCCAGTCCTAAATGGCATTGAATCACATGCAGTTTGTGTTCCTACGAGCAAGAGTTGTTTTCTGGTAAAAAAAAAAAGTCACTATTGCGCTGTCATTGCCATGCACAGGTCAAATAGCACTCGCGTCTGTTCCCAGCAATTACAGTGTATTGGACTGAAGAGGAGCTGCTGGTCTTGTCAGTTTCATAAGCAGAGTTGAGCTAGATATGGTCCATGTGTGTAAAAAGCACAGTTCTTTTGTTCTGAGCAAGCTCACTGTTTGGACCCCATAGGAAACACAGTAGAGTAGAAGAGTGCTCTTTTCTCAAAAGCAGAGTGTGTTTCTTGTAAGGCAAGCTAGCATTTGTTTCCCAGTCCTAAATGGCGTTGAATCACATGCAGTTTCTGGTCCTACGAGCAAGAGTTGTTTTCTAGTAAGGAAAGTCACTATTGCGATCTCATTGCCATACAAAGTGCAAATAGCACTCGCGTCTGTTCCCAGAAAGTACAGTGTATTGGACTGAAGAGGAGCTACTGTTCTTGTCAGTTTCCTAAGCAGAGTTGAACTAGATATGGTCCGTGTGTGTAGGAAGCACAGTTCTTTTGTTCTGAGCAAGCTCACTGTTTGGACCCCATAGGAAACACATTAGAGTAGAATACTGCTCTTTTCTCAAAAGCAGAGTGTGTTTCTTGTAAGGCGAGCTAGAGTTTGTTTCCCAGTCCTAAATGGAGTTGAGTCACATGCAGTTTTTTGTCCTACGAGCAAGAGTTGTTTTCTGGTAAGGAAAGTCACTATTGCGCTCCCATTGCCATACACAGTGCAAATAGCACTCCTGTTTGTTCCCAGCAAGTACAGTGTATTGGACTGAAGAGGAGCTACTGTTCTTGTCAGTTTCCTAAGCAGAGTTGAACTACATATGGTCTGTGTGTAGGAAGCACAGTTCTTTTGTTCTGAGCAAGCTCTCTGTTTGGACCCCATAGGAAACACAGTAGAGTAGAAGAGTGCTCTTTTATCTAAAGCAGAGTGTGTTTCCTGTAAGGCAAGCTAGCGTTTGTTTCCCAGTCCTAAATGGAGTTGAATCACATGCAGTTTCTGGTCCTACGAGCAAGAGTTGTTTTCTGGTAAGGAAAGTTACTATTGCGCTCCCATTGCCATACACAGTGCAAATAGCACTGGCATCTGTTCCCAGCAAGTACAGTGTATTGGACTGAAGAGCAGCTACTGTTCTTCTCAGTTTCCTAAGCAGAGTTAAACTAGATATTGCCCGTGTGTGTAGGAAGCACAGTTCTTTTTTTCTGAGCAAGCTCAATGTTCTGTCCCTATAAGAAACACATTAGAGTAGAATACTGCTCTTTTCTCAAAAGCAGAGTGTGTTTCTTGTAAGGCGAGCTAGAGTTTGTTTCCCAGTCCTAAATGGAGTTGAGTCCCATGCAGTTTTTTGTCCTACGAGCAAGAGTTGTTTTCTGGTAAGACGAGTCACTATTGTGCTCTAATTGCCCTTCACAGTGCAAATAGCACTCGCATGTGTTCTCAGCAAGTACAGTGTATCGGACTGAAGAGGAGCTACTGTTCTTGTCAGTTTCCTAAGCAAAGTTGAACTAGATATGGCCCGTGTGTGTAGGAAGCACAGTTCTTTTGTTCTGAGCAAGCTCACTTTTCTGGCCCTATAGGAAACACAGTAGAGTAGAAGAGTGCTCTTTTCTCTAAAGCAGAGTGTATTTCTTGTAAGGCGAGCTTGCGTTTGTTTCCCAGTCCTAAATGGAGTTGAATCACATGCAGTTTCTGGTCCTACGAACAAGAGATGTTTTCTGGTAAGGAAAGTCACTATTCCGCTCCCCTTGCCATACACAGTGCAAATAGCACTGGCGTCTCTTCCCCGCAAGTACAGTGTATTGGACTGAAGAGGAGCTACTGTTCTTGTCAGTTTCCTAAGCAGAGTTGAACTAGATATGGTCGATGTGTGGAGGAAGCACAGTTCTTTTTTTCTGAGCAAGCTCACTGTTTGGACCCCATAGGAAACACAGTAGAGTAGAAGAGTGCTCTTTTCTCAGAAGCAGAGTGTGTTTCTTGTAAGGCGAGCTAGCATTTGTTTCCCAGTCCTAAATGGCGTTGAATCACATGGAGTGTGTGGTCCTACGAGCAAGAGTTGTTTTCTGGTAAGGAAAGTCACTATTGCGCTCCCTTTGCCATACACAGTGCAAATAGCACTCGCGTCTGTTTCCAGCAAGTACAGTGTATCGGACTGAAGAGGAGCTACTGTTCTTATCAGTTTCCTAAGCAGAGTTGAACTAGATATGGTCTATGTGTGTAAGAAGCACAGTTCTTTGTTCTGAGCAAGCTCACTGTTTGGACCCCATAGGAAACACAGTAGAGTAGAAGAGTGCTCTTTTCTCTAAAGCAGAATGTGTTTCTTGTTAGGCGAGCTAGCGTTTGTTCCGCTGTCCAAAATGGAGTTGAATCCCATGCAGTTTCTGGTACCACGAGCAAGAGTTGTTTCCTGGTAAGAAGATTCACTATTGTGCTGCCATTGCCATACACAGGACAAATAGCACTGGCATCTGTTCGCAGCAAGTACAGTGTATTGGACTGAAGAGGATGTACTGTTCTTGTCAGGTTCCTAAGCAGAATTGAACTAGATATGGTCCATGTGTGTAGGAAGCACAGTTTTTTGTTCTGAGCACGCTCACTGTTCGGACCCAAACGGAAACACAGTAGAGTAGAAGTGTGCTCTTTTTTCAAAAGCAGAGTGTGTTTTTTGTAAGGCAAGCTATCGTTTGTTTCCCAGTCCTAAATGGAGTTGAATCACATGCAGTTTTTGGTCCAACGAGCTAGAGTTGTTTTCTGGTAAGGAAATTCACTATTGCGCTCCCTTTGCCATACACAGTGCAAATAGCACTCGCGTCTGTTCCCAGCAAGTACAGTGTATCGGACTGAAGAGGAGCTACTGTTCTTCTCAGTTTCCTAAGCAGAGTTAAACTAGATATTGCCCGTGTGTGTAGGAAGCACAGTTCTTTTTTTCTGAGCAAGCTCAATGTTCTGGCACTATAGGAAACACATTAGAGTAGAATACTGCTCTTTTCTCAAAAGCAGAGTGTGTTTCTTGTAAGGCGAGCTAGAGTTTGTTTCCCAGTCCTAAATGGAGTGGAATCACATGCAATTTCTGGTCCTATGAGCAAGAGTTGTTTTCTGGTAAGGAAAGTAACTATTGCGCTTCCATTGCCATACACAGTGCAAATAGCACTCGCGTCTGTTCCCAGCAAGTACAGTGTATCGGACTCAAGAGGAGCTACTGTTCTTGTCAGTTTCCTAAGCAGAGTTGAACTAGATAAGGACCGTGTGTGTAGAAAGCACTGTTCTTATGTTCGGAGCAAGCTCACTGTTCTGGCCTTATAGGAAACACAGTAGAGTAGAAGAGTGCTCTTTTCTCAAAAGCAGATTGTGTTTCTTGTAAGGTGAGCTACCGTTTGTTTCCCAGTCATAAATAGAGTTGAATCACATGCAGTTTCTGGTCCTACGAGCAAGAGTTGTTTTATGATAAGAATAGTCACTATTGCGCTGCCATTGCCATACACAGGACAAAGAGCACTGGCTTCTGTTGCCAGCAGTACAGTGTATTGTACTGAAGAGGAGCTAATATTCTTGTCAGGTTCCTAAGCAGAATTCAACTAGATATGGCTGTGTGTGTAGGAAGCACAGTTCTTTTGTTCTGAGAAAGCTCACTGTTCGGACCCCATAGGAAACACAGTAGAGTAGAAGAGTGCTCTTTTCTCAAAAGCAGAGTGTGTTTCTTGTAAGGTGAGCTAGCGTTTGTTTCCCAGACCTAAATGGAGTTGAGTCACATGCAGTTTTTTGTCCTACGAGCAAGAGTTGTTTTCTGGTAAGACGAGTCACTATTGTGCTCCAATTGCCATACACAGTGCAAATAGCACTCGCGTCTCTTCCCCGCAAGTACAGTGTATTGGACTGAAGAGGAGCTACTGTTCTTGTCAGTTTCCTAAGCAGAGTTGAACTAGATAAGGACCGTGTGTGTAGAAAGCACAGTTCTTATGTTCGGAGCAAGCTCACTGTTCTGGCCTTATAGGAAACACAGTAGAGTAGAAGAGTGCTCTTTTCTCAAAAGCAGAGTGTGGTTCTTGTAAGGCGAGCTAGCGTTTGTTTTTTAGTCCTAAATGGAGTTGATTCACATGCAGTTTCTGGTCCTACGAACAAAAGTTGTTTTCTGGTAAGGAAAGTCACTATTGCCCTCCCAATGCCATACACAGTGCAAATAGCACTCGCGTCTTTTCCCAGCAAGTACAGTGTATTGGACTGAAGAGGAGCTACTGTTCTTGTCATTTTCCTAAGCAGAGTTAAACTGCATATGGTCCTTGTGTGTAGGAAGCACAGTACTTTTGTTCTGAGCAAGCTCACTGTTTGGAAGCCATAGGAAACACAGTAGAGTAGAAGAGTGCTCTTTTCTCTAAAGCTGAGTGTGTTTCTGGTAAGGCGAGCTAGCGTTTGTTTCCCAGTCCTAAATGGAGTGGAATCACATGCAGTTTCTGTCCTACGAGCAAGAGTTGTTTTATGGTAAGAATAGTCACTAATGTGCTGCCATTGCCATACACCGGGCAAATAGCACTCGCGTCTGTTCGCAGCAAGTACAGTGTATTGGACTGAATAGGAGCTACTGTTCTTGTCAGTTTCCTAAGCAGAGTTGAACTACATATGGTCCTTGTGTGTAGGAAGCACAGTTCTTTTGTTCTGAGCAAGCTCACTGTTTGGACTCCATAGGAAACACAGTAGAGTAGAAGAGTGCTCTTTTCTCTAAAGCAGAGTGTGTTTCTTGTAAGGCGAGCTAGCATTTGTTTCCCAGTCTTAAACGGAGTTGAATCACATGCAATTTCTGATCCTACGAGCAAGAGTTGTTTTCTGGTAAGGAAAGTCACTATTGCGCTCCCATTGCCATACACAGTGCAAATAGCACTCGCGTCTGTTCCCAGCAAGTACAGTGTATCGGACTGAAGAGGAGTTACTGTTCTTGTCAGTTTCCTAAGCAGAGTTGAACTAGATATGGCCTGTGTGTAGGAAGCACAGTTCTTTTGTTCTGAGCAAGCTCACTGTTCTGGCCCTATAGGAAACATAGTAGAGTAGAAGAGTGCTCTTTTCTCAAAAGCAGATTGTGTTTCTTGTAAGGTGAGCTAGCGTTTGTTTCCCAATCCTAAATGGAGTTGAATCACATGCAGTTTCTGGTCCTACGAGCAAGAGTGGTTTTATGATAAGAATAGTCACTATTGCGCTGCCATTGCCATACACAGGACAAAGAGCACTGGCTTCTGTTCCCAGCAGTACAGTGTATTGGACTGAAGAGGAGCTACTGTTCTTGTCAGGTTCCTAAGCAGAATTGAACTAGATATGGCTGTGTGTGTAGGAAGCACAGTTCTTTTGTTCTGAGAAAGCTCACTGTTCGGACCCCATAGGAAACACAGTAGAGTATAAGAGTGCTCTTTTCTCAAAAGCAGAGTGTGTTTCTTGTAAGGTGAGCTAGCATTTGTTTCCCAGACCTAAATGGAGTTGAGTCACATGCAGTTTTTTGTCCTACGAGCAAGAGTTGTTTTCTGGTAAGACGAATCACTATTGTGCTCCAATTGCCATACACAGTGCAAATAGCACTCGCGTCTCTTCCCCGCAAGTACAGTGTATTGGACTGAAGAGGAGCTACTGTTCTTGTCAGTTTCCTAAGCAGAGTTGAACTAGATATGGTCGATGTGTGTAGGAAGTACAGTTCTTTGTTCTGAGCAAGCTCACTGTTTGGACCCCATAGGAAACACAGTAGAGAAGAAGAGTGCTCTTTTCTCAAAAGCAGAGAGTGTTTCATGTAAGGCGAGCTAGCATTTGTTTTCCAGTCCTAAACGGAGTTGAATCACATGCAGTTTCTGGTCCTACGAGCAAGAGTTGTTTTCTGGTAAGGAAAGTCACTATTGCGCTCACATTGCCATACACAGTGCAAATAGCACTGGCGTCTGTTCCCAGCAAGTACAGTGTATCGGACTGAAGAGGAGCTACTGTTCTTGTCAGTTTCCTAAGCAGAGTTGAACTAGATAAGGACCGTGTGTGTAGAAAGCACAGTTCTTATGTTCTGAGCAAGCTCACTGTTCTGGCCCTATAGGAAACACATTTGAGTAGAAGAGTGCTATTTTCTCAAAAGCAGAGTGTGTTTCTTGTAAGGCGAGCTAACGTTTGTTTCCTAGTCCTAAATGGGGTTGAATCACATGCAGTTTCTGGTCCTACGAACAAGAGTTGTTTTCTGGTAAGGAAAGTCACTATTGCGCTCCCATTGCCATACACAGGGCAAATAGCACTCGCGTCTTTTCCCAGCAAGTACAGTGTATTGGACTGAATAGGAGCTACCGTTTTTGTCAGTTTCCTAAGCAGAGTTGAACTACATATGGTCCTTGTGTGTAGGAAGCACAGTTCTTTTGTTCTTAGCAAGCTCACTGTTTGGACTCCATAGGAAACACAGTAGAGTAGAAGAGTGCTCTTTTCTCTAAAGCAGAGTGTGTTTCTTGTAAGGCGAGCTAGCATTAGTTTCCCAGTCCTAAATGGAGTGGAATCACATGCAGTTTCTGTCCTACGAGCAAGAGTTGTTTTATGATAAGCATAGTCACTATTGTGCTGCCATTGCCATACACAGGACAAATAGCACTGGCGTCTGTTCGCAGCAAGTACAGTGTATTGGACTGAACAGGATCTACTGTTCTTGTCAGGTTCCTAAGCAGAATTGAACTAGATATGGACGTGTGTGTAGGAAGCACAGTTCTTTTGTTCTGAGCAAGCTCACTGTTCAGACCCCATAGGAAACACAGTACAGTAGAAGAGTACTCTTTTCTCAAAAGCAGAGTGTGTTTTTTGTAAGGCAAGCTATCATTTTTTTCCCAGTCCTAAATGGAGTTGAATCACATGCAGTTTCTGGTCCTACGAGTAAGAGTTGTTTTCTGGTAAGCAAAGTCACTATTGCGCTCCCTTTGCCATACACAGTGCAAATAGCACTCGCGTCTGTTCCCAGCAAGTACAGTGTATCGGACTGAAGAGGAGCTACTGTTCTTGTCAGTTTCCTAAGCAGAGTTGAACTAGATATGGTCCATGTGTGTAGGAAGCACAGTTCTTTGTTCTGAGTAAGCTCACTGTTTGGACCCCATAGGAAACACAGTGGAGTAGAAGAGTGCTCTTTTCTCAAAAGCAGAGAGTGTTTCATGTAAGGCAAGCTAGCATTTGTTTCCCAGTCCTAAACGGAGTTGAATCACATGCAGTTTCTGTTCCTACGAGCAAGAGTTGTTTTCTGGGAGGAAAGTCACTATTGCGCTCCTTTTGCCATACACAGTGCAAATAGCACTGGCGTCTGTTCCCAGCAAGTACAGTGTATCGGACTGAAGAGGAGCTACTGTTCTTGTCAGTTTCCTAAGCAGAGTTGAACTAGATATGGCCCGTGTGTAGGAAGCACAGTTCTTTTGTTCTGAGCAAGCTCACGGTTCTGGCCCTATAGGAAACACAGTAGAGTAGAAGAGTGCTCTTTTCTCTAAAGCAGATTGTCTTTCTTGTAAGGTGAGCTAGCGTTTGTTTCCCAGTCCTAAAAGGAGTTGAATCACATGCAGTTTCTGGTCCTACGAGCAAGAGTTGTTTTATGATAAGAATAGTCACTATTGCTCTGCCATTGCCATACACAGGACAAAGAGCACTGGCTTCTGTTCCCAGCAGTACAGTGTATTGGACTGAAGAGGAGCTACTGTTCTTGTCAGGTTCCTAAGCAGAATTGAACTAGATATGGCTGTGTGTGTAGGAAGCACAGTTCTTTTGTTCTGAGAAAGCTCACTGTTCGGGCCCCATAGGAAACACAGTAGAGTAGAAGAGTGCTCTTTTCTCAAAAGCAGAGTGTGTTTCTTGTAAGGTGAGCTAGCGTTTGTTTCCCAGACCTAAATGGAGTTGAGTCACATGCAGTTTTTTGTCCTACGAGCAAGAGTTGTTTTCTGGTAAGACGAATCACTATTCTGCTCCAATTGCCATACATAGTGCAAATAGCACTCGCGTCTCTTCACCGCAAGTACAGTGTATTGGACTGAAGAGGAGCTACTGTTCTTATCAGTTTCCTAAGCAGAGTTGAACTAGATATGGTCCATGTGTGTAGGAAGCACAGTTCTTTGTTCTGAGCAAGCTCACTGTTCGGACCCCATAGGAAACACAGTAGAGTAGAAGAGTGCTCTTTTCTCTAAAGCAGAGTGTGTTTCTTGTAAGGCGAGCTAGCGTTTGTTCTGCTGTCCTAAATGGAGTTGAATCCCATGCAGTTTCTGGTACTACGAGCAAGAGTTGTTTTCTGGTAAGAAGATTCACTATTGCGCTGCCATTGCCATACACAGGACAAATTGCACTGGCATCTGTTCGCAGCAAGTACAGTGTATTGGACTGAAGAGGAGCTACTGTTCTTGTCAGGTTCCTAAGCAGAATTGAACTAGATATGGTCCATGTGTAGGAAGCACAGTTCTTTTCTTCTGAGCAAGCTCACTGTTCGGACCCAACAGGAAACACAGTAGAGTAGAAGAGTGCTCTTTTCTCTAAAGCAGAGTGTGTTTCTTGTAAGGCGAGCTAGCGTTTGTTTCCCAGTCCTAAATGGAGTTGAATCACATGCAATTTCTGGTCCTACGAGCAAGAGTTGTTTTCTGGTAAGGAAAGAAACTATTGCGCTTCCATTGCCATAGACAGTGCAAATAGCACTCGCGTCTGTTCCCAGCAAGTACAGTGTATCGGACTGAAGAGGAGCTACTGTTCTTGTCAGTTTCCTAAGCAGAGTTGAACTAGATAAGGACCGTGTGTAGAAAGCACAGTTCTTATGTTCTGAGCAAACTCACTGTTCTGGCCCTATAGGAAACACAGTAGAGTAGAATAGTGCTCTTTTCTCAAAAGCAGAGTGTGGTTCTTGTAAGGCTAGCTAGCGTTTGTTTTTTAGTCCTAAATGGAGTTGAATCACATGCAGTTTCTGGTCCTACGAACAAGAGTTGTTTTCTGGTAAGGAAAGTCACTATTGCGCTCCCATTGCCATACACAGTGCAAATAGCACTCGCGTCTTTTCCCAGCAAGTACAGTGTATTGGACAGAATAGGAGCTACTGTTCTTGTCAGTTTCCTAAGCAGAGTTGAACTACATATGTTCCTTGTGTGTAGGAAACACAGTACTTTTGTTCTGAGCAAGCTCACTGTTTGGAAGCCATAGGAAACACAGTAGAGTAGAAGAGTGCTCTTTTCACTAAATCAGAGTGTGCTTCTGGTAAGGCGAGCTAGCGTTTGTTTCCCAGTCCTAAATGGAGTGGAATCACATGCAGTTTCTGTCCTACGAGCAAGAGTTGTTTTATGGTAAGAATACTCACTATTGTGCTGCCATTGCCATACACAGGACAAATAGCACTGGCGTCTGTTCGCAGCAAGTACAGTGTATTGGACTGAAGAGGATCTACTGTTCTTGTCAGGTTCCTAAGCAGAATTGAACTAGATATGGACGTGTGTGTAGGAAGCACAGTTCTTTTGTTCTGAGCAAGCTCACTGTTCGGACCCCATAGGAAACACAGTACAGAAGAAGAGTGCTCTTTTCTCAAAAGCAGAGTGTGTTTCTTTTAAGGCGAGCTAGCGTTTTTTTCCTAGTCCTAAATGGAGTTGAATCACATGCAGTTTCTGGTCCTACGAACAAGAGTTGTTTTCTGGTAAGGAAAGTCACTATTGCGCTCCCATTGCCATACACAGGGCAAATAGCACTCACGTCTTTTCCCAGCAAGTACAGTGTATTGGACTGAATAGGAGCTACTGTTCTTGTCAGTTTCCTAAGCAGAGTTGAACTACATATGGTCCTTGTGTGTAGGAAGCACAGTTCTTTTGTTCTGAGCAAGCTCACTGTTTTGACCCCATAGGAAACACAGTAGAGTAGAAGAGTGCTCTTTTCTCAAAAGCAGAGTGTGTTTCTTGTAAGTTGAGCTAGCATTTGTTTCCCAGTCCTAAACGGAGTTGAATCACATGCAGTTTCTGATCCTACGAGCAAGAGTTGTTTTCTGGTAAGGAAAGTCACTATTGCGCTCCCATTGCCATACACAGTGCAAATAGCACTCGCGTCTGTTCCCAGAAAGTACAGTGTATCAGACTGAAGAGGAGCTACTGTTCTTGTCAGTTTTCTAAGCAGAGTTGAACTAGATATGGCCCGTGTGTAGGAAGCACAGTTCTTTTGTTCTGAGCAATCTCACTGTTCTGGCCCTATAGGAAACACAGTAGAGTAGAAGAGTGCTCTTTTCTCAAAAGCAGAATGTGTTTCTTGTAAGGTGAGCTAGCGTTTGTTTCCCAGTCCTAAATGGAGTTGAATCACATGCAGTTTCTCGTCCTACGAGCAAGAGTTGTTTTATGATAAGAATAGTCACTATTGCGCTGCCATTGCCATACACAGGACAAAGAGCACTGGCTTCTGTTGCCAGCATTACAGTGTATTGGACTGAAGAGGAGCTACTGTTCTTGTCAGGTTCCTAAGCAGAATTGAACTAGATATGGCTGTGTGTGTAGGAAGCACAGTTCTTTTGTTCTGAGAAAGCTCACTGTTCGGGCCGCATAGGAAACACAGTAGAGAAGAAGAGTGCTCTTTTCTCAAAAGCAGAGTGTGTTTCTTGTAAGGTGAGCTAGCGTTTGTTTCACAGACCTAAATGGAGTTGAGTCACATGCAGTTTTTTGTCCTACGAGCAAGAGTTGTTTTCTGGTAAGACGAGTCACTATTGTGCTCCAATTGCCATACACAGTGCAAATAGCACTCGCGTCTCTTTCCCGCAAGTACAGTGTATTGGACTGAAGAGGAGCTACTGTTCTTGTCAGTTTCCTAAGCAGAGTTGAACTAGATATGGTCGATGTGTGTAGGAAGCACAGTACTTTTGTTCTGAGCAAGCTCACTGTTTGGACCCCATAGGAAACACAGTAGAGTAGAAGAGTGCTCTTTTCTAAGAAGCAGAGTGTGTTTCTTGTAAGGCGAGCTACCATTTGTTTCCCAGTCGTAAATGGCGTTGAATCACATGGAGTGTGTGGTCCTACGAGCAAGAGTTGTTTTCTGGTAAGAAGAGTCACTATTGCGCTCCCTTTGCCATACACAGTGCAAATAGCACTCGCGTCTGTTTCCAGCAAGTACAGTGTATCGGACTGAAGAGGAGCTACTGTTCTTGTCAGTTTCCTAAGCAGAGTTGAACTAGATATGGTCCATGTGTGTAGGAAGCGCAGTTCTTTGTTCTTAGCAAGCTCACTGTTTGTACCCCATAGGAAACACAGTAGAGTAGAAGAGTGCTCTTTTCTCTAAAGCAGAGTGTGTTTCTTGTAAGGCGAGCTAGCGTTTGCTCCGCTGTCCTAAATGGAGTTGAATCCCATGCAGTTTCTGGTACTACGAGCAAGAGTTGTTTTCTGGTAAGAAGATTCACTATTGCGCTGCCATTGCCATACACAGGACAAATAGCACTGGCATCTGTTCGCAGCAAGTACAGTGTATTGGACTGAAGAGGATGTACTGGTCTTGTCAGGTTCCTAAGCAGAATTGAAGTAGATATGGTCCATGTGTGTAGGAAGCACAGTTCTTTTGTTCTGAGCAAGCTCACTGTTCGGACCCAACAGGAAACACAGTAGAGTAGAAGAGTGCTCTTTTCTCAAAAGCAGAGTGTGTTTTTTGTAAGGCAAGCTATGGTTTGTTTCCCAGTCCTAAATGGAGTTGAATCACATGCAGTTTCTGGTCCTACGAGCTAGAGTTGTTTTCTGGTAAGGAAAGTCACTATTGCGCTCCCTTTGCCATACACAGTGCAAATAGCACTCGCGTCTGTTCCCAGCAAGTACAGTGTATCGGACTGATGAGGAGCTACTGTTCTTCTCAGTTTCCTAAGCAGTGTTAAACTAGATATTGCCCGTGTTTGTAGGAAGCACAGTTCTTTTTTTCTGAGCAAGCTCAATGTTCTGGCCCTACAGGAAACACATTAGAGTAGAATACTGCTCTTTTCTCAAAAGCAGAGCGTGTTTCTTGTAAGGCGAGCTAGAGTTTGTTTCCCAGTCCTAAATGGAGTTGAGTCACATGCAGTTTTTTGTCCTATGAGCAAGAGTTGTTTTCTGGTAAGACGAGTCACTATTGTGCTCCAATTGCCATTCACAGTGCAAATAGCACTCGCATCTGTTCTCAGCAAGTACAGTGTATCGGACTGAAGAGGAGCTACTGTTCTTGTCAGTTTCCTAAGCAGAGTTGAACTAGATATGGCCCGTGTGTGTAGGAAGCACAGTTGTTTTGTTCTGAGCAAGCTCACTTTTCTGGCCCTATAGGAAACAAAGTAGAGTAGAAGAGTGCTCTTTTCTCTAAAGCAGAGTGTGTTTCTTATAAGGCGAGCTCGCGTTTGTTTCCCAGTCCTAAATGGAGTTGAGTCACAGACAGTTTTTGGTCCTACGAGCAAGAGTTGTTTTCCTGTAAGAAGAGTCACTATTGCGCTCCAAATGCCATACACAGTGCAAATAGCACTCGCGTCTGTTCCCAGCAAGTACAGTGTATTGGACTGAAGAGGAGCTACTGCTCTTGTCAGTTTCCTAAGCAGAGTTGAAATAGATATGGTCCATGTGTGTAGGAAGCACAGTTCTTATGTTCTGAGCACCTCACTGTTCTGGCCCTATAGGAAACACAGTAGAGTAGAAGAGTGCTCTTTTCTCAAAAGCAGGGTGTGGTTCTTGTAAGGCGAGCTAGCGTTTGTTTTTTAGTCCTAAATGTAGTTGAATCACATGCAGTTTCTGGTCCTACGAACAAGAGTTGTTTTCTGGTAAGGAAAGTCACTATTGCGCTCCCATTGCCATACACAGTGCAAATAGCACTCGCGTCTTTTCCCAGCAAGTACAGTGTATTGGACTGAATAGGAGCTACTGTTCTTGTCAGTTTCCTAAGCAGAGTTGAACTACATATGGTCCTTGTGTGTAGGAAGCACAGTACTTTTGTTCTGAGCAAGCTCACTGTTTGGAAGCCATAGGAAACACAGTAGAGTAGAAGAGTGCTCTTTTCTCTAAAGCAGAGTGTGTTTCTGGTAAGGCGAGCTAGCGTTTGTTTCGCAGTCCTAAATGGAGTGGAATCACATGCAGTTTCTGTCCTAGGAGCAAGAGTTGTTTTATGGTAAGAATAGTCACTATTGTTCTGCCATTGCCATACACAGGACAAATAGCATTGGCGTCTGTTCGCAGCAAGTACAGTGTATTGGACTGAAGAGGATCTACTGTTCTTGTCAGGTTCCTAAGCAGAATTGAACTAGATATGGACGTGTGTGTAGGAAGCTCAGTTCTTTGGTTCTGAGCAAGCTCACTGTTCGGACCCCATAGGAAACACAGTACAGTAGAAGAGTGCTCTTTTCTCAAAAGCAGAGTGTGTTTTTTGTAAGGCAAGCTATCATTTTTTTCCCAGTCCTAAATGGAGTTGAATCACATGCAGTTTCTGGTCCTACGAGCAAGAGTTGTTTTCTGGTAAGGAAAGTCACTATTGCGCTCCCTTTTCCATACACAGTGCAAATAGCACTCGCGTCTGTTGCCAGCAAGGACAGTGTATCGGACTGAAGAGGAGCTACTGTTCTTGTCAGTTTCCTAAGCAGAGTTGAACTAGATATGGTCCATGTGTGTAGGAAGCACAGTTTTTTGTTCTGAGCAAGCTCACTGTTTGGACCCCATAGGAAACACAGTAGAGTAGAAGAGTGCTCTTTTCTCAAAAGCAGAGAGTGTTTCATGTAAGGCGAGCTAGCATTTGTTTCCCAGTCCTAATCGGAGTTGAATCACATGCAGTTTCTGGTCCTACGAGCAAGAGTTGTTTTCTGGTAAGGAAAGTCACTATTGCACTCCCATTGCCATACACAGTGCAAATAGCACTCGCGTCTGTTCCCAGAAAGTACAGTGTATCGGACTGAAGAGGAGCTACTCTTCTTGTCAGTTTCCTAAGCTGAGTTGAACTAGATATGGCCCGTGTGTAGGAAGCACAGTTCTTTTGTTCTGAGCAAGCTCACTGTTCTGGCCCTATAGGAAACACAGTAGAGTAGAAGAGTGCTCTTTTCTCTAAAGCAGATTGTGTTTCTTGTAAGGTGAGCTATGGTTGTTTCCCAGTCCTAAATGGAGTTGAATCACATGCAGTTTCTGGTCCTACGAGCAAGAGTTGTTTTATGATAAGAATAGTCACTATTGCGCTGCCATTGCCATACACAGGACAAAGAGCACTGGCTTCTGTTCCCAGCAGTACAGTGTATTGGACTGAAGAGGAGCTACTGTTCTTGTCAGGTTCCTAAGCAGAATTGAACTAGATATGGCTGTGTGTGTAGGAAGCACAGTTCTTTTGTTCTGAGAAGGCTCACTGTTCGGACCCCATAGGAAACACAGTAGAGTAGAAGAGTGCTCTTTTCTCAAAAGCAGAGTGTGTTTCTTGTAAGGTGAGCTAGCGTTTGTTTCCCAGACCTAAATGGAGTTGAGTCACATGCAGTTTTTTGTCCTACGAGCAAGAGTTGTTTTCTGGTAAGACGAGTCACTATTGTGCTCCAATTGCCTAACACAGTGCAAATAGCACTCGCGTCTCTTCCCCGCAAGTACAGTGTATTGGACTGAAGAGGAGCTACTGTTCTTGTCAGTTTCCCAAGCAGAGTTGAACTAGATATGGTCGATGTGTGTAGGAAGCACAGTTCTTTTGTTCTGACCAAGCTCACTGTTTGGAAGCCATAGGAAACACAGTAGAGTAGAAGAGTGCTCTTTTCTCTAAAGCAGAGTGTGTTTCTGGTAAGGCGAGCTAGCGTTTGTTTCGCAGTCCTAAATGGAGTGGAATCACATGCAGTTTCTGTCCTAGGAGCAAGAGTTGTTTTATGGTAAGAATAGTCACTATTGTGCTGCCATTGCCATACACAGGACAAATAGCACTGGCGTCTGTTCGCAGCAAGTACAGTGTATTGGACTGAAGAGGATCTACTGTTCTTGTCAGGTTCCTAAGCAGAATTGAACTAGATATGGACGTGTGTGTAGGAAGCTCAGTTCTTTTGTTCTGAGCAAGCTCACTGTTCGGACCCCATAGGAAACACAATACAGTAGAAGAGTGCTCTTTTCTCAAAAGCAGAGTGTGTTTTTTGTAAGGCAAGCTATCATTTTTTTCCCAGTCCTAAATGGAGTTGAATCACATGCAGTTTCTGGTCCTACGAACAAGAGTTGTTTTCTGGTAAGGAAAGTCACTATTGCGCTCCCTTTGCCATACACAGTGCAAATAGCACTCGCGTCTGTTGCCAGCAAGTACAGTGTATCGGACTGAAGAGGAGCTACTGTTCTTGTCAGTTTCCTAAGCAGAGTTGAACTAGATATGGTCCATGTGTGTAGGAAGCACAGTTTTTTGTTCTGAGCAAGCTCACTGTTTGGACCCCATAGGAAACACAGTAGAGTAGAAGAGTGCTCTTTTCTCAAAAGCAGAGAGTGTTTCATGTAAGGCGAGCTAGCATTTGTTTCCCAGTCCTAATCGGAGTTGAATCACATGCAGTTTCTGGTCCTACGAGCAAGAGTTGTTTTCTGGTAAGGAAAGTCACTATTGCACTCCCATTGCCATACACAGTGCAAATAGCACTCGCGTCTGTTCCCAGAAAGTACAGTGTATCGGACTGAAGAGGAGCTACTGTTTTTGTCAGTTTCCTAAGCAGAGTTGAACTAGATATGGCCCGTGTGTAGGAAGCACAGTTCTTTTGTTCTGAGCAAGCTCACTGTTCTGGCCCTATAGGAAACACAGTAGAGTAGAAGAGTGCTCTTTTCTCTAAAGCAGATTGTGTTTCTTGTAAGGTGAGCTAGCGTTTGTTTCCCAGTCCTAAATGGATTTGAATCACATGCAGTTTCTGGTCCTACGAGCAAGAGTTGTTTTATGATAAGAATAGTCACTATTGCGCTGCCATTGCCATAAACAGGACAAAGAGCACTGGCTTCTGTTCCCAGCAGTACAGTGTATTGGACTGAAGAGGAGCTACTGTTCTTGTCAGGTTCCTAAGCAGAATTGAACTAGATATGGCTGTGTGTGTAGGAAGCACAGTTCTTTTGTTCTGAGAAGGCTCACTGTTCAGACCCCATAGGAAACACAGTAGAGTAGAAGAGTGCTCTTTTCTCAAAAGCAGAGTGTGTTTCTTGTAAGGTGAGCTAGCGTTTGTTTCCCAGACCTAAATGGAGTTGAGTCACATGCAGTTTTTTGTCCTACGAGCAAGAGTTGTTTTCTGGTAAGACGAGTCACTATTGTGCTCCAATTGCCATACACAGTGCAAATAGCACTCGCATCTGTTCTCAGCAAGTACAGTGTATCGGACTGAAGAGGAGCTACTGTTCTTGTCAGTTTCCTAAGCAGAGTTGAACTAGATATGGCCCGTGTGTGTAGGAAGCACAGTTCTTTTGTTCTGAGCAAGCTCACTTTTCTGGCCCTATAGGAAACACAGTAGAGTAGAAGAGTGCTCTTTTCTCTAAAGCAGAGCGTGTTTCTTGTAAGGCGAGCTCGCGTTTGTTTCCCAGTCCTAAATGGAGTTGAGTCACAGACAGTTTTTGGTCCTACGAGCAAGAGTTGTTTTCTGGTAAGAAGAGTCACTATTGTGCTCCAATTGCCATTCACAGTGCAAATAGCACTCGCGTCTGTTTCCAGCAAGTACAGTGTATTGGACTGAAGAGGAGCTACTGCTCTTGTCAGTTTCCTAAGCAGAGATGAACTAGATATGGTCCATGTGTGTAGGAAGCACAGTTCTTTTGTTCTGAGCAAGCTCACTGTTTGGACCCCATAGGAAACACAGTAGAGTAGAAGAGTGCTCTTTTCTAAAAAGCAGAGAGTGTTTCTTGTAAGGCGAGCTAGCATTTGTTTCCCAGTCCTAAATGGCGTTGAATCACATGCAGTTTGTGTTCCTACGAGCAAGAGTTGTTTTCTGGTAAAAAAAAAGTCACTATTGTGCTGTCATTGCCATACACAGGGCAAATAGCACTCGCGTCTGTTCCCAGCAATTACAGTGTATTGGACTGAAGAGGAGCTGCTGTTCTTGTCAGTTTCATAAGCAGAGTTGAGCTAGATATGGTCCATGTGTGTAAAAAGCACAGTTCTTTTGTTCTGAGCAAGCTCACTGTTTGGACACCATAGGAAACACAGTAGAGTAGAAGAGTGCTGTTTTCTCAAAAGCAGAGTGCGTTCTTGTAAGGCGAGCTAGCATTTGTTTCCCAGTCCTAAATGGCGTTGAATCACATGCAGTTTCTGGTCCTACGAGCAAGAGTTGTTTTCTGTTAAGGAAAGTCACTATTGCGATCTCATTGCCATACACAGTGCAAATAGCACTCGCGTCTGTTCCCAGAAAGTACAGTTTATTGGACTGAAGAGGAGATACTGTTCTTGTCAGTTTCAAAGGCAGAGTTGAACTACATATGGTCCGTGTGTGTAGGAAGCACAGTTCTTTTGTTCTGAGCAAGCTCACTGTTTGGACCCCTTAGGAAACACATTAGAGTAGAATACTGCTCTTTTCTCAAAAGCAGAGTGTGTTTCTTGTAAGGCGAGCTAGAGTTTGTTTCCCAGTCCTAAATGGAGTTGAGTCACATGCAGTTTTTTGTCCTACGAGAAAGAGTTGTTTTCTGGTAAGGAAAGTCACTATTGCGATCTCATTGCCATACACAGTGCAAATAGCACTCCCGTATGTTCCCAGCAAGCACAGTGTATTGGACTGAAGAGGAGCTACTGTTCTTGTCAGTTTCCTAAGCAGAGTTGAACTACATATGATCCGTGTGTAGGAAGCACAGTTCTTTTGTTCTGAGCAAGATCTCTGTTTGGACCCCAAGGAAACACAGTAGAGTAGAAGAGTGCTCATTCTCTAAAGCAGAGTGTGTTTCTTGTAAGGCAAGCTAGGGTTTGTTTCCCAGTCCTAAATGGAGTTGAATCACATGCAGTTTCTGGTCCTACAAGCAAGAGTTGTTTTCTGGTAAGGAAAGTTACTATTGCGCTCCCATTGCCATACACAGTGCAAATAGCACTGGCATCTGTTCCCAGCAAGTACAGTGTATTGGACTGAAGAGGAGCTACTGTTCTTCTCAGTTTCCTAAGCAGAGGTAAACTAGATATTGCCCGTGTGTGTAGGAAGCACAGTTCTTTTTTTCTGAGCAAGCACAATGTTCTGGCCCTATAGGAAACACATTAGAGTAGAATACTGCTCTTTTCTCAAAAGCAGAGTGTGTTTCTTGTAAGGCGAGCTAGAGTTTGTTTCCCAGTCCTAAATGGAGTTGAGTCACATGCAGTTTTTTGTCCTACGAGCAAGAGTTGTTTTCTGGTAAGACGAGTCACTATTGTGCTCCAATTGCCATTCACAGTGCAAATAGCACTCGCATCTGTTCTCAGCAAGTACAGTGTATCGGACTGAAGAGGAGCTACTGTTCTTGTCAGTTTCCTAAGCAGAGTTGAACTAGATATGGCCCGTGTGTGTAGGAAGCACAGTTCTTTTGTTCTGAGCAAGCTCACTTTTCTGGCCCTATAGGAAACACAGTAGAGTAGAAGAGTGCTCTTTTCTCTAAAGCAGAGCGTGTTTCTTGTAAGGCGAGCTCGCGTTTGTTTCCCAGTCCTAAATGGAGTTGAGTCACAGACAGTTTTTGGTCCTACGAGCAAGAGTTGTTTTCTGGTAAGAAGAGTCACTATTGTGCTCCAATTGCCATTCACAGTGCAAATAGCACTCGCGTCTGTTTCCAGCAAGTACAGTGTATTGGACTGAAGAGGAGCTACTGCTCTTGTCAGTTTCCTAAGCAGAGTTGAACTAGATATGGTCCATGTGTGTAGGAAGCACAGTTCTTTTGTTCTGAGCAAGCTCACTGTTTGGACCCCATAGGAAACACCATAGAGTAGAAGAGTGCTCTTTTCTCAAAAGCAGAGTGTGTTTCTTGTAAGGCAAGCTAGCGTTTGTTTCCCAGTCCTAAATGGAGTGGAATCACATGCAGTTTCTGGTTCTACGAGAAAGAGTTGTTTTATGGTAAGAATAGTCACTATTGCGCTGCCATTGCCATACACAGGACAAATAGCACTGGCGTCTGTTCCCAGCAAGTACAGTGTATTGGACTGAAGAGGATCTACTTTTCTTGTCAGGTTCCTAAGCAGATTTGAACTAGATATGGCCGTGTGTGTAGGAAGCACAGTGCTTTTGTTCTGAGCAAGATCACTTTTCGGACCCCTAGGAAACACAGTAGAGTAGAAGAGTGCTCTTTTCTCAAAAGCAGAGTGTGTTTCTTGTAAGGCGAGCTAGCGTTTGTTTCCCATTCCTAAATGGAGTTGAATCACATGCAATTTCTGGTCCTACGAGCAAGAGTTGTTTTCTGGTAAGGAAAGTAACTATTGCGCTCCCATTGCCATACACAGTGCAAATAGCACTCGCTTCTGTTCCCAGCAAGTACAGTGTATTGGACTGAAGAGGAGCTACTGTTCTTGTCAGTTTCCTAAGCAGAGTTGAACTAGATAAGGACCGTGTGTGTAGAAAGCACAGTTCTTATGTTCTGAGCAAGCTCACTGTTCTGGCCCTGTAGGAAACACAGTAGAGTAGAAGAGTGCTCTTTTCTCTAAAGCAGAGTGTGTTTCTGGTAGGGCGAGCTAGCGTTTGTTTCCCAGTCCTAAATGGAGTGGAATCACATGCAGTTTCTGTCCTATGAGCAAGAGTTGTTTTCTGGTAAGACGACTCACTATTGTGCTCCAATTGCCATACACAGTGCAAATAGCACTCGCGTCTCTTTCCCGCAAGTACAGTGTATTGGACTGAAGAGGAGCTACTGTTCTTGTCAGTTTCCTAAGCAGAGTTGAACTAGATATGGTCGATGTGTGTAGGAAGCACAGTTCTTTTGTTCTGAGCAAGCTCACTGTTTGGACCCCATAGGAAACACAGTAGAGTAGAAGAGTGCTCTTTTCTAAAAAGCAGAGAGTGTTTCTTGTAAGGCGAGCTAGCATTTGTTTCCCAGTCCTAAATGGCGTTGAATCACATGCAGTTTGTGTTCCTATGAGCAAGAGTTGTTTTCTGGTAAAAAAAAAAAGTCACTATTGCGCTGTCATTGCCATACACAGGGCAAATAGCACTCGCGTCTGTTCCCAGCAATTACAGTGTATTGGACTGAAGAGGAGCTGCTGTTCTTGTCAGTTTCATAAGCAGAGTTGAGCTAGATATGGTCCATGTGTGTAAAAAGCACAGTTCTTTTGTTCTGAGCAAGCTCACTGTTTGGACACCATAGGAAACACAGTAGAGTAGAAGAGTGCTCTTTTCTCAAAAGCAGAGTGCGTTTCTTTTAAGGCGAGCTAGCATTTGTTTCCCAGTCCTAAATGGCGTTGAATCACATGCAGTTTCTGGTCCTATGAGCAAGAGTTGTTTTCTGGTAAGGAAAGTCACTATTGCGATCTCATTGCCATACACAGTGCAAATAGCACTCGCGTCTGTTCCCAGAAAGTACAGTGTATTGGACTGAAGAGGAGATACTGTTCTTGTCAGTTTCAAAGGCAGAGTTGAACTACATATGGTCCGTGTGTGAAGGAAGCACAGTTCTTTCTTCTGAGCAAGCTCACTGTTTGGACCCCATAGGAAACACATTAGAGTAGAATACTGCTCTTTTCTCAAAAGCAGAGTGTGTTTCTTGTAAGGCAAGCTAGCGTTTGTTTCCCAGTCCTAAATGGAGTTGAATCACATGCAGTTTCTGGTCCTACAAGCAAGAGTTGTTTTCTGGTAAGGAAAGTTACTATTGTGCTCCCATTGCCATACACAGTGCAAATAGCACTGGCATCTGTACCCAGCAAGTACAGTGTATTGGACTGAAGAGGAGCTACTGTTCTTCTCAGTTTCCTAAGCAGAGGTAAACTAGATATTGCCCGTGTGTGTAGGAAGCACAGTTCTTTTTTTCTGAGCAAGCTCAATGTTCTGGCCCTATAGGAAACACATTAGAGTAGAATACTGCTCTTTTCTCAAAAGCAGAGTGTGTTTCTTGTAAGGCGAGCTAGAGTTTGTTTCCCAGTCCTAAATGGAGTTGAGTCACATGCAGTTTTTTGTCCTACGAGCAAGAGTAGTTTTCTGGTAAGATGTGTCACTATTGTGCTCCAATTGCCATTCACAGTGCAAATAGCACTCGCATCTGTTCTCAGCAAGTACAGTGTATCAGATTGAAGAGGAGCTACTGTTCTTGTCAGTTTCCTAAGCAGAGTTGAACTAGATATGGCCCGTGTGTGTAGGAAGCACAGTTCTTTTGTTCTGAGCAAGCTCACTTTTCTGGCCCTATAGGAAACACAGTAGAGTAGAAGAGTGCTCTTTTCTCTAAAGCAGAGTGTGTTTCTTGTAAGGCGAGCTCGCGTTTGTTTACCAGTCCTAAATGGAGTTGAGTTACAGACAGTTTTTGGTCCTACGAGCAAGAGTTGTTTTCTGGTAAGAAGAGTCACTATTGCGCTCCAAATGCCAAACAAAGTGCAAATAGCACTCGCGTCTGTTCCCAGCAAGTACAGTGTATTGGACTGAAGAGGAGCTATTGCTCTTGTTAGTTTCCTAAGCAGAGTTGAACTAGATATGGTCCATGTGTGTAGGAAGCACAGTTCTTTTGTTCTGAGCAAGCTCACTGTTTGGACCCCATAGGAAACACCATAGAGTAGAAGAGTGCTCTTTTCTCAAAAGCAGAGTGTGTTTCTTGTAAGGCGAGCTAGCGTTTGTTTCCCAGTCCTAAATGGAGTGGAATCACATGCAGTTTCTGGTTCTACGAGCAAGAGTTGTTTTATGGTAAGAATAGTCACTATTGCGCTGCCATTGCCATACACAGGACAAATAGCACTGGCGTCTGTTCCCAGCAAGTACAGTGTATTGGACTGAAGAGGATCTACTTTTCTTGTCAGGTTCCTAAGCAGAATTGAACTAGATATGGCCGTGTGTTTAGGAAGCACAGTGCTTTTGTTCTGAGCAAGATCACTTTTCGGAACCCTAGGAAACACAGTAGAGTAGAAGAGTGCTCTTTTCTCAAAAGCAGAGTGTTTTTCTTGTAAGGCGAGCTAGCGTTTGTTTCCCAGTCCTAAATGGAGTTGAATCACATGCAATTTCTGGTCCTACGAGCAAGAGTTGTTTTCTGGTAAGGAAAGTAACTATTGCGCTCCCATTGCCATACACAGTGCAAATAGCACTCGCGTCTGTTCCCAGCAAATACAGTGTATTGGACTGAAGAGGAGCTACTGTTCTTCTCAGTTTCCTAAGCAGAGGTAAACTAGATATTGCCCGTGTGTGTAGGAAGCACAGTTCTTTTTTTCTGAGCAAGCACAATGTTCATGCCCTATAGGAAACACATTAGAGTAGAATACTGCTCTTTTCTCAAAAGCAGAGTGTGTTTCTTGTAAGGCGAGCTAGAGTTTGTTTCCCAGTCCTAAATGGAGTTGAGTCACATGCAGTTTTTTGTCCTACGAGCAAGAGTTGTTTTCTGGTAAGATGAGTCACTATTGTGCTCCAATTGCCATTCACAGTGCAAATAGCACTCGCATCTGTTCTCAGCAAGTACAGTGTATCGGACTGAAGAGGAGCTACTGTTCTTGTCAGTTTCCTAAGCAGAGTTGAACTAGATATGGCCCGTGTGTGTAGGAAGCACAGTTCTTTTGTTCTGAGCAAGCTCACTTTTCTGGCCCTATAGGAAACACAGTAGAGTAGAAGAGTGCTCTTTTCTCTAAAGCAGAGCATGTTTCTTGTAAGGCGAGCTCGTGTTTGTTTCCCAGTCCTTAATGGAGTTGAGTCACAGACAGTTTTTGGTCCTACGAGCAAGAGTTGTTTTCTGGTAAGAAGAGTCACTATTGTGCTCCAATTACCATTCACAGTGCAAATAGCACTCGCGTCTGTTCCCAGCAAGTACAGTGTATTGGACTGAAGAGGAGCTACTGCTCTTGTCAGTTTCCTAAGCAGAGTTGAACTAGATATGGTCCATGTGTGTAGGAAGCACAGTTCTTTTGTTCTGAGCAAGCTCACTGTTTGGACCCCATAGGAAACACCATAGAGTAGAAGAGTGCTCTTTTCTCAAAAGCAGAGTGTGTTTCTTGTAAGGCAAGCTAGCGTTTGTTTCCCAGTCCTAAATGGAGTGGAATCACATGCAGTTTCTGGTTCTACGAGCAAGAGTTGTTTTATGGTAAGAATAGTCACTATTGCGCTGCCATTGCCATACACAGGACAAATAGCACTGGCGTCTGTTCCCAGCAAGTACAGTGTATTGGACTGAAGAAGATCTACTTTTCTTGTCAGGTTCCTAAGCAGAATTGAACTAGATATGGCCGTGTGTGTAGGAAGCACAGTGCTTTTGTTCTGAGCAAGATCACTTTTCGGACCCCTAGGAAACACAGTAGAGTAGAAGAGTGCTCTTTTCTCAAAAGCAGAGTGTGTTTCTTGTAAGGCGAGCTAGCGTTTGTTTCCCATTCCTAAATTGAGTTGAATCACATGCAATTTCTGGTCCTACGAGCAAGAGTTGTTTTCTGGTAAGGAAAGTAACTATTGCGCTCCCATTGCCATACACAGTGCAAATAGCACTCGCTTCTGTTCCCAGCAAGTACAGTGTATTGGACTGAAGAGGAGCTACTGTTCTTGTCAGTTTCCTAAGCAGAGTTGAACTAGATAAGGACCGTGTGTGTAGAAAGCACAGTTCTTATGTTCTGAGCAAGCTCACTGTTCTGGCCCTGTAGGAAACACAGTAGAGTAGAAGAGTGCTCTTTTCTAAAAAGCAGAGAGTGTTTCTTGTAAGGCGAGCTAGCATTTGTTTCCCAGTCCTAAATGGCGTTGAATCACATGCAGTTTGTGTTCCTATGAGCAAGAGTTGTTTTCTGGTAAAAAAAAAAAAGTCACTATTGCGCTGTCATTGCCATACACAGGGCAAGTAGCACTCGCGTCTGTTCCCAGCAATTACAGTGTATTGGACTGAAGAGGAGCTGCTGTTCTTGTCAGTTTCATAAGCAGAGTTGAGCTAGATATGGTCCATGTGTGTAAAAAGCACAGTTCTTTTGTTCTGAGCAAGCTCACTGTTTGGACACCATAGGAAACACAGTAGAGTAGAAGAGTGCTCTTTTCTCAAAAGCAGAGTGCGTTTCTTTTAAGGCGAGCTAGCATTTGTTTCCCAGTCCTAAATGGCGTTGAATCACATGCAGTTTCTGGTCCTATGAGCAAGAGTTGTTTTCTGGTAAGGAAAGTCACTATTGCGATCTCATTGCCATACACAGTGCAAATAGCACTCGCGTCTGTTCCCAGAAAGTACAGTTTATTGGACTGAAGAGGAGATACTGTTCTTGTCAGTGTCAAAGGCAGAGTTGAACTACATATGGTCCGTGTGTGAAGGAAGCACAGTTCTTTCTTCTGAGCAAGCTCACTGTTTGGACCCCATAGGAAACACATTAGAGTAGAATACTGCTCTTTTCTCAAAAGCAGAGTGTGTATCTTATAAGGCGAGCTAGAGTTTGTTTCCCAGTCCTAAATGGAGTTGAGTCACATGCAGTTTTTTGTCCTACGAGCAAGAGTTGTTTTCTGGTAAGGAAAGTTACTATTGCGCTCCCATTGCCATACACAGTGCAAATAGCACTGGCATCTGTTCCCAGCAAGTACAGTGTATTGGACTGAAGAGGAGCTACTGTTCTTCTCAGTTTCCTAAGCAGAGGTAAACTAGATATTGCCCGTGTGTGTAGGAAGCACAGTTCTTTTTTTCTGAGCAAGCTCAATGTTCTGGCCCTATAGGAAACACATTAGAGTAGAATACTGCTCTTTTCTCAAAAGCAGAGTGTGTTTCTTGTAAGGCGAGCTAGAGTTTGTTTCCCAGTCCTAAATGGAGTTGAGTCACATGCAGTTTTTTGTCCTACGAGCAAGAGTTGTTTTCTGGTAAGAAGAGTCACTATTGTGCTCCAAATGCCAAACAAAGTGCAAATAGCACTCGCGTCTGTTCCCAGCAAGTACAGTGTATTGGACTGAAGAGGAGCTACTGCTCTTGTTAGTTTCCTAAGCAGAGTTGAACTAGATATGGTCCATGTGTGTAGGAAGCACAGTTCTTTTGTTCTGAGCAAGCTCACTGTTTGGACCCCATAGGAAACACCATAGAGTAGAAGAGTGCTCTTTTCTCAAAAGCAGAGTGTGTTTCTTGTAAGGCGAGCTAGCGTTTGTTTCCCAGTCCTAAATGGAGTGGAATCACATGCAGTTTCTGGTTCTACGAGCAAGAGTTGTTTTATGGTAAGAATAGTCACTATTGCGCTGCCATTGCCATACACAGGACAAATAGCACTGGCGTCTGTTCCCAGCAAGTACAGTGTATTGGACTGAAGAGGATCTACTTTTCTTGTCAGGTTCCTAAGCAGAATTGAACTAGATATGGCCGTGTGTGTAGGAAGCACAGTGCTTTTGTTCTGAGCAAGATCACTTTTCGGACCCCTAGGAAACACAGTAGAGTAGAAGAGTGCTCTTTTCTCAAAAGCAGAGTGTTTTTCTTGTAAGGCGAGCTAGCGTTTGTTTCCCAGTCCTAAATGGAGTTGAATCACATGCAATTTCTGGTCCTACGAGCAAGAGTTGTTTTCTGGTAAGGAAAGTAACTATTGCGCTCCCATTGCCATACACAGTGCAAATAGCACTCGCGTCTGTTCCCAGCAAGTACAGTGTATTGGACTGAAGAGGAGCTACTGTTCTTGTCAGTTTCCTAAGCAGAGTTGAACTAGAGAAGGACCGTGTGTGTAGAAAACACAGTTCTTATGTTATGAGCAAGCTCACTGTTCTGGCCCTATAGGAAACACAGTAGAGTAGAAGAGTGCTCTTTTCTCAAAAGCAGAGTGTGGTTCTTGTAAGGCGAGCTAGCGTTTGCTTTTTAGTCCTAAACGGAGTTGAATCACATGCAGTTTCTGGTCCTACGAACAAGAGTTGTTTTCTGGTAAGGAAAGTCACTATTGCGCTCCCATTGCCATACACAGTGCGTCTTTTCCCAGCAAGTACAGTGTATTGGACTGAATAGGAGCTACTGTTCTTGTCAGTTTCCTAAGCAGAGTTGAACTACATATGGTCCTTGTGTGTAGGAAGCACAGTACTTTTGTTCTTAGCAATCTTACTGCTTGGAAGCCATAGGAAACACAGTAGAGTAGAAGAGTGCTCTTTTCTCTAAAGCAGAGTGTGTTTCTGGTAAGGTGAGCTAGCGTTTGTTTCCCAGTCCTAAATGGAGTGGAATCACATGCAGTTTCTGTCCTACGAGCAAGAGTTTTTTTATGGTAAGAATAGTCACTATTGTGCTGCCATTTCCATACACAGGACAAATAGTACTGGCGTCTGTACGCAGCAAGTACAGTGTATTGGACTGAACAGGATCTACTGTTCTTGTCAGGTTCCTAAGCAGAATTGAACTAGATATGGTCCGTGTGTTTAGAAAGCACAGTTCTTTTTTTCTGAGCAAGCTCAATGTTCTGGCCCTATAGGAAACACATTAGAGTAGAATATTGCTCTTTTCTCAAAAGCAGAGTGTGTTTCTTGTAAGGCGAGCTAGAGTTTATTTCCCAGTCCTAAATGGAGTTGAGTCACATGCAGTTTTATGTCCTACGAGCAAGAGTTGTTTTCTGGTAAGACGAGTCACTATTGTGCTCCAATTGCCATTCACAGTGCAAATAGCACTCGCATCTGTTCTCAGCAAGTACAGTGTATCGGATTGAAGAGGAGATACTGTTCTTGTCAGTTTCCTAAGCAGAGTTGAACTAGATATGGCCCGTGTGTGTAGGAAGCACAGTTCTTTTGTTCTGAGAAAGCTCACTGTTCAGACCCCATAGGAAACACAGTAGAGTAGAAGAGTGCTCTTTTCTCAAAAGCAGAGTGTGTTTCTTGTAAGGTGAGCTAGCGTTTGTTTCCCAGACCTAAATGGAGTTGAGTCACATGCAGTTTTTTGTCCTACAAGCAAGAGTTGTTTTCTGGTAAGACGAGTCACTATTGTGCTCCAATTGCCATACACAGTGCAAATAGCACTCGCGTCTCTTCCCCGCAAGTACAGTGTATTGGACTGAAGAGGAGCTACTGTTCTTGTCAGTTTCCTAAGCAGAGTTGAACTAGATATGGTCGATGTGTGTAGGAAGCACAGTTCTTTTGTTCTGAGCAAGCTCACTGTTTGGACCCCATAGGAAACACAGTAGAGCAGAAGAGTGCTCTTTTCTAAAAAGCAGAGAGTGTTTCTTTTAAGGCGAGCTTGCATTTGTTTCCCAGTCCTAAATGGCGTTGAATCACATGCAGTTTGTGTTCCTACGAGCAAGAGTTGTTTTCTGGTAAAAAAAAAAGTCACTATTACGCTGTCATTGCCATACACAGGGCAAATAGCACTCGCGTCTGTTCCCAGCATTTACAGTGTATTGGACTGAAGAGGAGCTGCTGTTCTTGTCAGTATCATAAGCAGAGTTGAGCTAGATATGGTCCATGTGTGTAAAAAGCACAGTTCTTTTGTTCTGAGCAAGCTCAATGTTTGGACACTATAGTAAACACAGTAGAGTAGAAGAGTGCTCTTTTCTCAAAAGCAGAGTGCGTTTCTTTTAAGGCGAGCTAGCGTTTGTTTCCCAGTCCTAAATGGCGTTGAATCACATGCAGTTTCTGGTCCTACGAGCAAGAGTTGTTTTCTGGTAAGGAAAGTCACTATTGCGATCTCATTGCCATACACAGTGCAAATAGCACTCGCGTCTGTTCCCAGAAAGTACAGTGTATTGGACTGAAGAGGAGATACTGTTCTTGTCAGTTTCAAAGGCAGAGTTGAACTACATATGGTCCGTGTGTGTAGGAAGCACAGTTCTTTTGTTCTGAGCAAGCTCACTGTTTGGACCCCATAGGAAACACATTAGAGTAGAATACTGCTCTTTTCTCAAAAGCAGAGTGTGTTTCTTGTAAGGCGAGCTAGAGTTTGTTTCCCAGTCCTAAATGGAGTTGAGTCACATGCAGTTTTTTGTCCTACGAGCAAGAGTTGTTTTCTGGTAAGGAAAGTCACTATTGTGCTCTCATTGCCATACACAGTGCAAATAGCACTCCCGTTTGTTCCCAGCAAGTACAGTGTATTGGACTGAAGAGGAGCTACTGTTCTTGTCAGTTTCCTAAGCAGAGTTGAACTACATATGATCCGTGTGTAGGAAACACAGTTCTTTTGTTCTGAGCAAGCTCTCTGTTTGGACCCCATAGGAAACACAGTAGAGTAGAAGAGTGCTCTTTCTCTAAAGCAGAGTGTGTTTCTTGTAAGGCAAGCTAGAGTTTGCTTCCCAGTCCTAAATGGAGTTGAATCACATGCAGTTTCTTGTCCTAGAAGCAAGAGTTGTTTTCTGGTAAGGAAAGTTACTATTGCGCTCCCATTGCCATACACAGTGCAAATAGCACTGGCATCTGTTCCCAGCAAGTACAGTGTATTGGACTGAAGAGGAGCTACTGTTCTTCTCAGTTTCCTAAGCAGAGGTAAACTAGATATTGCCCGTGTGTGTAGGAAGCACAGTTTTTTTTTTCTGAGCAAGCTCAATGTTCTGGCCCTATAGGAAACACATTAGAGTAGAATACTGCTCTTTTCTCAAAAGCAGAGTGTGTTTCTTGTAAGGCGAGCTAGAGTTTGTTTTCCAGTCCTAAATGGAGTTGAGTCACATGCAGTTTTTTGTCCTACGAGCAAGAGTTGTTTTCTAGTAAGACGAGTCACTATTGTGCTCCAATTGCCATTCACAGTGCAAATAGCACTCGCATCTGTTCTCAGCAAGTACAGTGTATCGGACTGAAGAGGAGCTACTGTTCTTGTCAGTTTCCTAAGCAGAGTTGAACTAGATATGGCCCCTGTGTGTAGGAAGCACAGTTCTTTTGTTCTGAGCAAGCTCACTTTTCTGGCCCTATAGGAAACACAGTAGAGTAGAAGAGTGCTCTTTTCTCTAAAGCAGAGTGTGTTTCTTGTAAGGCAAGCTCGCGTTTGTTTCCCAGTACTAAATGGAGTTGAATCACATGCAATTTCTGGTCCTACGAGCAAGAGTTGTTTTCTGGTAAGGAAAGTAACTGTTGCGCTCCCATTGCCATACACAGTGCAAATAGCACTGGCGTCTGTTCCCAGCAAGTACAGTGTATCGGACTGAAGAGGAGCTACTGTTCTTGTCAGTTTCCTAAGCAGAGTTGAACTAGATAAGGACCGTGTGTGTAGAAAGCACAGTTCTTATGTTCTGAGCAAGCTCACTGTTCTGGCCCTATAGGAAACACAGTAGAGTAGAATAGTGCTCTTTTCTCAAAAGCAGAGTGTGGTTCTTGTAAGGCGAGCTAGCGTTTGTTTTTTAGTCCTAAATGGAGTTGAATCACATGCAGTTTCTGGTCCTACGAACAAGAGTTGTTTTCTGGTAAGGAAAGTCACTATTGCGCTCCCATTGCCATACACAGTGCAAATAGCACTCGCGTCTTTTCCCAGCAAGTACAGTGTATTGGACTGAATAGGAGCTACTGTTCTTGTCAGTTTCCTAAGCAGAGTTGAACTACATATGGTCCTTGTGTGTAGGAAGCACAGTACTTTTGTTCTGAGCAAGCTCACTGTTTGGAAGCCATAGGAAACACAGTAGAGTAGAAGAGTGCTCTTTTCTCAAAAGCAGAGTGTGTTTCTGGTAAGGCGAGCTAGCGTTTGTTTCCCAGTCCTAAATGGAGTGGAATCACATGCAGTTTCTGGTTCTACGAGCAAGAGTTGTTTTATGGTAAGAGTAGTCACTATTGTGCTGCCATTTCCATACACAGGACAAATAGTACTGGCGTCTGTTCGCAGCAAGTACAGTGTATTGGACTGAACAGGATCTACTGTTCTTGTCAGGTTCCTAAGCAGAATTGAACTAGATATGGCCCGTGTGTTTAGGAAGCACAGTTCTTTTTTTCTGAGCAAGCTCAATGTTCTGGCCCTATAGGAAACACATTAGAGTAGAATACTGCTCTTTTCTCAAAAGCAGAGTGTGTTTCTTTTAAGGCGAGCTAGAGTTTATTTCCCAGTCCTAAATGGAGTTGAATCACATGCAGTTTCTGGTCCTACGAGCAAGAGTTGTTTTCTGGTAAGGAAAGTCACTATTGCGCTCCCTTTGCCATACACAGTGCAAATAGCACTTGTGTCTGTTCCCAGCAAGTACAGTGTATCGGACTGAAGAGGAGCTACTGTTCTTGTCATTTTCCTCAGCAGAATTGAACTAGATATGCCCCGTGTGTTTAGGAAGCACAGTTATTATGTTCTGAGCAAGCTCACTGTTCTGGCCCTATAGGAAACACAGTAGAGTAGAAGAGTGCTCTTTTCTATAAAGCAGAGTGTGTTTCTTGTAAGGCAAGCTCACGTTTGTTTCCCAGTCCTAAATGGATTTGAGTCACAGGCAGTTTTTGGTCCTATGAGCAAGAGTTGTTTTCTGGTAAGAAGAGTCACTATTGTGCTCCAAATGCCATACACAGTGCAAATAGCACTCGCGTCTGTTCCCAGCATGTACAGTGTATTGGACTGAATAGGAGCTACTGTTCTTGTCAGTTTCCTAAGCAGAGTTGAACTAGAAATGGTCCATGTGTGTAGGAAGCACAGTTCTTTTGTTCTGAGCAAGCTCACTGTTTGGAACGCATAGGAAACACAGTAGAGTAGAAGAGTGCTCTTTTCTAAAAAGCAGAGAGTGTTTCTTGTAAGGCAAGCTAGCATTTGTTTCCCAGTCCTAAATGGCGTTGAATCACATGCAGTTTGTGTTCCTACGAGCAAGAGTTGTTTTCTGGTAAGGAGAGTCACTATTGCGCTGTCATTGCCATACACAGTGCAAATAGCACTTGCGTCTGTTCCCAGCAAGTACAGTGTGTCGGACTGAAGAGGATCTACTGTTCTTGTCAGTTTCCTAAGCAGAGTTGAACTGTATATGGTCCGTGTGTGTAGGAAGCACAGTTCTTTTGTTCTGAGCAAGCTCACTGTTTGGACCCCATAGGAAACACAGCAGAGTAGAAGTGTGCTCTTTTCTCTAAAGCAGAGTGTGTTTCTTGTAAGGCGAGCTAGAGTTTGTTTCCCAGTCCTAAATGGAGTTGAATCACATGCAGTTTCTGTTCCTACGAGCAAGAGTTGTTTTCTGGTAAGGAAAGTCACTATTGTGCTCCCATAGCCATACTCAGTGCAAATAGCACTGGCATCTGTTCCCAGCAAGTACAGTGTATTGAACTGAAGAGGAGCTACTGTTCTTCTCAGTTTCCTAAGCAGAGTTGAACTAGATATGGCTCGTGTGTCTAGGAAGCACAGTTCATTTGTTCTGAGCAAGCTCACTGTTCTGGCCCTATAGGAAACACAGTAGAGTAGAAGAGTGCTCTTTTGTCAAAAGCAGAGTGTGTTTCTTGTAAGGCGAGCTAGAGTTTGTTTCATAGTCGTAAATGGAGTTGAGTCACATGCAGTTTTTGTCCTACGAGCAAGAGTTGTTTTCTGGTAAGAAGAGTCACTATTGCGCTCCAAATGCCATACACAGTGCAAATAGCACTCGCGTCTGTTCCTATAAAGTACAGTGTATTGGACTGAGTAGGAGCTACTGTTCTTGTCAGTTTCCTAAGCAGAGTTGAACTACATATGGTCCTTGTGTGTAGGAAGCACAGTTCTTTTGTTCTGAGCAAGCTCACTGTTTGGACGCCATAGGAAACACAGTAGAGTAGAAGAGTGCTCTTTTCTCAAAAGCAGAGTGTGTTTCTTGTAAGGCGAGCTAGCGTTAGTTTCCCAGTCCTAAGTGGAGTTGAATCACATGCAGTTTCTGGTCCTACGAACAAGAGTTGTTTTCCGGTAAGGAAAGTCACTATTGCGCTCCCATTGCCATACACAGGGCAAATAGCACTCGCGTCTTTTCCCACCAAGTACAGTGTATTGGACTGAATAGGAGCTACTGTTCTTGTCAGTTTCCTAAGCAGAGTTGAACTACATATGGTCCTTGTGTGTAGGAAGCACAGTTCTTTTGTTCTGAGCAAGCTCACACTTTGGACCCCATAGGAAACACAGTAGAGTAGAAGAGTGCTCTTTTCTCTAAAGCAGAGTGTGTTTCTTGTAAGGCGAGCTAGCGTTTGTTTCCCATTCCTAAATGGAGTGGAATCACATGCAGTTTCTGTCCTACGAGCAAGAGTTGTTTTATGGTAAAAATAGTCACTATTGTGCTGCCATTGCCACACACAGGACCAATAGCACTGGCGTCTGTTCGCAGCAAGTACAGTGTATTCGACTGAAGAGGATCTACTGTTCTTGTCAGGTTTCTAAGCAGATTTGAACTAGATATGGCCGTGTGTGTAGGAAGCACAGTTCTTTTGTTCTGAGCAAGCTCACTGTTCGAACCCCATAGGAAACACAGTAGAGTAGAAGAGTGCTCTTTTCTCAAAAGCACAGTGTGTTTTTTGTAAGGCAAGCTATCATTTGTTTCCCAGTCCTAAATGGAGTTGAATCACATGCAGTTTCTGGTCCTACCAGCAAGAGTTGCTTTCTGGTAAGGTAAGTCACTATTGTGCTCCCTTTGCCATACACAGTGCAAATAGCACTCGCGTCTGTTTCCAGCAAGTACAGTGTATCGGACTGAACAGGAGCTACTGTTCTTGTCAGTTTCCTAAGCAGAGTTGAACTAGATATGGTCCATGTGTGTAGGAAGCACAGTTCTTTGTTCTGAGCAAGCTCACTCTTTGGACCCCATAGGAAACACAGTAGAGTAGAAGAGTGCTCTTTTCTCAAAAGCAGAGGGTGTTTCATGTAAGGCGAGCTAGCATTTGTTTCCCAGTCCTAAACGGATTTGAATCACATGCAGTTTCTGGTCCTACGAGCAAGAGTTGTTTTCTGGTAAGGAAAGTCACTATTGCACTCCCATTGCCATAGACACTGCAAATAGCACTCGCGTCTGTTCCCAGCAAGTACAGTGTATCGGACTGAAGAGGAGCTACTGTTCTTGTCAGTTTCCTAAGCAGCGTTGAACTAGATATGGCCTGTGTGTAGGAAGCACAGTTCTTTTGTTCTGAGCAAGCTCACTGTTCTGGCCCTATAGGAAACACATTAGAGTAGAAGAGTGCTCTTTTCTCTAAAGCAGATTGTGTTTCTTGTAAGGCAAGCTAGCGTTTGTTTCCCAGTCCTAAATGGAGTTGAATCACATGCAGTTTCTGGTCCTACGAGCAAGAGTTGTTTTCTGGTAAGAATAGTCACTATTGCGCTGCCATTGCCATACACAGGACAAATAGCACTGGCTTCTGTTCCCAGCAGTACAGTGTATTGGACTGAAGAGGAGCTACTGTTCTTGTCAGGTTCCTAAGCAGAATTGAACTAGATATGGCTGTGTGTGTGGGAAGCACAGTTCTTTTTTTCTGAGCAAGCTCTCTGTTCTGGCCCTATAGGAAACACAGTAGAGTACAGGAGTGCTCTTTTCTCAAAAGCAGAGTGTGTTTCTTGTAAGGCGAGCTAGCGTTTGTTTCCCAGTCCTAAATGGAGTTGAATCACATGCAGTTTTTGGTCCTACCAGCAAGAGTTGTTTTCTGGTAAGGAAAGTCACTATTGCGCTCCCTTTGCCATACACAGTGCAAATAGCACTCGTGTCTGTTGCCAGCAAGTACAGTGTATTGGACTGAAGAGGAGCTACTGTTCTTGTCAGTTTCCTAAGCAGAGTTGAACTAGATAGGGCCCGTGTGTGTAGGAAGCACAGTTCTTTTGTTCTGAGCAAGCTCACTGTTCGGACCCCATAGGAAACACAGTAGAGCAGAAGTGTGCTCTTTTCTCAAAAGGAGAGTGTGTTTCTTGTAAGGCAAGCTAGCCTTTGTTTCCCAGTCCTAAATGGAGTTGAATCACATGCAGTTTCTGGTCCTATGAGCAAGAGTTGTTTTCTGGAAAGGAAAGTCATTATTGCGCTCCCATTGTCATACATAGTGCAAATATCACTCACGTCTGTTCCCAGCAAGTACAGTGTATTGGACTGAAGAGGAGCTACTGTTCTTGTCAGTTTCCTAAGCAGAATTGAACTAGATATGGCCGTGTATGTAGGAAGCACAGTTCTTTTGTTCTGAGCAAGCTCTCTGTTCTGGCCCTATAGGAAACACTGTAGAGTAGAAGAGTGTTCTTTTCTCAAAAGCAGAGTGTGTTTCTTGTAGGGCAAGCTAGCGTTTGTTTCCCAGTCCTAAATGAGTTGAATCACATGCAGTTTTTGGTCCTACCAGCAAGAGTTTTTTTCTGGTAAGGAAAGTCACTATTGCGCTCCCTTTGCCATACACAGTGCAAATAGCACTCGTGTCTGTTTCCAGCAAGTACAGTGTATTAGTCTGAAGAGGAGCTACTGTTCTTGTCAGTTTCCTAAGCAGAGTTGAACTAGATACAGCCCGTGTGTGTAGGAAGCACAGTTCTTTTCTTCTGAGCAAGCTCACTGTTCGGACCCCATAGGAAACACAGTAGAGTAGAAGAGTGCTCTTTTCTCAAAAGCAGAGTGTGTTTCTTGTAAGGCGAGCTAGCGTTTGTTTCCCAGTCCTAATTGGAGTTGAATTACATGCCGTTTCTGGTCCTACGAGCAAGAGTTGTTTTCTGGTAAGGAAAGTCACTATTGCGCTCCCATTGCCATACATAGTGCAAATTGCACTCGCGTCTGTTCCCAGCATGTACAGTGTATTGGACTGAAAAGGATCTATTGTTCTTGTCAGTTTCCTAAGCAGAATTGAACTAGATATGGCCGTGTATGTATGAAGCACAGTTCTTTTGTTCTGAGCAAGCTCTCTGTTCTGGCCCTATAGGAAACACAGTAGAGTACAAGAGTGCTCTTTTCTCAAAAGCAGAGTGTGTTTCTTGTAAGGCCAGCTAGTGTTTTTTTCCCAGTCCTATATGGAGTTGAATCACATGCAGTTTCTGGTCCTACGAGCAAGAGTTATTTTCTGGTAAGAAGAGTCACTATTGCGCTATCATTGTCATATACAGGGCAAATAGCGCTCGCATCTGTTCCCAGCATGTACAGTGTATTGGACTGAAAAGGATCTATTTTCTTGTCAGTTTCCTAAGCAGAATTGAACTAGATATGGCCCTGTATGTAGGAAGCACAGTTCTTTTGTTCTGAGCAATCTCTCTGTTCTGGCCCTCTAGGAAACACAGTAGAGTAGAAGACTGCTTTTTTCTCAAAAGCAGAGTGTGTTTCTTGAAAGGCGAGCTAGCGTTTGTTTCCCAGTCCTAAATGGAGTTGAATCACATGCAGTTTCTAATCCTACGAGGAAGAGCTCTTTTATGGTCAGAATAGTCACTATTGCGCTGCCATTGCCATACACGGGACAAATAGCACTGGCGTCTGTTCCCAGCAAGTACGGTGTATCGGACTGAAGAGGAACTACTGTTCTTGTCAGGTTCCTAAGCAGAGTTGAACTAGATATGGCCCGTGTGTGTAGGAAGCACAGTTCTTTTGTTCTGACCAAGCTCACTGTTCGGACACCATACGAAACACTGTAGAGTAGAAGAGTGCTCTTTTCTCAAAAGCAGAGTGTGTTTCTTGAAAGGCAAGCTAGTGTTTGTTTCCCAGTCAGAAATGGAATTGAATCCCGTGCAGTTTCTGGTCCTATGAGCAAGAGTTTTTTTTTGGTAATAAGAGTCACTATTGAGCTCCCATTGCCATACACAGTGCATATAGCACTGGCGTCTGTTCCCTGCATGTACAGAGTATTGGAGTGAAGAGAAGCTACTGTTCTTGTCAGTTCCCTAAGCAGAGTTAAACTAGATATGGCCCCTGTGTGTAGGAAGCACAGTTCTTTTGTTCTGATTAAATTCACTGTTCTGGCCCTATAGGAAACACAGTAGAGTAGAAGAGTGCTCTTTTCTCAAAAGCAGAGTGTGTTTCTTGTAAGGCGAGCTAGCGTTTCTTTCCCAGTCCTAAATGGAGTTGAGTCACATGCAGTTTCTGGTCCTACGAGCAAGAGTTGTTTTCTGGTAAGAAGAGTCACTATTGCGCTCCCATTGTCATACACAGGGCAAAGAGCACTGGTGTCTGTTCCCAGCATGTGCAGTGTATTTGACTGAAGAGGGTATACTGTTTTGTCAGTTTCCTAAGCTGAATTGAACTAGATATGGCCCGTGTGTGTAGGAAGCACACTTCTTTTGTGTTGTGCAAGCTTACTGTTCTGGCCCTATAGGAAACACAGTAGAGTAGAAGAGTGCTCTTTTCTCAAAAGCAGAGTGTGTTTCTTGTAAGGAGAGCTAGCATTTATTTCCCAGTTCTAAATGGAGTTGAATCACATGCAGTTTTTGGTCCTATGAGCAAGAGTTTTTTTCTGGTAAGGAATGTCACTATTGCGCTCCCATTGGCATATACAGTGCAAATAGCACTCGCGTCTATTTCCAGCAAGTACAGTGTATTGGACTGAAGAGGAGCTACTGTTCTTGTCAGTTTCCTAAGCAGTGTTGAACTAGATGTGGCACGTGTGTGTAGGAAGCACATTTCTTTTTTTCTGAGCAAGCTCTCTGTTCTGGCCCTATAGGAAACACAGTAGAGTAGAAGAGTGCTCTTTTCTCAAAAGCAGAGTGTGTTTCTTGTAAGTCCAGCTAGTGTTTTTTTCCCAGGCCTATATGGAGTTGAATCACATGCAGTTTCTGGTCCTACGAGCAAGAGTTGTTTTCTGGTAAGAAGAGTCACTATTGCGCTCCCATTGTAATACACAGGGCAAATAGCACTCGCGTCTGTTCCCAGCATTTACAGTGTATTGGACTGAAAAGGATCTATTGTTCTTGTCAGTTTCCTAAGCAGAATTGAACTAGATTTGGCCCTGTATGTAGGAAGCACAGTTCTTTTATTCTGAGCAAGCTCTCTGTTCTGGCCCTATAGGAAAAACAGTAGAGTAGAAGAGTGCTCTTTTCTCAAAAGCAGAGTGTGTTTCTTGTAAGGCGAGCTAGCGTTTGTTTCCCAGTCCTAAATGGAGTTGAATCACATGCAGTTTTTCGTCCTACCAGCAAGAGTTGTTTTCTAGTAAGGAAAGACACTATTGCGCTCCCTTTGCCATACACAGTGCAAATAGCACTCGCGTCTGTCTCCAGCAAGTACAGTGTATTGGACTGAAGAGGAGCTACTATTCTTGTCAGTTTCCTAAGCAGAGTTGAACTAGATATGGCCCGTGTGTGTAGGAAGCACAGTTCTCTTTTTCTGAGCAAGCTCACTGTTCAGACCCCATAGGAAACACAGTAGAGTAGGAGAGTGCTCTTTTCTCAAAAGCAGAGAGTGTTTCTTGTAAGGCGAGCTAGCGTTTGTTTCCCAGTCCTAAATGGAGTTGAATCACATGCACTTTCTGGTCCTACGAGCAAGATTTGATTTCTGGTAAGAAGAGACACTATTGTGCTCCTATTGTCATACCCAGGGCAAATAGCACTGGCATTGGTTCCCAGCAAGTACAGTGTATTGGACTGAAGAGGAGCTACTGTTCTTGTCAGGTTCCTAAGCAGAATTGAACTAGATATGGCCATGTGTGTAGAAAGCACAGTTCTTTTGTTCTGAGCAAGCTCACTGTTTGGACCCCATAGGAAACACACTAGAGTAGAAGAGTGCTCTTTTCTCAAAAGCAGAGTGTGTTTATTGCAAGGTGAGCTAGTGTTTGTTTCCCAGTCAGAAATGGAATTGAATCCCGTGCAGTTTTTGGTCCAACGAGCAAGAGTTTTTTTCTTGTAAGAAGAGTCACTATTGCGCTCCCATTGCCATACTCAGTGTAAATAGCACTCGCGTCTGTTCCCTGCATGTACAGAGTATTGGACTGAAGAGGAGCTACTGTTCTTGTCAGTTTCCGAAACAGAGTTGAACTAGATATGGCCCCTGTGTGTAGGAAGCACAGTTCTTTTGTTCTGAGCAAGTTCACTGTTCTGGCCCTATAGGAAACACAGTAGAGTAGAAGAGTGCTCTTTTCTTAAAAGCAGAGTGTGTTTCTTGTAAGGCGAGCTAGCGTTTCTTTCCCAGTCCTAAATGGAGTTGAGTCACATGCAGTTTCTGGTCCTACGAGCAAGAGTTGTTTTCTGGTAAGAAGAGTCACTATTGAGCTCCCATTTTCATACACAGGGCAAATAGCACTGGTGTCTGTTCCCAGCATGTGCAGTGTATTTGACTGAAGAGGGTATACTGTTCTTGTGAGTTTCCTAAGCTGAATTGAACTAGATATGGCCGTGTGTGTAGGAAGCACACTTCTTTTGTTCTGTGCAAGCTTACTGTTCTGGCCCTATAGGAAACACAGTAGAGTAGAAGAGTGCTCTTTTCTCAAAAGCAGAGTGTGTTTCTTGTAAGGCGAGCTAGCATTTATTTCCCAGTTCTAAGTGGAGTTGAATCACATGCAGTTTTTTTTCCTATGAGCAAGAGTTGTTTTCTGGTAAGCAATGTCACTATTGTGCTCTCATTGCCATACACAGTGCAAATAGCACTGGCGTCTGTTCCCAGCAAGTACAGTGTATTGGACTGAAGAGGAGCTACTGTTCTTGTCAGTTTTCTAAGCAGAGTTGAACTAGATATGGCCCGTGTATGTAGGAAGCACAGTTCTCTTGTTCTGATCAAGCTCACTGTTCGGACAACATAGGAAACACAGTAGAGTAGAAGAGTGCTCTTTTCTCAAAAGCAGAGTGTGTTTCTTGTAAGGCCAGCTAGTGTTTTTTTCCCAGTCCTATATGGAGTTGAATCACATGCAGTTTCTGGTCCTATGAGCAAGAGTTGTTTTCTGGTAAGAAGGGTCACTATTGTGCTCCCATTGTCATATACAGGGCAAATAGCGCTCGCGTCTGTTCCCAGCATGTACAGTGTATTGGACTGAAAAGGATCTATTTTCTTGTCAGTTTCCTAAGCAGAATTGAACTAGATATGGCCCTGTATGTAGGAATCACAGTTCTTTTGTTCTGAGCAATCTCTCTGTTCTGGCCCTCTAGGAAACACAGTAGAGTAGAAGACTGCTTTTTTCTCAAAAGCAGAGTGTGTTTCTTGAAAGGCGAGCTAGCGTTTGTTTCCCAGTCCTAAATGGAGTTGAATCACATGCAGTTTCTAATCCTACAAGCAAGAGCTCTTTTATGGTCAGAATAGTCACTATTGCGCTGCCATTGCCATACACGGGACAAATAGCACTGGCGTCTGTTCCCAGCAAGTACGGTGTATTGGACTGAAGAGGAACTACTGTTCTTGTCAGGTTCCTAAGCAGAATTGAACTAGATATGGCCGTGTGTGTAGGAAGCACAGTTCTTTTGTTCAGAGCAAGCTCACTGTTCGGACCCTATAGGAAACACAGTAGAGTAGAAGAGTGCTCTTTTCTCAAAAGCAGAGTGTGTTTCTTGTAAGGCGAGCTAGCGTTTGTTTCCCAGTCCTAAATGGAGTTGAATCACATGCAATTTCTGGTCCCACGAGCAAGAGTTGTTTTCTGGTAAGGAAAGTAACTATTGCGCTCCCATTGCCATACACAGTGCAAATAGCACTCGCGTCTGTTCCCAGCAAGTACAGTGTATCGGACTGAAGAGGAGCTACTGTTCTTGTCAGTTTCCTAAGCAGAGTTGAACTAGATATGGCCCGTGTGTTTAGGAAGCACAGTTCTTTTGTTCTGAGCAAGCTCACTGTTCGGACACCATAGGAAACACTGTAGATTAGAAGAGTGCTCTTTTCTCAAAAGCAAAGTGTGTTTCTTGAAAGGCAAGCTAGTGTTTGTTTCCCAGTCAGAAATGGAATTGAATCCCGTGCAGTTTCTGGTCCTACGAGCAAGAGTTTTTTTCTGGTAATAAGAGTCACTATTGCACTCCCTTGCCATACACAGTGCATATAGCACTGTCGTCTGTTCCCAGCATGTACAGAGTATTGGAATGAAGAGGAGCTACTGTTCTTGTCAGTTTCCTAAGCAGAATTGAACTAGATATGGCCCCTGTGTGTATTAAGCACAGTTCTTTTGTTCTGAGCAAGTTCACTGTTCTGGCCCTATAGGAAAAACAGTAGAGTAGAAGAGTGCTCTTTTCTCAAAAGCAGAGTGTGTTTCTTGTAAGGCGAGCTTGCATTTCTTTCCCAGTCCTAAATGGAGTTGAGTCACATGTCGTTTCTGTTCCTACGAGCAAGAGTTGTTTTCTCGTAAGAAGAGTCACTATTGCGCTCCCATTGTCATACACAGGGCAAATAGCACTGGTGTCTGTTCCCAGCATGTGCAGTGTATTTGACTGAAGAGGGTATACTGTTCTTGTCAGTTTCCTAAGCTGAATTGTACTAGATATGGCCGTGTGTATAGGAAGCACACTTCTTTTGTTCTGTGCAAGCTTACTGTTCTGGCACTATAGGAAACACAGTAGAGTAGAAGAGTGCTCTTTTCTCAAAAGCAGAGTGTGTTTCTTGTAAGGCGAGCTAGCATTTATTTCCCAGTTCAAAATGGAGTTGAATCCCATGCAGTTTTTGGTCCTATGAGGAAGAGTTGTTTTCTGGTAAGACGAGTCACTATTGTGCTCCAATTGCTCTACACAGTGCAAATAGCACTCGCGTCTGTTCCCAGCAAGTACAGTGTATTGGACTGAAGAGGATCTACTGTTCTTGTCAGTTTCCAAAGCAGTGTTGAACTAGATATGGCCGTGTGTGTAGGAAGCACAGTTCTTTTGTTTTGAGCAAGCTCACTGTTCGGTACCCATAGGAAACACAGTAGAGTAGAAGAGTTCTCTTTTCTCAAAAGCAGGGTGTGTTTCATGTGAGGCGAGCTAGCATTTGTTGCCCAGTCCTAAATGGAGTTAAATCACATGCAGTTTCTGGTCCTACGAGCAAGAATTGTTTTCTAGTAAGGAAAGTCACTATTGCGCTCCCATTGCCATACACAGTGCAAATAGCACTCGCGTCTGTTCCCAGCAAGTACAGTGTATCGGACTGAAGAGGAGCTACTGTTCTTGTCAGTTTCCTAAGCAGAGTTGAACTAGATATAGCCCGTGTGTGTAGGAAGCACAGTTATAATGTTCTGAGCAAGCTCACTGTTCTGGCCCTGTAGGAAACAGAGTAGAGGAGAAGAGTGCTCTTTTCTCTAAAGCAGAGTGTGTTTCTTGTAAGGCGAGCTCGCGTTTGATTCCCAGTCCTAAATGGAATTGAGTCACATGCAGTTTTTGGTCCTACGAGCAAGAGTTGTTTTCTATTAAGAAGAGTCACTATTGCGCCCCAAATGCCATACACAGTGCAAATAGCACTCGCGTCTCTTTCCAGCAAGTACAGTGTATTGGACTGAAGAGGAGCTACTGTTCTTCTCAGTTTCCTAAGCAGAGTTGAACTAGATATGGTCCATGTGTGTAGGAAGCACAGATCTTTTGTTCTGAGCAAGCTCACTGTTTGGACCCCATAGGAAATGCAGTAGAGTAGAAGAGTGCTCTTTTCTAAAAAACAGAGTGTGTTTCTTGTAAGGCGAGCTAGCGTTTGTTTTGTAGTCCTAAATGGAGTTGAATCACATGCAGTTTGTGGTCCTACGAGCAAGCGTGGTTTTCTGGTAAGAAGAGTCAATATTGCGCTCCCATTGTCATACACAGGTCAAATAGCACTGGCGTCGGTTCCCAGCATGTACAGTGTATTGGACTGAAGAGAATCTACTGTTCTTGTCAGGTTCCTAAGCAGAATTGAACTAGATATGGCCGTGTGTTAGGAAGCACAGTTCTTTTGTTCTGAGCAAGCTCATTGTTCGGACTCCATAGGAAACAATATAGAGTAGAAGAGTGCTCTTTTCTCAAAAGCAGATGTGTGTTTATTGTAAGGCGAGCTAGCATTTGTTTCCCAGTCCAAAATGGATTTGAATAACATGCAGTTTCTGGTCCCACGAGCAAGAGTTGTTTTCTGGTAAGGAAAGTCACTATTGTGCTCCCTTTGCCATACACAGTGCTAATAGCACTCGCGTCTGTTCCCAGCAAGTACAGTGTATTGGACTGAAGAGGAGCTACTGTTCTTGTCAGTTTCCTAAGCAGAGTTGAACCAGATATGGCCCGTGTGTGTAGGAAGCACAGGTCTTTTGTTCTGAGCAAGCTCACTGTTCTGGCCCTATAGGAAACACAGTAGAGTAGAAAAGTGCTCTTTTGTCAAAAGCAGAGTGTGTTTCTTGTAACGCTAGCTAACGTTTGTTTCCCAGTATTAAATGGAGTTGAGTCACATGCAGCTTTTGGTCCTACGAGCTAGAGTAGTTTTCTGGTAAGAAGAGTCACTATTGGGCTCCAATTGCCATACACAGTACAAATAGCACTCGCGTCTGTTCCCAGCATGTACAGTGTATTGGACTGAAAAGGATCTATTGTTCTTGTCAGTTTCCTAAGCAGAATTGAACTAGATATGGCCGTGTATGTAGGAAAAACAGTTCTTTTGTTCTGAGCAAGCTCTCTGTTCTGGCCCTATAGGAAACACAGTAGAGTAGAAGAGTGCTCTATTCTCAAAAGCAGAGTGTGTTTATTGTAAGGCAAGCTAGCGTTTGTTTCCCAGTCCTAAATAGAGTTGAATCACATGCAGTTTTTGGTCCTACCAGCAAGAGTTGTTTTTTGGTAAGGAAAGTCACTATTGCGCTCCCATTGCCATACATAGTGGAAATAGCTCTCGCGTCTTTTCCCAGCAAGTACAGTGTATTGTACTGAAGAGGAGCTACTGTTCTTGTCAGTTTCCTAAGCAGAGTTGAACTAGATATGGCCCCTGTGTGTAGGAAGCACAGTTCTTTTGTTCTGAGCAAGTTCACTGTTCTGGCCCTATAGGAAACACAGTGGAGTTGAAGAGTGCTCTTTTCTCAAAAGGAGAGTGTGTTTCTTGTAAGGCAAGCTTGCGTTTCTTTCCCAGTCCTAAATGGAGTTGAGTCACATGCAGTTTCTGGTCCTATGAGCCAGAGTTGTTTTCTCGTAAGAAGAGTCACTATTGCGCTCCCATTGTCATACACAGGGCAAATAGCACTGGTGTCTGTTCCCAGCATGTGCAGTGTATTTGACTGAAGAGGGTATACTGTTCTTGTCAGTTTCCTAAGCTGAATTGAACTAGATATGGCCGTGTGTGTAGGAAGCACACTTCTCTTGTTCTGTGTAAGCTTACTGTTCTGGCCTTAAAGGAAACACAGTAGAGTAGAAGGGTGCTCTTCTCTCAAAAGCAGAGTGTGTTTCTTGTAAGGCGAGCTAGCATTTATTTCCCAGTTCTAAATGGAGTTGAATCACATACAGTTTCTGGTCCTACGAGCAAGAGTTGTTTTCTGATAAGAAGAGTCACTATTGCGCTCCCATTGCCATACAGAGTGCAAATAGCACTGGCTTCTGTTCCCAGCAAGTACAGTGTATCGGACTGAAGAGGAGCTACTGTTCTTGTCAGTTTCCTAAGCAGAGTTGAACTAGATATGGCCCGTGTGTGCAGGAAGCACAGTTCTTTTGTTCTGAGCAAGCTCACTGTTCGGACCCCATAGGAAACACAGTAGAGTAGAAGAGTGCTCTTTTCTCAAAAGCAGAGTGTGTTACATGTAAGGCAAGCTAGCATTTGTTTCCCAGTCCTAAATGGAGTTGAATCACATGCAGTTTCTGGTCCTACGAGCAAGAGTTGTTTTCTGGTAGGAAAGACACTATTGCGCTCCCATTGCAATACACAGTGCAAATAGCACTTGCGTCGGTTCCCAGCAAGTACAGTGTATTGGACTGAAGAGGAGCTACTGTTCTTGTCCGTTTTCTAAGCAGAGTTGAACTAGATACAGCCCGTGTGTGTAGGAAGCACAGTTCTTTTGTTCTGAGCAAGCTCACTGTTCGGACACCATAGGAAACACAGTAGAGTAGAAGAGTGCTCTTTTCTCAAAAGCAGAGTGTGTTTCTTGTAAGGCCAGCTAGTGTTTTTTTCCCAGCCTTATATGGAGTTGAATAACATGCTGTTTCTGGTCCTATGAGCAAGAGTTGTTTTCTGGTAAGGAAAGTCACTATTGCGCTCCCAATGCCATACATAGTGCAAATAGCACTCGCGTATGTTTCCAGCAAGTACATGTATTAGTCTGAAGAGGAGCTACTGTTCTTGTCAGTTTCCTAAGCAGATTTGAACTAGATACAGCCCGTGTGTGTAGGAAGCACAGTTCTTTTGTTCTGAGCAAGCTCACTTTCGGACCCCTAGGAAACACAGTAGAGTAGAAGAGTGCTCTTTTCTCAAAAGCAGAGTGTGTTTCTTGTAAGGTGAGCTAGCGTTTGTTTCCCAGTCCTAATTGGAGTTGAATCACATGCAGTTTCTGGTCCTACGAGCAAGAGTTGTTTTCTGGTAAGGAAAGTCACTATTGCGCTCCCTTTGCCATACATAGTGCAAATAGCACTCGCGTCTGTTCCCAGCATGTACAGTGTATTGGACTGAAATGGATCTATTGTTCTTGTCAGTTTCCTAAGCAGAATTGAACTAGATATGGCCGTGTATGTAGGAAGCACAGTTCTTTTGTTCTGAGCAAGCTCTCTGTTCTGGCCCTATAGGAAACACAGTAGAGTACAAGAGTGGTCTTTTCTCAAAAGCAGAGTGTGTTTCTTGCAAGGCGAGCTAGCGTTTGTTTCCCAGTCCTAAATGGAGTTGAATCACATGGAGTTTTTGGTCCTACCAGCAAGAGTTGATTTCTGGTAAGGAAAGTCACTATTGAGCTCCCTTTGCCATACACAGTGCAAATAGCACTCGTGTCTGTTTCCAGCAAGTGCAGTGTATTGGACTGAAGAGGAGCTACTGTTCTTGTCACTTTCCTAAGCAGATTTGAACTAGATATGGCCATGTGTGTAGAAAGCACAGTTCTTTTGTTCTGAGCAAGCTCACTGTTTGGACCCCATAGGAAACACAGTAGAGTAGAAGAGTGCTCTTTTCTCAAAAGCAGAGTGTGTTTATTGCAAGGCGAGCTAGTGTTTGTTTCCCAGTCAGAAATGGAATTGAATCCCGTGCAGTTTCTGGTCCAACGAGCAAGAGTTTTTTTCTTGTAACAAGAGTCACTATTGCGCTCCCATTGCCATACTCAGTGTAAATAGCACTCGCGTCTGTTCCCTGCATGTACAGAGTATTGGACTGAAGAGGAGCTACTGTTCTTGTCAGTTTCCGAAACAGAGTTGAACTAGATATGGCCCCTGTGTGTAGGAAGCACAGTTCTTTTGTTCTGAGCAAGTTCACTGTTCTGGCCCTATAGGAAACACAGTAGAGTAGAAGAGTGCTCTTTTCTTAAAAGCAGAGTGTGTTTCTTGTAAGGCGAGCTAGCGTTTGTTTCCCAGTCCTAAAGGGAGTTGAGTCACATGCAGTTTCTGGTCCTAAGAGCAAGAGTTGTTTTCTGGTAAGAAGAGTCACTATTGCGCTCCCATTGTCATACACAGGGCAAATAGCACTGGTGTCTGTTCCCAGCATGTGCAGTGTATTTGACTGAAGAGGGTATACTGTTCTTGTCAGTTTCCTAAGCTGAATTGAACTAGATATGGCCGTGTGTGTAGGAAGCACACTTCTTTTGTTCTGTGCAAGCTTACTGTTCTGGCCCTATAGGAAACACAGTAGAGTAGAAGAGTGCTCTTTTCTCAAAAGCAGAGTGTGTTTCTTGTAAAGCGAGCTAGCATTTATTTCCCAGTTCTAAATGGAGTTGAATCACATGCAGTTTTTTTTCCTATGAGCAAGAGTTGTTTTCTGGTAAGCAATGTCACTATTGTGCTCTCATTGCCATACACAGTGCAAATAGCACTCGCGTCTGTTCCCAGCAAGTAAAGTGTATTGGACTGAAGAGGAGCTACTGTTCTTGTCAGTTTTCTAAGCAGAGTTGAACTAGATATGTCCCGTGTATGTAGAAAGCACAGTTCTCTTGTTCTGATCAAGCTCACTGTTCGGACAACATAGGAAACACAGTAGAGTAGAAGAGTGCTCTTTTCTCAAAAGCAGAGTGTGTTTCTTGTAAGGCCAGCTAGTGTTTTTTTCCCAGGCCTATATGGAGTTGAATCACATGCAGTTTCTGGTCCTACGAGCAAGAGTTGTTTTCTGGTAAGAAGAGTCACTATTGCGCTCCCATTGTCATACACAGGGCAAATAGCGCTCGCGTCTGTTCCCAGCATGTACAGTGTATTGGACTGAAAAGGATCTATTTTCTTGTCAGTTTCCTAAGCAGAATTGAACTAGATATGGCCCTGTATGTAGGAAGCACAGTTCTTTTGTTCTGAGCAATCTCTCTGTTCTGGCCCTATAGGAAACACAGTAGAGTAGAAGACTGCTTTTTTCTCAAAAGCAGAGTGTGTTTCTTCAAAGGCGAGCTAGCGTTTGTTTCCCAGTCCTAAATGGAGTTGAATCACATGCAGTTTCTAATCCTACGAGCAAGAGTTCTTTTATGGTAAGAATAGTCACTATTGCGCTGCCATTGCCATACACGGGACAAATAGCACTGGCGTCTGTTCCCAGCAAGTACGGTGTATTGGACTGAAGAGGATCTACTGTTCTTGTCAGGTTCCTAAGCAGAATTGAACTAGATATGGCCGTGTGTGTAGGAGGCACAGTTCTTTTGTTCTGAGCAAGCTCACTGTTCAGACCCCATAGGAAACACAGTAGAGTAGAAGAGTGCTCTTTTCTCAAAAGCAGAGTGTGTTTCTTGTAAGGCGAGCCAGCGTTTGTTTCTCAGTCCTAAATGGAGTTGAATCACATGCAGTTTGTGGTCCTATGAGCAAGAGTTGTTTTCTGGTAAGGAAAGTCACTATTGCCCTCCCATTGCCATACACAGTGCAAATAGCACTCGTGTCTGTTCCCAGCAAGTACAGTGTATTGGACTGAAGAGGAGCTACTGTTCTTGTCAGTTTCCTAAGCAGAGTTTAACTAGATATGGCCCGTGTTTGTAGGAAGCATAGTTCTTTTGCTCTGAGCAAGCTCACTATTCGGCCCCCGTAAGAAACACAGTAGAGTAGAAGAGTGCACTTTTCTCAAAAGCGGAGTGTTTTTCTTGCAAGGCGAGCTAGCGTTTGTTTCCCAGTCCTATATGGAGTTGAGTCACATGCAGTTTCTGGTCCGACAAGCAAGAGTTGTTTTCTGGTAAGGAAAGTAACTATTGTGCTCCTATTGCCATACACAGTGCAAAAAGCAATTGCGTCTGTTCCGAGCAAGTACAGTGTATTGGACTGAAGAGGAGATACTGTTCTTGTCAGTTTCCTAAACAGAGTTGAACTACATATGCCCTGTGTGTGTAGGAATCACAGTTCTTTTGTTCTGAGCAAGCTCACTGTTCTTTCCCTATAGGAAACACAGTAGAGTAGAAGAGTGCTCTTTTCTCAAATGCAGAGTGTGTTTCTTGTAAGGCGAGCTAGTGTTTGTTTCCCAGTCCTAAATGGAGTTGAATCACATGCAGTTTCTGGTCCTACAAGCAAAAGTAGTTTTTTGGTAAGAAGAGTCACTATTGTGCTCCCATTTTCAAACACAGGGCAAATAGCACTGGCGTCTGTTCCCAGCATGCACAGTGTATTGGACTGAAGAGGATCTACTGGTCTTGTCATTTTCCTAAACAGAATTGAACTAGATATGGTCGTGTGTGTAGGAAGCACAGTTCTTTTGTTCTGAACAAGCTCCCTGTTCAGACCTCATAGGAAATACAGTAGAGTAGAAGAGTGCTCTTTTCTCAAAAGCAGAGTGTGTTTCTTGTAAGGAGAGCTTGTGTTTGTTTCCCAGTCAGAAATGGAGTTGAATTCCATGCAGTTTCTGGTCCTACGAGCAAGAGTTGTTTTCTGTTAAGGAAAGTCACTATTGCGCTCCCATTGACATACACAGGGCAAATAGCACTGGCGTCGGTTCCAAGCATGTACAGTGTATTGGACTGAAGAGGATCTACTGTTCTTGTCTGTTTTCTAAGCAGAATTGAACTAGATATGGCTGTGTGTGTAGGAAGCACAGTTCTTTTGTTCTGAGCAAGCTCATGTTCCGACCCCATAGGAAACACAGTAGAGTAGAAGAGTGCTCTTTTCTCAAAAGCAGAGTGTGTTTCTGGTAAGGCGAGCCAGCGATTGTTTCTCAGTCCTAAATGGAGTTGAGTCACATGCAGTTTCTGGTCCTATGAGCAAGAGTTGTTTTCTGGTAAGGAAAGTCACTATTGCCCTCCCATTGCCATACACAGTGCAAATAGCACTCGCGTCTGTTCCCAGTAAGTACGGTGTATTGGACTGAAGAGGAGCTACTGTTCTTGTCACTTTCCTAAGCAGAGTTGAACTAGATATGGCCCGTGTTTGTAGGAAGCATAGTTCTTTTGTTCTGAGCAAGCTCACTGTTTGGACCCAATAGGAAACACAGTAGAGTATAAGAGTGCTCTTTTCTCAAAAGCGGAGTGTGTTTCTTGTTAGGCGAGCTAGCGTTTGTTTCCCAGTCCTATATGGAGTTGAGTCACATGCAGTTTCTGGTCCTACGAGCAAGAGTTGTTTTCTGGTAAGGAAAGTCACTATTGTGCTCCCATTGCCATACACAGTGCAAATAGTACTCGCGTCTGTTCCCAGCAAGTACAGTGTATTGGACTGAAGAGGAGCTACTGTTCTTATCAATTTCCTAAGCAGAGTTGAACTAGATATGGTCCGTGTGTGTAGGAATCACAGTTCTTTTGTTCTGAGCAAGCTCACCGTTCTTTCCCTATAGGAAAAACAGTAGAGTAGAAGAGTGCTCTTTTCTCAAAAGCAGAGTGTGTTTCTTGTAAGGCGAGCTAGTGTTTGTTTCTCAGTCGTAATTGGTGTTGAATCACATGCAGTTTCTGGTCCTATGAGCAAGAATTGTTTTCTGGTAAGGAAAGTCACTATTGCCCTCCCATTGCCATACACAGTGCAAACAGCACTCGCCTCTGTTCCCAGCAAGTACAGTGTATTGGACTGAAGAGGAGCTACTGTTCTTGTCAGTTTCCTAAGCAGAGTTGAACTAGATATGGCCCGTGTTTGTAGGAAGCATAGTTCTTTTGTTCTGAGCAAGCTCACTGTTCGGCCCCCATAGGAAACACATTAGAGTAGAAGAGTGCTCTTTTCTCAAAAGCAGAGTGTGTTTCTTGTAAGGAGAGCTAGCGTTTGTTTCCCAGTCCTATATGGAGTTGAGTCACATGCAGTTTCTGGTCCTACAAGCAAGAGTTGTTTTCTGGTAAGGAAAGTAACTATTGTGCTCCCATTGCCATACACAGTGCAAAAAGCAATTGCGTCTGTTCCCAGCAAGTACAGTGTATTGGACTGAAGAGGAGCTACTGTTCTTGTCAGTTTCCTAAGCAGAGTTGAACTAATTATGGCCCGTGTTTGTAGGAACCATAGTTCTTTTGTTCTGAGCAAGCTCACGTTTCAGACCCCATAGGAAACACAGTAGAGTAGAAGAGTGCCTTTTTCTCAAAAGCAGAGAGTGTTCCTTGTAAGTCGAGCTAGCGATTGTTTCCCAGTCCTAAATGGAGTTGAATCACATGCAGTTTCTTGTCCTACAAGCAAGAGTTGTTTTCTGGTAAGAAGAGTCACTATTGTGCTCCCATTGCCATACACAGTGCAAAAAGCATTTGCGTCTGTTCCCAGCAAGTACAGTGTATTGGACTGAAGAGGAGCTACTGTTCTTATCAGTTTCCTAAGCAGAGTTGAACTAGATATGTCCCGTGTGTGTAGGAATCACAGTTCTTTTGTTCTGAGCAAGCTCACTGTTCTTTCCCTATAGGAAACACAGTAGAGTAGAAGAGTGCTCTTTTCTCAAAAGCAGAGTGTGTTTCTTGTAAGGCGAGCTAGTGTTTGTTTCCCAGTCCTAAATGGAGTTGAATCACATGCAGTTTCTGGTCCTACAAGCAAGAGTAGTTTTCTGGTAAGAAGAGTCACTATTGTGCTCCCATTTTCAAACACAGGGCAAATAGCACTGGCGTCTGTTCCCAGCATGTACAGTGTATTGGACTGAAGAGGATCTACTGTTCTTGTCAGTTTCCTAAACACAATTGAACTAGATATTGTCGTGTGTGTAGGAAGCACAGTTCTTTTGTTCTGAGCAAGCTCACTGTTCGGACCACATAGGAAATACAGTAGAGTAGAAGAGTGCTGTTTTCTCAAAAGCAGAGTGTGTTTCTTGTAAGGCAAGCTAGTGTTTGTTTCTCAGTCCTAAATGGAGTTGAATCACATGCAGTTTCTGGTCCTATGAGCAAGAGTTGTTTTCTGTTAAGGAAAGTCACTATTTCACTCCCATTGCCATACACAGTGCAAAGAGCATTCACGTCTGTTCCCAGCAAGTACAGTGTATTGGACTGAAGAGGAGGTACTGTTCTTGTCAGTTTCCTAAGAAGAGTTGAACTAGATATGGCCGTGTGTGTAGGAAGCACAGTTCTTCTGTTCTGAGCAAGCTCACTGTTCCGACCCCATAGGAAACACATTAGAGTAGAAGAGTGCTCTTTTCTCAAAAGCAGAGTGTGTTTCTTGTAAGGTGAGCCAGCGTTTGTTTCTCATTCCTAAATGGAATTGAATCACATGCAGTTTCTGGTCCTTTGAGCAAGAGTTGTTTTCTGGTAAGGAAAGTCACTATTGCACTCCCATTGCCATACACAGTGCAAATAGCACTCAACTCTGTTCCCAGCAAGTACAGTGTATTGGACTGAAGAGGAGCTACTGTTCTTGTCAGTTTCCTAAGCAGAGTTGAACTAGATATGGCCCGTGTTTGTAGGAAGCATAGTTCTTTTGTTCTTAGCAAGCTCACTGTTTGGACCCAATAGGAAACACAGTAGAGTAGAAGAGTGCTCTTTTCTCAAAAGCGGAGTGTGTTTCTTGTAAGGCGAGCTAGCGTTTGTTTCCCAGTCCTATATGGAGTTGAGTCATATGCAGTTTCTGGTCCTACAAGCAAGAGTTGTTTTCTGGTAAGGAAAGTAACTATTGTGCTCCCATTGCCATACACAGTGCAAATAGCACTCGCGTCTTTTCCCAGAAAGTACAGTGTAATGGACTGAAGAGGAGCTACTGTTCTTGTCAGTTTCCTAAGCAGAGTTTAACTAGATATGGCCCGTGTTTGTAGGAAGCATAGTTCTTTTGTTCTGAGCAAGCTCACGTTTCAGACCCAATAGGAAACACAGTAGAGTAGAAGAGTGCTCTTTTCTCAAAAGCAGAGTGTGTTTCTTGTAAGGCGAGCTAGCGATTGTTTCCCAGTCCTAAATGGAGTTGAATCACATGCAGTTTCTTGTCCTACGAGCAAGAGTTGTTTTCTGGTAAGAAGAGTCACTATTTTGCTCCCATTGCCATACACAGTGCAAAAAGCAATTGCGTCTGTTCCCAGCAAGTACAGTGTATTGGACTGAAGAGGAGCTACTGTTGTTATCACTTTCCTAAGCAGAGTTGAACTAGATATGGCCCGTGTGTGTAAGAATCACAGTTCTTTTGTTCTGAGCATGCTAACTGTTCTTTCCCTATAAGAAACACAGTAGAGTAGAAGAGTGCTCATTTCTCAAAAGCAGAGTGTGTTTCTTGTAAGGCGAGCTAGTGTTTGTTTTTCAGTCCTAAATGGAGTTGAATCACATGCAGTTTCTGGTCCTACAAGCAAGAGTAGTTTTCTGGTAAGAAGAGTCACTATTGTGCTCCCATTTTCAAACACAGGGCAAATAGCACTGGCGTCTGTTCCCAGCATGTACAGTGTATTGGACTGAAGAGGATCTACTGTTCTTGTCAGTTTCCTAAACAGAATTGAACTAGATATGGTCGTGTGTGTAGGAAGCACAGTTCTTTTGTTCTGAGCAAGCTCACTGTTCAGACCCCATAGGAAATACAGTAGAGTAGAAGAGTGCTGTTTTCTCAAAAGCAGAGTGTGTTTTTTGTAAGTCGAGCTTGTGTTTGTTTCCCAGTCAGAAATGGAGTTGAATCCCATGCAGTTTCTGGTCCTACGAGCAAGAGTTGTTTTCTGGTAAGGAAAGTCACTATTGCGCTTCCATTGTCATACACAGGGCAAATAGCACTCGCGTCTGTTCCCAGCAAGTACAGTGTATTGGACTGAAGAGGAGCTACTGTTCTTGTCAGTTTCCTAAGCAGAGTTGAACTAGATATGGGCCGTGTGTGTAGGAAGCACAGTTCTTTGGTTCTGAGCAAGCTCACTTTTCGGACCCAATAGGAAACACAGTAGAGTAGAAGAGTGCTCTTTTCTCAAAGGTGGAGTGTGTTTCTTGTAAGGCGAGCTAGCATTTGTTTCCCAGTCCTATATGGAGTTGAGTCACATGTAGTTTCTGGGCCTATGAGCAAGAGATGTTTTCTGGTAAGGAAAGTCACTATTGTGGTCCCATTGCCATACACAATGCAAATAGCACTCGCGTCTGTTCCCAGTAAGTACAGTGTATTGGACTGAAGAGGAGCTACTGTTCCTGTCAGTTTCATAAGCAGAGTTGAACTATGAATGGCATGTGTGTGTAGGAAGCACAGTTCTTTTGTTCTGAGCAAGCTCACTGTTCGGACTCCATAGGAAACACAGTAGAGTAGAAGAGTACCCTTTTCTCAAAAGCAGAGTGTGTTTCTTGTAAGGCGAGCTAGCGATGATTTCCCAGTACTAAATGGAGTTGAATCACATGCAGTTTCTGGTCCTATGAGCAAGAGTTGTTTTCTGGTAAGGAAAGTCACTATTGCGCTCCCATTGCCAGACACAGTGCAAATAGCACTCGCGTCTGTTCCCAGCAAGTGCAGTGTATTGGACTGAAGAGGAGCTACTGTTCTTATCACTTTCCTAAGCAGAGTTGAACTAGATATGGCCCGTGTGTGTAGGAATCACAGTTCTTTTGTTCTGAGCAAGCTCACCATTCTTTCCCTATAGGAAACACAGTAGAGTAGAAGAGTGCTCTTTTCTCAAAAGCAGAGTGTGTTTCTTGTAAGGCGAGCTAGTGTTTGTTTCTCAGTCCTAAATGGAGTTGAATCACATGCAGTTTCTGGTCCTATGTGCAAGAATTATTTTCTGGTAAGGAAAGTCACTATTGCGCTCCCATTGCCATACACAGAGCAAATAACACTGGCGTCTTTCCAGCATGTACAGTGTATTGGACTGAAGAGGATCTACTGTTCTTGTCTGTTTCCTAAGCAGAATTGAACTAGATATGGCCGTGTGTGTAGGAGGCACAGTTCTTTTATTCTGAGCAAGCTCACTGTTCAGACCCCATAGGAAACACAGTAGAGTAGAAGAGTGCTCTTTTCTCAAAAGCAGAGTGTGTTTCTTGTAAGGCGAGCCATCGTTTGTTTCTCAGTCCTAAATGGAGTTGAATCACATGCAGTTTCTGGTCCTACAAGCAAGAGTAGTTTTTTGGTAAGAAGATTGACTATTGTGCTCCCATTTTCAAACACAGGGCAAATAGCACTGGCGTCCGTTCCCAGCATGTACAGTGTATTGGACTGAAGAGGATCTACTGTTCTTGTCATTTTCCTAAACAGAATTGAACTAGATATGGTCGTGTGTAGGAAGCACAGTTCTTTTGTTCTGAGCAAGCTCACTGTTCAGACCCCATAGGAAATACAGTAGAGTAGAAGAGTGCTCTTTTCTCAAATGCAGAGTGTGTTTCTTGTAAGGAGAGCTTGTTTTTGTTTCCCTGTCAGAAATGGAGTTGAATCCCATGCAGTTTCTGGTTCTACAAGCAAGAGTTCTTTTCTGTTAAGGAAAGTCACTATTGCGCTCCCATTGTCATACACAGGGCAAATAGCACTGGCGTCGGTTCCCAGCATGTACAGTGTATTGGACTGAAGAGGATCTACTATTCTTGTCTGTTTTCTAAGCAGAATTGAACTAGATATGGCCGTGTGTGTAGGAAGCACAGTTCTTTTGTTCTCAGCAAGCTCACATTCGGACCCCATAGGAAACACACTAGAGTAGAAGAGTGCTCTTTTCTCAAAAGCAGAGTGTGTTCCTGGTAAGGCGAGCCAGTGTTTGTTTCTCAGTCCTAAAAGGAGTTGAGTCACATGCAGTTTCTGGTCCTATGAGCAAGAGTTGTTTTCTGGTAAGGAAATTCACTCTTGCCCTCCCATTGCCATACACAGTGCAAAAAGCAATTGCGTCTGTTCCCAGCAAGTACAGTGTATTGGACTGAAGAGGAGCTACTGTTCTTGTCAGTTTCCTAAGCAGAGTTTAACTAGATGTGGCCCGTGTTTGTAGGAAGCATAGTTCTTTTGTTCTGAGCAAGCTCACGTTTCAGACCCCATAGGAAACACAGTAGAGTAGAAGAGTGCTGTTTTCTCAAAAGTAGAGTGTGTTTCTTGTAAGGCGAGCTAGCGATTGTTTCCCAGTCCTAAATGGAGTTTAATCACATGCAGTTTCTTGTCCTACGAGCAAGAGTAGTTTTCTGGTAAGAAGAGTCACTATTTTGCTCCCATTGCCATACACAGTGCAAAAAGCAATTGCGTCTGTTCCCAGCAAGTACAATGTATTGGACTGAAGAGGAGCTACTGTTCTTGTCAGTTTCCTAAGAAGAGTTGAACTAGATATGGCCGTGTGTGTAGGAAGCACAGTTCTTTTGTTCTGAGCAAGCTCACTGTTCCGACCCCATAGGAAACACAGTAGAGTAGAAGAGTGCTCTTTTCTCAAAAGCAGAGTGTGTTTCTTGTAAGGTGAGCCAGCATTTGATTCTCAGTCCTAAATGGAGTTGAATCACATGCAGTTTCTGGTCCTATGAGCAAGAGTAGTTTTCTGGTAAGGAAAGTCACTATTGCCCTCCCATTGCCATACACAGTGCAAATAGCACTCGACTCTGTTCCCAGCAAGTACAGTGTATTGGACTGAAGAGGAGCTACTGTTCTTGTCAGTTTCCTAAGCAGAGTTGAACTAGATATGTCGCCTGTGTGTTGGAAGCACAGTTCTTTGGTTCTGAGCAAGCTCACTTTTCGGACCCATAGGAAACACAGTAGAGTAGAAGAGTGCTCTTTTTTCAAAAGTGGAGTGTGTTTCTTGTAAGGCGAACTAGCGTTTGTTTCCCAGTCTATATGGAGTTGAGTCACATGTAGTTTCTGGTCCTATGAGCAACAGTTGTTTTCTTAAGGAAAGTCACTATTGTGCTCCCATTGCCATACACAGTGCAAATAGCACTCGCGTCTGTTCCCAGTAAGTACAGTGTATTGGACTGAAGAGGAGCTACTGTTCCTGTCAGTTTCATAAGCAGAGTTGAACTATGTATGGCACGTGTGTGTAGGAAGCACAGTTCTTTTGTTCTGAGCAAGCTCACTGTTCGGACCCCATAGGAAACACAGTAGAGTAGAAGAGTACCCTTTTCTCAAAAGCAGAGTGTGTTTCTTGTAAGGCGAGCTAGCGATTGTTTCCCAGTCCTAAATGGAGTTGAATCACATGCAGTTTCTGGTCCTACGAGCAAGAGTTGTTTTCTGGTAAGAAGAGTCACTATTTTGCTCCCTTTGCCATACAGAGTGCAAAAAGCAATTGCGTCTGTTCCCAGCAAGTACAGTGTATTGGGCTGAAGAGGAGCTACTGTTCTTATCAGTTTCTAAGAGCAGAGTTGAACTAGATATGGCCCGTGTGTGTAGGAATCACAGTTCTTTTGTTCAAAGCAAGCTCACTGTTCTTTCCCTATAGGAAACACAGTAGAGTAGAAGTGTGCTCTCTTCTCAAAAGCAGAGTGTGTTTCTTGTAAGGCGAGCTAGTGTTTGTTTCTCAGTCCTAAATGGAGTTGAATCACATGCAGTTTCTGGTCCTATGAGCAAGAGTTGTTTTCTGGTAAGGAAAGTCACTATTGCGCTCCCATTGCCATACACAGTGCAAATAGCACTTGTGTTTGTTCCCAGCAAGTACAGTGTATTGGACTGAAGAGGAGCTACTGTTCTTATCAGTTTCCTAAGCAGAGTTGAACTAGATATGGCCCGTGTGTGTAGGAATCACAGTTCTTTTGTTCTGAGCAAGCTCACTGTTCTTTCCCTATAGGAAACACAGTAGAGTAGAAGAGTGCTCTTTTCTCAAAAGCAGAGTGTGTTTCTTGTAAGGCGAGCTAGTGTTTGTTTCCCAGTCCTAAATGGAGTTGAATCACATGCAGTTTCTGGTCCTACAAGCAAGAGTAGTTTTCTGGTAAGAATAGTCACTATTGTGCTCCTATTTTCAAACACAGGGCAAATAGCACTGGCGTCTGTTCCCAGCATGTACAGTGTATTGGACTGAAGAGGATCTACTGTTCTTGTCAGTTTCCTAAACACAATTGAACTAGACATTTTCGTGTGTGTAGGAAGCACAGTTCTTTTGTTCTGAGCAAGCTCACTGTTCGGACCACATAGGAAATACAGTAGAGTAGAAGAGTGCTCTTTTCTCAAAAGCAGAGTGTGTTTCTTGTAAGGCGAGCTAGCGTTTGTTTCCCAGTCCTATAGGGAGTTGAGTCACATGTAGTTTCTGGGCCTATGAGCAAGAGTTGTTTTCTGGTAAGGAAAGTCACTATTGCCCTCCCATTGCCATACACAGTGCAAATAGCACTCGCGTCTGTTACCAGTAAGTACAGTGTATTGGACTGAAGAGGAGCTACTGTTCCTGTCAGTTTCATAAGCAGAGTTGAACTATGTATGGCACGTGTGTGTAGGAAGCACAGTTCTTTTGTTCTGAGCAAGCTCACTGTTCGGACCCCATAGGAAACACAGTAGAGTAGAAGACTGCCCTTTTCTCAAAAGCAGAGTGTGTTTCTTGTAAGGCGAGCTAGCGATTGTTTCCCAGTCCTAAAGGGAGTTGAATCACATGCAGTTTCTGGTCCTACGAGCAAGAGTTTTTTTCTGGTAAGAAGAGTCACTATTTTGCTACCTTTGCCATACACAGTGCAAAAAGCAATTGCGTCTGTTCCCAGCAAGTACAGTGTATTAGGCTGAAGAGGAACTACTGTTCTTATCAGTTTCCTAAGCAGAGTTGAACTAGATATGGCCCGTGTGTTTAGGAATCACAGTTCTTTTGTTCAAAGCAAGCTCACTGTTCTTTCCCTATAGGAAACACAGTAGAGTAGAAGAGTGCTCTTTTCTCAAAAGCAGAGTGTGTTTCTTGTAAAGCGAGCTAGTGTTTGTTTCTCAGTCCTAAATGGAGTTGAATCACATGCAGTTTCAGGTCCTACGAGCAAGAGTTGTTTTCTGGTAAGGAAAGTCACTATTGCGCTCCCATTGCCATACACAGTGCAAATAGCACTCGTGTCTGTTCCCAGCAAGTACAGTGTATTGGACTGAAGAGGAGATACTGTTCTTATCACTTTCCTAAGCAGAGTTGAACTAGATATGGCCCGTGTGTGTAGGAATCACAGTTCTTTTGTTCTGAGCAAGCTCACTGTTCTTTCCCTAAAGGAAACACAGTAGAGTAGAAGAGTGCTCTTTTCTCAAAAGCAGAGTGTGTTTCTTGTAAGGCGAGCTAGTGTTTGTTTCCCAGTCCTAAATGGAGTTGAATCACACGCAGTTTCTGGTCCTACAAGCAAGAGTAGTTTTCTGGTAAGAATAATCACTATTGTGCTCCCATTTTCAAACACAGGGCAAATAGCACTGTCGTCTGTTCCCAGCATGTACAGTGTATTGGACTGAAGAGGATCTACTGTTCTTGTCATTTTCCTAAACATAATTGAACTAGATATGGTCATGTGTGTAGGAAGCACAGTTCTTTTGTTCTGAGCAAGCTCACTGTTCAGACCCCATAGGAAATACAGTAGAGTAGAAGAGTGCTCTTTTCTCAAAAGCCGAGTGTGTTTCTTGTAAGGAGAGCTTGTGTTTGTTTCCCAGTCCTAAATGGAGTTGAATCCCATGCAGTTTCTGGTCCTACGAGAAAGTGTTGTTTTCTGGTAAGGAAAGACACTATTGCGCTCCCAATGTCATACACAGGGCAAATAGCACTGG